>NC_090931.1:151429161-152029161 GCF_040938575.1 Ambystoma mexicanum
AAAACAGGTTCATCCCTGTTCCTCTAAAACCATCAAGGACAACATTGACTCCCTCGCTACGGCCCTTGCTGATTTTTGCAACCACTCCTTTGCCTCAGGATCCTTCCCCTACCCTCTGAAGCACTTTCTTGTGCATCCTCTTCTCAAGAAACCCACAGCTGATCCTTCTTGTCCAGCTAACTATCACCCAATTTCCATTACTCCCTTTCTGGGAAAACTCCTGGAAAAGTTGGTCATCTCTCATCTTAACCTTCATTCCAATTCTGTTGGCTGTCTCCATGACCACCAGTCTGGCTTCAGAGCTGCCAGAAGCACGGAAACTGCTCTCCTGAACATCCGTGAAGATCTGCTCTGCAACCTTGACTCTAACATTCCCTCTGTCCTCATCCTCCTCAATCTCTCTTCTGCCTTCGACACAGTCAACCATACCATCCTGCTCAATCGTCTCCATGATAACCTGGGTATCTCTGATCAGGGTCTGGCCTGGCTGACCTCTTTCCTCTCTGATCGACCCTCGCAGGTCCAACTTGGGCCCTTCCTATCATCTATCTTCCTCTCTACCTCTGGTGTCCCCAAGGGTCTAACCTCTTGCCCTGGCTTTTTAACCAATACCTGGCAACTGTCACCCAATGCATTGCAATTTTCTGCTCATATTTCCAGTGCTATGCTGACAACACTCAACTCATTTTCAGGCTGCCCTCGGCCACCTCCTCTCCCTCTCTCATCTCTTATTGCCTAACTGCCATTCAAGATTGGTGTGCCGCCAATGATCTTTGTCTGAATGCCAGCAAGACGGAGATCTTCCTCATCGGCACACCTTCACCATACTTTCCCCTCACTCTCTGGCCGGCTTCCTTTGGCCCTCCTCCTACCCCCAACTGCGAGGATAAGAACCTCGGGGTCATCTTTGACTCCACACTTTCCTTCTCCGCCCACATCTCTGAGGTCTCTAAAAAGTCAAACTTCCTATTGCACCTCCTCACAGGTACTCTGCCTTTCCTCTCCTTCCCCCAGAAGCTCATGCTCTCCCAAGCTCTGGTTCTCTCTAGGTTGGACTATTGTAACAGCCTCTTTCTAAATCTACCTGCCTCTACTCTCCGCCCTCTGCAATTAATCCAGAACAGGACTGCGAGACTTGTCCTTGGCCTTAAGCCCTGGGATCATATCTCTCCAGTTCTGAAATATCTCCATTGGCTCCCAGTGGATGCAAGGATTAAATTGAAGACCCTCTGCATTGTCCACAAGGCTTTCTGGGGCCTGGGTCCAAAATACCTTCAGCTATCCCTCTGCAAATACCTCCCCTTTCGAGCTCTTCGCTCCTCTACCTCTAACTCCCTCAGGGTCAGTTGTTTTTCAAAGAAACAAGCTGGGGGTAGATCTCTGTCTTAGGCTGGTGCCTCCCTCTTGAACAGCCTCCCTGCCACTCTGAAACTTGAGGAGAACCATCTCCAGTTCCGGAAGCACCTCAAGACCTCCCACTTTTCTTCTGCCTTCACTCCCCCTTTCCCCTGCTGATCTGTTCTCTCTTGGCTCCGTGCACCTGGCCACCCTCTGTCCTCCAAGCCCAGGTACCTGCTCACCCTGCCACCCTCCCACACTGCCTCCGGCCACACCTTGCACTGGGGTCTGTATCTGTACCCATACAGCCCCCCATTTTCTTCCTGCACTTATTAGACCTACCTTGTCTGCTGCCTTAAACCTAGCACTTGTAAATTGTTGGCTGCACTACCACTGTTTGTTGACTTTATTATTTATTTATTATTATGTATCTGTTTCTCCTTTTCTTCGCACTTTACACTTCTCCCCCTTTCATGCACTCCCCCCCCCCACCCCTCTCCAATGCCCTTTGCGCGTTCTCAATGCCACTGGGCCTCGTAAGATCGTTGTTTTGTTCTCCCCTGTTCCCCTCCCTTGCCTTATCGCGCTCTGAAACACTTGTGTAGAAGCGCAATAGAAATAAAATAACAATAAGAATATCAATACTGCCAGCATGTAAATGTATGGGCACAGCCAGTGTACAGAAGTTTTTATACTGGCATATATTGAGGGCAAAGGCATCATGAAAATGTGTTGGGAAATGCTCCTGTGCACTATTGGTAACTTGCAGCCATTACAAACGTGTTAAAGGTATTAGCTGTAAAAGAAGTATGCATATATTAAATCTCATGTATCTATCTGGGTGTACATTCAGTCAAAGATGCATATGATTATGCACAAGCTTAGAGGTGAAAGGAAGCCTTGATATTTTAAAGCTCGAAAGGCTGCCTTTTGATATTAATGTAAGAAGAACCTGCCCAGACGAAGTGATTTTCATGTAAAGGTTAAACAAAGGTTTTTTAATTACATTTTTGGAAAGTTTTTGTTTTTTTACTCTTTCTATATTACACATTGGGGATCAATATGTATATTAGTATTTTAGAGGAATACAAAAGTTGAAACTTGTTTTAAAGCAATTATTGCATGTTTCCCAAGCTATTGCTGTAACCAGGGTGTCAGAGTCAGCACTTTCTCATTCAATATTGACCTGTGTTTAAAGTGACTTTGGTAGACAGGCTGGGCTCCCCTACGCGCTCTTGAGAGCAGACAGACAGGATAATGTTGTGTGTAAAGACGTCACTTTAAATCCAACTTCGAGGACTTCAATTATACTAGAGGGCTTAGAAACAGTTTTCTCTAATATGTCAGTCCTTGTTGAAGGCATTTTAAGGCAGTCCCTTGACTATGTTTTTTTGTCGTTTCAGTGATACAGAGGTCTCATGGAACCTCGGATCAAAATGTTGTTCTAATTCTTATATCCCCTTAAATTGGATTCCTATTTTCTTTCCAGCGAGGGTTTATCATATCCCTCAAGATATCACAAATTCTCTAGAGCCCTGTGTCCCTTAGCTGTGAAGCAGGCAGGCAGTAGTGCATAGGGCATGCTCTACAGTCTCAGAGTTTGCTTTCTGTTAAGAAAGATCCTCAGTTCAGGGTCTTAACTCTTAAGAACTTGTGATACACGAGGCAATGGCAGTACAGTGTACCAACAAGGCAAAAGATACCTCTGAAATCTAACTCAGGCACTGTCATCCCCTCTGGACGGGGGGGTCAAAGATACTTGCTAACTCCTGCTGATAGCAGCCATCTGTTTAAGGACAGTACTTTGTCAAGTGAAGCGTGTGCTTTGATATTCTTTCCCTTCCAATTACAGAAAAGTTCAGAAGTTGCAGTCTCTTAAAGACAGAATTTGAAAAGTGGATTTTAAAGGGAGTCTGAAGTGAATCCATTTCGGGTTTTCTGTATTTGGAGACTTTGGGGCACTTTGAGATTTTGAGTAGTTTGTGCATAATACATTCTATATTAATCCAATGCATTAGTGCATCCTTGTAGACCAAGCTCTGAGCAGTCAAACATTGCATGAACATATGCCCATGTCTTCCATGATATGTAATAGACCAGGGTTCAGTCATTCATATCGAAAGAGGTGGGCCAATTTTTGCCTTATTCAACACAGACCTATCACAGGAAAAGTGTGCACACCTCCTACGCCACTTTTCCTAAACTACCCCGAAATTCACTTTATCTATGACTTGCAGGTTGTGATTTGAGACATTGCTAAACAATGGTGACCTTGCCTGAAGTCTTCTGCACACACATTTTCAGGGAACTTTAGAGGTGCATGATACACTCCCAGCTCAAAGTAATGATAGACAAAGTTACTCTATAAAACATTCTTTTGGATGACAGGATTATGTGGGTGCATCTAAAGGCCCCAAACAGAGGTCCCTTTCACCTGAACAGCAGCATTTAAACACTGCAACCAAAAACAGCCTTGCTTTACTTTTATTTCACATGAGTAGCAAGAATTGCAACATTGCAACAAAAACAGCCTGGCTTTTGCTTTCCCTTTCACATGAACAGCAACATATAAACACTGTAACCAAAAACGGCCCTGCTTTGCGTTTATTTCACATGAGTGGCAAGAATTTAAACACTGCAACCAAAAACGGCCTGCCTTTTTCTTTTATTTCACATGAGTGTCAAGAATTTAAACACTGCAACAAAAACGGCCTGGCTTTTCCTCTTGGTTCATGTCAAATTAATGAACCATGGGGAAAGGGGCCTACCAATCACTATCAATGGACAAGCAGCAATGTAAATCTACCCAAGAAGAAGAAATCAAAGAATCCTGTGACCTGCAAGACAGGATTTTAAACATTAAGAGCAAAAATGGCCTGCAAGTGTGTTGCAAATAAAAACGGCTTTAAAATGCAACAATGGGAAAAGATATCACTGCTCACACAGAAAATGTCAGGGAGACAATGAGTGGGGGTGACCAAAGCAAATGTATGTTAGGTTTCACCCACAAAACTCCTGTAACCTGTGAAGAGACACTACTTCAGGAAAAAACGGCTCTGGCTGAGGCTGGAACTTCACAATGACATGCCCCACATCGAGCTGAATATCACACTTCTCCTCTAACAATCCTGTAATAAAATGTGATGCTGTGGGAGGCATCATAACTCCCTGTTCTGATGGTAGGGATGCAGGGATTTCAAAGAAGGCAATCCATGGATAAAGCATGACAAAAAGGTGTGAGTCATTGCAGCTCCCACTTCAAAGAGCAAACTGCCAATTTCAAAGGGACTCATAAAAAACCCTCAGTCACAGGCTGACCCAGGGGAACAGATGGCTGTGGGGGATGAAACAACCCTCCCACATGTTGAACAGACACTCCCAATTGATATTAAAAGACTTTTTTTGTTTTAGGCATTTTGTGAAGCCATCAGACTAAGGATTTATTTCCATTTTATTCTATTTTTCATGTAATTTCCAGGCGGTTTTAAGGATAAAAATTGCATTTACCTGGGACTTTAGGAATTGTAATGGCCAGTTAGATTAGGTTTATTGACTGATCTGAACCTGTGACAATTATGAGATTATTTGAAAGGGTGGAAATTTAAATTAGGAATATGCTTGATGATTTACATATTCATAACTGTTGCACATTTTGTGAAAATGACAAAAATGGACCACATGGCCATGCTAAATTGTACGGATTTGGCGATCAGATTATCTAATTCCCCATGATATACAAAAAACGAATATATGTTTCCTATGGCAGTGGCTAGTAAAATTATGAAGTTATGATATATAACTAGTTTTTGCCAAAAAGTGGTAAGGGGAACAAAAGGAGGATGAAAAATGGAAAAGACAGATGATGCTCTCCTCCCATGAACCAATCCCAACTGGAGACGGAGAGAGGGGTGGTAACTGTCCAATACTAGTAGCCGGGATAATTACAGGGTGCTCCACCTAGATTATAACGTTAGTGATGTCATTTTTGCTATATAAGGGGGACTGTACTAGGACTCAGGACACACAAAAACCGGTGAGACAGGAGAAGGAAGGTAGAGATAAGGCTGCTAAACCTTACCATTCTAGAGAGTGCAGTGACCAGATCCCTTGCTCTATCTGTCCAGAGTGTGCTGAGATCCAGCTGGCTTTCCTGAATCCTAACCCAAGGCTTGCTATGTAAGTAGCATATAACCCCAGCCCTAAATTGCATAAACCCTTCATTTTTGTAGCAGTGCATTCAATATTTCCCCATTGAAAACCCTGACTGCCCGTGTAATTTAGTAATCTCCCCATAGAAGCATCTCTTGTTTGCCTGTGTATGTTAGCATATCTCCTTTGAAAAATCTCTCAGTTGTCTGTGTAAATCCTTAGTATTTTTTCAAGTAAAACAATTAATTCCCTCATTGAAATTCACGGTTCACGAATGTTGCAATTCGAAATCAACCATATTGTTCTAGTTTTTATTTAATTTTAATACTCAGTAAAGTGTTGCCTCAAAAGAATTATTCTGCTTGTAACTAAAAACCGAATTTGTCAGTGTATCGTGTGCATTACCAAACAAATTCCTATTTGCATCTGTTCTATTAAACCCAAACCGTTTTTCCCATTGTGAGCAATCCCTTTTGCCTAGAAGTCTACCTGTTATGAGCCTATGTCCTTGTCACTGAAAACTGATTTTCCTATTGTAAGCTGAACATCTTCCCTGAGCTGCCTGTCATTCTAAGCCCCAGGGTAAACGAATTTCCATTTGCCACCGTATTTTCCCTTTGCCTTCGCTTTTTCTCAAAACCGATTTTCCTACTTCATTTCTATTGTGCCCTGGTGTGCTGATTAGTATTCTATAAAACGTTGCCTATCTTCTAAGTGTAAGCAATACACATGTTCTTCTATTCTGTCCCATAGCAGTTGTGAGAAATAATCAAAACCCCATTCTGCCATTTTGCTCCAAAAACGGGTTTTCACTTTCTCTGCTGGCTTCCCATCTTGGGGTGGTGGGCTTTACCCCAAAACCGATTTTCCCTCTATTCCTATTCCTTGCCACTGCCTTCCATTCAAAGGAATCAAGTCCAAATTGACGTTTGGGGGTATGTGTTGCAGGGGGAGTGCTTAACTGTAGGTGCTATCCCTTTGTGTGCAATTGTTATTTTCTTGTTTTGTCAGTAAAACAAAAGGTAGCGTAACAGTCTCTTTCAACCTGATTGTATTTTCCTGTTTGTCATTATAACAAAAGCGAGTGTAACAGCCCATTTCCACTTGGTCACTCTAGATAGGATATTGCATTTGTGTTGCCACAATTTTGGTGGCTGTTGTATTTTGATTATCCTCATTTACATTGAATAATACATTAATAAAATATCTTATTAATACACACCAGCCAGGTTCCTAGTCCATTGTGACACTGGGTGTTTGTGGAGGTTGAATGCGAGACGGGTTGCAGGCCTACTCAAAAGAATCTGTAGTATATTAACAATAAAAAGTGCTTTATTGTGCAACACATCCATTGTAGGGCAAGGAGTTCCCTAGCTGGCGTGTTCCCTGTAATAAACTGTGACAATTAGCCACCACTCAACACCACAATGCGACATACTTGGAAGAAGGTCATGCTGGAGCCACCATGGATGGTACCATACTCGATAGCCGTCTGGTCCGCCAAGTCATCCACCGATTCGATGGGCACATCCATGCGCTGCACTGTGAGGAAGGCCGCCAGGTTGGCTGTGTAGGAAGAGATGATAATCAGGGTGAAGGCCCACCTGCAATGAGATTGGGGGATTGATCAGAAAACTCCTTTCATTTTACACAAAAATCAATACGGGTGGTTGACATGTTTTGAGGGATAACCAATCTCATCAGATAATGAAACTGAGGTAAAGGAGGATATGATGATTCGTCAATGATTAGAAAATTTCGTCAGATGGATAAGTCAACATTAGAATGTTGGTCTCCAGGCTTGATAATCTACAATGTCATCACTACTAGAAAAGCCCCACCATTTGGATCTTCAGTCTTGATAATCGACAGATTAATAACTGCTAGGGATGTCTTCCATTTGGTTCTCCATGCTTGATAATTGACATCTTAATGACTACTAAGCAATCCCTCCATTTGTATCTGCAGGCTCTATAATTGGCAATATAATCACTACTTGACATGTGTCCCATTTGCATCTCCAGGCGCAATCATTGACAATATAATCCCTACACAACACGTTTTCCATTTCGACCTGTAGGCTCGATAATCAAAAACGTAGTCACTACTAGGTATGTCACCATTTGAGTTTCCAGGCTCAGTAATCTGACAAATTAATCACTACTTGACAAGTCCTTCATATGGTATCCAGGCTCAATAATCAACAATATGATACTACTACTTGACATGACTTAGATTTGGGTCTCTAGGCTTGATTATCAACAACTTTATCACTACTAGCCATGTCCTCCATTTGGGTCTCCAGGCTTGATAATCAACATCTTAATCACTACTAAAGAAGCACTGTATTTGGATCTCCAGCCCATTAATAAAGAATGTCATCGACAACATAATCACTACATCACATGTCTTTGAGTTGGATCTCTAGGTTCGATAATCAACAACGAAATCACTATTAGATATGTCCTCTAATTGAGTCTCCAGGCTTGATGAACAGAATCTTTATCACTACTAGAGATGTCTTCTTTTTGGGTCTTCAGGGTGGATAATCGACAATTCAATCACTATTAGACAATCCCTCCATTTGAGTCCAGAGGCTCAATAATTGGCAGTGTAATCACTGCTTGACATGTCTTACATCTGATACTCTAGGCTTGGGGCCCAATTCATGGAATTGTTTGCACGGTTAAAAGTGACCTTGCACTGCTGAAAAGTGACTTTGCACTGCCGACACAAACCCTGATTCATGGAACTGGGCAAATTGTATTTTTGCAGTGCTAAATCCGTGCAAAGTCAGTGCATAGTCGTTTTTGCAGTACAAAATGACTTTGCACTAACTTTGCACTGCAAAACAACACTTTGCACAGTTGCATGAACCAGGATCTGTGTCGGCAATGCAAAGTTACTTTTCAGCAGTGCAAAGTCACTTTGAACGGTCCAAAAAATTCCACGTATCGGGCCCTTCATATTCAACAATTTATTCTCTTCTTGACAAGCGCTTAAATCAGGCTCCAGCCTCAGTAAATGATAACTTATTCCTCAGGAGATATGTCGTTCATTTGGGTCTCCAGTCTGATAATCTGGCAATGTAATCACTACGAGACATTTCCCCTGTTTGGCTCTCTATGCTTCATAATCAACAACTTAATTACCACTAGACGAGTGGTTGATAAGCTTGATGATCAACCACTTAATCACTACTAGACATGTGCATCATTTTGGTCTACAGGCTGAATAAACGACAATCTAATAACTACGAGACGTTCTCAATGTTGGTCTCTTGATTCGATAATCGATAACTTAACCACTACTAGACAGGTCCTCCATTTTTATCTACAGGCTGAATAATCAATATTATAATCACAACAACACATGCTCAATGTGGGTCTCTAGGCTCAATAATTGACAAATTAATGACTACTAGACATGTCCTCTATTAAGGAATTGTATAAAAGATACTCATGTTGCTGACCTGGATCTGCAAGAAAAGGAGTCGCCATTCAATCCTGGAAGAGTGGTTCCTAGAGCATAAGGTTATCTGCACAGGATCCCAAACTTAAGTCAGCAGAATGCTAAAATGGGGGAGTGAATGCAGAGGGCCGCCAAGGTCAAATCAACAAATATAGCCAGAGCGAAAGACAGCACCCTTATTCCTTTGTCACCTGATTTACGATGTTTTAAGTTAGCCTCTGCATAGACAACTGGAAATACATCATTGGAATAAAAGCAAATGGGGAAAAGGTAACAAAAAAGTATTGGTAATGAACAAGGAGGGATAAGAAAAGGGGTCAAATAGAGAGGTTGAAAGGGAGACATACTTGTCACTGACAGGATGACTCATAGTTAGTTGCCTTCAATAGGGTTTTGTTCCTGTTACTTAGATCACCAGGGGCCGGATTACAAAAAATGTGCACTGGTGCAAGTGCAAAATTGTACAGTATTAGCACAAGTGCAAAACGTGCCCTATGGCATGTACCTTTTCTTGCACTGAGGCACTTTTTGCCCTGGTGTTTATACCATGCCAAAAAGCACTTGTCATGGTGCAATGGTGTGCCAATATATCCCATTGTTTTTAGAAATAGGGCAAACTTTGCCCTAGTGCCAATACCATGCAACTTTGCCCCTGCACCGGTGCTAAATTTCTGTATTCTGGCCCCAGGTCTTTTTTCAATTGAAAACTGATAACTTGTGTTCACTACTTGGATGAAATATCCATTAGCTGAATTACGTGTCACCCAAAGTTGAGCCTTGGTGGCACCATCCAGGGCAAATTAGAAAATCTTGAAAGGAACTTGTGAGAGTTTTTCAGGTCCTTACCAGACTCCGCTGACGCACCGCGTGGATAGAGCACGTGGAGCGATCGTGGAACCCTGCTGCATGAATCCGCCGACTGGAAACCACAGGCTGTTCCCCAAGGAGTATTGGTTTACCACGAGGTTACACCTGCCCTGAGCACAAGGATGCGGGCTGTACCACTCATAGGGCGTCAACCTGCCAAGAGAAAGAACAGGCAGGCGCGCAACATCAGAAAATAGCAGGCAGCACACAAGAGGTTACGCCTTGCAATACAGTGCTCCCCACCCTTGATGCATGCTACCCCCAACCTGTGACAACCTGAGCCTTCTACCAGTATGCCCTCACACTAATCACCCTGGGCCGGGTAGGAGGGCTTGCCCTCTGAGATGCTCACTTTGGGCCTGATTCATGAAATTCTTTGCACGGTTCAAAGTGACTTTGCACTGCTGAAAATTGACTTTGCATTGACAACATTTTTGCAGTACACAATGACTGCACTGACTTTGCACTGCAAAAATAGACTTTGCACAGTTCCATGAATCAGGGTTTGTGTTGTCAGTGCAGAGGCAATTTTCAGCAGTGCAAAGTCACTTTGAACCGTGCAAAAAATTCCATGAATCTAGCCCTTTGTTTTGTAATAGAGATACCTTTTCATAGGACTACTTGGCCCAGTGTGTAAACTACATATATTATTTCATGGAATTTTAAGTGGGCGCACATTTGCAGCTCTGCCTGGTTGCACTAAGATTGTCACCCCACTACAGTGCTGTCAGGATGCTGTTAAAGCATCCCCTTTCAACACTGCTACCTGCAATATGTGAGTGCATCCTTTGTGTGCCGTATAATACACTCTAAGAGGCTGCTTCTCCCCAGAGCTGCATGCACTGGAAGGAAAGAATGTCCACTGTGTCTAGATGCCTGGACACTATTAGAGGGGGTCCTTAAGTGACATGATATGATAGGTTATTTATAACGTGCTTAATACCCAGAGGTTTCTAATCGCGGACCAGGGGATTGAACCTGTGTTGCTCGTGAGACTTGCTTCCAAGGTGAGCACGTTGCCCCTGAGCTATCCACCCGAGACTAAGAGTTTCGTAATGAAGAAAGTACTCTCTTTGGGCTCAGATTAAACCTGGAGCAGAGGATCTTAAAAGTATGGTGCTTTCAGTTTTCCCTCCATATCAGAGGCAGTGAATTTAAAGCGATTCCCTCTCTCCATCATCACTCTGACACTAAGAAGACTCCACCTGTACTTCTTGCTGCACAATGTGAGGGTGGGTACAGTAGGGTCAACTGGTGCACTGTATGGAGGTGCCCGTAGATAACTGCGAGGTCACTGTACGGATGTGTCTTCTGTATACTGCCTGAATGTTGCTGCATCTATGGCCCGTGGGCAATAAATTCCCTGTATACACACTACTCATTAGTGCGTCGACATCGTAGGATTGTGTCCTCGCCAAACAACTGGCTAGAAATTGGCGGTTTCGTTTTCCCGTGCTGTCTAGACGCGGCTGCATGCTAATAGCACTTCCTTCCTGGGACTTGGTTCTGTTATCTGGCGCTAGCAGCTTCATTTTGGAGGCCGGACATGTCCCTAGTAAATATGCCAAGCTTTGCTGCATTTCGACATTGGGAATCTTTCTAGAACAGGGGTCTACAACCTGCGGCTCTCCAGATGTTTTAGACTATAATTCCCATGATGCCTCACCATTGTGAGGCACCATGTATTTGCCCATTGTTTGACTCTCGCATCTGTGTGCTGCTGCCGCCCTGCAACATGGGGCAGGCACCATGTATTTGCCCATTGATGGACTCTAGCATCTGTGTGCTGCTGCCGCCCTGCAACATGGGGCAGGCACCATGTGTTTGTCCATTGATGGACTCTAGCATCTGTGTGCTGCTGCCGCACTGCAACATGGGGTAGGCACCATGTATTTGCCAATTGCTTGACTTTCGCATCTGTGTGTTGTTGCCGCCTTGTAACATGGGGCAGGCACCATGTATTTGCCCATTGTTTGACTCTCGCATCTGTGTGCTGCTGCCGCTCTGCAACATGGGGCAGGCACCATGTATTTGCCCATTGATGGACTCTAGCATCTGTGTGCTGCTGCCGCACTGCAACATGGGGTAGGCACCATGTATTTGCCCATTGCTTGACTTTCGCATCTGTGTGTTGTTGCCGCCTTGTAACACGGAGTAGGCACCATGTATTTGCCCATTGATGGACTCTAGCATCTGTGTGCTGCTGCCGCACTGCAACATGGGGTAGGCACCATGTATTTGCCCATTGCTTGACTTTCGCATCTGTGTGTTGTTGCCGCCTTGTAACACGGAGTAGACACCATGTATTTGCCCATTGATGGACTCTAGCATCTGTGTCCTTCTGCCGCCCTGCAACATGGAGTAGGCACCATGTTTGTTTGAATCTCGCATCTGTGTGCTGTTGCCGCCCTGCAACATGGGTGCAGGCTTAATGGATGTGATCATCATGTACTTCTTTTTTGCACTTTGAGTATGATGTATTACCTTTACATGTTCCACAATGTTGTAATGCACTTCTTACGCTTCCTTTTCTGTAACCTGAAGCACTGAAACTAATCTCTTAAATTTAAGCGCCTAGATACCTCAGGGTTTTGCACGCTAAATAAATAAACAAACCATTGGGTATGCTGTTTAGGGCTGATGGGAGTTGTAGTCAAAACCTTTCGTACAGCCAATGGTTGAATAGGCCTGTTATAGAATAGTCTGAGCAGGAAACGCTGGCTGGAGATCAGGCTTCCTTTTAGCCCAAGAGGTGGAAGGTTGGAAAGCGGTGACTGCTACAGCTTCCAAGCACAGGCTCTTTCTGATGCATTCTAATAATTCACAGTACTAAGTGAACATGTCTTTTTTTTAAAAGCAACACTTTCAAAGCCTGATTTAGAAAGACCACTCTATGACTGCACAGAGCTGTCTTTCTAAATCTGTCACGCCCCTCGCACACGAGTGCGTGCAGGGGCTGATAGGCGTGGCCGAGAAGAACACAGGAAGGCAGAAGTCAGGTGGGTGTGTGTGTCTGCTTGCGTGTCTGTTTGCATGTTTAGGGGTGATGTTTGGAGTGTGTAGGGAGGGGGCTGGGGAGATGGGGTGTATGTATTGTGTATGTGTTAGTGGGGGATGGCTTATGGGCCATTATGGTGAGAGGGTGTAGGAATAATGGGGGAGTTTGGGGGGGGGACCCCCAATTTAAGAGGTGAGGAGATTGCGGGGGCAGGTTGAAAAGTGAAATTGGGCAATATTAAATGCTGCACCAAATCGACTAAAAATCAAAACAGTATTTTTTGTGTGTTGGCTTTAATATTCGACAATATCACATAGAACCTCATTCACAGCATTAAGTGGTGTCAGGCAGGGACCCGGGCATACCCAGGCTTTCTGTGCCTGAGCCACACAATCCAGTGCATTCATGACAGAGATGGGTAAGGAGGGCCTTCATCACAGTGGAGCCCGTTTCACTATGCCTGAAATGGTTAAAGTGGGCAGTTTAGCCCATTTCCATGACTTTACACCAAGAGAAAATGAAGCTAGTGGAATTATGCATGTGTGTGGTATCACCTGTGTTCCATATGTTCTGCAATGCAATATATATGCTGTATGTGTGTGCAATGCCTTGAGTGTGCACACGCCACGCATGTCCAAAAGCAGATGCCACCTCACTCCCCAAACCGACTTGTGGCCTTCTGCTTTGCATGAGCTGAAGTTGGGCAGAATCCACACAAATCTTCTGATTTCTCGGCCCCTCAGCATCCTGACACGTAATAGGGCCTTCACACTTGTTCTCTCCAGATGGTTTGGACTTCAACTCCCATCAGCCCTAGCCACTGCATTCAATGCCGAGTTATTATGGGAGTCATAGTATTAAACATATGGCGAGCCACAGCTTACAGACTCCTGTCAGCTACAGGTATTTCCCGACGCAATGCCACTTTGCCAGTATATATTCCCGTGCCACAACCCCCGCAATGAGGCTGCAACGAGGCTGTTATTGTGCAGTGGGTAGGTAGGTCTTTTACACATTGAATGACTCCCCTTATCCTGTAAACGAGCCCCTCAGAGAGGCAATGTGAAGCCTTCAAACAACATACAGCATAACTTTAAAAAAAACGTGATGCCCATTGACCACCTACACGACTACGCATTGGTGCATTCCTAAATCGAATGCCTAAATCGAATGCCTTCTCCACGTTGACTGATAACTATGGCAAGTTCACATTTCAATAAGAAAGGCCGGGTGGCAAACTTTGACCTGCTTAGCTTGTGTACTTGGCAAGTAAGTCTCAAAGGGTATCTTACCAAAATAACGTGAAAAATCCTGAATGCACGTTTCCTGCACATTTGGCAGTAAACGAAAATGACGATTTCCCATTATACCGTACAAGGGGAGCGGGGGTTGCGGGGGTGTCCCCCCACTGCTCTTGCACAGTATAATGGGTTTGTGGGCTCCAGGGGTGTCCCCAGCAGTTTCAAAGCAGGGATTGTGGAAGTAAGACATAGATGTGCGATCTATGTAATGTCTGTGCAGCTGCTTTTTTTTCGCATTCAGAATTTCCGTTTGCGGTCTTTTCGGCCACGCAGTGATCGCGTAGATCTGTCTCAAAGAACACGTGAGCTCGAATGCCTCAAGTGACATGGTCCACGTCGACCAAATCATTTAAATAATTAAATACATAAAGTGAGTGGAATTTAAATAGAGTTGGCAGGGGGAAGACGTGGATTGGCTGAGAATTGTTTCGGGAGTTCTGAAGCATTGATTTAGTTATGAGCAAAGCAGCTCGTTTGTTATTTATTTCCCATGGGTTCAGGCTCAGAGACCTTTGTGTCTCATGTACTGCTCCTATGTGAACACTGGGGGGCGATAACATACCAGAGACGAGAAGGAAGCGTACCTTGCCACCAGGAAAAGCACACAGCTGACTGCCAGGTAGGCCAAAAGCATGAAGAGCCATACGCCGGGCGAGAAGGGGTCCAGGAACGAGAAGTAGCCAGGCTTGCGACCCTAAAAGCAGAGAGGAGAGTCGTGGGTTAATATTTAATGTGTACATTGGTTGTCAATAATGCGGTCATGGCCCATGAGGCTGCTTAGCACTTTAAGCGCAAATCAATTCAGTGCAATGGAGTGCGGAAATAAAATAGCAAGTAGCAGAGAACACGAGCATTACATTACATCGCAAGTACAACATAATACAGTTCCTTCCTAAAACGTTGGAGGGGGGGCTGTGTTTGTGGCTCAACAGAAGGTTCCCCAAAACAGGAAAGAGATGTATGTGGTCAAGTGGGAGCCTGTCAACTGGCATTCAAATCCCGGCTCTCCACTTTACGATAACTGTTTGACCCTACGCAGACCTGTTCATCTCCCGTGCATCTGTTCCATTAGCTGCCAAACTCGAGATGACTTTAAAATGAATCGCATCAAGAACATACACTTTCGTGGATTTAGGGTCGCTGCCTGGTAGAATTAAGTCCCAGACATACACTCTCCCGTGTCTTCTGCAGGGTTTTAGTGTTGCATGGCGAGCAAAGTCTGATACCATTGTGGGGCAGAGGGGCAATTTTTCTATTTTATTTGGCACCCAGGATCATCTGGTGAAGCTAACATGAGAACTGAGAGAGAGACCGGGGGCAGTGGAAGTGTAGAGCGGGGGAGGGGGGGTGATGGATAGGGGGAGACGGAGAGTGAGAGGGGGAGAGGATGTGAGGGAGGGAGAGCGGCACGGGGATGGAGGGGAGGAGGAAGGAGAGGGAGAGAAAGCGGGATATTGGGGCAGTGAGAGAGAGAGAGAGAGAGAGAGAGAGAGAGAGGGGGGTCATGGAGGGGGGCAGGGCAGAGAGAGTAGGGGAGAGGGAGCAAGAGGGAGAGGGTGAGAGAAAGAAGGGAGGGGAGAGGAGAGGGAGAGTTAGGGGAGAGGGAGAGAATGGAAGGAGAGGGGGAGATAGGGGAGGGGGAGGGGGAGAGGGAGAGCGAGAGGGGGAGAGCAAGAGAGGGGGACAGGGAGGGAGGGGGCAAGGCAGAGAGGGTGGGGGAGGGGGGAAGAGGGAGAGGGTGAGAGAAAGAGGGGAGGGGGAGCGAGAGAGATGGGAGGGTGAGAGTGAGAGAATGGAGGGAGAGAAGGAGAGAGGGAGGGATAGGGGAGGGGGAGAGGGAGAGAGAGGAGAGGGAGAGATGGGGAGAGGGGGTAAAGGTGAGAGAGGGGAGGGTGTGAGGGAGGAATAGGAGAGGCAAAGGTGGGGAGAGAGAGAGGGGGGAGAGGGGAGGGTGAGAGTGAGAGAATGGAGGTAGCGAAGGAGAGAGGGAGAGATAGTGGAGGGGGAGAGGGAGACAGGAG
Organism: Ambystoma mexicanum; assembly: GCF_040938575.1. Classification (NCBI taxonomy): domain Eukaryota; kingdom Metazoa; phylum Chordata; class Amphibia; order Caudata; family Ambystomatidae; genus Ambystoma; species Ambystoma mexicanum. The sequence continues at coordinate 151,445,307 of NC_090931.1, forward strand.
AGGGAGAGATGGGGAGAGGGGGTAAGGGTGAGAGAGGGGAGGGTGTGAGGGAGGAGAAGGAGAGGCAAAGGTGGGGAGAGGAAGAGGGAGAGGGGGGAGAGGGGAAAAGGGGGGGGCCAGCATTGATGAGGACATTACTGCCAGGGCTGGAGGTCGCATGCTAAGAACATGTGCATCGACAATTCCATAGAACCTGTGACTTAAGTGGGGTGAAGGGAAATGCTGTTGAGAAATTGACGTAAACAATTGTTTGGGTAAATACCTGGGTGGTGTATGGCCCGCGGTGCTCTCCGGACATGGCATTAGGACACCTTTGGTCAGGTGATAAGGAAATGTGTGTCAGTTGGTGGAGGGGGGGGGGTCGATGAAGGCGATTGTTCCTCCTCTATAAAGACGGGGGTGATCCCCTCTTCACAGAATGGGTACAGTCAATCCAACAACTGGCTGATGGAAATGTTTCAGCGAACATGTCTTAAACTTGGAGAATGCCTCTGAGAGCGCGTCATTGCATTGTTTGTAGCGCCTCGGCTCGGATTGATAATCCAGCTCCTTCACAGGCTCGGCCCTGGCGCCAGCAGGGCGGCGCCAGAGTGCTACTGCAAGTATGCCATGCGAGTGGTGCGATAACGCGTCCCTTGGCACATATGCCCACCCTGGTCATGCTGACTGAGGCCAAACAGGGCCTGCACCTGGTGCTGAGTGTCTTCCTGTGCACACGGTACGTGCCTGTTGGGTCGGTTCGGAATCCAGCTCCAGGACAGACTCCAGGTCAATCTGCGCCGAGTTAGTCCCACTCGTTGATGGCACACATCACTTAACCGTGATGACTTCATGATGGAATGGACTGCTACCAGATAATCCGTGGTTTATCGAGCACGATTTCGATGTTCACGTTTAGAAGTAGGGTCACTCTCCTTCTTGCTTTGGAAAGTTCTATTCACCCACTTCCACACTAAGTATGGCCTCATTTCCTTCCGCATACATAGGCCAGGGTGCGAGCAGAGGCCAGAAGTGGCCTCACTTCCCCACTAAGTATACATAGGCCAGGTTGCTGAGCAGAGGCCAGAAGTGGCCTCACTCTCGTGCCTAAGTATACATAGGCCAGGGTGCGAGCAGAGGCCAGAAGTGGCCTCACTCCCACATCTAAGTATACATAGGCCAGGGTGCCGAGCAGAGGCCAGAAGTGGCCTCACTTCCACACTAAGTATACATAGGCCAGGGTGCCGAGCAGAGGCCAGAAGTGGCCTCACTTCCCCACTAAGTATACATAGGCCAGGTTGCTGAGCAGAGGCCAGAAGTGGCCTCACTCTCGTGCCTAAGTATACATAGGCCAGGGTGCGAGCAGAGGCCAGAAGTGGCCTCACTCCCACATCTAAGTATACATAGGCCAGGGTGCCGAGCAGAGGCCAGAAGTGGCATCACTCCCGCGCCTAAGTATACATAGGCCAGGGTGCGAGCAGAGGCCAGAAGTGGCCTCACTCCCACATCTAAGTATACATAGGCCAGGGTGCCGAGCAGAGGCCAGAAGTGGCCTCACTTCCACACTAAGTATACATAGGCCAGGGTGCTGAGCAGAGGCCAGAAGTGGCATCACTCCCGCGCCTAAGTATACATGGGCCAGGGTGCCGAGCAGAGGCCAGAAGTGGCCTCACTTCCACACTAAGTATACATAGGCCAGGGTGTCGAGCAGAAGCCAGAAGTGGCCTCACTTCCACACTAAGTATACATAGGCCAGGGTGCGAGCAGAGGCCAGAAGTGGCCTCACTCCCGCGCCTAAGTATACATGGGGCAGGGTGCCGAGCAGAGGCCAGAAGTGGCCTCACTTCCACACTAAGTATACATAGGCCAGGGTGTCGAGCAGAAGCCAGAAGTGGCCTCACTTCCACACTAAGTATACATAGGCCAGGGTGCTGAGCAGAGGCCAGAAGTGGCATCACTCCCGCGCCTAAGTATACATAGGCCAGGGTGCGAGCAGAGGCCAGAAGTGGCATCACTCCCGCGCCTAAGTATACATAGGCCAGGGTGCGAGCAGAGGCCAGAAGTGGCATCACTCCCGCGCCTAAGTATACATAGGCCAGGGTGCGAGCAGAGGCCAGAAGTGGCATCACTCCCGCGCCTAAGTATACATAGGCCAGGGTGCGAGCAGAGGCCAGAAGTGGCATCACTTCCACACTAAGTATACATAGGCCAGGTTGCTGAGCAGAGGCCAGAAGTGGCCTCACTCTCGTGCCTAAGTATACATAGGCCAGGGTGCGAGCAGAGGCCAGAAGTGGCCTCACTCCCACATCTAAGTATACATAGGCCAGGGTGCCGAGCAGAGGCCAGAAGTGGCCTCACTTCCACACTAAGTATACAAATGCCAGGGTGCTGAGCAGAGGCCAGAAGTGGCCTCACTTCCACACTAAGTATACATAGGCCAGGGTGCCGAACAGAGACCAGAAGTGGCCTCACTTCCACACTAAGCATACATAGGCCAGGGTGCCGAGCAGAGACCAGAAGTGGCCTCACTTCCACACTAAGTATACATAGGCCAGGGTGCTGAGCAGAGGCCAGAAGTGGCCTCACTTCCACACCTAAGTATACATAGGACAGGGTGCTGAGCAGAGAACAGAATTGGCCTCACTTCCACACCTAAGTATACATAGGACAGGGTGCTGAGCAGAGACCAGAATTGGCCTCACTTCCACACTAAGTATACATAGGCCGGGGTGCCGAGCAGAGGCCAGAAGTGGCCTCACTTCCACACTAAGTATACATAGGCCAGGGTGCCGAGCAGAGGCCAGAAGTGGCCTCACTTCCACACTACGTATACATAGGCCAGGGTGCCGAGCAGAGGCCAGAAGTGGCCTCACTTCCACACTAAGTATACATAGGCCAGGGCGCCAGGGTGCCAAGCAGAGGGCAGAAGTGGCCTCACTCCCACACCTTAGTATACATAGGCCAGGGTGCCAAGCAGAGGGCAGAAGTGGCCTCACTCCCACATCTAAGTATACATAGACCAGGGTGCCGAGCAGAGGCCAGAAGTTGCCTCACTTCCTTGCCTAAGTATACATAGGCCAGGGTGCCGAGCAGAGGCCAGAAGTGGCCTCACTTCCACACTAAGTATACATCGGCCAGGGTGCCGAGCAGAGGCCAGAAGTGGCCTCACTTCCACACTAAGTATACATAGGCCAGGGTGCCGAGCAGAGGCCAGAAGTGGCCTCACTTCCACACTAAGTATACATAGGCCAGGGCGCCAGGGTGCCAAGAAGAGGGCAGAAGTGGCCTCACCCCCACACCTTAGTATACATAGGCCAGGGTGTCAAGCAGAGGGCAGAAGTGGCCTCACTCCCACATCTAAGTATACATAGGCCAGGGTGCCGAGCAGAGGCCAGAAGTGGCCTCACTTCCACGCCTAAGTATACATAGGCCAGGGTACCGAGCAGAGGCCAGAAGTGGCCTCACTCCCCTGCCTAAGTGTACATAGGCCAGGGTGCCGAGCAGAGGCCAGAAGTGGCCTCACTTCCACACTAAGTATACATAGGCCAGGTTGCTGAGCAGAGGCCAGAAGTGGCCTCACTCTCGTGCCTAAGTATACATAGGCCAGGGTGCGAGCAGAGGCCAGAAGTGGCCTCACTTCCACACTAAGTATACATAGGCCAGGGCGCCAGGGTGCCAAGAAGAGGGCAGAAGTGGCCTCACCCCCACACCTTAGTATACATAGGCCAGGGTGTCAAGCAGAGGGCAGAAGTGGCCTCACTCCCACATCTAAGTATACATAGGCCAGGGTGCCGAGCAGAGGCCAGAAGTGGCCTCACTTCCACGCCTAAGTATACATAGGCCAGGGTACCGAGCAGAGGCCAGAAGTGGCCTCACTCCCCTGCCTAAGTGTACATAGGCCAGGGTGCCGAGCAGAGGCCAGAAGTGGCCTCACTTCCACGCCTAAGTATACATAGGGCAGGGTGCCGAGCAGAGGCCAGAAGTGGCCTCACTTCCACACTAAGTATACATAGGCCAGGTTGCTGAGCAGAGGCCAGAAGTGGCCTCACTCTCGTGCCTAAGTATACATAGGCCAGGGTGCGAGCAGAGGCCAGAAGTGGCCTCACTCCCACATCTAAGTATACATAGGCCAGGGTGCCGAGCAGAGGCCAGAAGTGGCCTCACTTCCACACTAAGTATACATAGGCCAGGGTGCCGAGCAGAGGCCAGAAGTGGCCTCACTTCCACACTACGTGTACATAGGCCAGGGTGCCGAGCAGAGACCAGAAGTGGCCTCACTCCCACACCTAAGTATACATAGGCCAGGGCGCCAGGGTGCCAAGCAGAGGGCAGAAGTGGCCTCACTCCCACACCTTAGTATACATAGGCCAGGGTGCCAAGCAGAGGGCAGAAGTGGCCTCACTCCCACATCTAAGTATACATAGGCCAGGGTGCCGAGCAGAGGCCAGAAGTGGCCTCACTTCCTTGCCTAAGTATACATAGGCCAGGGTGCCGAGCAGAGGCCAGAAGTGGCCTCACTCCCACATCTAAGTATGCATAGGCCAGGGCGCCAGGGTGCCAAGCAGAGGGCAGAAGTGGCCTCACTCCCACACCTCACTCCCACAACTTAGTATACATAGGCCAGGGTGTCAAGCAGAGGACAGAAGTGGCCTCACTCCCACATCTAAGTATACATAGGCCAGGGTGCCGAGCAGAGGCCAGAAGTGGCCTCACTTTCACGCCTAAGTATACATAGGCCAGGGTACAGAGCAGAGGCCAGAAGTGGCCTCACTCCCACATCTAAGTATGCATAGGCCAGGGTGCCGAGCAGAGGCCAGAAGTGGCCTCACTTCCACGCCTAAGTATACATAGGCCAGGGTGCGAGCAGAGGCCAGAAGTGGCATCACTCCCACATCTAAGTATGCATAGGCCAGGGTGCCGAGCAGAGGCCAGAAGTGGCCTCACTTCCACACTAAGTATACATAGGCCAGGGTGCGAGCAGAGGCCAGAAGTGGCCTCACTCCCACATCTAAGTATACATAGGCCAGGGTGCTGAGCAGAGGCCAGAAGTGGCCTCACTCCCGCGCCTAAGTATACATAGGCCAGGGTGCCGAGCAGAAGCCAGAAGTGGCCTCACTCTCACGCCTAAGTATACATAGGCCAGGGTGCCGAGCAGAAGCCAGAAGTGGCCTCACTCCCACATCTAAGTATACATAGGCCAGAGTGCCGAGCAGAGGGCAGAAGTGGCCGCACTTCCTTTCCTAAGTATACATAGGCCAGGGTGCCGAGCAGAGGCCAGAAGTGGCCTCACTCCCGCACCTAAATATACATAGGCCAGGGTGCAGAGCAGAGGCCAGAAGTGGCCTCACTTCCACACTAAGTATACATAGGCCAGGGTGCGAGCAGAGGCCAGAAGTGGCATCACTCCCACATCTAAGTATACATAGGCCAGGGTGCGAGCAGAGGCCAGAAGTGGCATCACTCCCACATCTAAGTATACATAGGCCAGGATGCCGAGGAGAGGCCAGAAGTGGCCTCACTTCCACGCCTAAGTATACATACGCCAGGGTGCCGAGCAGAGGGCAGAAGTGGCCTCACTTCCACGCCTAAGTATACATAGGCCAGGGTGCCGAGCAGAGGCCCGAAGTGGCCTCACTCCCACATCTAAGTATACATAGGCCAGGATGCCGAGGAGAGGCCAGAAGTGGCCTCACTTCCACGCCTAAGTATACATAGGCCAGGGTGCCGAGCAGAGGCCAGAAGTGGCCTCACTCCCGCTCCTAAGTATACATAGGCCAGGGTGCCGAGCAGAGGGCAGAAGTGGCCTCACTCCAGCGCCTAAGTATACATAGGCCAGGTTGCCACGCAGAGGGCAGAAGTGGCCTCACTCCCGTGCCTAAGTATACATAGGCCAGGGTGCCGAGCAGAGGGCAGAAGTGGCCTCACTCCCGTGCCTAAGTATACATAGGCCAGGGTGCCGAGCAGAGGGCAGAAGTGGCCTCACTCCCGTGCCTAAGTATACATAGGCCAGGGTGCCGAGCAGAGGCCAGAAGTGGCCTCACTTCCACACTAAGTATACATAGGCCAGGGTGCCGAGCAGAGGGCAGAAGTAACCTCACTTCCTTGCCTAAGTATACATAGGCCAGGGTGCCGAGCGGAGGCCAGAAGTGGCCTCACTCCCGTGCCTAAGTATACATAGGCCAGGGTGCTGAGCAGAGGGCAGAAGTGGCCTCACTTCCACGCCTAAGTATACGTAGGCCAGGGTGCCGAGCAGGCCTCACTTCCGCGCCTAGGGTGCAGAGCAGAGGCCAGAAGTGGCCTCACTCCCACACCTAAGTATACATAGGCCAGGGTGCCGAGCAGAGGGCAGAAGTGGCCTCACTCTCGTGCCTAAGTATACGTAGGCCAGGGTGCCGAGCAGGCCTCACTTCCGCGCCTAGGGTGCAGAGCAGAGGCCAGAAGTGGCCTCACTCCCATGCCTAAGTATACATAGGCCAGGGTGCTGAGCAGAGGCCAGAAGTGGCCTCACTCCCGCGCCTAAGTATACATAGGCCAGGGTGCCGAGCAGAAGCCAGAAGTGGCCTCACTCCCACGCCTAAGTATACATAGGCCAGGGTGCCGAGCAGAGGCCAGAAGTGGCCTCACTCCCACATCTAAGTATACATAGGCCAGAGTGCCGAGCAGAGGGCAGAAGTGGCCTCACTTCCTTTCCTAAGTATACATAGGCCAGGGTGCCGAGCAGAGGCCAGAAGTGGCCTCACTTCCGCGCCTAAATATACACAAGCCAGGGTGCAGAGCAGAGGCCAGAATTGGCCTCACTTCCACACTAAGTATACATAGGCCAGGGTGCGAGCAGAGGCCAGAAGTGGCATCACTCCCACATCTAAGTATACATAGGCCAGGGTGCCGAGCAGAGGGCAGAAGTGGCCTCACTTCCACGCCTAAGTATACATAGGCCAGGGTGCCGAGCAGAGGCCAGAAGTGGCCTCACTCCCACATCTAAGTATACATAGGCCAGGATGCCGAGGAGAGGCCAGAAGTGGCCTCACTTCCACGCCTAAGTATACATAGGGCAGGGTGCCGAGCAGAGGCCAGAAGTGGCCTCACTCCCGCTCCTAAGTATACATAGGCCAGGGTGCCGAGCAGAGGGCAGAAGTGGCCTCACTCCAGCGCCTAAGTATACATAGGCCAGGTTGCCACGCAGAGGGCAGAAGTGGCCTCACTCCCGTGCCTAAGTATACATAGGCCAGGGTGCCGAGCAGAGGGCAGAAGTGGCCTCACTCCCGTGCCTAAGTATACATAGGCCAGGGTGCCGAGCAGAGGGCAGAAGTGGCCTCACTCCCGTGCCTAAGTATACATAGGCCAGGGTGCCGAGCAGAGGCCAGAAGTGGCCTCACTTCCACACTAAGTATACATAGGCCAGGGTGCCGAGCAGAGGGCAGAAGTAACCTCACTTCCTTGCCTAAGTATACATAGGCCAGGGTGCCGAGCGGAGGCCAGAAGTGGCCTCACTCCCGTGCCTAAGTATACATAGGCCAGGGTGCCGAGCAGAGGGCAGAAGTGGCCTCACTTCCACGCCTAAGTATACGTAGGCCAGGGTGCCGAGCAGGCCTCACTTCCGCGCCTAGGGTGCAGAGCAGAGGCCAGAAGTGGCCTCACTCCCACACCTAAGTATACATAGGCCAGGGTGCCAAGCAGAGGGCAGAAGTGGCCTCACTCTCGCGCCTAAGTATACGTAGGCCAGGGTGCCGAGCAGGCCTCACTTCCGCGCCTAGGGTGCAGAGCAGAGGCCAGAAGTGGCCTCACTCCCATGCCTAAGTATACATAGGCCAGGGTGCTGAGCAGAGGCCAGAAGTGGCCTCACTCCTGCGCCTAAGTATACATAGGCCAGGGTGCCGAGCAGAAGCCAGAAGTGGCCTCACTCCCACGCCTAAGTATACATAGGCCAGGGTGCCGAGCAGAGGCCAGAAGTGGCCTCACTCCCACATCTAAGTATACATAGGCCAGAGTGCCGAGCAGAGGGCAGAAGTGGCCTCACTTCCTTTCCTAAGTATACATAGGCCAGGGTGCCGAGCAGAGGCCAGAAGTGGCCTCACTTCCGCGCCTAAATATACACAGGCCAGGGTGCAGAGCAGAGGCCAGAATTGGCCTCACTTCCACACTAAGTATACATAGGCCAGGGTGCGAGCAGAGGCCAGAAGTGGCATCACTCCCACATCTAAGTATACATAGGCCAGGGTGCGAGCAGAGGCCAGAAGTGGCATCACTCCCACATCTAAGTATACATAGGCCAGGGCGCCGAGCAGAGGCCAGAAGTGGCCTCACTTCCACACTAAGTATACATAGGCCAGGGTGCCGAGCAGAGGCCAGAAGTGGCCTCACTTCCCCACTAAGTATACATAGGCCAGGTTGCTGAGCAGAGGCCAGAAGTGGCCTCACTCTCGTGCCTAAGTATACATAGGCCAGGGTGCGAGCAGAGGCCAGAAGTGGCCTCACTTCCACACTAAGTATACATAGGCCAGGGTGCCGAGCAGAGGCCAGACGTGGCCTCACTTCCACACTAAGTATACATAGGCCAGGGTGCGAGCAGAGGCCAGAAGTGGCCTCACTTCCCCACTAAGTATACATAGGCCAGGTTGCTGAGCAGAGGCCAGAAGTGGCCTCACTCTCGTGCCTAAGTATACATAGGCCAGGGTGCGAGCAGAGGCCAGAAGTGGCCTCACTCCCACATCTAAGTATACATAGGCCAGGGTGCCGAGCAGAGGCCAGAAGTGGCCTCACTTCCGCGCCTAAGTATACATAGGCCAGGGTGCCGAGCAGAGGGCAGAAGTGGCCTCACTTCCACGCCTAAGTATACATAGGCCAGGGTGCCGAGCAGAGGCCAGAAGTGGCCTCACTCCCACATCTAAGTATACATAGGCCAGGATGCCGAGGAGAGGCCAGAAGTGGCCTCACTTCCGCGCCTAAGTATACATAGGCCAGGGTGCCGAGCAGAGGGCAGAAGTGGCCTCACTCCCGCGCCCAAGTATACATAGGCCAGGGTGCCGAGCAGAGGGCAGAAGTGGCCTCACTTCCGCGCCCAAGTATACATAGGCCAGGGTGCCGAGCAGAGGGCAGAAGTGGCCTCACTCCAGCGCCTAAGTATACATAGGCCAGGGTGCCGAGCAGAGGGCAGAAGTGGCCTCACTCCCGTGCCTAAGTATACATAGGCCAGGGTGCCGAGCAGAGGGCAGAAGTGGCCTCACTCCCGTGCCTAAGTATACATAGGCCAGGGTGCCGAGCAGAGGGCAGAAGTGGCCTCACTTCCACACTAAGTATACATAGGCCAGGGTGCCGAGCAGAGGGCAGAAGTGGCCTCACTCCCGTGCCTAAGTATACATAGGCCAGGGTGCCGAGTAGAGGGCAAAAGTGGCCTCACTCCCGTGCCTAAGTATACATAGGCCAGGGTGCCGAGCAGAGGGCAGAAGTGGCCTCACTTCCACACTAAGTATACATAGGCCAGGGTGCCGAGCAGAGGCCAGAAGTGGCCTCACTCCCGCGCCTAAGTATACATAGGCCAGGGTGCCGAGCAGAGGGCAGAAGTGGCCTCACTCCAGCGCCTAAGTATACATAGGCCAGGTTGCCACGCAGAGGGCAGAAGTGGCCTCACTCCCGCGCCTAAGTATACATAGGCCAGGGTGCCGAGCAGAGGGCAGAAGTAGCCTCACTCCCGTGCCTAAGTATACATAGGCCAGGGTGCCGAGCAGAGGGCAGAAGTGGCCTCACTCCCGTGCCTAAGTATACATAGGCCAGGGTGCCGAGCAGAGGGCAGAAGTGGCCTCACTTCCACACTAAGTATACATAGGCCAGGGTGCCGAGCAGAGGGCAGAAGTGGCCTCACTCCCGTGCCTAAGTATACATAGGCCAGGGTGCCAAGCAGAGGGCAGAAGTGGCCTCACTTCCACGCCTAAGTATACGTAGGCCAGGGTGCCGAGCAGGCCTCACTTCCGCGCCTAGGGTGCAGAGCAGAGGCCAGAAGTGGCCTCACTCCCATGCCTAAGTATACATAGGCCAGGGTGCCGAGCAGAGGGCAGAAATGGCCTCACTAGGTCGTGGTGTTTAGCCTCAAGGTGGTCCCCACAAAAAGAGTATCCCTTTGTTTCGTGAGATGAGGCAAAGGCATTATGTGGTACTACTGGGGGTGCCCCCAGAAACTACATCTACCCCTCAGAATAATCCCCTATGACTCTGGAAATTAAATGACCCTTGGATTGCTGTATAGTTTTAACGGCGCTTTGATGCCCACTTCAGACTCACCTGCAACAAAGGAAGGCTTATACTGGTAGATACAACATGACACCTTTGCTCCTCCGCTTAAACATAAAGGCTCTTGTATAGCCTCCCCTCCCCCCAGACATGTGTCATTACTGAGTACCAAAGAAGAGAATCCTCTCCATTTACGACTTCACAACTTCACTATAATTGGCATATGGAAGCAAAGGGAGCGCAGTCTGCGCTTGCAAATAGAAATGAAATCGTGACGTGTCTCCCAGAGGAAGTGCTGCCATTGGACTGAATCTTCCTGGATCCGCTAAAAAACGTCTCCACGGATCCGGGGAAATCCACAGGCACTCGACATATATTTTAGCATTCTGCTGTGCGTCCGGTTTACTCTATGCCGCGGGGCCGGGATTTGAACCATGGTCGCTAGGTTCAGACTTTAGAGGCAAAACACTTCCCCTCAAGACCACATGAGGGTCTGAGCAGGAGCCCTGTGGAACCCCTCATTAATAATGCATTGTACAGGAAATATTGAAGTACATTTTGTTTAGGTTTAAAATGTGTGCACATTTTATACTTTGCTGACAACATTTGGAAACCGATCTATCTACTGAGGAGATGAGAGGCAAATGCTTATGGGGGCGTGCGTGAAATATATATTTTCAGCACTGCCCAGAGGTGAAGACGTCACAATACTCATTGGAGTTCGCAACTGTGACCCTTCAAAAACGATTCCCCAGTGCAAAGTGCACACGCAGGGAAGCGTAAGATCACCGTCTGTGCTTGCAAATAGACGTGCACTTGCAACCCCTTGCACTTTTCCCAGAGGTGAGGATGTTATAATGCTCTTGAAAGATGGCGAACCCAAAAAATCTTCCCTTTTGCGAAGCGCGTGCAAAGGGAAGCTTAGGGATCGAAGGCTGCCCCGCCTAAAAGATGTGTACTTGGAGCCTGTGGTGTCTTTTCCGGAGATGAGAATGTCAACACTCATTGGAGTTCACAAACATGGCTCTTCAAAGACACGCTCATTGGAGTTCACAAACATGGCTCTTCAAAAACACGCTCATTGGAGTTCACAAACATGGCTCTTCAAAAACACGCTCATTGGAGTTCACAAACATGGCTCTTCAAAAACACGTCTCTTGTGTGAAGCGTGCACAAAGGCAAACTGAAAGATGCCAGTCTGTGCTCATAAAGAGACGTGCAATTGGAACCTGTGGTGCGTTGCCCAGAGGTGAGGAAGTCACAATGTTCACTGGAGTTCACAAATGTAACTCTACAAAAATACACCCGTATTGCGAAGTAAGTACGAAATGTGCGCAAAAGGGAAGTTAAGTGACCGCTGACTGCGCATGCAAATAGATGTGCACTTAGATCCTGTGGTGTGCTTCCCAAAGGTGATGACGTCATGAGGCTCATTGAAGTGCGCAAATGTGACTCTTCAAAAACACATCCCTAGTGTGAAGCGTGCACAAAGGGAAACTCAAAGATCGGCTTAAACCACACAGACATCTAATGATGCAAAAGAACGCAGAATCAATGATGGAAAAACTTAAAAATCAAAACTGCTGACGTTTGGTGCCTTATTAACAGCGAGAAAGCGCCTCAGGCGGCCCTCCAAGTTAATGCTCTAGCGGAAAGAGCCTGGATGTCACACTTTAACTTATATAGTCGAATAGGAAAAGACTGTATTGTTGAACCAACCAAACTTCCGTATTGGGATCTTACGTTCCAAAAAGAAGACATCTTGAATACAATCAATAAATCAAGTGTCTCAAGGGCGCCTGGCCCTGACGGGTTGACAAATTATACCATCAAACAAAACCCCGAATTATGGACGGACATCTGCTATACCCTATTCAAAAGGATAACCATCCACTGTTGCTCGCCAAAGTCTTGGAAAAGCACTGTCATCGTGCCAATCTTTAGAAAGGGAAACATAGCTAACTCATTGGATTATCGTCCGATAGCTCTATTGGATGTCTTGGGAAAAAATAAATGCATCGCTCCAGCATCAAAAGATTGTTGAATGTGCAGTTAAAACAGACCACGTTGACATGAGACAAGCTGGATTTGTAAAAGGTGTTGGATGCTCTATGAATTTTTCGATCCTAAGTCTTCACAAAACGGAGGCTCTACGAACCAACTCGAAGATATATATTGCACTTATTGATTTTTCATATGCTTTCGACAGCATTGACCGTGAAAAACTCTGGGAAAAACTGAAGAAATGGGAGTGCCCTGCAAGCTTGTAAGCTGCCATCTGTGAATGACATACTGGCACTAACATCAGGATGCGTTTGGATCAAAAAGGTTCTCGCTCGGCGCAGATCAACACCTATTGAGGCGTCAAACAAGGGTGCCCCTTGGCATCAGTCATTTTCAATCTTTTTCTCTCTGACATCGAGAAACTTTCCTTGGTGTCCACTCTTTTCCACCTAAAATCAACAGGTCGCATATAAGCTGGTTATTATATGCGGACGATTTAGTTTTACTGGATGTCACACCCATCGGTCTACAAGGAAAAACAGATGCTGTTGAAGTATGTGTTAAGAACAATGGTCTACAAATAAACAAAAAAAGTGTGAGATCCTAATTTTCCACAACCTTAAAACAACGAATAAAGCTAATGGCAAAACATTTACTCGCACAATAGGCCAGGAAATCCTAAATGTTGCATCCAGCTGCAGATCCCTTGGCATGCAAACCAGGACTAGCACTAATGATGGACCTTGGGTTGACATTGCTGAAAGCAAATGTAGACAACTAGCTTCTCAAGCTTATGCCTGAAAAAAAAAAAAATGGGAAATTTTCCCTAAGGCCGGTTATTCATTTTTACCAACAAAAGGTAGTCCTTGTCCTCAGCTATGGTGCAGAAAATGCATTTGGATGCTCGTGTGAGTTGAGGGCAACGCTTGAGAATATATTCTGGGTTAAAGTTCTCCAATTGCCAAAAGGCACGTCAACTGCCTGTATACGCCATGAACTTTTTCTAATTTCTATTCATGCAAGAACAAGCTGGAACTTACTGTCCCTGTTTCGAAAAACAAAAGCAAAAGAGAACATTCATCAATTTAAAATTCTGAATGCCTCAAGTGCTGATAACGGGACTGATTCTTTAAGCAGCTGGAACAGATGTTGTGATGCCATGATAAAAGATCTCAACATTAACATAGATACTTTACACTCCAATCCAAATCTGGTGAAAAGAAAAATCTGGCAAAATGATTGGACTGTAACAGGAGAACAGAGGAGGTCATGCAGATTGATGAAAGAAGTCCCTGGTGAAGCTAATAGCTTTGAGAAATTACAAAGCTATGTTGATCTCTTCCCTGACCAGCGTCAAAGACAACTGTACATGCATTTCCGTTTTAATGCCTTTTCAAGAAAAGAAAGTCTTCGAGTTTGGGCAAAATACGCAGACCTAAATCCAGTATGCAGATTTTATTCACTAAAAGATGAAACCTTGAAATATCTTACTTTGTTTTGTTGGAAACTATGCACACTAAGAACTAGACATCTGGGTCCGTTACTTCGGAAGCAACCCACTCGAAGCGCTGAGGAGTGGTGGATGGTAATGTTTGACGGCGTTGGCCCAAAATTGATTTTTGCACTGACTTACTTTCTAAAGGACATAAAAGACTTGCTGGCGATAACCAGCCCTTGATGTCTTGACTCAAACAGAAGCAGTTAAACTAACTCCAAAAGGACTTGGGATGTTGATGTGTGAAAGTTAGCGAATCTTGATATAACGTTTCTGCTCTCTTTCTTCTTTTTTATTTTTGTGTTTTTAAAGATTTTGTATAAACCAATAAAAAAAAATCACAGTCTGTGCTTATAAACAGACCTGCAATTGGAACCTGTGGTGTGTTGCCCAGAGGTGAGGAAGTCACAATGCTCACTGGAGTGCACACATATAACTCTTCAAAAGCACGTCCGTAGTCTGAAGTGTGTGGAAAGAGATGTTAAGGGCTGCAGTCTGTGCAATGCACATCCTGTGGTGTGCTTCCCAGAGGTGAGGATGTCACGTGGCTCATTGGAGTTTGTAAACTCAAAAACTCTGCTCTAATGAGAAGTACACGCAAAGGGAAGCTGAGGAATTGCAGTTTGCGCTTCCAAATAGTTGTGCACTTGAAACCTGTGGTGTGATTCATGGAACTAAGGATGTCATGACACTCGTTGGAGTTCTCAAACCTTCCCTAGCGTGAAGTGCACACAAAGGGAAGCTACAAAAGAACAGCCTGTGCTTATAAATAGACCCTGAGGCGAGGACATCACGATGCTCATTGGAATTTACAAATGTGACTCTTCAAAAACACATCCGTAGAGCGCAGTGTTCGCACATGGAAGCTAAAAGATGTATGTGTGTATGTATGTATGTATTTAATTTTTGTATAGCGCCGGTAGCCCGCGGGCATCAGGGCGCTTGTACATAAAACACTGATACTGCAAGACGGATGACAAGTACGAGACGGACGATGAGTACAAATAGCTACTGCCTAAAGAGTGTCCCTGAGAGATGGCCTTCGCCCGAATTCTCATCTAAAGAGGTGTGTCTTCAGCATCTTCCTAAACGCGGAGTGATTAATTTCAGACCTAGGGGATTCGGGGACGCTGTTCCACAATTTAGGAGCCAGCACAAGAAAAGATCGGCCCAGCCCGGTTTTTTGCTTGAACTTGGGCACGTTCAAGAGGCATTTTCCACCTGAGCGTAGATTTCTACTGGGATTGTAGGGCACTACACACGTTTTCAAGTAGGCAGGCGCTGTGCCAAAAAGGCACTGTGTACCAGGCAGAGAGCCTTGAACTTAATGCGTTCTTCTACTCTGAGCCAGTGCAGAGCAAGCCTCTCTTCAGTAACATGGTCTTCAGTAAGATCACCGCCTGTGCTTATAAAAAGCCATGCAATTGGAACCGGTGGTGTGTTTGACAGTGGCAAGGACGGCAAAGCTCATTGGAGTTCACAAATGTGACTCGTCAAAAAACATGCATCGTATGTAGCGGGGGCAGAGGGATGCTATCGTATCACACTTTGAGCATACACATAGACGTGCCCTTGGACCCCATGGTGTGTTTCCCAGAGGTGACGACATCACAACACGCACTGGAGTTCACAAATGTGACTCTTCAAAAACATGTCCATGGTGCGAAGTGCACAGAAAGGGGTGTTGAGGGGAAACAGTCTGCAAATACAAACAGTGGTGCACATGGACATGATGGTGTGTTTCCCAGAGGTAAGGATATCACAACACTGACTGGAATTTGAGAATTTGTCTATCATTAAGGGCACACGTAACGATACCAAGGGATTACAAACAGACGTGCACTAGAGCCACGCAGTGTGTTTCCCAGAGGGGAGGATGTCGTGATGCTCTTCCCTAGTGTAAAGCACATGGGGAGGGGAACGAAGGCATGTCGCTCTACGCAGTCCAGGCATGTACTGGCATGAATGATGACACGCTGGTAGGTCACGGTGTTTTCTGATATAACAGTTCTAAATGCTTGGAGCATTTGGGGCTAACATTTAGTACATTTTGAATGACTTTGATTCATCTGTCCCCCTACTTTGGCTCTCTGCTCTATTTTGGAAATAAAGGGAGGGTGAGTCACATATTGACCCGCACCTTATCCCGCGCCTGTGCACATATATTCTATATAGTGAGACGTCCCGACAGGATGCATTCACGGTAGGACTTCCTACGATGACGCTTCAGCAAATAGACCAGCCATTTAGAATGCCCCAGTAGCCTCTTGGGAAATAACAATGTATTTCCCCCAAAAATGGAGCGCAATAACGGTAACCAGAATGATCAATCCTCATTGGTCCATAATATAGCCTTGGGGGATGGTGATGCTATTATCATCCAATCAATTCCCTTCAAAGATTCTTCCTTCAGCTGCTCCCTCGCGGACCTGGCCTTGTTAAGAACTGGCCTAAATCCGGAGAATGAGATTATGCAGCTGCAAAATAAAGGCTTGGAGGAAAATACAATGTTTGATCTGTGAAATAATCATCAGCGGACGACATCTGATGATAATATGAGTTCATGTTTTGGTGGTCTGTTTGTTAAATGGGTCTAAGGGCTTCAAATGTCAAAATTGAATGTCTAACTCACAACAAAAGTTATTTGACCATATGACTAAGACCCAAGGTTTCCACTTCAGCTCTGCCCTCACTACAGCGCAACATGTGGATTTGCAATCCCTAATGAAGCCATACAATAATTTATCACAATAGGCTAAATGCACCCAGTTCAATGATCAAAACTCCCTGATATATGCCTTGAAGTTAAATCTACTCTCCTACATCTGGATGCAGCCATTCCAGATTTCTTGTGGAATGATAAAAGGAATGAGGATTCAGAAGCAAGTACATTGTCTAGACTTGGAACTAGGAGGATTCCTCGGTTATCCACAAAACTGTGCAGCCTCAAAGGAACAATCACAATTCAACCATTATTGAACAGAGTGTTGGGATGAAAAAATCATCGACAAAAAAAGGGCATGTTGTTTCAACAATGTGAAATGAGGCGCATAACGATGCTTAAATCAGGTTGGCAGACAAAGATGTTTTCATTGTGCTAACAGACAGTTCTATCCCTATCAAAACTATGAGGTGTATTCCAGAGAAGAAAAAGCATTGCAATAACACAAAGAAATGGAGCGAGCTGTCGAGGAGCAGGTAGAGGCCTCTCTTCTAGTCCCCTCTCCTTTACCACCGTCCTATTGGAGTAGCAGACGAAGGACTACCATTGGGAATCCATGCGCGAGTTTATGTGACCTGTCAATGCCACGTCAAATGTAAAAAAGATGAAATGCGCTTAGACAGCCATTCAGACGATATCCTCACATTCAGTCTTTGGAGAGAAGTTACCAGGAAGGATGTCAATTACCTAAGTGCAAGGAAGCGGCCCTCAGAATCATGGACGAATGTTAAACAAGAATCTAATGATGACGATATGATGTCACAAAGAAGACATGTAAGCCTATGTCTAAATGATACGAAAATGCAAAAAAAACTGATGATGTAAAAAAAAGCACTAAGAGAAACATGTACCAAAGATGAAGTTATCCTAAAAAACAAGAAAATTAAGTAACGTGTTGACCAATAATTGTAAAATTGTAAATACGCTGTAATGCAAGGTAGAAGAAATATATAGAAGCATGCAAAAAAGATATATATAAATATATATATATATATATATATATATATATATATATATATATATATATATATATATATATTTATATTTATATTTATATATATATATAACGTTTAGGACAGCCATTGGAAGAAAACGGACAATGCCTTGTGTTAAAGAATAAACCCAACTACCTCAAAAACAGGCCTAGGATAGCAAATTGAAGAATTGATGAAGGAGCTGTTTTCATGTGTGGAATAGGGGAGTACGTTGGCCTGAAGTCAATGAGGCTATTTTGAGAGACATGTGCAAGGCACAGTGAGGGGTGAATAAGTAGACCTTGTGCATGAGACATATTTCTACAAAGATTAGGTGGGCAAGGACATTGCTCATGCCAAGAATTGAACAACCCCGAAGGAAAAAGCCTATGTGCTTTAAGTTATGATAGTGGTGTGCTCACACTCCCTCAAATGTACCAGAACAGTCAGCAGCCTACGGGGTCAACTACAAACTACAAACAACTTTCACACCTGAATAACTGGTTCACATCTCAACTGAAAGACCTTAGAACTCAAAAAAGAAAACTGCAATCAATCTGGCGACACTCGCCTACTGAGGAGAACAAAATTAAGTTAGCCACCCATGCCAAACGGTACAAAAAGGAAATTATTAGCACAAAAAAACCACTTACAACAACAGAATAGCTAAAGCCAAATCTGACTCTAAGGAATTATTCTCCATCCTCCGTGAAATGGAATCACCCATACCGCAAACTGATAATACTCGCAAAAATAAGCTCTGGTGCACTAATATACAAAATGCCCTTGCAGGAAAAAGTAGCTCTCTTCAAACCAAAATTGTAATAAAAAAAGCTGCCCTGCTATTGCCAGCGGAGCCTACTCCTAAGGTACAGCCCTCCCTAAACCAGTCACACTCCTCACCCCTTTAGCTTCAAACAAATAACCATACTAGAGACAGAAAAAATGATGCTCTCCCTAAAGCCTTCTAATTGTAAAGGAGATAATTGCCCTGCTCAAATTATAAAAGATGCAATGAGAGACCTAGCTTCCTTCATCTCCAAACTGATCAACGCCTCCTTTAAGACTAACCTAGTGCCCAATAACCTTAAACAGTCTTGGGTCCTACCTTTGCTAAAAAAACAAACTCTCGACCCATCCATCCCGACAAATTACAGACCCATCACCACCGTCCCATTCCTACTCAAAATCATTGACAGGGTATCCTACCTGCAAATTCAGGATTACCTTGAAACTAACAACCTTCTAGGCTCACAACAATCTGGCATCCACCCCCTTCACGGAACTGAAACAGCCTTGATTGATCTTAAGACTCAGTTTGACGAGTTGAAGGATAATGGAAAATCAGCTATGCTACTCCTCCTTGACCTTTCGGCAGCCTTTGACCTGGTAGATCATGCAGTCTTATGCAATCACCTCGGCTCCGCTGCCCATTTTTCAAGTGATGCCATAACCTGGGTTCAATCCTTCCTTGCTAACCGGACTATGAGAGTCTTCTCCCCCCTAGCAGCTGTTGATCCCATACAAGTCTCCTGCGGTGTCCCCCAGGGATCATGTGTGTCTCCTACTATGTACAACATCTTTACCAAACCTTTCTTTGACAATTTGGATAGACTGGGTGTCATCTACACTAACTACGCAGATGACACTCAGATCCTCATCCCCCTTTTGGGTAACTTCTTGGAAGACTCAGCTTTGGTAAAGAAGATATATCTCCTCATTCAGAAATGGATGGCATCCCATGGCCTCTGTAGGAATGACGACAAAACGGAGATTCTGATCCTCAGCACAGAGACAGCGATTACCTGCAGTCAAAACCCTTGGGGTCTATCTGGACTCAGCACTCACTTTTAAGAAACAAATTAACACCGTAGCTTCCTCCACAACCTATACTTGTAAACTGTTCCGAGCATGTAGACCATTCCTAACAGAGGCTAGCTGCATTACCCTAGCTAATGCACTTTTCATATCCAGATTGGACTATTTTAATGCCCTATATGCGGGATCTAACAAGTATATCCTTAACAAACTCCAAACACTCCAAAATAATGCTCTTAGAGTAGCCTTAAACATTCCTAACAGAGCCCATGTCTCTACCTCCAGAAGGAATATCCACTGGCTAATAATTAAAGACAGGATCACCCTCAAAACTCTCTCGCTCACGTCCAAATGCCTCAACAATATAGCTCCTCCCTATCTAGCAAATAGAATCAACAAGAGAATCTCAAACCGCCCCACAAGAATGACTAACGCTTATACCTTGATGGTGCCTAGATATAAAAAGAGCACAGCTGGCGGCGCTAGCTTTCCAGTCATAGCTGCCCAAACCTGGAACAAACTCCCCTTAGAACTTAGAAAGGACCAACTCTACCTAAGTTTCAGGCATAAGGTTCTTTCATGGATACGATCTAACGACATCTAATGTGATCACCCTCTTTTACTAGAACCACTCGTCCTGAGTGACACCTCCCGACTAGGCCCTTTGTTAACCTAGCCCCCCATAGGGACCTCCGACTACCACTGCTAGTATCTAGGAATTTCACTGGACCCTACCGGGACTACAAAACTGTGGTTGATTGTTACTTAGCTATTTATGCTTCCGACATCTGGCATTAACTGTATAAGTATATTCAGACTGTAACGCTGCTGAACTGTCTTACTGCCTATTTTGCTTGTCACTGTAACTAAGTTCTCAAGTGTCCTTGTAATGTTTGCGCCCGGCTACCTGCGGGCTTGGTTTTGCGTTATATTAAATAAACAAACAAAACAAACAAACACACAATAGACCTTGGCTAAGGTGCTGGTCGATGATATATACGATGGACCAATTGGGGGAAAAAAGCTTAAACACCCAGGTTTCACTTTTTTTCACATGCTGCTAAATGAGCTGAAACTCCAAGGTTGGGCAAGGTTGCCAACCAATCAAAAAGGATTGATAAGCACTTTCATATACAATGTTGCAATCATTAGCCCGCTGTAATATTCTCTGCTATAATCAGTATGTGACATGCATAGAAGTAGCTGAGGGCGTGTCCTACAGACAAGGGGCAACCAATGACATGTTAACACCTATGTTAGTCTATAAGTAGATCTGTTCCCCTAACCCAATCTCTCCCGGTGTTATGTTTTTGTTAAATGCATCGTAGGATGACGTCACGAATGACGTATATGATACTATATAAACTCTGTGCAAGCAAACTTTGGGTTGAAAAAAATGAGCCTCTAGTTTGATAGCTGTATATCTCCATGTTTTCTTTCATTGAGATTAAAGCAGTGTTTTACCATCTTTCTTTGGTCTGTGATAATTATTGGTAATCTATCTAGCACAAAGACGATGCATCAAGGTGCAAGAGCACAGAGCAATGGGTACAGGGGAAGGTTTAAAGAAGAGAAAACATTAAAAAATCATATTAAGTGAAGCAGCACATATTACCTCAATAATTACTGAGGATGATTTACAGGCTTGAATCATAAACCCCCTAGGAACCAGGATAAACACCTAACAGCATCCAAACCACTGACCTAAGATGTTACATGACGAGCAAAGACGTGGCCACCTTGGACATTTGCAATGATGTAGACACCAGAAGAAAAAGAGCTGCTTGAATAAGGGATAATCCCTGGATGAACATGTGATTGAATCAAGCCCTCCTTCAATGCCCATGAATGTAGTCTTTAATGATTGAATTTTACTTCAGGACCTGAAAATCAAAATGTGATCAGTAATGAAGTAACACATCAACTGCAAAGGATTCTGACGATTGGGAAATATTCATATACAATCAAATTTAGATTATGGGGATGGCTCGTGCAGAACGATTATGCAGATTATGTGGTAATAATGTGGTAGAAAGTCTGGAACTTATTATGTTTTGCTGTGAAGGCCTGAGCAGACTAAAAGAGACACACCTAAAGATGTTTAATAACGAAATGGATTACACTGTGTTGGCTCATCTATGGCCGCAATTCATGGAGGGTAATAATGCAAATTGTAATATTTTATGGTTACATTTTACTGTAAATGTAAACAGATATTTGCGATTTTATGAAATTGGTGATGAATTCTGCTTTTATCATGTTATTTTCATGGTATGTAATTGTACTATGGATTGCTAGAGAGATACTGTATACTGTCATGTGTTTATATGTATAACTGTATGTATGGGTTTTATCCATTTGGTCTTTCATCACTTTGATGATTGTGTTATTTTATGATGTTCTTTGTCGTATATACAAAGCATTATTGCTGTAAGTATATTAAATAAAATAAATACAATAATCGCATTTAGGTTAAATGGCTCTCACATTTCACAACAGGTGCAGGGGTTTCCTGATTAGTTGGTCTTAGATTTAAAGGCCATTTTGGAAAACACTATGAATATCCTCTTAACTGTAGGTGTGTGTTGCAAACATTTCTTTCTTTACTTAGGCTGAGAGTTTGGAACACAGATGCTATTAAACAGGTTGCACTTCCCCATCGACTGATTCCCGAAATCCTCTGTAATTGCTAAAATGCTTCCATTGGATTTTGAATCCTTTTGAATCTTAGGGCTGACATAGTGATATCCTCATTTACCCTCCCAGCACTGGCTAACTTTACTATTAAGAGTGGGATATACCTGTAATGCTCCTGCAGTGAATGAATTCTTACATTTGAAAATTGTCTGTGTAGACACTGTTAGGACACCACCTACCTGGCATACCCCGAGGGGTTCCCCTGGGCTCGCTCGACCCTGGAGGTTCTACCCCCGTTATCGCTGGTGGGACCCGGGGGCGCCCGGAACGCCACCTCGCGCAGGCGCATTTCGCCGAGTCCTGGGCTCTGCGCATGCGCAGTTGGGCGGCGGTGCAAAGCTTGCGTTGCAAGCCTCGCTTTCACGCCGGAGGCTCACGCGAGGAGGCGTTTTGTGCCTGGCCTTGTTCTCACATGGACTTCCTTATTATGCGGTCGGGTCAGGAACTAGTCGCGTCTCAACGCGGCTTGGTTCCTGACCATCGGCATCGCTCCTGTGAGATTCCTGACCCGCTTTGTTGCTCCTGTTTGTTTCCTTGCCCTGCTGGGTAGGGTTCCTGTTCCCTGACCCCTTCCTGCCTGCTTGGGGGGTTGGATCCCTGTCCCTGTCTGCCCTTGTCTTGGAGTTCTGCCTCCCTCTGGTCCTTTCCTTCCTTTACCAATCTTGACCAGTTCCTTGTCCCTTCTTTCTTCCTTGAGTTCCTGCTCCCTGTCTGCCCAGTTTGCCTGGCTGGTTCCTTGCCTTGGGGGTTTGCACTTAGTTACCTGCCTGATCCTGTCTGCCTTTCGCCTCTAGCTTGGGCTATTTCTCAAGTGTGATACCAGCATCCTTCAACACCTTGCTACTACATCCGGACCTGACATCTACCAGCCCAGTACCACGCTGGAACGGCCTTCCCTGTCAGTGCCTGCACTGTTCTGTTGGGCGGGAGTGGGGCTGACTTCTGGCGTCATCTTTCTTCGTACTACCAATCGATCGACAGACTGGCATCACCTCAACGTGCATCTTCTGGAAGCTCAGGTACGCAACATCCCAGGGACGTACACCTTAACAGACACACACAAGAAATGGTGGGCAGATGGATGCATTACAAAAAAAAGTCAGAGATTTGTGGGGAAAATTCCAATTGATAAGATTGTGTATGGTTACCAGGTGTTTCCAACCACCCGCCAGGTCGCTATCCTAGAAATATCTCTAGGAAATGATGTCTATCACCATTTTTAGATTGGAGAAGATAACCTCCAGGATTAATAAAAAAACAGTCTACCTGACTGCAAAACTAAGTCATTTTGATAAACAATTTGGATGTTACTCGATTGATCTTATTATTCAGATCTATAGACTAAATAATATTCCAACAATTGCATACGGAATAGACACCAGTCTAACAATGTCATTGAATTGGTGGAGCAGGGTGGGAGACGGGTGTGTGTTTGAGATCCTTCCTGCATTTGCCAGCATGCCGCCCATACCAGCTGTCAGAGTTGAGATTGGTTTACTACTCTCCATAGGTTTGCAAAATCTGAGTTTATGTAAAGATCAGACATGCCGACTTCATCACATTAGAAAATGCACCTTCACGCTTGAGGAAGACATATTATTCAGTTTCCTAACTTATAAGTATGTCACACTATTATGCTTTTTCGGAAAAGCTTGATTTCAACCAAAACACAAACAAATGAATACATCACACATTTATTTCAGGAGTTTTGTGGAGCGCCAGATAACACCTTTCCTGCACCTTGAAGCACTGAGACAAGTCGGTATCGTTTCAGGTTAATTTTAATCCAGACAATGTGTGACTCCCCCAACGCCCTTTTTCGCCCTTCCTCTATCGCCATCCTCTTTTGAGCAGATTGACATTTAAATGAGCTCAGTCTTATATAGTTCCATAGAGTGTAGACAACTTTCAGAGTTACCCCAACCAGAAAGATGCCCTTGGCTCATCTTACAGACAATATGAGCGTTGCACACCCTGTTAGGCTCCAGAGTTAGCAACAGAATTCCCCTTTCTGATCCCAAAGTTCCAGGGTCCTCACCGCCTGATCTTATAGCACTTAAGGGGACGAACTCCTACAGCAGCGATTAGTACTCAGGCGGGAGGGGCTCCTGATCCTAAATCTCTGAGAGGGTACCCTCTCCTGAGCTGATTCTCTCCATCTGGGAGTGTGCTTCCCGATGCCATGCTCCATGGCAGAGACCAAAATCTCGACATGAGTGGCTCATTTTGCTCCCTCATGGTATCATGGCTGATATTAAGGACCTACATCCTCATCTAGTACCACATGAGGAGGAGGAACATACATCTCAAAGCCAACACAAGGGTATACCTGTGACATCATAGCCCACACGCTGGACCCATTTATAGATCTGGCAGTGGACAGGATGGTCTTACACTGACATCCTAACCTGAAGGTTGGGTCCATTTAGTGATCACAAACCCAACTAGACGGTCGGCCACCAACATCATAGCCTACAGGGTGGACACACATGTTGATCTCACAGCCATGAGAAGGGTCTTCCGCTGACATCAGAACACATGGGTGGACCCACATACTGAACACTCAGCCGACAGATAGACTTGTATTTGTGGCTTGCAGGACAGAACCACCCATTGCCCAGGCAGCCATTGGGATGGTCAATGCTCTATATACAGTACAACAGAGCATGTAGGATGGGTTCACCATTGATCGCAAAGACATCAGGAGAGTCTGCCACTGACTTCATAGCTGGGAGTAGGTTATCTCACCCTGAACAGAATGGGGTGCCACTGACATTGTAGTACATAGGAGGGGTCCGCCTATTGATCTCATGGCTAACAGGGGAGTCTGTTTCTCTCACAGCCAACATGAGTGTCTGCCACACACATGATAGCCCTCTGGGTGGAACCACCTATTGATCTCGTACTCAACCGGAAGGTCCACCACTGCCACTGAAGCCCATTGAGTGGACCCACTGTGATGAATCAACTTCTGGGGCACCAGTGGTCCAGGGATGAATGTCTGTTTCTAAACCATCAATCAGCTCCACTCCTCTAGTACACAGAAGGGATTCGAACAGTTTGGAACACAAGTAAATTATAAATCTCCATGTCCAATTTTGGTAACGTGGATGGAACGGCAGGTTTATCTTCACAAGGTCGTGGATTGTTGGTTAGTTGCAACACAACGAACATACAAATATTACCCAATGATAAAAGGCACTGCCCAGTCAAGGTTGTATTAAAAATATCTACTTTATTATTATTACAACAGACAGTACTAGCACACTACAAATTACAACCCACGCTGTAATGGAACACAGAGAACAGGCAGTTTCATGAAGGAAAGGGAAGCACTCTGGATACTGACAGGAGGATAGTCGGTAAAGCAATCAGTCTTAACTGATCATGGTTGTTTGGTTTCAACACAAAGGAAGCAAGGAGTCGTAACCATCTCTAGGGGCCATCGGAGAAGGACCAGGGGGACAGAACCACAATGTACCTGGTGCTTCAGATGTCATTGATGCTCGACAGCGTCAAGTCAGTTCCATGATGCTTTGCAGCTCCTACGACAGAGATCAAGACGGGAGACAGCTGCAGGTATCAGGCGGCAGGATGTTTGGCAGGCGAGGCTGGATGGACAGCTGCAGGCTGGCTTACACAGCGGCTCGGGGTCAAGAATCGCTGTCTCTGGGCTGGTTGGTGGATCTGGGTCACTGGTTGAGGTGTCTTGGATGGCTTGAGTGACTGTAGCGTGACAACAGTCAGTGGTGCCGCCGGTCACCGTTCGAGGGCTCGACTGCCTCGAAAATGTCCTTAAAAGATTGACGCTGGTTGATGCTTGAGTGGCACCCCTCCTAGCTTCTTCGTGGGGCTTATGGTGTCCTTTCAAGGCAGACGGCCCAAAGCTGGGGAGAGTGTTGCAGGAAACGCCCTTGTCCTTCGTTGAAAGACTTTCTGGCACTTCCCACTTAGGAAGCTTGCTGGCAGAACCTAGCAGGGCATGGTGTGTATTAGCTGTGTACCAGTTCTGAAGCTGCTGGACGGATTCTCTGAGTCAGGTATCTCCCTCTGCTTCCTGGGACATGTTTAGGGGAGGGATCTTGCTTCCCTCTTGGAAATCTTGGCCTTCCTTCACTGGCGGAAGGTAGACTGTACCTTCAGCAATGGTCCAAATGAGTCCTTCTTCTTACTACTTTCAAAGTCGTCGGATGACATGCTAAGTGAGGGGTTCACCCCTCTTTTAAAGCCAAATGGGCCCCAGTGATTTGGAGCATGCTAAGCCTACCTTAATGAACCAATCCTAGGTCCCTACCAACAATCTTCTGTTATGCGTGAGGTCAGAACCAGAGTGCTCTGCAACAGGAAAGGTAAGGGGTGGCCCACCCCACTAATTCCCACCAACCTTGCTGTCTGTTGTAGATCAATGTGTCTCTATGGTTAACTGAGCCCTCTGTGGCTCTTGATCAAAGTGCAGGTCTTCTTTGAAGTTTGCGATGAGAGCAGACTTCCTGTCTCCCTTAAATCACATACTTCTCCCTCTGAAAGGGGTCCGCTCTGCAGGAGTTGCCTACGGTACTAGTTAATCCAGACATGCCATTCACTTTCCTTCATACAGAGGGGTGGGAACTAGCTTCAAGTTGACACATTGCATACCAAAGAGATGGTAGCCCTGCCTTCCTGTTGTCAGTCCAGTGACCAAGTCCCTTCACAGGCTTGCCTTAATTAGTTCTCATTAGTATGCACTGCCACCAGCCGAACTAGACAATAGGGAGGCAAATCCATGCAGCCTTTGATATTTTAATTAGGCTGCCTGTGGCCGGAGGAAAGTGTGCCTTCCCCCTTCTTGAGATGCTTTGATGTATCCATGTCTGTCATATTCCAGCTGAACATGGCAGGGGAGGATGGCACCTGTAGGCTGTGCCCTCCCGGAATACACGTGACTACGCGTTTTGTGCGGTGAGCAGGAAAAATGTGTGCGGAATGGCCTTACATATTTTTGAAGGTTGATCTCCCATCATTCATTTTTATTACCAAAAATAAAAAAGAAGCCCAGGTGAGTGCACACTCCCCGTGTGGATGGTCGAATTCCTGACACCCACCTCTTGGTTTCTTAGCTCCTAGAAGAGTCCACCAGTCCTTCACTAGTCACCGCCTAGAAGTCAGCTACAATTCTAATCTCATATCCCACAGGAAGATCACCGACCCCAAACCCATAGTGGATAGTCAACACACCTCTTCCTCATTCCACATGGTTATATAAACTGGCGGTGACACTCCCTTTGGTTTTACAACTGAAATAACAGACCCTGAGCAGAGGCACCCATCCTGATCATGAGCCCTACAGACACCCCCGATCATAATACATCATCAAACACAACTCCCTGATCATGGGTGCTAAGCAGAGATACCTCACCTGATCATGAGACTTCAGCACACAGACACTTCACCTGATCATGAGCTCTCAGCACAGACACCTCACCTGATCATGAGCCCTCAGAACAGACACCTCACCTGAT
Source organism: Ambystoma mexicanum (assembly GCF_040938575.1). Classification (NCBI taxonomy): domain Eukaryota; kingdom Metazoa; phylum Chordata; class Amphibia; order Caudata; family Ambystomatidae; genus Ambystoma; species Ambystoma mexicanum. Next base: position 151,472,718 of record NC_090931.1, read on the forward strand.
CATGGGCCCTCAGCACAGACACCTCACCTTATCATGAGACTTCAGCACAGACACCTCACCTGATCATGAGCCCTCAGCACAGACACCTCACCTTATCATGAGACTTCAGCACAGACACCTCACCTGATCATGAGCCTTCAGCACAGACACCTTACCTGATCATGAGCCTTCAGCTCAGACACCTCACCGGATCATGAGCCCTCAGCACAGACACCTCACCTGATCATGAGACTTCAGCACAGACACCTCACTTGATCATGAGCCCTCAGCACAGACAACTCACCTGATCATGAGCCCTCAGCACAAACACCTCACCTGTTAATGAGCACTCAGCACAGATACCCCACCAGATAATGAGCCCTCAGCACAGACACCTCACCTGATCATGAGCCTTCAGCACAGACACCTCACCTGATCATGAGCCTTCAGCACAGACACCTCACCTGATCATGAGACTTCAGCACAGACACCTCACTTGATCATGAGCCCTCAGCACAAACACCTCACCTGTTAATGAGCACTCAGCACAGATACCCCACCAGATAATGAGCCCTCAGCACAGACACCTCACCTGATCATGAGCCTTCAGCACAGACACCTCATCTGATCATGAGTCTTCGGTACAGTCATCTGAACTGATCATGAGTCCTCAGCATAGACACCACTCCTGATCACATGCCTTCAGCACAGACACCTTACCTGACCATGGGGGCCTCATCACGGACTGGGCGGAGCGGTAAAAATGCAGTACTAACGCTATTACCGCTGCATTACCGCTCTGCCGAATCCCGAGTTTGGCCGGAAAGTTGGGAGATTCACCTCCAGATTTGAGCTGGAGGTAAATTTGCAGATTTCCCGCCCATATTCGGTGCATTTACCATGGAGCAAATTACTCCACAGTAATTGCACCAAAAATACCCCATAGAGTGTTATGGACTCTGAATAAAATGGGGATTTACAGCCTTGCCGCAACTCGGATGTGGTGTTAATAGCGCCGGACCGAGTTGCAGTAATGCTATTTGCGTTGGGCAGTATCCCGGCGGATTTACCGCCGGGATACTGTCCCACTTGTGATGACCCCTAATTACGAGCCTTCAGCACAGACTCCCCCTGATCATGAGCACTCAGCGCAGACACCTCTCGAAATCATGGACCCTAAGCACAGACATCTGCGTCCTCATCTCTGCGACCTCAGGACACACTGCCCTTCCCCTGACTCCCACCCCCACCCCTCTGCACGTCCCATCCCCACTGTGCAGGCTCCATATTATCCACTAATGGGATTGAAAGATTTACCTGGTCAGACGCAGAGCGGGAGAAGGCGCCGCCATTAGAGTCTGCGGGTCAGAAATCCATACTTATTACATACATCTCAACAAGTGAAATTGAGAGAAATGACAGGGCCACTTAAAGCTGCCAGATTTGGTTACATCTGATAGAAGCCAGGAAAAAGCTTCAGAGAAGGCAGGATTTGGGGCAACAGGATAGTGTGTGTATTGCAGCACAGTGTAGTCACAAAGCTAAAGAACTGGCTGCACATTTGACTGCCGTGCCTACGCAGCCTGCTCTTTTCTTGGCCTTCTCATGACAAGCAGATATTATATTGTCTCCAGCCTTGTCTTTCTTTAGGCATTCCTATCCCTATCTCCTCCATTTTTGATTTCCCTCCATGGTCTGTCTGCATTGGGGAATGTTCTAGGCAGGCGGCACCTCTTTTCCCAGGAATAAATATGCCTAAAGCCACTCCTGACCCTCCAGCACCTCCAGCATTCCTGCATTTCACCACAAGGAAGATAACACTTAATTGGAAATACATAGAAAGACAGGGGATCCCTTTCACTGCTCTTTGGCTGGAAGGGTTACGCTATCAAGAAGATGACCAAGACTCAGAGTTTCATGAGTTCCAGGAACTGCGAACAACTGCTTAGAAGTAGCTCCCTAATACACTCACAATTCCCACACATTGATACTTTGTCATTGCAGTTCCCATAATGTGTACATAGCTTTAAATAAGTTGATTGAAGTAAAATAGCAGCTCCACCCATAATGATATGATATAATAGGTTATTTATAACACGCTTAATACCCAGAGATTTCTAAGCGCGGACCCGGGGATCGAACCTGTGTTGCTCCGGGTCGCCTTGCTTCCAATGCCGCTAAGCTATCCTCACAAAGCATTTGTCAAAGGCCTGCATCAATGAAGTAAGTATTATTTCACTTTAGTCCTGAAGAAGGCCATTGGAATTGTTACCAGAGACCGAAACATGGTGATGATTCCATTGTGGATATGACGTGGAAGCCTGCATTTCCACCAAATCTTGTAGAAACCTAGAGTAGTACCGTGTTGTGTCTTAAATGTGACAGCTTTGTTATACAAACTATACAATCCCGGCGTTGTCAAGTAATGCACATATTCTGAAGTTGTTTGATTTTATGAATTCTTGTGTTCTTTTATACATAACTCTTTTCTGTATTCTTGCTCAGCTGCTTTTTCAGCCATGCAGCATCGGGGTACCCCTTTCTATTTTTTCCTCCTTGATGTGAGGTCTGCAGGCCTAGCACAGTCCCAATCCGTGCTGACCTAGCTCTCCCTTGGGGTGCTATAATGCAGCTATCAGTACTTATTCTTGTATCCATAGCTGCACCTGCCTGGGGATCCCAACTGATGACACAGTACAACGTCCTTTTATCGCGGGATGTTTTGTCGCAGGGTTTTTTACTGCGATTTTTTTGCTGAAAAAACTCATCACATTTTTTGGGGGGTTGGAAAAATATATATCTTGGGTGTGGGTGCCCAGGGAATATGTACAAAAATAAAGGGGATGGTGGGATTGGGGGGGGAGAGGGGTGAACCGGCAAAAAAAAACAAAAACAAATGCAATGAGTTTTTTCGTAAAAAAATCCGCGGTAAAAAAGCATGCGAAACAACATCCCGTGATGAAATGACATGGAACTGATGACACATGCAGGTGAAATAATAATTCAGGAATGCGATGCAGTGAATTTGTGGCTGGTTTTGTGAAGACATTTCATTTATTAAAACAGGAAATGTAAGTGTTTGCAAACTCAAGACTGTCTGTTGACATAGTGTTGATAATCGAACCATCATATGGTGGCAGTAAAAACCCACAATTTTTTATTTGTTTCAACACAGATGGTTGACTTAAGCAATGACCACAATATATAATTTTTGTGATGGACATTTTTGGGCTTTTTTAATCATTAGATACACCAGTGTGGCAACCATGAAACAATCCATTTTGCACACATTAGAGTGTATTTTTAAGCAAGACCCATTGTGCAGTGGGCACGAAAGCTTTGTGTTAGTGCCATAGGAAGAGGGGGCAGTTTCTCTCCTTCTTTCCTTAGATAGGCAGCCCATCACCGCTCGCTAGGGATAGTGGGCACCCAAAGGGACAGCAGAGTTCTTTGATGAGAATGAGACAGCGATTAAAACACTTCTTGATACTGAAAGCTTTCTCTCTCACATGTGGTTACATTTAAGATAAGGGGTCCTGAGAGAATCAGTGGCACCCCGGGGGCTCATTTGGGGTGTGCATATTCATTTGGCCATTGTTTAGCTATATCCTTAGACTATCTCCAGGGCAGAGGACTGGACGGGACCAATAAATACATTATATTTTTGAGGACTTTTGACTTATTGCTTACCAGTGAGATTGAAGATTTAGAACTTCTCTCTTATTGCCCTACCACAGAGTTTGAAGATGTATGACTTTTCACTAAATTCCCCCTCCCTAAGAGTAGAGATATATGACTTTTCACTAATTGCCCCGCCACTGAGATTAAAGATTAGGACTTCTCCCTAATTGCCCCAACACAGAGTTTGAAGATTTATGACTTTTCACTAAATGTCCCACCCCTGAGAGTAGAGATATATGACTTTTCATTAATTGTCCCACTGCTCAGATTCAAGATTTAGGACTTCTCCCTTACTACCTGTGATGCTAGAAATGCATTGGAGGGACAGGGCCTCCCTGTCCTTGTCCTGTAGTCCTTTTTCATTTGTGTTCTGTATTGTTTTCTTCCCAGGAATCCATGTGGGACCCATGGGATACCCTTATGGCACCCATGGGTGGGGGTGCAACCCTGTGCCCCCACTGTATGTTTTTTGGGCACCTGTGTGTGACCCACAGAGCAGGGTATGGGCTGGTGGCAGCTCCATGCTGAATTTGACAGGTGCTCTGAGTATCTTCCATTTTGGGATACCCAGGCCCTGCCATTGGAATCAGTTGATTCGAGACTGGCTGGAGCCTTCCCAGTGACTGCATGTTGTGGTTGCGACCTGGGTGAATGGAGTGTGTGACGAATATGCACTTCTTGTTGTGGATGTCTAGTTTCTGGTGTTTGACACAATGACTGAGACAGCCCTGCCCGAAACTGGTATGAATGCAGTGTGGAGTGTTGAATGGCTGGGTACTTGTCCCAATACACATAACTTGTTGTGAGTGTCTGGAGAGAAGTGAATGGCCTGAATGCACTATGCACCTGATTGGCTGCCTGCCTGCATGAATGCCCTTCTGACCGATTGATTGCCTGAGTGTGACCTAGCAGAATGAATGGGAGATCAACTAGTATATCTGAGGGCCTCTCACTGCTAGAATTCGTGTTCAGAAGCTGAAGAGAAACTGGAGTTGAAACTGAAGTTTAACCTTGAAGCCCTGCTGGAAGAGAAGTCTTGCTGCTGCTTTACTTCGTCGATCTGAAAGCTGCTGTGTCTCCAAGGACTGACCCAGAGAGGACCTGGTTAGGTGCCCTCTTCCTGAGCTACGAGGGACCATCTGGCACCAGCTAATCTTTGCCAAAGCTCCCTGGTAGACAGACCTATGACAGGCTACCGACCAGAGACGGGGACCGCCGCAGAATCACAAGGTGGAGTGCCCGGACACTGTTGTCCATCACCATCGACGACCGGCGTTGCCGACCAGAGCTGCCGTGCTCCATTTGCCTAAGTAACATTTGTTCCAAGGATGCTCTCGCCTGCACCTTCAACCGCTTTGTCCCGTCGGAGAAAGTGGAGGCCGCTGACGCGCCAAGGAGCATTCCCGCCACCTGACGACCGTAGAGATGCCGGACGACTCAACGACCTTGCTGGGCCACAGTTCTTCACAAATTCTTTGTGGTCCAGAACTATCGACATCGAGGTGCCCCACACGCCTCTTCCTTGCAGGATGTTTACGCTTCCCCATCGACTGGCACCGCTAGGAAAGAAGCTGCCACTTCACCGCCGTAGTTCACCCTGTGCTTCGCCGGACGTTCGACGACCCGTGACTCCTGCCTTAAAGGGAAGGCACTCAAGTTAGGCTGTTGATTCCTCGACGAGGAACGCTACAATGCCAGGTACTTTGGGGTTGCTGAACAATTGGAAAGACTCTTGTGAAAAATATATGGACTGGACTTGTGATAGATCTTTATTCTACAGGTTGCCCAGGTGTGGGGATCTCCACACAGAACTGTGTCTAGATAATGGGGCCCGTATTCTGCCAATTCTTCTATCCAACTGCTTTCCTCTTATATCTATTGTTGGTTTCCTTTACAAATTGATTTGTATGACATTTAACCGTACAGTTGATGCACTTTAAAGAGATTGAATAGTAATTGTGGTACAACGTAGAACTGTATAGATTTGCCATTGTAGATCCATTGAGCACAAAGTGAGTTATTGTGATTGTGTACATAACCTTGAATATTAGTTATATAAAGACTGTGTTTTAACTAATACAGTGTGCGGACATTCCTTCGTGGGTGCTTGGGGATTACACTGTACTTAAGAACCAGCCCGCATCACCTCCTGAGAAGCTAGGCCTTGATTGCTCGACCACATATCAAAAATAGAGAATCTTGGTGGGGTCCTCTGAGCCTCTCCTCTACCATATAGAGAGCAGAAGTACAGACACCCCCCTCCGGTCTTTACACTGATGGCAGCGTTGGGATGTTTATGGTTTTAAGAATCAGTGTATAACCGTGCAACTTAAAAAATATCTGTACTTTGTTAAATTGAGGTTTAGTTGTGTACAAGATAACTGCATTACAAGCAATGGAGTCTATTGCAAATGGTAAATTGACTAGGATGAGCTTAGAGGCTCTCCAGAGTGCTTGTGAAGCCAGGGTTTTAGACTTTGTGGATAAGTGTAGGGCTGAGCTGATAGCTACCGTGGGGGACTACCAGACTGATGGTGAAACTCTTGAAGGGGGGGATGCAACCAATGAGGACTCTGCCCCTGGGGTTGTTACTGAATCTGTCTCTGGGAATGCCACCCTTCCTGCTGCCTCTGTTCCAACCCCCAGCAATTCCGTGGAACTTGAGTTATTAAGGATGAAATTGGCCTTTGAATACTGCAAGTTGGAAATAGAAGCTGAGCTAAAGAAAGAGGAGCTGACACAGCAAGTGGAGCTCAAGAATAGGGATCTTGAACTCAAAGACAAGGAATCTGAATGCCAGAGAATCCAGCTAGAGAAAGCTAGAGTGGAGACTTCAGCTAACCCCGTTGAGAGTGTCAGGTCCCCAGCCACCATGTTTATGAAAGATTTGGTTGGTGTGTTTGTGGAGGGTTCTGATATCCTCCAGTGGATTGAAGGGTTTGAAACGGCGTGTGCAATTCATGATGTTGATAGGAGAGATTGGGCAAAGTGTTTGTAAAGGAGAGTGCCTCAGACTGGATATGACTGTATTCTGAAACTGAGTGTAGAAGAAAGGAGTCAGTATGAGTGCATGAAGTCTGCTTTGATTGACAAGTTTGGCAAGACAACTACCCAATACCTTAAAAGGTTCATGGATTTTAAGAAGAGAGAAAATGTGTCTTGGGTTGACTTGGTGAGTGCTGCGCACATGAACATGATGGGGTGGATTGATGGTTGCAAAGTGAAAACGTTTGTTGATTTGTCCCACCTGTTGTTTTTTGAGCATTTTTCTGAAGCCTGTTCACCAGAGCTGAATCAGTATGTTGCTGACCAGAATATTTTGGACCCCTTTAAGCTGGCTAGGTTGGCTGACAAGTGGGTCCCCCAACGGGTGTCCCCTAAGAACTCCAGTGGGAAGGACAAGGACAAAGAAAAGGGGACCTCTTAGAAAGCCGAGGAGTCCCAGAAGCAATCACAGCCGGGTAAACCAAATCCTTCCTCTCCTAAGACCCAAAAACCTAGTGGGGATAAGTCATCTGTGGGTGAGAATAAGAATAGTGGTCCACCTGCTGCACAGCAGGCTCCCATTGGTTCCAGTACTGTACCCCGCATTCCTGGTACTTGTTGGGAATGTGGGGCTTTGGATCACAAGAAGGGTGACTCCAAGTGTTAAGGTAAGGCACTTGGAGTACAGATTGTCAGCCTGAGCTACCATTACTCCATGTCTGAGGTGGAGGCCACTGTCCTCCCCTTCTCTACAGGGATCACATTTGGTGCTCCTGTAGAGATTTCCTTAGTGTCCCTTGGGGCCTGGGACCAGTACGCAGAAGTACTGGTGACTATCCCACAGAACACTCGTAGGTTTTTGAGAAGTGTCCTCTTGAATGGCCAGCCTTCTACTGGCTTGAGAGACACTGGGGCAAGCATGACAGTGGTGGACAGGACTCTGCTCTAGCCAGAGGACTATGTAGGTGCTCCTCTGAGAACCACCAGGTTAGCTGGTGGGCCTCCCAAATTATCGCCTGTAGCCTTAGTCACACTCATGATTGGAGACAAGACAGCAAAGCTTCATGTCCTGGTTCAGGACAATGTCCCTGCTAACATTCTGTTAGGAAATGATCTAGTAGAGTTGGGGTTGATCTCTGATGGTCTCCCCATGACTGCTGCTGCAGTCACTAGGTCACAGGTAACACAGGGTCTGGCTGTGAGTCAGGAACCCGAGCCAAAGGCGAGGCCTAAGGCAAGCAGTTGGAAGAACAAGAAGGCCACCTCTGTGAAGGGGGCTCCTTCTCTTCCTGCTGTTCCTGCAGCACCCATAGAGATCCATGCTCTAGACGGGCTGGGTCCAGTGGAAAACCCAAACTCAACTCCTGAGGGAGAAGAGACAGAAGACTCTCCTGTGGGAGAGATTCTCAACCTGGAGGACCACCCGAACCTTCAATGCCTGTTGGCTAAAGGGGGACCCTCCCGGGCAGACATCTGTAAGGCACAGAGAGAGTGTCACTCTCTCGAGGGTCTGAGAAAGCAGGCCCTGTCTCAGGCACAAGGAGAAGTACCTAGGACATTCTGGATCTATTGGGAGGGTGAGCTCCTTGTTAGTGAGCCCACTAAGCCTGTACATGGTTCCCTCAAGAGGTTTGTGGTACCCCAGGTTTACAGACCCTTCCTGCTGCAGTTGGCCCATGAGGTGCCCTTAGCTGGTCATCTTGGTACCAAGAAGACTAAGCAGAGGCTCCCCTGCCCATTTCTACTGGCCCCGGATGGGAGTAGAAGTGGAGTCCCACTGCAAGACCGGCCCCACTTGTCAGTTATCTGGCAAGACTGGTTGCAGTGTTATCGCCCACTGGAGCCATTGCCAGTGGTTGGCACACTGTTTGAGAGGGTGGGCATCGCCATTGTCGGTCCCCTTGACCCTCCCACTTCAGGTGGACATCGGTTCATCCTGGTCTTGGTTGATCATGCCACCAGGTACCCTGAGGCTATACCCCTTCGGACTGTTACTGCCAAGGTGGTTGCCAGGGCTCTCCTGGGCATTTTCACACGTGTTATATTCCCTAAAGAGGCTGTCTCTGACAGAGGATCCAACTTCATGTCTAGTTACATGAAAACCATGTGGAAAGAGCGTGGGGTAACCTCCAAGTTATCCACCTCTTACCATCCCGAGACCAATGGTCTGGTTCAGAGATTTAATACAACTCTCAAGGGCATGCTAGGTGCTTTGGAAGAGCCCCTAAGGAGGAAATGGGATCTCCTCCTGCCATGCCTGCTGTTTGCTTACAGAGAGGTACCTCAAGAGGGTGCTAGTTCCAGCCCCTTTGAGTTACTCTTTGGACATCTTGTGAGGGGGCCCCCTGCCTTGATCAGAGAAGGTTTGGGAGCCACCACTCCAGGTCCCGCCAAGCAAGTGGGGGACTATGTGTTAGGCCTCAGACGGAGGATGACACAGATGATGGGTCAGGCAACAGCAAATCTCAAGGCCAGCAAGGAATTGAACAAGTACTGGCATGAGCTTAAAGCAAGTGGATTGGACTCTGGGACAGGAAATCCTTGTGATGGAGCCTACCAAGCCTAGAGCTTTGGCGGACAAGTGAACTGGACCCTTCAGGATCATCTCCAAGATTAGCGAAGTCAATTATCTGGTTGACATGGGAGTCCCTGAGGTAGCCCCTCAGGTATTCCATGTTAACAGGCTCAAGCCTTTCCATAGGCAAGCAAGTCTCATGTCTCTTGCTAACTTCAGGGCAAGAAGAGGATGAGAGTGAGCCCCTTCCTGATTTGCTGCATAGCAACCCTGAGGATGGCTCAGCGGAGGGAGTACATCTCTCTCCAGATCTGACAGCAGAGCAGCAGAGGGCCTGCAGGGCTTTGCTCCAGCAGTATGCCTCTCTGTTTTCACTGACACCAGGCCTTACACCGTGGTGTAGGGACGGAATTGACACTGGTGACAGTGTCCCTGTCAAAGCAGGTGCTACCGTATGTCAGATACAGTTAAGAACCGCATCCAGGCTGAGGGCGCCAAGATGTTGGATCTGGGTTTTATTGAACCCTCAACCAGTCCTTGGTCCAGTCCAGTGGTCCTTGTGCCCAAGGCAAGTTCCCAGGCAAGTACCAAGGATTGGAGATTCTGTGTGGACTACCGAGGAGTCAGTGCTGTCACCAAAACTGACGGGCACCCATTGCCCAGGGCTTATGAGCTTGTGGACACCATAGGTGCTGCCAAATTTGTGAGCACCTTTGACCTTACCTCATGCTATTGGCAAATAGCTCCGATGGACCATGGAAAGGAAAAGACGGCATTCTCAACACCTGAGGGACTCTACCAGTTTAGGGTCATGCCTTTTGGGTTGAAGAATGCCCCTGCCGCCTTCAGGAGATTGTTCAATCATGCCCTCAGTGGGCTGGAGGCCTTTTGTGTGGCTTACTTAGAAGACATTGCCGTCTACAGTTCCACCTGGGAAGAGCATTTGACACATCTGGATAAGGTGTTGCAGGCCTTTAAAAGGGCCAACCCCACTATCAAGGCCACTAAGTGCCAGATAGCTCAGGGGGAAGTTACTTATCTTAGCCACGAGGTAGGAGGGGGTCAAATCCAACCTCTCCCCAGTAAAGTACAGGATGTACAGGACTGGGAGACTCCCACTACTCAAACCCAGGTGAGAGCCTTTTTGGGCCTCACTGCGTATTATTGCAATTTCATGGCGGACTATGGAACCATAGCTGCACTTCTGACAGCTCTAACTTCACCCAAACAGCCTAGGAAGGTTAATTGGACTGAAGACTGTCAGAGGGCCTTTGATGACTTGAAAGAAAGTCTTTGTAGGGCACCTGCGTTGTGTGCACCTGACTACAGCAAACCCTTTACCGTCCAGACGGATGCCTGCGACACCGGAATAGGAGCTGTCTTGTCCCAGTTAGATGACAAAGGGAGGGAACATCTGATCATATTTATCAGTAGACAACTCAAGGGTAGAGAACTTAGGTGGGCTACTGTTGAAAAGGAATGTTTCAGTATAGTTTGGAGCCTTAGGCGTTTTAGGCCGCACCTTACAGGGTCTACCTTCAAGGTCCAAACAGATCATAAGCCCCTCAAGCGGCTTATGCAGATGATGGGTGAGAACCCGAAACTGCTCAGGTGGACCATTAGCCTGCAAGGGCTAGACTTCACCATAGAGCATAGACCAGGGAAGAGTCACGATAATGCGGATGGCCTTTTCAGAAGGTATGTTGACCGTCTGGATGAGGGTGTCTATCTCGTGGAAGATTAGGCACCATAACCTCAGTCTGGGGGGGCGACTGTGATGCTGGAAATGCATTGGAGGGACAGGGCCTCCCTGTCCTTGTCCTGTAGTCCTTTTTCATTTGTGTTCTGTATTGTTTTCTGCCCATGTGGGACTCCTTGCAGTGCAGCTCTTCCTGTTTTTGCTTTGGTGTACAGACCCATGGGATTCCCTTATGGCACCTATGGGTGGGGGTGCAACCCTGTGCCTCTAGTGTATGTTTTGTGGGCACCTGTGTGTGACCCACAGAGCAGGGTATGGGCTGGTGGCAGCTCCATGCTGAATTTGACAGGTGCTCTGAATATTCTCCATTTTGGGATACCTAGGCCCTGCCATTGGAATCAGTTGATTCCTGATAGGAAACAAGATGGCCCTTGTGGCCTCTTGCTTTCTATTGCCTGTTACCTTGTTTTCCCAAAGTCCTGGGAAGCCCTGACTCTGTCCCTTCCCCCTGACTGGCTATTGGGTCGAATTTCCATATATGGTGTTGTTGTGAAGTCTAAGCCAGACTGGCTGGAGCCTTCCCAGTGACTGTGTGTTGTGGGTACGCCCTGTGTGTGGGACCTGGGTGAATGGAGTGTGTGACGAATATGCACTTCTTGTTGTGGATGTCTAGTTTCTGGTGTTTGACACAATGACTGAGACAGCCCTGCCCGAAACTGGTATGATGGAGTGTGGAGTGTTGAATGGCTGGATATTTGTCCCAATACACATAACTTGTTGTGAGTGTCTGGAGAGAAGTGAATGGCCTGAATGCACTATGCACCTGATTGGCTGCCTGCCTGCATCAATGCCCTTCTGACCGATTGGTTGCCTGAGTGTGATCCAGCAGAAGGAATCGAAGATCAACTAGTATATCTGGGGGCCTCTCACTGCTAGAATTTTTGTTCAGAAGCTGAAGAGAAACTGGAGTTGAAACTGAAGCTTATCCTTATTCTTGAAGCCCTGCTGGAAGAGAAGTCTTGCTGTTGTTCTACTTCGTCGATCTGAAAGCTGCTGTGTCTCCAGGGACTGACCCAGAGAGGGCCTGGTTAGGCACCCTCTTCCTGAGCTACGAGGGACCATCGTGCACCAGCTGATCTTTGCCAAAGCTCCATGATAGACAGACCTACAACAGGCTACCGACCGGAGACGGGGACTGCCACGGAATCACAAGGAGGAGTACCCGTACACTGTTGTCCATCACCGTCGATGACCGGCGTCGCCGACTGGAGCCGCCGTGCTCCCTTTGCCTAAGTAACATTTGTTCCAAGGACGCTCTCACCTGCACCATCGACCGCTTTGTCCCGCCAGAGAAAGTCGAGGCCGCCGACGCACCAAGGAGCATCCGCTGGTGGGTTTCCCGCCACCTGACGACCGTAGAGACGCCGGACGACTCAACGCCCTTGCTGGGCCACAGTTCTTCACAAAATTTGCAGTCCAGAACTATTGACATCGAGGTGCCCCGCACTCCTCTTCCTTGCAGGATGTTTACGCTTCCCCGTTGACGAGCACCGCTAGGAAAGAAGCTGCCACTTCACCGCTGTAGTTCACCCTGTTCTTCGCCGGACGTTTGACGACCCGTCAGTCCTGCCTTAAAGGGAGGGCACTCAAGAAGGGCTGTTGATACCCCGATGAGGAACGCTCCAACGCCAGGTACTTTGGGGTTGCTGATCTATTGGAAAGACTCTTGTGAACAATATATGGACTGGGCTTGTGATGTAATTCTACAGGTTTTCCACGTAGAATGGCGTCTAGGTAACGGGGCTAGTATTCTGCCAATTGTAATAACCAACTGCTTTCCTCTTATATCTATTGTTGATCCGTAAACTTTGACTCGGAGGCGGCCTCTGTTACGTTGAGTACGAGCGTAGGAGCGTAGGAGGTGCGGCTTGAGTCTGCGAGTGCGCGAGCCCGCGAGTACAGCGCTCAGCATTGCTGAAGGAAGCTGAAGGGAAGCGTTGCCGTAGCTCCCTGCTGCCCCCCACTACCTCCAGTATACTGATCATTTACATCAGCGGCCCCCTTGCACGTTGCCTAGGAATTGGCAATCGGCGGTGGGCCCTCGGCGGATCTACGCCGTTATACCGCGATACCACGGCCCGGAATTACGGCGGCTCTGCGCTTGGAGCTGCGGCTGATGAGGGCTTCGCGGGCGGTTCAAGGAATCGCAGGAAAGCAGAGAAAAACGGAGGGCGGCTCGGAGCAGTGAAATCTCCTTATCAGCAGAAGCGCCCATGTGAGGACTTGGCACTTGGTAAGATCCATTTTAAGGAAACCCGGCTACTCTTTTCCTCTCGCTTCTGGGCCGTTTTGATTTGGCCTCTGCAAGGTCCTAGGTCCTCTACCGGAAGGACCATTCTGCATTTTACATTAAGTCTGGAGGCCTAGTTATAGGCTAACCATATTAGGAGACTGTTGGTCACCCTTGGAATCTGGCCTCATACCCTACACATAATCTGCTCCCTGTGATTATTTGAACTCCATTTGTCTATTGAACTTTCATTTTTTATAAAACTGTGGCTTGACATCCTGACTTTCGAGAGCCGGAGTTGGAGCTGAGAGAGAGAGGGAGCTGTGAGCCGCGAGTGAGCTGCTGTGCCACGGCGGGCTGGTGCGACGCGGTGCAACCCTTGCATCGCCTGACGGCTGTAGCTGCGGATTGAGCGAGCGTGGTGCCCTGAGTGTTTGAGCTTCCTGGAGGCGAGCGAATGAGGTAGCGCCCCAGGTACCAGACTCCAGGGTGGGCGAGTGATCTGGACACGGTCGACAATCACGCAAGTACAATCACGCAGTAATCGTGGCATCTCTGTGCTAAGCTGCTCGCTTTGTGGCCGGCCCCGTGGCGGATCCTTTCTACAACTGCACTGCAACACTCAGATTAAGGTGTTCGCTGGTACTGTTTATATGCCAGTATAGCTGTGACACCTATTGAGATCTTGGCGAGCCAGACCGGGGTCACCTATGTGACTAAGTGGGGCGGTAAAGTCACTGATGAGGGCCCTTTTAACTGTCAGATTCACAGCGGTACACAACAAGCACTAGTCTCTATCCCTTTAAGCTGAGAGCTCCAGGGTCACCTCAGAGAACCGGGTCTGAACTTTTGAGACATTGAGCACTGAAAGGCAAGTGCATCTACTGCGACCTTGAAGCTATCGTTATACAGCTGAGTCTATAGAGTCCATAGAGGAATAATACCAGACAGCTCAGTCTTACATATTGATAACGAATTAGAGTGGAATAACCCTATGCCCTCACGTAAGAAGCTCCAAGCATGCTATAATCTGCGTCAGCGGAAAATAAGGAGCAGTCCAACGAACAGCGAGAGAGCAATGGACAACGAAAAGCAAACAAAGCCAGCACCAGTTATTAAAGGTGCAATAACAGATTTTTTTACAGTGAATCCGCACCCCGAAAACAATTCTACCACCATGGATGAGGGGGAGGCGATCAATATTGACCTACAGGATCAAGAGAACTATGGAGATATTGATAACAACTCTCTACTGGAGTTATGCCTCTCCATGCAAAGATCGATGACACCAGTGGTGATCAAAGTATTACAACCGGCTCCGAGAGATCTAATAGAGGAAGCTACTCAATCCCCGAGTGCTGGCTCTATGAGGTTGTCAACAACACCAAATCTAAAAATCCACAACGACTCTGAGCTGGAACTTAGAGAGGTGGACGCAAGAAGCATCACATCTTCCAGCCCCACAGACTTGGCTGGATTACAATCGTCGGTCGCTTCTGTACAATTTGCACTCAAGATCCTGCTAAAAATGTGTGGACGCATATTGGAAACCACATTAAGTTTGCATACACAAAACCCTGCTGCAGAAACAACTACTGTCAGACCCTCGAGGGAGAGTTCGGTTCCAAATCCAGCGGCAACCGAGACAGTGGAAAACCTGGAAAAGTCCCCTAATGCAGTTAACACATTTGAAATATTTCATTCCCATAAACAGCGGAGACTAGCCAAAAGAGCAGCAACGAGAAAGAAGGTTCGTGAGGTGATACCTCCTGTATTGGAGACTGAGACATTAGGGAAGAACAATAAAAAACCAAGGAAACCAATCACAGGCGGGGGTAGACGTAAGAAGAAGCAAGCAGGCTATTTAACAAGCTGGGTACTGTCAGATGATGATGGGGACTATGAAATAGAAGGTGGAACCACACCTGTATCTGTTATAGCTGATACAGAGCAGCCTGAGGAGTCTTATGTAACTGGTGGTGAAGGCAACATACCAGCCGACAGAGATCAAAGCAGAATGGAACCTGTGGTCAACCCTAAGAACAAGGAGGTGTCTCCTAAAGAGAACAGGATATGCCTCATTAAAAATCTGTACCAGCAAAGCGAGAACAGCTGGCTTTCCAGATCTGAGTTAATGACTAGATTTCATGCAGTCCCTCAACTACGGGTACTAAGATCAGATGACTTCGAATTTGTTGAGCCTCTGCAAGTTGTTAATGCTAATGTCTCCGCCATTCATTGTAAGTTTATCTCCTCCGCTCAATTGATACGCAACTACAAAGAAGCCTTCGAGATGTCGACATTGAAGTGGATGCCGATCCAGACCAGGAGGATCCTAAGTGGCCACGTAAAACCTCCTCAGTGGTAAAAGAAACTACCGATGGACTGCCTAAACTGAAAAGGGATCAGGTAGCGATAGCTGATGTCCAGAATGTGCTAACCTGGCTAGCATCAGCACTACCGAAGGTGGTGAACTCAAATTGAACCCCCTCACTAGTATGATGGAACTGCAGAGGATTCAAGCATTTATTCGCCTCGGCAGGTTCTCTTCAGCTCCTAACCGAAAATATTTGTATATGCCTGCAAGAGACCTGGTTAAGGGCACCTATAATACTTAATGGCTATTCAATTTACCAGTCCCTTGTGATGAAAGGAAGGAGAGGGAGACCTTATGGAGGACTGATTATAGGTATCAGAAATACGGTTAAATCTAGACAGTTGGAGACAGTAGCCAGCGACAAAGTGATTGCAGTGGAAATGGAGAGCATAAGTGATTGATGTAAAGAAAATATGCTCATCATTAATCTATATAGTCCACCTTATGGAAATGGAGTTGAACCCCTCAAAGAAGCAATTCATGAATTAATAGCGGCTTGGGTGATTGTTCCGACTAACAATTCGGTAATTATTGCTGGGGACTTTAACTGTCATATGTCAGGCACAGCTGGTACTACGACTAATCCCTTTTTGAATCCAATAAACAATATGAAACACAAAATCAAAGATCCAATTGGTGCCTCTTGGCAGACCTTTTTCAATGAATGGGAAATGGAGATGATCAACGGCAGAACTTCTAGCGACAACCCAGGAAACTACACCTGGCATAGTGGGAAAGCAAAAAGTACCCTGGACTATATATTTGTGAGCCCTCAGATGGCCCTGAAAGTAAGAGATTTGAAGATCACCTCAAACGATTGGAGCGATCACTCTACCCTGATGTTAAAGTGCAATATTGGCACGCCAGCCACACATACTAAACACCTGGGTGATATGTCAACTAACCACTCGGGTACCCGAATATGCTGGTCTGATAAAAACATAAACGCGGCTGGAAGCACGGTGCAAACTGTGGATGATAACATACTGTCCCAGCTCCAAAACATGTCCATAAATGAGATGGAACATTGGGCAACCACATTTTCCTCTATACACGCGACATCTGCCATAAACCAAATAGCGACAGATGTTAAAACGTCAGTAATATACGACAAAAGCATAAGAGATGCTAAACGCAGGTTAAGAGCAGAAATCCGACAAGCTAAATGTACCAGTAAATCCTTTGGAGATTACCATGATGTATGCAGAACTCTAAAAAATAAATATAGAGCGTGGATTAAAGCCAAAAAACTCGAGCAAAAACTTAAGCGATGGCAATTTATGGTGCAAACCATATGCTCCAAAAACTCGAGAAGCATATGGTCTTTACTCGGCCAAGCAAGGGGTAGCGGTAGTAGGGATCTGATTAACCCGATAAGTGCAAATAAATGGACAGATTTCCTTATGTGCCGTAATATCCCCAACGATGAGGTGGGCAAGCAGGTAGAAAAAGTGACACCAAGATCCGTCCCTTTCAGCATAACAAGTGAACACCTAATCTGTAAAATTAAAAAGCCTAAGTCATCTAGGGCTCCTGGGCCTAATGGCCTCTCAAATGCTGTGCTGAGGAGCCAGCCGGAATTCTGGGCTAAATTTGCAAGCATATTATTTGGCAAAGTATTGGCGGATGGGAGAATTCCTAAATCATGGCAACATGCCTACTTAATACCAATCTTCAAGAAAGGTGACAAGAAAGATCCCTGTAATTTTAGACTACTTTCAATGCTAGACTGCACAGGGAAGCTTTTTGCATCACTTTTCCTGGAGAAATTAGAAGAATGGGCGACCAAAACTGAAATATTCAATACATTTCAGAGTGGCTTCCGAAGAGGCTATTCAACAATCCACAATATCATCATCTTGGACACTTTGCGCTCAAAAGCCATGAGGAAAGGAAATCCACCATTATATGCTCTGTTTGTAGACTTTAAAGCAGCCTTTGACTCGGTCCGCCGAGAAAAACTGTGGGCAAAACTCGAGCTATTAGGCTGCCCTGAGATCCTTCTGTATTACTTAAAATTATTGCATGAGGACAACACAGTGGCCTGCAGACTTAGTACTCAGGGGGATTTGACAGCTAGGATTCCACAGAATTGTGGCGTCAAGCAGGGATGCGTGACAGCCCCATTTCTGTACAATCTGTTTACATATGATCTACCAGGTGCAATCTTAAGTGAAAATAACTGTTCTCCTGTAGTCTGCACTATCCACTGCGCAGTATTAGCGTATGCAGATGATTTGATAATTATGGATCATACATTTAGCGGTTTACGGAGGTCCGCTCTGAAGCTATGGGAATATGCTGCAAATACCGACCTAATTATCAATCAGGAGAAAACTCAGGTGATGGTCTTTTCAAATAAGAAGATTGCACGACCCAGACTAACACTGCATGGAACAGAAATTAAATATACCCAGCAATACAAATATCTTGGGGTCGAAATAGATGCCAGGCTGGGCTATAACACTTGCATCCAAATGAGAAAAAATCGGGCAGCTCAAGTAACGTCGTTGATCAGCCAATTTGCAAGACAGAACTGTGGAATGTCACTATGTGCAATCCGTCAAATCTATACACAGGTATTAACTCCTATGGTCGTTTACGGGCTGGAAGCGCTACTGCAAATGGACCTAAGCTGGCTGCAAGTGATAGAGGGGAAGTTCTGGAAAAGAATCCTAGTACTCCCTCAATCTATCCCAATGGCACTGCTAAGATTGGAAGTTGGGGTTTCCTCGCTAAGGTCCATTGTCCTGAAAAGGAGAGCAGATCTGTATTTAAAGATGTCTAATCTGCCAGAATCTCGGCTATTAAAAGAATTTGGCATGGAAATTACAAAGGAAACCACCAAATGCCACCTGAAAAAGGAGACTGAAGCCCTCCTGAGGACAATATGCTGGACCATGAGTGGAGAGAAGCTCACTGATCCTCAAAAAAAAGCTCTATCCAAAAAAATCGACCTTTGGGATTAGCTAGAAAACTACGCACATCTTGACAAGCTTCCAAAATACAAATGTATTCATTACATGCTCTACTCATTCAAACAAATGCAGCCATATTTAACCCTCAGTCCTTCTAGTAGACTCAGGCGATTTTTACTCTTACTGAGGGTTGATAATCTGCCGCTGCTGACTAACAAAAGCAAATATAATGGTTTATCTTCTACAGAGAGATATTGTAGACTCTGTAAGGACAAGGGATGCAAAGAAACAGCTAATCATGTACTAACTAGTTGTGTAAATATGATGGTCATTTACTTAGTAAATTTTGGCAACTTTGTCCATGATATGGAGTTTTTAGGGGAAGTTGCTTTTTGGCAACGCCTCACAAACACTCAAAGTAAGCAGCTGCAGATTGCCACCTTTAGAGTGTGGTTGGAAATTGAAAGAACTCTGAATATCTTTGTATGAACCTGTTAAACACTATGGCATTGACTTCTGCAGAGATTTATGATCCTTTGTCCTATGTACCTCAGTATGGGTAATCGTTATTAATGTCTAATGATCAGAAGAACAGCAAGAGCAATAAGTTTTAAACTAAGATGAGCTTAATGGTAACTTAAATCTCCTTTAGTTAGCCAGCATTAATATGTAATATGTAATAGGTTTCTCTTTTTTTCTCCTTATGCAGTTTTTCTTTTATTAGTTTTATATTTTATATTGTATTTATCTTTGATCTTATATAATTTATCAGTATGTGTAAAGTTTAAAAATAAACTGTAACACATTATTAATAAATATCTATTGTTGGTTTCCTTTATGAACTGATTTGTGTGACATTTAACCGTACAGTTGATGCACTTTAAAGAGATCGAATAGTAATTGTGGTTCCACGTAGAACTGTGTAGATTTGCGATTGTAGGTCCACTGAGCACAAAGTGAGTTATTGTGATTGTGTACATAACCTTGAATATTAGTTATATAAAGACTGTGTTTTAACTAATACAGTGTGCGGACATTCCTTTGTGGGTGCTTGAGGACTGCACTGTACTTAAGAACCAGCCCGCATCACCTCCTGAGAAGCTAGGCCCTGATTGCTCGACCATGTACCAATAATAGAGAAACTTGGCTGGAGTCCTCTGTTCCTCTCCTCTACCATATAGAGAGCAAAAGGACAGACACCCCTCTCCGGTCTTTACACTGCCCCACCACAGAGTTTGAATTTGTATGACTTTTCACTAATTGTCCTACCCCTGAGAGTAAAGATTTCGGACTTTTCCCTAATTGCTCCACCATTGAGATTAAACATTTAGGACTTCTCCCTTATTGCCCCACCACAGAGTTTGAATATGTATGACTTTTCATTCACTAATTGCCCCACCGCTGAGATTCAGGATTTTATTAGCATTTGAGCCGCTGCTTTTAGAAGAAAGTGGAATGTTACAAGTATGTGCCAAATAATGAGGCATCTAAAAGACTGAATATGAACATTAAATGAAACACAAATTCAACGGGCGAAAATATTCCAGAAAGGGGGACATAATATTCCAGGGAGGCCAAACTAAATCCTGATCCGGGGTAGAGCAGGAACAAGCCCTGAGGCGGAGGGTTGTGGAGGAGCGGAAATAACAATAGCAAAAGGCTCAAGGCCCTTGACTAGAAGGGTCAGAGAAACAAGTAACAAGGGAACAGGGATGCCAAAAGCTGCAGAAGGGGCATGTTTCTAAAGGAATTGCAGATCTGGTGTGGGGATTGATCGTGATGCAGAAAAAACAGGATGGAATAAAAAAATTAACATAAATTGGGGAATTCAGAGGCTGACAAGTACACAGGAACAAATATAGCACATGTGCTCAGAAAGAGGCAACAGCCAAAAATTCCCAGGAAAATGCCCAACAAAAAGCCAAAGAAGTGGGGAGGGGGCACCAACAGTTTAAAAGTTCAAGCCAGAGCAGAGAAGGGGGGCTGCATCGTTCTGGGGCACAGCAGCAGCAATTTCATTCTGAATAAGCAGTAACACTAGGGAGGGAATATCTATTCCAAAGAGGGTGAAATGACACTTGGACGTGCACAGGGAAACTGCCACAGAGGAAATGACGTGGCATGTCATTGCAATAGGTCGAGGTAATCGAGCTGATATGGGACTCCTGGAAGGAATATAGGAACAGGGGTACAACTAGAGAAGGCCCTTACGAGTCTGTAAGGCCATCAATGTGATGGGGGAACCCCCAGATTGATGAACTTACCCCCTCTCCTTACTCCTTTGCATCCCTTATTTCTTGGTGCATGATTCTTCTGGCTCCACTTTCCCTCGAGTTCGGGTTATGGGGTCTCTAGAAAGACTGGGCGGAGGCATAACACCTTGTGACTATCTGGTGTCCAGAGCAGTGCAATGCGTTCACTCTATAGCCCCCTTCTGCCCACTCAGGGAGTTGGGAATACATGACGTCACCGTTCTCCTGCAAGAAAATTAAGGCCACAAAGCGATCTTACAAGGGCAGAGGGTAGGAGCTCTAGGATTGGAAACCTCTCTCTACTCGCCCTGTCTTTGGAACCTTGTATCAACGCTGCTCCACAAGGACGCAAGACTAGGGATGTGTGACAGGAAATTAGGCAAAATGGTCGAACAAAGAGGTAAGGTGAGAGTAGGGTTTGTGGTCTTGGACTGCTCACTCTGGCCGGATCCCGAGATCCGGCTCCATTTCTGGTGCCGGATCTCGGATCCGCCGAGAGCCGGCCCAATGACCAGCACTGCCGATAAGGGTCACATAGGTCGGAGGAAGGCTGAGAGTATAGACTAACCCCTTCCGCTCCCTTCACCCCAGCACAGCTTCTAATGTATGTATTTATTTATGAAACAGAGCGAACTAGGCAAGATGCATCAGAGCGCTGTACATAACACATCTATGTATAAAAAAGAAAATATGTTAGTTTGTTCAATATTCAATTCCTTATTCAATTCCTCACCGTTCCACCAATCTGCACCAAAATGTGCATAGTTACCTGTTAAGACCCGGCGTACATTACTGGCTATGACATTTGGACACCCTTTTTCCCCCAGATTTCAGCCCCTTCAGACGTGAGACAGTTGCCGCAAATCGGTGAAACATCAATGTGGTCATAGTAGGGCCAGGCAAAGCTCGTTCTAAGTGTCTCAACACGAGGAACACAACGGAAAGGTCAAAAACCACATTTCAAGGTCCTAGGACACATCATTTCCGAGAGATGTGCACTGCAATGCACTGCACCGCGCCAGTGAGGCAACAGGTGAGGAGAGCGCACAGAAGGTCCCGGTATGATGCAGCACGCCAACTCTCGCCTCCCCTCCACGTGTGCTCCGGGGGAATGTGAGCCAGTCACACGTGCGCATTTTCAGTGCAGTTTAGTTTAGAGTGCAAAGTACATCAAGCAATAAGCAAATCAGAACAGCGACCTACAAGCCGCAGAAAATTCCCGTGAGCACCAGCACAAGATCGTTTCATAGTGAAGGCGTGCCGAAACCTACCGACCTCCAAGTGGAGAGAGCCATGATTATAGAGGCCTCTAGATCTCCCAGAAATGTTTTTCTGCCTAGTCTAATGGTGGTTATAAACGCATTGTTTTAGGCACAATACTCAGAAGCTCAAAAGTAATTATAGCATCAAGGGGCAGCCAGTGGGGGGACTTTAATCTTCTCCCACACGTCCTCCGTAAAGGCAGGCTTAATGTCTTGCCACTTGCTACTATTACCGTTTAATAGGACAAAGCATTTTGCAAAAGTGATAGCGAATCGTTGTACCATTTTATAATTGTTGGGCTTATTTATTTATTTGCTTTTTTAAAGCGCACACACAGCCCGGGGGCATCGAGGCGCTAGAGGAATATCTTTTAATTTCGCATTTATAACGTGCTTAATACCCAGAGGTTTCTCAGCGGGGACGCGGGGATCGAACCTGTGTTGCTTCCAAGGCAAGCATGTTGCCACTGAGCTATGCTCCCGGGACATAAGGAGTATAAGCGGAAAGTTTTGTCAAAATATATTATATCCAATAATGTTATGAGCTCCAGAGCAGCTGTGATACTCTTTAAGGCTTCAATCCTTCAGGGTGTGGATTTGGGATTTTCTAAATATTTAGACGCCGCTTGGAGTAGACGAGAGATGGTAATCAGATATATGACCTGCCTGATTATATATATATTATCTTTCTGAATTATTTAGTCTCAATTGCAGCCATTTTTGTTTCATGAAATATAGAAGAATTTCATATTTTCATGTGTATGTAAAGAATTCGCGATGGGAAGCGTGATGATTAATGTGCTTTATCCTTTGATGGACATGTGTGTGTTTATCTGAATATAGATATATATCTAGAGAACATTGGGGAAGGGGAATGACAGGTGCACCCTTGCTGTGGCCACCTCCACACCCCTTTCTCCTATCCTCCCCACCACTGAGCTCAGACTTGTCTGGCCTACGGCTCTCAGCCTTAGCCCTGCTACCGGTTTCTTAAGTTCTCTTTTCCCCTCGTCTTTCAGATCCTCTCCTGTCTATGTCGTTATCAGCGCTGCCACCGCCTCTGACCTCCGTTGATATCCTGGGATGTATCCAGCCCGGTCCCATTGCCTTACTGACCCTAGCTCTTACAAGCTCTGGCAATGCTATTTCTTCTGCGCCTCGGCTGTCATCCACTTCCCGTGCATTTTATATTCCATCAATCAAACGTCACTATCACTTTCCGTTGTGAATACTGAACAAAGTAGAGAATAAATAATTCATTTGTCTCTCTCGTCTCTCCCTATCCCCCTTCTGCCTTGCAATTCTCCCACTCTTGCATTTTCTGCTCTTGAAAAGGTCTTTGTCTCCATCCTCATTAGGTTTGTCTGTGTTCTCCTCTTTCGGTGACTCTGCTCTCATGGCCCCCTCCCTGTGTCTGTTTGCTTGTCTATGTGCACCCAACTGGCCTGCTTCCGTGATTGCAAGGACCTCTGAAAGGAAGACCCAGATTACACCTGCTGCGATGCCTGCAACATCTCCTGCATATTATGTTGCAGGCTCCTTTTCGCTAATCTTTGCATCCCACTCCTCATTTGAAAGCTTGAAGCATCTGCAATGCAATATTGTGTCCCTCTGCATCAACTTCAGCAAAGCGCACCAATCATAGGCTCCCTGAATGTTCCTTTCTTAAAATTGACCCCACAGATACTCTGCCTATTCAGAGGGCCAGGAAAGTATTGGGAAACCACTAACATGAAAACTAGTTCTCCTTTTTTTCCTGAAATAAGAATCAGGCGATGAAAGCCCAGTATTGGCGATGAAGACTATCTGAACATATAATAATAGATCTGCGGCAAACACAAGTTGACAGATGTTTCTCTAAGGAACTTCTTCAGGACAAACAAATCGCAGATCCTTTTCCAGCTGGAATTTCACACATAAGGTTAGTCATGCTGGTGTTTTCGACATAGATATCCAAGTCCACATTGCTTCCTTATTGGTGGTTATTTATTTATTTATTTTTTGATACTCTTTTGATTATCTGTACGGCCATGGACCTGTGGCTACTGAGTGCTGTAAATCGGGATCCAGCACTTTCAAGTTACACAAGTGGCAATGATAAACAATTTTATAAATCATAACCATTAGTAGTAAATTCAATCCATTTTTTTAAGGCCAGGTCTAATATCCTCCGTATGCTATGAACAATCTGACCTTGTGCAGTATATTTGAATCTGGTATTTTTAACCTATGTAATATATTACTGTTTAGTCAATTTACTCTGTATCACAGATTGTATATTGCCTTTATACCTTTGTGTATGTATTTTGTGATTGTGTACTACCATACATGCCACCAAATGGCAGCCTCAGAGCAGTACCAGGTTCATGTTACTAGTCATGGGTGATCCGCCAGATGCAATTTCTTCATCAATCCCCACTGCTGGATGATTTTTGTTGTTTTCCACATGATGCTGTGTAAGGCATGGAAACCCAGGCATTCATCAGGCTCTTGTGCCTCACGTTGCATCAGGCGGCGAATACATAACGATCACCACCATGCGCACGTGGCGATGAACGACAACGGAGCCACCATTTAAAGAAATGGCAGCCACCATTATTCGGCATCCCAGCAGACTGCACCTGCTGTTTTGTCATGCAATACAACAGTCAGAATCTCTAGGGATATCAATATTTTTCCCAATATATTTCCCCACACCAAAATGGGATGTGCAGAGAGATGCTGACAGATACCCTATAGGGAACAAATGTCCAGCTCTGCACCCGCTCCGTGAAGGAAATCCTCACCAAAGTGACACGGATGAGGCAAACCTCACAAAGGCAGCTTTTGGTGCTGGGTGGCAGCCAATAGGGCACAAGCAGGAGGCTGAGGGGCGCACTGGGGGACGGGGCAGGGAGGGTGACAGCCCCCGCTGCTCCCCGCCCCCTGGATCCACCACTGATCAGAATGGGCCTGTAAGCTGAAGGGGGGATGAACCGAAAGTAACAGGGCTTGATATGTTGTCGTGCATGACACACCGAGGACTGCAGGTGTGGATGTGCAGTTGGTTGGCGAAGAGCTTCTTCTAGGAGGCAAAGTAGGTAATGATCAACCCTTATGGTATGGAGTCCACAGAGAGCCGCCACTTCTGGGTGCAGACCTAATCTTCAGCTTCTGCTGTGTGGCGTATTAGTAAAGGTTACATGGGCTACAGGGCATAAAGTACCCCACAGGTCCCACATGATAGTGTACATCATTTCAGATGAACAAGGCCAGTGGTCAAGCTGCTTTTTAAGGGAGTGGTAATCGGGACGAGTCAGACACCTTCAAAACTGAAATTGGTCCATGAGGCTGTGGTAGAGACCTTTTGATAGCCTCAGGACTCTTACAACCTGATAGTGGTACAGGACGCTGAGACAAACATCTTACGATATACTCGGGGCTCTTTCGAGCTGGACGTGGTATGGCGCTTAGACAAATACCTTATGATAGACTGAAGGATCTTTAAACCAAACCTGAAAACAGTACGGGAGGTTGTGATGAATACCCTTTGATAGACTACAGGCTCTTACAAACTAGGAATGTTACAGGAGACCGAAACGAGTACCCTATGAAAGACTGGGTGTCTTACAACCTGGAAGGGGTAAAAGAGGCTGTGATACAAACCATGTGATTGATTCAAGGCAGCCTGGAAGTGCTACAGGAGGCTTAGAGAAACACGTTATGTTGCAACCTGATAATCGTACAGGAAGCCTGAAGCTTCTTATAATCTGAAAATCGTGCCGGAGGCGGGGTCGAATTCCCTATGGTAGACTGAAGCCTCTTACAACCTGAAAATCGCGCCGGAGGTGGAGTCGAATTCCCTATGGTAGACTGAAGCCTCTTACAACCTGAAAATCGTGCCAGAGGTGGCGTTGAAAACCCTATGGTATACTCATGGCTCTTACAACTGGGAAGTGGTACAGGAGGCACAGACGTATACTTTATGATAGACTCGAGGCTCTTACCACCTGAACATCATACAGGAGGTAGAGTCAAATACCCTGTGGTAGACTCATGGCTCTTTTAACCTTAAATTGGTACAGGAGGCTGAGACAAATACCCTATGATGGACTCGGGGTCTTACAACCTGAGAATCGCACAGGAGGTGACGTTGAATACCCCATGGTAGACTCAAGCCTCTGAAAACCTGAACATCGTGTCAGAGGTGGAGTTGAATACCTATGGCAGACTCTTACAACCTCAGAGGCTGTGGCAGAGACCTTTTGATAACCTCGGGGCTTGTACAACCTGAAAGTGGTACAGGAAGCTGGGACAAACCTCTCACAATAGATGCAGGGCTCCTACAACCTGAAAATGGTACAGGAGACTGAAACGAGGTCCCTATGATAGGCTCAGGACTCTTAGAACCTGGAAGTGGAACAGGGGGCTGAGACAAATACCGTATGGTAGGCTCAGGGCTTGTGCAACCAGGAGGTGGCATAGGGGGCTGAGACAAACACCCCATGACAGATTCAGGGTTCATACAACTTGAACGTGGTACGGATCGCTCTGACACAGAACCTAGGGCGGGCTCTTCACATGTGAACGCAGCACTGAATCTCAGGACAGACTCTTTTCATGTGGGCGTCGCACAGGATATCGTAACACAGACTCGGCAAACATACCACATGAACATGTAATCCTAAAGTCAGACTACGGTCTCTTAACTTGTGAACATCATGCAGTTTGTCTGTAACAGAGATCCTTGGACAGGTTCCATGATGTCCCCATATTCTTTGTGTGATGGACAAATGAACACACTCATCATCTTGTGAACATGATACTGTGCCAGACGTCAGCCTCTTACCTTCTTCTGAACATGAAAGGTGATACCAGTGACAGACACCCTAAAACATGCCCTGGGGTCTCAGATCATGTGACCATTGTGCAAGACTTAGGGTGTGTTATAATGTGACGGCAGTGCATGGTGCTATAGAACAGATTACAGGGTGTATTGGGGACTCTTATCATGTATTATCGTGTGGGACGCACAACCTAGCAGATATTCCTGGCTTGTCATGATGTGAAATGGCACATGATGCAGTGACATAGTCCCTAGGACAGATATAGGGCTTGTTATGATGTGAAATGGTACATGATGCAGTGACATAGTCCCTAGGCCAGGCACATGATGCAGTGACATAGTCCCTAGGACAGATGTAGAGCTTGTTATGATGTGAAATGGTACATGATGCTGTGACATAGTCCCTAGGCCAGATGTAGGGCTTGTTATGATGTGAAATGGTACATGATGCAGTGACATAGTCCCTAGGACAGATGTAGGGCTTGTTATGATGTGAACTGGCACATGATGCAGTGACATAGTCCCTAGGACAGATGTAGGGCGTGTTATGATGTGAAATGGCACATGATGCAGTGACATAGTCCCTAGGACAGATGTAGGGCGTGTTATGATGTGAAATGGTGCATGATGCAGTGACATAGGGCCTCATTACACGGATGGCGGAGAACCATGGCGCTATTAGCGCCATGGTTCATGCCGGTAAAATACCGGCACCGCCTTGGCGCAAAGGGGAATTACCGCCCCATTCCAAGGTTGGCGGGGCGGTAATTCCACCTTCCGCCATTGCCCTTCCCCATTCCCATTTTTGCCCCATAGGGCTCAATGGGAATGGGGAAGGCGCTAATTACGGTACCGCAAATTGCGGTACCGTAATTAGCTCCCTGGGTCCCTTTGCGGGTTGGTTTTTAACGCCTGCAAAAGCAGGCGTTAAATCCCCCAACCCGCAAAGGGACCTCGTAGTAAGGCGGTAAGGATTTACCGGTACCGGTAAAATACCGGTACCGGTAAATCCTTACCGCCATCCGTGTAATGAGGCCCATAGTGCCTAGGACAGATGTAGGGCTTGTTATGATGTGAACTGGCGCATGATGCTGTGACATAATCCATAGGACAAATGTAGGGCTTGTTATGATGTGAAATGATGCACGATGCAGTGACATAGTCCCTAGGACAGATGCAGGGCTTGTTATGATGTGAAATGGTACATGATGCAGTGACATAGTCCCTAGGCCAGATGCAGGGCGTGTTATGATGTGAAATGGCACATGATGCAGTGACATAGTCCCTAGGACAGATGTAGGGCTTGTTATGATGTGAACTGACACATGATGCAGTGACATAGTCCCTAGGCCAGATGCAGGGCGTGTTATGATGTGGAATGGCACATGATGCTGTGATATAGTCCCTAGGACAGATGCAGGGCTTGTTATGATGTGAAATGGTACATGATGCAGTGACATAGTCCCTAGGACAGATGTAGGGCTTGTTATGATGTGAAATGGTACATGATGCAATGACATAGTCCCTAGGACAGATGTAGGGCTTGTTATGATGTGAACTGGCACATGATGCTGTGACATAGTCCGTAGGACAGATGTAGGGCTTGTTATGATGTGAACTGGCACGTGATGCAGTGACATAGTCCCTAGGACAGATGTAGGGCTTGTTATGATGTGAAATGGTACATGATCCAGTGACATAGTCCCTAGGCCAGGCACATGATGCAGTGACATAGTCCATAGGACAGATGTAGGGCTTGTTATGATGTGAAATGGTACATGATGCAGTGACATAGTCCCTAGGCCAGATGTAGGGCTTGTTATGATGTGAAATGGTGCATGATGCAGTGACATAGTCCCTAGGACAGATGTAGGGCTTGTTATGATGTGAACTGGCGCATGATGCAGTGACATAGTCCCTAGGACAGATGTAGGGCGTGTTATGATGTGAAATGGCGCATGATGCAGTGACATAGTCCCTAGGACAGATGTAGGGCGTGTTATGATGTGAAATGGCGCATGATGCAGTGACATAGTCCCTAGGACAGATGTAGGGCTTGTTATGATGTGAACTGGCGCATGATGCTGTGACATAATCCGTAGGACAAATGTAGGGCTTGTTATGATGTGAAATGGCGCATGATGCAGTGACATAGTCCTTAGGACAGATGCAGGGCTTGTTATGATGTGAAATGGCACATGATGCAGTGACATAGTCCCTAGGCCAGATGCAGGGCTTGTTATGATGTGAAATGGTACATGATGCAGTGACATAGTCCCTAGGCCAGATGCAGGGCTTGTTATGATGTGAAATGGTACATGATGCAGTGACATAGTCCCTAGGACAGATGCAGGGCTTGTTATGATGTGAAATGGTACATGATGCAGTGACATAGTCCCTAGGCCAGATGCAGGGCTTGTTATGATGTGAAATGGTACATGGTGCAGTGACATAGTCCCTAGGCCAGATGCAGGGCTTGTTATCATGTGAAATGGCACATGGTGCAGTGACATAGTCCCTAGGACAGATGCAGGGCTTGTTATGATGTGAACTGGTACATGGTGCAGTGACATAGTCCCTAGGCCAGATGTAGGGCTTGTTATGATGTGAAATGGTACACGATGCAGTGACATAGTCCCTAGGACAGATGTAGGGCTTGTTATGATGTGAACTGGCAATGCAGTGACATAGTCCCTAGGACAGATGTAGGGCGTGTTATGATGTGAAATGGTGCATGATGCAGTGACATAGTCCCTAGGACAGATGTAGGGCGTGTTATGATGTGAAATGGTGCATGATGCAGTGACATAGTCCCTAGGACAGATGTAGGGCTTGTTATGATGTGAAATGGTGCATGATGCAGTGACATAGTCCCTAGGACAGATGCAGGGCTTGTTATGATGTGAAATGGTACATGATGCAGTGACATAGTCCCTAGGCCAGATGCAGGGCTTGTTATGATGTGAAATGGTACATGATGCAGTGACATAGTCCCTAGGCCAGATGCAGGGCGTGTTATGATGTGAAATGGCACATGATGCAGTGACATAGTCCCTAGGACAGATGTAGGGCTTGTTATGATGTGAACTGGCACATGATGCAGTGACATAGTCCCTAGGCCAGATGCAGGGCGTGTTATGATGTGAAATGGCACATGATGCTGTGACATAGTCCCTAGGACAGATGCAGGGCTTGTTATGATGTGAAATGGTACATGATGCAGTGACATAGTCCCTAGGACAGATGTAGGGCTTGTTATGATGTGAACTGGCAATGCAGTGACATAGTCCCTAGGACAGATGTAGGGCGTGTTATGATGTGAAATGGCGCATGATGCAGTGACATAGTCCCTAGGACAGATGTAGGGCGTGTTATGATGTGAAATGGTGCATGATGCAGTGACATAGTCCCTAGGACAGATGTAGGGCTTGTTATGATGTGAAATGGTGCATGATGCAGTGACATAGTCCCTAGGACAGATGCAGGGCTTGTTATGATGTGAAATGGTACATGATGCAGTGACATAGTCCCTAGGCCAGATGCAGGGCTTGTTATGATGTGAAATGGTACATGATGCAGTGACATAGTCCCTAGGCCAGATGCAGGGCGTGTTATGATGTGAAATGGCACATGATGCAGTGACATAGTCCCTAGGACAGATGTAGGGCTTGTTATGATGTGAACTGGCACATGATGCAGTGACATAGTCCCTAGGCCAGATGCAGGGCGTGTTATGATGTGAAATGGCACATGATGCTGTGACATAGTCCCTAGGACAGATGCAGGGCTTGTTATGATGTGAAATGGTATATGATGCAATGACATAGTCCCTAGGACAGATGTAGGGCTTGTTATGATGTGAACTGGCACACGATGCTGTGACATAGTCCGTAGGACAGATGTAGGGCTTGTTATGATGTGAACTGGCACATGATGCTGTGATATAGTCCCTAGGACAGATGCAGGGATTGTTATGATGTGAAATGGTACATGATGCAGTGACATTGTCCCTAGGCCAGATGTAGGGCTTGTCATGATGTGAACTGGCACATGATGCAGTGACATAATCCCTAGGACAAATACAGGGCTTGTTGTGATATGAACGTGATTCAGGATACTGTTACACAAAATGTATGACAGATACAGGACACGTTTTAGTGTGACCATGGTACAGGATGGTGTGACACAGCACCTAGGACAGACCGGGGTGTGGTGAAGGCTGCTATTAGACAGAACCTAGGGCAGAGCCTTATTATGAGAATGGGGTACAAGAAGCTATGGCACAGAACCTAGAACAAATATAGTACATGCTATTTTTTTTTTTTTTTTTTATTAAGCATATAGAGTAAATAAATACAAACTTTTGCTTATTTCGCTCACTTACAAAGCCAAACCATATCTTGAAGTCTTCTTTATATTTCTATCGCAATTCCTCCCATACTTGCCACTTTTTAATTGTTTATTCAAGTCCTCTTTGGTTTGGCCTAAGTATAGACATATAACAAAGGTTATGCTTTTTCCTTCGTCATGAGATCCTTTTCTATTTCACTGTGTAATTCCTGTTTGTTTTCCAATTTGACCATCATCGTTTGGAGAAAAATTCCAAGAGCTCTCGTGGTTTTCTGATTAGGGTTAACGTACAAGGTTTCCCACCATAAATCAGAATCCACCCCGCACGTCGGAGTTAATGCTGGGTGTAGGAATAAATCTCTTGCTAATCTTAGTTCAGGACAAAACATTATTAAGTGTTTTAGAGATTCCGCTTCCTGCTCACAGAGCCGGCACATGTTATCACTTACTGTGCCGTATTTCTTCAAATTTGTTTTTGTTCTTAGGATATTTAATCTAAATCGTAAGATTAGATCCCGATAAGTAGGATTCCCGCTCTTTTTCAGATAGGTAGGTAGAGTTTTTGGTACTGATCTGAGATTGTTTGAAAGAGTGTGAGATTTGGAATTGGCGCGAGCAGTTTCTGTTTTATCCCAGTCAGCACACAGTAACGCAATCTTCACCCTTTTAGGGTTATTGCATAGTGTGTCCTCAGACATATTTAAGTTCTGTAAGAGATCTTTACATTTTTCTTTCCAACTAGCCAGTGGCCAGAATTGCGCTTTTATGTTTTCGTCCTTTAAGATTTCATATTGAGGTGGACAGTCTTTGATTAGTGTCTTTCTGAATGTTAATAGGGCTTTCCATATAATTGTGGCCTGCAAGGAGTACAAGCCCAGTTCATGTCGTATTATAATCATTGGGACACATTGAGGTAGTCTCATTAGTCTTCTCCAAAATGTAGCTTCGGCCTTACCCCAAAATTCTGATGGTATTCTGAGTGCTGTGTCTCCGGCATAGGCAACAGACGGAATAACTTTTGTGTTATAAAAGTCAACTGTTGGTTGGATCGAAAACTTTCCGAATTTTTGTTTCAATATAAGCGCTTGTGCCGTTAGTTGACTCATTTTACGCATTATATGCTCTATCCACGGTCGGTCATTCCAGTCTGCACTTATTATTGCTCCCAGATATTTTGCGCTCGTTGTTATTGGAATAACTTTATTCCCAACATACCATTTGAAAGACTTTTTCTCTCTGGCTCTTGATGTTTTCATTATTAGGATTTCAGATTTTTCAGGATTTATTTCTTGATTATTTTCTTTGACATATGTTTCTAGGGCTTCCAGTTTTTTCTGCAAACCGATTGGGGTCTTATCTATGATGATCAAATCATCTGCGTACAACAGATGGCCCACTGCTAAGGTGCCTATTTTAGGCGAACAGCCTCTCGGTATGACAAGCCGGTCCTTTATCTCCAGAATGTAAAAGTTATAAAGGATCGCTGCCATAGGGCACCCTTGTTTTAGGCCTCTTGTTGTCGGGATCGGTTTGGTTAGGTTACCTTTTTGGTTTAACCTTACTTGGATACATGTGTCAGTATGCATGGCTTTAATAGCGGCCACGAGATCTTCAGGACATCCCCTTTGCTTTAGCTTTTTCCACAGGATTTGTCTATCCACTTTATCAAAAGCGGCAGCCATGTCTATGCACGCCAGGTAAAGTTTCTGTTTTTCGCAGATGATTTTAGCCTTTAATAGGTTGAGTATGAGCAGATTTAGCCCGCAGTCAACTTTTTCAACGAACCCTGTCTGCCGATGGTCGTAGTTTCTTGAGTCTATGATCCATTCCTTTAATCTCTTTAAGAGGATACCTGCAAATATTTTGCCTATTACGTCCAACAAAGATATTGGACGATAGTTCTCAGGCTTGCATCTATCTCCCTTTTTGTGAATGGGAATAATAATCGCTTTAGTCCAAGATTCCGGTATTTGTTTAGTTTTGATGATTCGTTCAAACAGTACGTAGCACATGTCGGCCCACACTTCAGGTGATTGTTTTAATATGTCGTTTGTTAGACCATCGGGCCCAGGTGCCTGCGAACTGCTTGCCTTGTTGATTAGTACAATGATTTCCGATTTCTCGAATGGAATGTTCCACGGAGTCTGGTCCGTAATTATTTGCGTCTGAGCCTCTTCTAGCATCTCTTGGCTATACGCTTTTTGGAAATATTGGATCCATTTTCCTTCGTGAATCGGGTTTATCTGTTCTATTCCTTGTGGTACGCTTGTTTGATTCATTAGGGCCCACATGAATTTAGCGTTTTTATTGGCGGTAGCTGACAGCATCTCTTCAGAGTCTCTTTGAAACAATAAGGCCCTGTGAGATTTGGCCCAATTCCGGTAGGCTTTTTTTAACATTGCCCTTTCTTCACATGCCCCCTCGGTGTTCAGTTTGTTTAGAGCTCTTATCTTTATTGCTAGCTTTGATTTTCTTTCGGCCAGTTCAGAGTTATATTTATGCAGTCGAGGAGTTTTTCGCTGTATCTTGTGGCCCGATTTTACTCTGAAGGTGGAAAGACATGTTTCGTATTCAACTCCCATGTTAGTTGTTAGTTTCCAGCGTTCTATGGTTTTTTTGAGCTTCGATGTCATTTTTGGTGCTATTCGTAATCTGTTAAGGCCATTGTTCGTTTCAACCTTGTAAGGCCAGTTTTTTTGGTAGGCCGATGCACTTTCCTGTGGTTTGATTGTAGATACACACGTAAGGAGAAGTATTTTGTGGTCGCTTTTGCTTGTTGGAATTATATTCAGCGAAGAGATTGTTTTGAACGTTTCTCTATCTACAAAGAAATAGTCAAGGGTTGCGTTTTGATTATTTGAAGCCCATGTGACTGCTCCTTGTCGATCGCCGTTCACATTTCCATTTACCTGCAGGAGGTCTCGACTATTCATCTCCGCTAACCATCTTTTCATACGCGTTGCTCTCTGTTGTGAGACTCCTCTTTGTTCAACATGAGACTTTTTTATACAGTCTATATTGAGATCACCACAGATGATTAATGTGGGTTTCTCAAATTCGGCTCTCAGTTCGTCAATGTGTTGAAGCACAGTTCCTAGGAACTTCTCTCCGTCCTTAGCTTTAGGATTCCAGTAAAGATTAATAATAATTTGATAGTGCTTCTTGGATTGATGAAAACCTCCATTATACTCTTGAATTATGGTTATTTGTATAAGTGGTGAGGGAGTCATAACCCGGAGTATATTTCCTTTGTATTCATTTTTTATCACTGTCAACAGTCCTGCGGAAGGTCTCCCTTTCAGACCTTTATATCCTTTGTTAAGCAAACATGTGGACCCCCCCATGACTGGGGGTTCTAGGAGCCAGCATTCTTGGATACAAATAATGTCTGACGATTGTAATTCCTTATTCAGATGGTCTAGCAGATGTCGATGCCCACGAGTATTCCATGACACTATTCGCAGGTTATTTGAGACGTCTCCGCAGTCGATCTACAGGTTGTTTTTTGTGGATAATGTTCCAGCGAGCCAATTCCAAGGTTTAGTTGTGTCGATTTTTGTCACAAGAGCTGCTTCGCTACCAGCTAAAGGACACAACGCCTTGCATCCTACGTTTCCCTTTATTCTCATTCTGAGAGCGGTGGGTCCTCGCAAAATTGTTGGAGAGAACCTTATTGGTTTTGCATTCAAATCATCTGTTGTCAGGGCGGCCCTTGATGGAGCATGGCTCGGGGACCGTGGCAAATTATGCAACTGATTTAATCCTTGGTCTTGGTTTTTGGATTCAACCGATTTGATGTCAAAGCCAAGGGATCTGAGTGCATCGGCAGCTAACCAAATAAGATTCATGATTGCTTTTGAAAACAGATGGAGGCAAATTCGATCGGTTTCGTCTTCTTTAGGAAAAGCCACTATCTTGATGTCTTTAGGCTCAATGACTCGTAGTTGTGGTACGTTATGCAAAAGTCTCATAAGATTTGATCTATTTAAGATCAGACCATCTCTAGCTTTCAACACTCGTTCGACTATGATTATATGGTCTTTCTCCTCCTTTTTAGCTCGCTTTTCCATGGACGCGTTCCGCACGAGTCGATCAGATTGTTTTTTTGTTTCATTCCTTATGGTTTCTCGTCGAGGCAGATCTTTCTTTTTCTGGTTCTCCTGATTTGAATGGTCCAACATAGCGTCCAATAATTGTTTTTGTCTCATTTCGTTTATGCTTTTGCGTTCCAGCAAATCTCTTTTTTCCTGTAAAGTTTTGAATATTGGTGATTGGGTCTCGCTGTGGTTTAGTACCTCGTTCTCGTCGTCCTGTTGGTCGGCGTTCACTAGGTCTTCTTGACTGGCAGAGTCTACAGATCTGTCGCACTCGTGGACCGAGAGTTGCAGGAGGGCATCTATGTCTTCGCTGGTATTTGATTCGTCTTCCTCTGTATCTACAGTTATCGGTTTTGGAACGAATTCTCGATTTTTATTGTTTTGGCATTTTTGGGAGCCGTTTATTTGAAAACTTCTTTCGGCATTATACGGCAAGGTTCCAATCGGTTTCAAATTACGAATGAAGTAACGGGTTCCTTCTGCCGAGGTGTGTTTTGGCAGTGGAAGATTTTTTAACTTCTTAGCTGTTTTTCCCAAAGCAATTTCCTTTTTTTTGGAGAATTTCACAGCAGTTTGTTTGGGTTGGCCACCCGTTTCCTTTTCCTTTGTTGCAAGTGGACTTTCTGTGGCAAATAAAGGAAATAGGGCTTTATTTTTATCTACCTTAGGACAGTTGTCAACATGGCCTGTCAGTGGATTTATTATCAAATCCTGTGTGTCCGATTGTGCAGCAGGACCAGTTGCTGGGGCATTCACGGGTCTTTCTTTACAGATGGTGTTTTGTTGTCCCATTGATGACTCCGGCCTCACTAGATCTGGATGACTGTCAATAACCGCTGTTTTATCTGACATATTATCAATTTCGTTCGCGCAACTCCATGCGTTTTCTGTGGACGTATATTTTTCCATAGTTTGGCCTTGATACCTGAGTACATCCGGTTTCATCATTGTTATTGTATCACTGAAACAGTGGAGAAACGCCTTCTTGTCTTCTCTGGCATCTTTCATCAGATCGATGAGAGTTTTGAAAATGACATGTTCTGTTTCTTCCTCTCTTGCTCTCTTTTCTTTAATAGTCGTAATATACGATTCTATGTATATTAATTTGGATTGAATTAGAGCCAAAAGAGTTGATTGATCCTTGTAGTTTTCATAAAGTACTTCATATAATTTGAGGAACGGTGCCATGGTTATTGTCATCATAGATCCCACTGCAGCTTGCATGTTAGCGCAGGCTTCTGCATTAGCTTTTAATATTGCTGGTGCAATTTTGTCATAGGCAATCTCTGCCTGGCAGCGCTTTGAGGACGCTTTAGCAGGCGGAATCTCGTGTTCGTCATCAGTACTTTCAATTGTGGTTGGCTCGATGTCACTGTCCTTTCTTTTCGTTTGTCCTGCTTGTTTCTGCAAACTGCTATTTGCTGTAGCTGAGAACAGCAATTCATTGTAGAACTCTTTCATTTGACTTGGCTGCGTCAATACAGATTTAGATTTTATTTCTGGGGCTGTTTTGAAGTTAGCTAGAGTTATTACTTCTTCTCCCAAACCTCGTTTCGATCTATTTGGGTGAGGGGTTGAGGTTTTTGTTGGGCTGGTGAGCACCGCCAGGGCCTCAGCTTCTGTAATTGAAATGATTGATGTTTGTCCATTTTGTGCATCTTGTGGCTTCGAGGAACAGTCTTGGCTGGGGACTGGACCAGCTACAGTTTGCGGTAGCTCTATGCGAGCAGGATTGCATGGTCTGTGATTCTCTGAAAGAAGACTCCTCCGGTCTCCATCTTTTGCTAATGTCTGATTCGTTACGCTTGCAACTGGTTCTCCGGTTCCAGACGCTTGAAGTAATTCTTGATCAGTAACTTCTAGTGCAGCTGTCATTGAACATTGTTCTCCGTTGATACCGGAGGCTACTTTTGTTGCTGTTCCGAGGTCTTTTTTATTAAAGTGCCATCTAATTGATTTTATGTCCGTGAGAGAATTTGCTCTTGCTTTGCTCTTTTGAGTAAATTTTGAGTATGGCTTTTATTAGCTCTGAGTAAGACCTTTTTTGCGGCTGGTGGGCTTGTTGATTTAGTGCTTTTGCACATAGTTGATTTTGCTGGTTGCTTTAAACTGCAGTTTTGATTTTGTCCTTTTAGAATCGGGGGCTCTTCAAAGGTCAGGGGGGCGTGGACTTTTTGAGAGAGAGCCAGACTTTGCTTTTTAGTGGGAAAACGGGGGTTCGGGGAAAGTTCATTGTCGTTCCAGAGGTCTCCCATGGCATCCACATATGCAGGAGAGGTTGGGCTTTCACATAACTCTTCGGTTCCTTTATTTAGCTGTGTTTGTGGAAGCGTGAAAAAGGCTTCTTCACGGGGAGCGCAGAAAACAAATTTTCCCACGCTCTCTGTCTCTTCGACTCCTACGGAGTTTTGAATCCTGTCCTCTTCCATTTGCGACACTGTTGGGGCCGTACCTCCGGACTGCGAGTCAGTAGGTGTATCGTCCAAACACACAGCCCTTCTAGCCACTCCCACTCCCTCTCTCCCCACCGCACCGCCACCACCGGTGATCGGGGGGCGGTCATTCGACCTTCCTGTCTGAGCGCACACAGCTACCCTAGCACCAAGGGTCTTGAGGGCGTACTCCCCACAAACCCCCGGCAGGGGAGACCCGCTCACCGGCTCCAGAAAACCCCCCGGCACACCGGCCGCACTCCCAGAGGCACCTCCGCCCGCCCCCCGCAGCGAGCGGCCGGAGCAGTGGGCCAGCGAAGCCACTCCAGACTCAACGAGCCGCACGGCAGCCGCAGGTGAGGGGAGGCACCTCGTAAGGGAGGAGGCCTTAAAGTTTTTCGAAACTGGGGAACAGGTTGTTTGACACGTACCTTTTGATCCATTGACCGCAGTTTCCGTATTTGAAAAAACCGCCAGCCGTAGGGCACCTGTTTCTGACAGGCCAACTGCGGGGGCGGAGATAGTATCCACTGGCTCTCTGTTGTGTTCAACACTGACGCATTGGGGTCCATTGCATATTGGCATGCCGAAGCCGTTGACAGTACATGCTATGATGTGAACTGGGTACAGGAAGCTATGGCACAGAACCTAGGACACATACAGTACATGCTATGATGTGAACTGGGTGCAGGAAGCTATGGCACAGAACCTAGGACACATACAGTACATGCTATGATGTGAACTGGGTACAGGATGTCATGGCACAGTGCCTAGGAAGGACTTTTACCTTACGACTGCGGTACAGGATGCTGTGGCAAAGAACCTAGGACATACTCTTGCCATATAAACGTGGCAAATGAGGCTACAGCACATGGCCTAGGACAGACACATGGCCTAGGACAGACACATGGCCTAGGACAGACTCTTACCATGTGAACGCGGTACAGGATGATACAGCACATGGCCTAGGACAGACTATTACCATGTGAACGCGGTACAGGAGGTTACAGCACATGGCCTAGGACAGTTACATGGCCTACGACAGACTCTTACCATGTGAATGCGGTACAGGGTGCTACAGCACATGGCCTAGGACAGACTCTTACCATGTGAACGCGGTACAGGAGGCTATAGCACATGGCCTAGGACAGACTATTACCATGTGAACGCGGTACAGGATGCTACAGATACATGGCCTAGGAAAGACTCTTACCATGTGAACGCGGTACGGGAGGCTACAGCACATGGCCTAGGACAGACTATTACCATGTGAACGCGGTACAGGAGGCTACAGCACATGGCCTGGGACAGACTCTTACCATGTGAACGCGGTACAGGAGGCTACAGCACATGGCCTAGGACAGACTATTACCATGTGAACGCGGTACAGGAGGCTACAGCACATGGCCTGGGACAGACTCTTACCATGTGAACGCGGTACAGGAGGCTACAGCACATGGCCTGGGACAGACTCTTACCATGTGAACGCGGTACAGGAGGCTACAGCACATGGCCTGGGACAGACTCTTACCATGTGAACACGGTACAGGATGCTACAGCACATGGCCTAGGACAGACTATTACCATGTGGACGCGGTACAGGAGACTACAGCACATGGCCTGGGACAGACTCTTACCATGTGAACGTGGTACAGGAGGCTACAGCACATGCCTGGGACAGACTCTTACCATGTGAACACGGTACAGGATGCTGATGCCCAGGGTCATGAAGGGCTTAGTGAAGTCAATCACCTTCTCCCTCTCAGCTGTGATTGTCAGGCCAGCAACAGCTAAATCCGCTTTCTAGGAAGCAAAAAAAGAAAATCAGTGTTAAATCGGATTGCCATTGAAGATATATGTGTGTGTGATTTCTGTATATGTAAGTGTCCGCCAGGTTGTGCGTGTTTTTAGCTGTATATGATGGCTGTACCTTATTGTGGCTATTTCTAATAGTGTGTGTGATTGCCTATGTTAGTGTGTTTGCATCAGTATTTGCCTTTTCCTGTGGTTGCTGTATAATGGGTGGTATAATTTACTATATGTGTGTGTGTGTGTGTGTGTGTGTGTGTGTGTATATGTGTGTGTGGTATGCACGCTGACACAAACACACACACACAAACATGGACCGCTGTGATAAGGTACACATCTGCTATTCTTTTCTGGGGGTTCGTTTGTGTGTTTTAGGGTTTGTGGTTTGTGCATGTGCTAGTCTTCTGTGTATAACGCTGGTCAGTAAGATACATTCTCATCCCTTCCTTTCATAGAACTTTTTTCTGGTCAAAACACTAAAAACTACACATTGATGGCAATGCTCATTGTCACTCATCATTTTGTCTCAATTTCCCCACAGGTTTTGTGTTATATCGTGCGCTTTTGTCTCCCTGACTTTTCCCACTCTCCCCCTTTCCTGTTCTCTTTATCCTTTTCACCCCACACCCACGGCTTCGCTGCCATCCTGAATGGGTTCACAATTCACCTCTAAAGGGGGGCTCTTTAAGAACAAAACGGTGGTGATCAGTTCTTAATTTGTAAACAAATTAGTGCCAGGGTTTAAATATTTTGTAGTAAACTTGGGTTGTCTTCGCCCGCTGTTGGTCCCACCCTCCCCCAGCCCTTAAATTGCCAGCTCAAAAGGCAGAAATAGAACACTGCTATAAATGATTCACCCAAGAATGATTCATATATTCATTGTTAGCAGAGTCTTGTTGTTAAAGGTATTTTGACTGCATGAAAATTCAGGAAGCAGATTCTGTTCATGACAGTGAAGCTTAGATAGTAAGTGTCTGCGCTGGAAAATGAGTCCTGGTGCTCATCCCTGGCAAACTCTAGAACACATTAGGCACTGGTGGTAATGTGCACAGTATAGAGACGAAGGCCATGACAGATGGCCGTCTCTCCTTCACACTCTGCTGCTTTAGGTGGCTGCTTTGGCCTGTGTGTGGGTGACTAGCTATTTCTAGGCACCTGCGTGTTTGCTAGTGGCTGCTGCGAATGGCTGTGTTCCTGCCACTGATATTGACGAGTTGCTCATCTGTAGTAGTCTGGACCCCTGTTTGTCTTGGCATATGTCAGCTGTCAGGGCAGCAGAGTGTCAGCGTCCGAGGTCTGTGCGCCTCCATCACACTATAAATACGCATGTTCCTTTGCTCTGGGCGCACTCACCTTACTCTCAGCTTCCCCCCACCTACCAAGCTTTGACCCACATACAGGGCAACCTTGATTGGAACTATCAGCAAGTGCCATTCAGTGGCACAATGGCACATGGAAGCGTGACTTTCTCTATGAATACCCACTTACATAGATTTCATTCAGCACCAAGTAAGGTGGGCACAAAAGACTATTATTCTGCATGACGTCATAGACGCTGACTTTCAAAGGCTTTTCTTTTTCCTAATATCTTAACTTTATATGCATTATATATACCAAAGGTTTCAACCAAGCACTAGAAAAAAAAAGAAAAATGAAGTTGGATAACATATGAGAACCCTTCTCTCCTCCTTTACCCCCCTCTTTTCTTCTTTTTCTTGTTTTAGTTTGTAGTTTGTTTTATGTGTACTTGTGCATCAGATTACAGTGTGAAGCCGAAACATTTTAAATTGAAAAAAAAAACACATTTCTCTTCGAGTCAGGTTAAGCAAACGACCAAATCTATATCAAGCAACAAACACAATCAATACAGGTGAAAAACAATGATCAATACTGACTAATTAAGCAATTCAGACAATATATACACAGAAAGAATACAAATCATGGAATTTGGAAAATAAGCAGACAGTAGTTTGGTGATAGTGCACAAGTGAAAAAAGCAAAGTAGCACTTTCACAAGTGCGAAAGCAATATACACGTTCCCTCCACATCCTCCGAAGTGGTGTGGCTAGGCTTCTGGGAACATACCAGGCTGCTTGGATCGGAACAAGGAAATCACTTGTGACGGTGGGAGAGTAGCACCTGGCAGTGTAGGGAGAGTAGAGCCTGGCAGTGTAGAGAGGGTAGCGCCTGGCAGTGTAGGGAGAGTAGCGCCTGGTAGTGTAGGGAGAGTAGCACCTGGCAGTGTAGGTAGAGTAGCGCCTACCAGTGTAGAGAGAGTAGCACCTGGCAGTGTAGGGGGAGTAGCACCTGGCAGTGTAGAGAGAGTAGCGCCTGGCAGTGTAGGGAGAGTAGTGCCTGCCAGTGTAGAGAGAGTAGCACCTGGCAGTGTAGGGAGAGTAACGTCTGGTAGTGTAGAGAGAGTAGCACCTGGCAGTGTAGGGAGAGCAGGGCCTGCCAGTGTAGAGAGAGTAGCACCTGGCAGTGTAGAGAGAGTAGCACCTGGCAGTGTAGGGAGAGTAGCACCTGGCAGTGTAGGGAGAGTAGCGCCTGGCAGTGTAGGGAGAGTAGCGCCTGCCAGTGTAGAGAGGGTAGCGCCTGGCAGCATAGGGAGAGTAGCGCCTGGCAGTGTAGGGAGAGTAGCGCCTGGCAGTGTAGAGAGGGTAGCGCCTGGCAGTGTAGGGAGAGTAGCGCCTGGTAGTGTAGAGAGAGTAGCGCCTGGCAGTGTAGGTAGAGTAGCGCCTACCAGTGTAGAGAGAGAGCACCTGGCAGTGTAGGGAGAGTAGTGCCTGCCAGTGTAGAGAGAGTAGCGCCTGGCAGTGTAGGGAGAGCAGCGCCTGCCAGTGTAGAGAGAGCAGCACCTGGCAGTGTAGGGAGAGTAACGCCTGCCAGTGTAGAGAGAGTAGCGCCTGGCAGTGTAGAGAGAGTAGCACCTGGCAGTGTAGGGAGAGTAGCGCCTGGCAGTGTAGGGAGAGAAGCACCTGGCAGTGTAGAGAGAGTAGCACCTGCCAGTGTAGGGAGAGTAGCGCCTGGCAGTGTAGAGAGAGTAGCACCTGGCAGTGTAGGGAGAGTAGCGCCTGGCAGTGTAGAGAGAGTAGCACCTGGCAGTGTAGGGAGAGTAGCGCCTGGCAGTGTAGAGAGAGTAGCGCCTGGCAGTGTAGGTAGAGTAGCGCCTACCAGTGTAGAGAGAGTAGCACCTGGCAGTGTAGAGAGAGTAGCGCCTGGCAGTGTAGAGAGAGTAGCACCTGGCAGTGTAGGGAGAGTAGCGCCTGGCAGTGTAGAGAGAGTAGCACCTGGCAGTGTAGGGAGAGTAGCGCATGGCAGTGTAGAGAGAGTAGCACCTGGCAGTGTGGGGAGAGTAGCACCTGGCAGTGAAGGTACGCATACATATGTAATGTTGTGCTCACACTTGGAGTTTGTACTAATCACCATATGTGTTAAAAGAATGTACCCTTTGTTAAAAGAAGAGGCCTTCTCTTTATACAGCGGCATTTAAGACCTGCTGACCTGGCAAGAACTTGTTTTTAACAGAAGAATTGTGTTTGGTCACTGTATGTCGAAGCATGCTGAGCCTGCTAAAACTATCTGCAGATTACGGGTGGGGAAGGAATGAGTAAGCACAGCCTCGTGCACAGAGATAAGGACACAGAGGGGCACGAGAGAGAGCGAATAACAGATAACAGGAAACCACAATAGCAGATGTTGAACTGTTGACCGTTGATGCAAAGTCATGACTGGGAGGAACCGCCTTGTGGTGGACATAATCTATGTGCAGCAATGTATGACAATGTAAAACAGATGGGTATAAAAGGACCACGATGTGCAGGGCAAAGGGCGGCACTTTGACGACTTGCTTTGCGAGACGGTTGAACTTGTGGCCCATTCGCGAATGCTTGTGTGTTAATAAAGCAATGTTTACTCAACTCTTTTCTGTTTGAGTTTTTATAGGGTCCCTCTTGTACTGGTTATGGTGATGGCGAGAAACCGCACCCACAATTTTGGTGTCAGAAGTGGGACGCGAAGGAGCGACAGTCCGTCACTGGGTGAGGAACGCCGCGGCGGAACCGGAGAAGGAATTGATCACGGGGCCCCAACAACTGAATCTGCACCTTTGATTGCAACCAACGCGTCATCCTTGTTTTTCCGGCTCCGTCGGCGGTGGAACAGCAGGCTGTCGCCCTTCGGGTCCGGAAC
This sequence comes from Ambystoma mexicanum, assembly GCF_040938575.1. NCBI lineage: Eukaryota > Metazoa > Chordata > Amphibia > Caudata > Ambystomatidae > Ambystoma > Ambystoma mexicanum. Next base: position 151,516,380 of record NC_090931.1, read on the forward strand.
ACTCTGGCGGGACCCTTAAGATAAGTGGTATGGACGGATGCATGATGGAATAAGGAAATAATGATTCAGGGTTTGTGAAGAGGACAGTGGTAAATCCGTCTATGAAGAAGTAATGTTGAAATGATGATATGATATGTTAGATACGCCAGGAGGATGTATTATTATTGTTAGCCAATAGGTGCATATTTGGGAAAGGTGAGTGTTTTAGGCAACTGTGGTATACCAACAAAATGGGTCAAGCGGCTTCCAGCAAGAGTGGTATAGGCAAGAGACACTATGCCCCTCTTGAAGGAACCCCTGCATTTGATATGTTGATTAAACATGGATTGAATTCAACATTGTTCTTAAAAGAATGGTCCGAATACACAAAAGATTTGATTGAGCATAAATGGCCAGACACCGGGTCCTTTGATGTGGACCGCATATCCAAAGTAGAAATAGAATTAGTAAAAAGACGGGTCAGACCCGCACAGTTTGAGGCTATACGACTATGGAGGGTAGAAGCAATGCGCAGGCGCAATGCTCAGAATAAACAAAAAGCAAAGGAGCAGAAGAGAACGGTAAATCAAAAATTACATGATCTAGAGATAAAAGAGAAGGGTGAGAGGCTAGATCAGTTGGATAGACATATGATGATTAAGAACAGTGGGGGTATGTATCCTGCCGTGGCGGTGCCTCGATATGAAGATGTGATAGGGCTAGAAGCAGAACAAACGACTGAATTATTGTTTCCAGGAGCTACAGCTCCACCGGCAGACAGTGAGGGTGAAAGGGTGGAATTCCCAATGAAGTATGGAGACCCAGATAGGTTGATAGACCATAGGAGAACGACTACTGTAGAAAAGGATAGAGATGGAGACTTGCAAATCCTTATGACCGGGCTGTATGGCACACCCCTCAATGACAGCCTACGGGACCAATTGGGGCGTTTGACACCTTTGGAATTTAGGACAGTGGCCACTAAACTATATACCTTTCATGAGGGTAACTGTAAATTGAGAGGACAGAGTACTGCGGATCTGCCCTCAGCATATCAGGACGCTGTCGCGTTACTACCAGTGACTGCGTCCAGTGTTCAGTTATGGGGATTTATGTCCGACATAATAGCGGAAGTCATAAGGGGCGGTGTTGAATGGGAGAAGGAAAAGAGGGCATGGGAAAGAGAGGTGAGGGAAAGAGAGGCTAAACTCAAAGATGCAGACCAGGCGGGCCAAAACGTAGCTAATCGTATGATAGCATCCATACACTCGCAGTCCATGTCCACCCTGGTGAGTCTGATGGAGGGCCTTGGCTGGCCCATACAAGTAAACGTAATTAAATATCTTCTTATTAGGGTGGATGATATAGAAGAGGAAAAGGAGCCTAGATATGTGTCCCAGTGGAATAGGATTAGGACGGAATTGGATAAGAAACTGCTATCTAATATTAGAGTGGATGATTCAGGGGCGGAAGAATGGAGGATGGCTAAGGTGGAGAAACTATTAAAAGATTATAAAAAAATAAAAGAGAAAGCTCTTAGTCATCAATCCTCTGTTTCGCCACCAGCGCAGGCCCCTGTGAGTGAACAAACAAATACGGAAAAGTTAATATTAATGCCAATGAGAGAGTGCCAACCCACCATAGAGGCAGCCACTGGTAACATGATGCGCACCTATGTGTATGTCCCTTTATCCCGAATTGAATTAATGCATATCACCAAGTCCATCCCCGACCCCCGTATAGACCCGGCAGGATTCTACAAAGAAGTAGGAAAGTTATTCAGACCAGGGTTATTTACCGTAGAGGATGTAGATAACATATTGTTAGCCATTGTCCCAGAAGAAATATGGACCCCCTTTCGTGCCAAAGACAATGAAACAATAAAATGGAAAGATGTAATGGATGCGAGCAAAAATAGAAAACTGCATGAGGAATATCCTGAACCCCTAAGGGGGCATGGCATGGCAGTGCTGAGGGCTCTAGAAAAGGTGTTACCCCCATTTGATGTGAATGTGGAGAAACTCTCCGCTGTGATACAGGGTGCAAGTGAGGAAGTAGCACAGTACTTTCTGCGTTATGAAGCAGCATTCAAAGCGCACAGTGGGCTAGAGATAGGGTCTGAAACGGGCCAACGGTACTTTGCCACAAACTTTGTAGAGGGGCTCCACGGGCCAATTCAGGAGAACATTAGGAGGGCAGAAAGTACATGGATGACTAGAAACCCCTGGGATCTCCTCGAAATGGCTAGGTATTACGAAAGAGGGGAAAGAGTGAAGGGACAACAAAAGGCACGACAAGAGAAGGATTTAAAAACCAAAGTGTTGATGCAACAGTTGCATCAAGGGCCCCAAGGCAGGTATAACTACAATTATAACGGCCCGTCACAGGGCTATAGTAGCAACATGATAGGGGGCCAAGGGACAGGAAGAGGTACAGTGCAAGGAGGTGCGCTATATGGGAGGAGGGATGGGCTACCCCAAGATGTATGTGCCTTCTGCAAGAGACCCGGACACTGGAAATCCCAGTGTCCCCAGAGTGGTGGGAGAGGAAGGGGCGTACGGCCCCCTTCACAGACAACATTTGCCCCAGGAAATAGGACTGGTGGGTACGGCAACCAAGACAATAGAATGTTTAAACCCCCTCAACCCAATGCCTTTGACGGACAAGCAAGAGGGGATGTTCCCTGGCCGGCCCCGCCTCCCCCCAATCTACTGTATCAGCCACGACAAACGACACAAGTGCAAGGTGTATGCCAGGGTGAAGAATGTGGAGAAGGGGTATACTATAACGATGATTTTCAGGATAACACAAGCGATATGTCCTGAGGATGCCGGAATGAGATAGCGGGAGTGGTGCAGGTTCCTATAGACCAAAGGGGGCCTTATGCCTCTATTAGGATCGGCCCCCACCGAAACTTGAGATGTCTGGTAGACACGGGAGCTGGAAACAGTTCCGTGAATATCAGAGCCGTCCCCGCTGTCCCATTATCGGATAAAAGCAAGGTATCAGTTGGATTTGGGGGAAATCCAATAAGGACTCCTGTAAGTGAAATAGTAGAAGCGGAACTTCATGGGGTAAAATGGGAGAATGGGTGGCTGTTGACCAATCACTGCCCAGAAAACTTGTTAGGTATTGATGCATTAAAAACGCTAGGGGCCACAATATATTGCTCCCCCCAGGGAGTGAGAATGACCATAAGCAAACCTATGAGTATGATAGGAGTAATGCAAACCCTGCCCCCGGAACTCCAAGACATCCCAAATGAACTATGGGCCACTCATGGGAATGATGTAGGAGTGTTGGATGTTTCCCCAGTAGTAATCAAACTAAAGCCCGGTGCCAGGTTGCCCAGGATAAAACAATATCGCATATCACACGAGGGAGAGCAGGCACTATATCAAATAGTACAGGACATGATACGATTAGGGGTGGTAGAGCCAACAAATGATAGCCCTTGTAACTCTCCGATCCTTCCAGTACACAAGAAAGGTGATGAAGCGGTACCCTATTGTTTCATTATTGATTTGAGGGAGATAAACAAAATAGTAGAACCCAGATATCCAGTTGTCCCTAATATTGCAAGTGTACTCACTTTAATTCCCAAAACAGCGAAATGGTTTACGGTAATTGATTTGAAAAATGCCTTCTTCAGCATTCCTATTGCCGAAGAAAGCAGGTACCTGTTTAGTTTCACTCTTCGAGATAGACAGTATCGATTTACTAGAGCCCCGCAGGGATATACAGAAAGTCCCGCCATATTCAGCCAAGCACTAAAAACACAGATGGATAACCTAGCCCTACCCGCTAACACTGCTCTGATACAATATGTTGATGATTTGCTATTATGTGCAGCCACCGAAGAGGAATGCCATTATGTGACCAGATTGGTGCTAATGCACTTAGCAGAGAATAAGCACAAGGTAGCCCTAGCCAAAATGCAGTATGTAAAACAAAAAGTCCATTATTTAGGCTTTGAGCTGTCCGAAGAGGGGCGAACCCTGTCTACTGATCGCATTGCTTTGATACAGTCCATAAAAGGTCCAGACACGGCAAAGGGTCTCCGAAGGATAATTGGTGTTTTATCCTACTGTAGGCACTGGATTCCTGAATTCTCTGTATTGATCCAGCCCATGCTAAAAGCCTTAAAAGAAGTACAAGAAAACGGCCCATTAGAATGGACACCTGAGATGGAAAAAGCCCTGACAGCTATGAAAGATGTTCTATGCCACGCACCGGCCTTAGGCACACCTGATTATACTAAGAGATTTTGCCTTTTTGTTGATGAACAGGAAGGTTGCGCTGTGTCAGTCTTGACACAGGAACAAGGGGGTAAACAGAGACCATGTGCATATTTTTCTAGCACTCTGGACTCAGTAGCTCGAGGCCTACCCCCATGCATGAGAGCAGTAGCTGCAGCAGCGACAGCCCTAAAACAAAGTGCAGGTATCATCTTAGGGAGTGAAGTAACAGTAAAGGTTCCACATACGGTAGATGTTCTTCTGAATAGAGTGCATACACAGCATTTGACTACAGCTAGACTCACACAGTATGAGATGATCCTGTTTGCCAGTAATGTAAAAATTGAACGGTGTAACACTTTGAATCCAGCGACACTGCTTCCTTTGCCCACCTCACCTGATGACATTAGGCATGATTGTGTGATCCAAATGGAAGAACACACTAAGGGTAGAGCAGACCTGCAAGACACCCCGCTGGTTGATAATGAGGGTATATTATTCTGTGATGGTTCCTGTTTCAAACTGCCAAATGGGGAGACAACAGCAGGGTATGCAGTAACTACAGGGGAACGGTTGATTGAGAGTGGGAAAGTGTGTGAAAAATCGGCCCAGGCAGCAGAATTAATTGCGCTAACGAGAGCATTAGTGTTAAGCAGCGGTATGAAAGTGACAATTTATACTGATTCAGCCTACGCTCATGGGGTGGTTTCCAGTTTTGGTAAACTCTGGGGAGAGCGTGGGTTTTTAACCTCCCAAGGTGATACTATTAAACATGCCCGATTGATTGCTGAATTATTGCAAGCCCTTACGCTGCCCAAAATGGTGGCCGTAGTGAAGTGCTCAGCGCATAAAAAAACACTGGATTATGTCACGCAGGGAAATTCTTTGGCTGACCAGATGGCTAAACTAGCTGCCACACGGGACACTCGGTGGGAAGCCCGACAGCTCATAGTGGGGAGGGATGTGACTATGGAAGGGACGAAGGAGCGCGTAAAGGAAATCCAAGCAGATGCAACCATTGAAGAAAGACTATCTTGGCACAAGGATGATCAATATGAGGAGACGGTAGATGGGCTATGGGCACATACCAAAACGAACACCTGGGTACTACCTGAGGCATACTTACCTGTGATAGTGAGCGTGGCTCATGGTCCAACCCACGTTAACGCAAGAACTATGGAAGAAGTTTTAAGTACTGTGTGGTACAACAAAAGATTGGGAATGTATTGTCGCCAATGGGCAAAACAATGTGAAATATGTGTTTTATATAATGTGGGGAAAGGTGTACCGGCCCCGGCGGGCCACAGTAAGTTACCCACCTGCCCTTTTGAGGTGGTGTATATGGACTTTATACAGCTGGAGCCTGTAAATAAACATTCCTACTGTTTGGTGATGAGATGTGGGTTCTCAGGATGGGTGGAAGCATATCCCCTGCGGGACAATAGTGCCACCTCCACAGCACAATGCATATTGAAACACTGGATGCCCTTGACTGAAATGGCCGGATGCATTGCCTATTGCAATATTGAGTATGCGTACTATGCCTAAGCGTACAAATGGTTTATCTCCTTTCGAAATTGTTATGGGGCGCCCACCAAGTATTGGGACCCCCATATCACCTAAGAGATTGTCTGAGCAAGCATGGCCTGCATTACAACAGTACTGTATTGGGTTAACTAATAGACTGATTTCTATTAATGCACAGGTGAACGCAGTAGCTCCATCTCCTCTGATAGGAGAAGGTCACGACGTGCAGCCCGGTGACTGGGTTGTTATAAAAGCCTTCGATTGCACCAGCGGACTGCAACCCAGATGGAGGGGCCCGTTTCAGGTGCTCCTCGCGACACAAACTGCAGTAAAAGTTGATGGCAAACCGCACTGGTACCACGTGAATCACGTCAAGAAGACGCTTCCATTACTGATTCCTCCGGAAAAGGGAACCAACCAACCCCAGGTTGCAACAGTACTGCCAGACGCCATTAGTAGGTGTGCCCATCGTCTCCGATCCTGTGACGTGTATGTGCCAAGCAACGTGTAAGGACACTGTTTTGAACTTTGATCATTAGGGAGATGAACATTTGGACTCTCTTGTTGGTTTTAGCAGAATTGTGCCTTACTGAAGACGACGGGCTTGTAGCCTGAAGGGCCTTCGGCGTTCCCCTCCTGGGACAGGCACTACGAGACGTGGGACAGATCGGATGAAGGTTTTCAGTGAGACCTACCACTATTAGAGTAATAAGGACACTGGTGCTTTAAATAGGGGATATTGCTATATCGCTAGGTTGCAACTGATATACGCTGTATACTGAGCCATATACTGAACTATGTCTACACCCGTGTATGCTGGTTTAGTCCCTGAACGGATAAGTGTATGCTCCTCAAACACAGAAGGTAAGAGGAAAATACCAGTTTGTACCACAAGAGGCAAAATTTTGTTTTCTGTATGCACGATAGTAGTACTAATAGCATTTGCCATAATATTCTGGTATCTGGAACATCCATCTAGATATGAATTAAAGAACCTGTTGCCCGAGTCAAATGAAACAGGGAGAACAGATTGGGTCAAGAGCAGGAATCGAGATGCCTATGACCAACACGACCCGGAAGACTATGCTAAAAATGAATACGTGAAGATAATAAACACAACATATGGGGTAGTGAATAAAACTGATTGCTGGATCTGCACCCACATGCCACGACATAGCAGTGAAGGCATCCCAGTGTACGCATCGCCAGTTACTGAGGATGCCGGGTGTACATTAATTTACATGAGAATAGTGTCAGCACAGCAATACATGATACCGAATACCGCTTGTTATGTTAGAGGAGAGAACAAAACCCTTCTAAAGGAAAAGATACGCTATAAAATCAAAACTGAGGGAATCGGGCTTGCACCTGCTATGGTACAGATAGTAAGAGAACCTCCTCCCCCTATCACCATCACACAAGAGTTTAGGCCAAAGAATATATGTTTTAAGAGGAGCGCAAGAGGTAATCAAAGAATGATCTCGGGGTGCAGTCAAATGGTGAATCTAAATAACTACACAAAGGGATTGTTACAGATTGAAGGACATGCCTATGTCTGTAACAAGAGGGCTTATTTGTGGTTAGCCAAAGATTTTGTTGGGGTATGTTACATAGCCAGAATAATGCCGGCTGTGATGGTATATGCCCCGTCTACTCTGCATAAAGAAATACACAGCAGAAATAAACGAGCAGTAAACCCAAAAATTCCTACGTATCAACCTACAGGATGGGAAACGTTTATAGATCTGATGGGGGTCCTGGTTCCTCCAGCGGGCATCTTTATGAACAGTCAAGAAATCCAAAAGCTAAACAGGGCCCTTGAGTTCGTAATCGAAGAATCTGCAGACCTAATGGAAAACATCACTTATGAAATGAAAGCAATTCGGCTAGTGGCTCTCCAAAATAGGTATGTCTTAGACATACTCACTGCAGAAAGGGGCGGAGTCTGTTTTTTGGTGGGATCCCAATGCTGTGTTTACATACCAGAAGGGAGTACAGGAATCCTGGATGGAGTAAACAAACTGCATAAAGTGGCGGATAGCATCCACCAGGAGGAAGGGTCAGGAGATAGCTGGTGGATGAAGCTCCTGAAAGAAATTGGATGGCAACTTCTTACGCCTATACTGGTTCTAGCGGCAATAGTTGTAGGAATTTGTCTCTGCATCCAATGCTTCCCGGTATGTGTGTCGTGCTGTGTTTCCATGTGTTCTTCCAGCATAACGCGCCTAAATCCAATGGATAAAAGCCATGTACAACAGGAATTTTTTGACATGGGAGGCCTGGAGAAGATTATGGTACATACAGTATGTGATGATGTTGCTTTCCTGCCATCTGCTTATGCTAGGACTGTTTAGATTGATGCTCAAGTGTGAGCAAAGGGTGGATTGAAGGTACGCATACATATGTAATGTTGTGCTCACACTTGGAGTTTGTACTAATCACCATATGTGTTAAAAGAATGTACCCTTTGTTAAAAGAAGAGGCCTTCTCTTTATACAGCGGCATTTAAGACCTGCTGACCTGGCAAGAACTTGTTTTTAACAGAAGAATTGTGTTTGGTCACTGTATGTCGAAGCATGCTGAGCCTGCTAAAACTATCTGCAGATTACGGGTGGGGAAGGAATGAGTAAGCACAGCCTCGTGCACAGAGATAAGGACACAGAGGGGCACGAGAGAGAGCGAATAACAGATAACAGGAAACCACAATAGCAGATGTTGAACTGTTGACCGTTGATGCAAAGTCATGACTGGGAGGAACCGCCTTGTGGTGGACATAATCTATGTGCAGCAATGTATGACAATGTAAAACAGATGGGTATAAAAGGACCACGATGTGCAGGGCAAAGGGCGGCACTTTGACGACTTGCTTTGCGAGACGGTTGAACTTGTGGCCCATTCGCGAATGCTTGTGTGTTAATAAAGCAATGTTTACTCAACTCTTTTCTGTTTGAGTTTTTATAGGGTCCCTCTTGTACTGGTTATGGTGATGGCGAGAAACCGCACCCACAGCAGTGTAGGGAGAGTAGCGCCTGGCAGTGTAGGGAGAGTAGCGCCTGGCAGTGTAGAGAGGGTAGCGCCTGGCAGTGCAGGGAGATTAGCGCCTGCCAGTGTACAGAGAGTAGCACCTGGCAGTGTAGGGAGAGTAACGCCTGGTAGTGTAGAGAGAGTAGCGCCTGGCAGTGTAGGGAGAGTAGCGCCTACCAGTGTAGAGAGAGTAGCACCTGGCAGTGTAGGGGGAGTAGCGTCTGGTAGTGTAGAGAGAGTAGCACCTGGCAGTGTAGTGAGAGCAGTGCCTGCCAGTGTAGAGAGAGTAGCACCTGGCAGTGTAGGGAGAGTAGCACCTGGCAGTGTAGGAAGAGTAGCGCCTGGCAGTGTAGGGAGAGTAGCACCTGGCAGTGTAGAGAGAGTAGCACCTGGCAGTGTAGGGAGAGTAGCACCTGGCAGTGTAGGGAGAGTAGCACCTGGCAGTGTAGAGAGAGTAGCACCTGGCAGTGTAGGGAGAGTAGCACCTGGCAGTGTAGAGAGAGTAGCACCTGGCAGTGTAGGGAGAGTAGCACCTAGCAGTGTAGAGAGAGTAGCACCTGGCAGTGTAGGGAGAGTAGCACCTGGCAGTGTAGAGAGAGTAGCACCTGGCAGTGTAGGGAGAGTAGCGCCTGGCAGTGTAGAGAGAGTAGCACCTGGCAGTGTAGAGAGAGTAGCACCTAACAGTGTAGAGAGAGTAGCGCCTGGCAGTGTTGGATAACATATGAGAACCCTTCTCTCCTCCTTTACCCCCCTCTTTTCTTCTTTTTCTTGTTTTAGTTTGTAGTTTGTTTTATGTGTACTTGTGCATCAGATTACAGTGTGAAGCCGAAACATTTTAAATTGAAAAAAAAAACACATTTCTCTTCGAGTCAGGTTAAGCAAACGACCAAATCTATATCAAGCAACAAACACAATCAATACAGGTGAAAAACAATGATCAATACTGACTAATTAAGCAATTCAGACAATATATACACAGAAACAATACAAATCATGGAATTTGGAAAATAAGCAGACACAGTAGTTTGGTGATAGTGCACAAGTGAAAAAAGCAAAGTAGCACTTTCACAAGTGCGAAAGCAATATACACGTTCCCTCCACATCCTCCGAAGTGGTGTGGCTAGGCTTCTGGGAACATACCAGGCTGCTTGGATCGGAACAAGGAAATCACTTGTGACGGTGGGAGAGTAGCACCTGGCAGTGTAGGGAGAGTAGAGCCTGGCAGTGTAGAGAGGGTAGCGCCTGGTAGTGTAGAGAGAGTAGCGCCTGGCAGTGTAGGTAGAGTAGCGCCTACCAGTGTAGAGAGAGTAGCACCTGGCAGTGTAGGGGGAGTAGCGTCTGGTAGTGAGAGAGTAGCACCTGGCAGTGTAGGGAGAGCAGCGCCTGCCAGTGTAGAGAGAGTAGCACCTGGCAGTGTAGGGAGAGTAGCACCTGGCAGTGTAGGAAGAGTAGCGCCTGGCAGTGTAGGGAGAGTAGCACCTGGCAGTGTAGAGAGAGTAGCACCTGGCAGTGTAGGGAGAGTAGCGCCTGGCAGTGTAGAGAGAGTAGCACCTGACAGTGTAGAGAGAGTAGCGCCTGGCAGTGTTGGATAACATATTAGAACCCTTCTCTCCTCCTTTACCCCCCTCTTTTCTTCTTTTTCTTGTTTTAGTTTGTAGTTTGTTTTATGTGTACTTGTGCATCAGATTACAGAGTGAAGCCGAAACATTTTAAATTGAAAAAAAAACACATTTCTCTTCGAGTCAGGTTAAGCAAACGACCAAATCTATATCAAGCAACAAACACAATCAATACAGGTGAAAAACAATGATCAATACTGACTAATTAAGCAATTCAGACAATATATACACAGAATCAATACAAATCATGGAATTTGGAAAATAAGCAGACACAGTAGTTTGGTGATAGTGCCCAAGTGAAAAAAGCAAAGTAGCACTTTCACAAGTGCGAAAGCAATATACACGTTCCCTCCACATCCTCCGAAGTGGTGTGGCTAGGCTTCTGGGAACATACCAGGCTGCTTGGATCGGAACAAGGAAATCACTTGTGAGGGTGGGAGAGTAGCACCTGGCAGTGTAGGGAGAGTAGCACCTGACAGTGTAGAGAGAGTAGCGCCTGGCAGTGTAGGGAGAGTAGTGCCTGCCAGTGTAGAGAGAGTAGCACCTGGCAGTGTAGGGAGAGTAACGTCTGGTAGTGTAGAGAGAGTAGCACCTGGCAGTGTAGGGAGAGCAGGGCCTGCCAGTATAGAGAGAGTAGCACCTGGCAGTGTAGAGAGAGTAGCACCTGGCAGTGTAGGGAGAGTAGCACCTGGCAGTGTAGGGAGAGTAGCGCCTGGCAGTGTAGGGAGAGTAGCGCCTGCCAGTGTAGAGAGGGTAGCGCCTGGCAGCATAGGGAGAGTAGCGCCTGGCAGTGTAGGGAGAGTAGCGCCTGGCAGTGTAGAGAGGGTAGCGCCTGGCAGTGCAGGGAGAGTAGCACCTGGCAGCGTAGAGAGAGTAGCACCTGGCAGTGTAGGGAGAGTAGCGCCTGGCAGTGTAGAGAGGGTAGCGCCTGGCAGTGTAGGGAGAGTAGCGCCTGGCAGTGTAGAGAGGGTAGCGCCTGGCAGTGTAGGGAGAGTAGCACCTGGCAGTGTAGAGAGAGTAGCACCTGGCAGTGTAGGGAGAGTAGCACCTGGCAGTGTAGGGAGAGTAGCGCCTGGCAGTGTAGAGACGGTAGCACCTGGCAGTGTAGGGAGAGTAGCACCTGGCAGTGTAGAGAGTAGAACCTGGCAGTGTAGGGAGAGTAGCACCTGGCAGTGTAGAGAGAGTAGCACCTGGCAGTGTAGGGAGAGTAGCACCTGGCAGTGTAGAGAGAGTAGCACCTGGCAGTGTAGGGAGAGTAGCACCTGGGAGTGTAGGGAGAGTAGCACCTGGCAGTGTAGGGAGAGTAGCACCTGGCAGTGTAGAGAGAGTAGCGCCTGGCAGTGTAGAGAGAGTAGCACCTGGCAGTGTAGGGAGAGTAGTGCCTGGCAGTGTAGAGAGAGTAGCACCTGGCAGTGTAGGGAGAGTAGCGCCTGGCAGTGTAGAGAGGGTAGCACCTGGCAGTGTAGGGAGAGTAGCGCCTGGCAGTGTAGAGAGAGTAGCGCCTGGCAGTGTAGAGAGAGTAGCACCTGGCAGTGTAGAGAGAGTAGCACCTGGCAGTTTAGGGAGAGTAGCGCCTGGCAGTGCAGAGAGAGTAGCACCTGGCAGTGTAGGGAGATTAGCACCTGGCAATGTAGAGAGAGTAGCACCTGGCAGTGTAGGAGAGTAGCACCTGGCAGTGTAGAGAGAGTAGCACCTGGCAGTGTAGGGAGAGTAGCACCTTGCAGTCTAGAGAGAGTAGCACCTGGCAGTGTAGGGAGAGTAGCACCTGGCAGTGTAGAGAGAGTAGCACCTGGCAGTGTAGGGAGAGTAGCACCTGGCAGTGTAGAGAGAGTAGCACCTGGCAGTGTAGGGAGAGTAGCACCTGGCAGTGTAGGGAGAGTAGCACCTGACAGTGTAGGGAGAGTAGCACCTAGCAGTGTAGAGAGAGTAGCACCTGGCAGTGTAGGGAGAGTAGCACCTGGCAGTGTAGAGAGAGTAGCACCTGGCAGTGTAGGGAGAGTAGCGCCTGGCAGTGTAGAGAGAGTAGCACCTGGCAGTGTAGGGAGAGTAGCGCCTGGCAGTGTAGAGAGAGTAGCACCTAACAGTGTAGAGAGAGTAGCGCCTGGCAGTGTTGGATAACATATGAGAACCCTTCTCTCCTCCTTTACCCCCCTCTTTTCTTCTTTTTCTTGTTTTAGTTTGTAGTTTGTTTTATGTGTACTTGTGCATCAGATTACAGTGTGAAGCCGAAACATTTTAAATTGAAAAAAAAAAACACATTTCTCTTCGAGTCAGGTTAAGCAAACGACCAAATCTATATCAAGCAACAAACACAATCAATACAGGTGAAAAACAATGATCAATACTGACTAATTAAGCAATTCAGACAATATATACACAGAAACAATACAAATCATGGAATTTGGAAAATAAGCAGACACAGTAGTTTGGTGATAGTGCACAAGTGAAAAAAGCAAAGTAGCACTTTCACAAGTGCGAAAGCAATATACACGTTCCCTCCACATCCTCCGAAGTGGTGTGGCTAGGCTTCTGGGAACATACCAGGCTGCTTGGATCGGAACAAGGAAATCACTTGTGACGGTGGGAGAGTAGCACCTGGCAGTGTAGGGAGAGTAGAGCCTGGCAGTGTAGAGAGGGTAGCGCCTGGCAGTGTAGGGAGAGTAGCGCCTGGTAGTGTAGAAAGAGTAGCGCCTGGCAGTGTAGGTAGAGTAGCGCCTACCAGTGTAGAGAGAGTAGCACCTGGCAGTGTAGGGGGAGTAGCGTCTGGTAGTGAGAGAGTAGCACCTGGCAGTGTAGGGAGAGCAGCGCCTGCCAGTGTAGAGAGAGTAGCACCTGGCAGTGTAGGGAGAGTAGCACCTGGCAGTGTACGAAGAGTAGCGCCTGGCAGTGTAGGGAGAGTAGCACCTGGCAGTGTAGAAAGAGTAGCACCTGGCAGTGTAGGACTGTCAGGTTTCCTTCTCTTATTCAAGTTTCCTTTTCATTATTTATCCTTTTCAGATTAGCTTTGTGTGGGTGGGAAGTTTTCCATTATAGTTGGTTAGGCCTTAACTTGATGATTCAGAATCCTGGTTCTGACCCAAGGCAAGATGGAGCCTCACAGTGACAGCTCTGATTGGCTAGAAGACAATGCTGAACAACAATGAACATTCTAAACTGTCACTCTGTGCCTTTCATCATCAAAACCCCATCTGAGAGGACGTGTTCAGTGGCTGCTCCTGCTTTAGTATTAGGCCTGGTGGATTTTATCCTTCAGATCTCAGCAGTTGAGCGGCTACTTTCTTGGGGGTTCAGGAGAAGTCTTCAGCTGGCAGGAATTCGTTTTGGAAGATAGGAAAAGCAGGAAATCTTTGTGAATTCGCTAAGGAGATAAGTGACTTTATTTCTACTGTAAATCTGTTCATCTTAAATACAGTCTCCTTGAAAATTCGTTAAAAGTAGTGTTTCAACTAAAACAATTGAACTATCGGTGTGCGCTTGTGTTTCCAGTGCGGTGTTCCTTAGCGCGAGATTTTGACTGTAACGTGCGTATTCAAGTGAGCGCGTGCTTTCTAGCGTTTGTATTCCGAGCGCGAGCAGAGGTTGGTCTCGTGCCATTTAAAAAGCGCGTGTGTTTTATTGCGCGAGAGATCCTTTTCGCCAGAAGCTATACGCAGCGTGAAAACTACAAAGCGCGTGTGAAATACAAAGCGCGTGTGAAATATAAAGCGCGTGTGAAATACAATGCGCGTGTGATTTTTAGCGCGAGTATACAAAGCGCGTGTGAAGTATAAAGCACGTGTGAAATACAATGCGCGTGTGATTTTTATCGCGTGTGTACAATGCGCGTGTGAAATACAATTCGCGTGTGAAATATAAAGCGCGTGTGATTTTTATCGCGTGTGTACAAAGCGCGTGTGAAATACAAAGCGCGTGTGATTTTAAGCGCGAGAATCTGTTCGTAGCGTGCCTTGTGAGTGCGCGTGTGTTTTTTCCATCGCGAGTAATTTTGCGCGTGACAATCACTTCGTTGCTTTTGAACTCAATAGCGCGGGTGTTCTTATTTCGCGTGTCTCGCAGGAGAATATTATTGCGCGTGTGGACCATTGCGCGTGTGAATTGTTGCGCGTGTGGATTTTTTGCGCGTGTGGATTACTTGGATCGCGCGTCTTCATCCGTTTGCGCGTGTTCTTCAACCAGGAAGATTTCTATGTGAAGTTCAACGATTAATGGAAATAACCTGCGTGTGCAGTTAGCACGTTTTTTCCTCTTTTTTCAAGGATTCAAAGACTCAAGATAATTATAAATAGTTTGAAAAGTTTTGATTTTACAAGAAAGAACATTTTAAAGACAATCTAATTGAACTACCAGTGCAAGTTGGAAAAAAGACAAACAAAGAACTAAAACTTCCAGTTTTGCCTAATGTAAGAAGTTGCTGGGAATTTCTAGTATCGCAAGTAAGAGAGATTTTCAGCTTCTTATCCGCTTCTCTAAGAAATTTCAAGAGAAGAACCAGGTAGGATTCTTAATTATTAGTTAAGGATTAATTACTTCCCATTCATAAGGTTAAGTAAGTGAATTAAGAAAGTGTATATGTTATTCTTTATCCTCTGCAGGTTCAGCACTGATTAGCCTTGACGCAGTCTGCCTGGTGTTGTTTTGTTGTCCCATTCCCCCTTTCCCTTTGGGGTGTAGTTTACAGAGCTGTCTTGAAAACTAGTTCTGGGAAATACATCTCAGGGGGATTGTCGGGGGTTCAGCAGCTTCCGCGGATACAGGACCTCTCAGCCTGACAGAATGAAAGGCCAATAATTTAGTCCGCCCGAGCTGTCATGAACCCCGACGAATCCATGGAGATGTTAGGATCTTTGATTAGGGAGTTACGGGAGGAGTTGAAAATTTCTCGGGATGAGAATGCTTTACTTAGTCAAAAGGTGGATGACTTAAGTGTTAAAGCTACACAAATTCAACAGAGGGGAGAAAGGAGAGAGGATGAGGTTTCAGGGGGCGCAGGTTCTCCACCAGAGTTAGAAAGAGAAGATCAGTTACCACACATACAACGGGCGCCTACAGTGGCAGAAGGGGTAAGGAGTATAATTATGCCAGTGCCTTTGGCGTCTCCAGAACGTTATCATGGGGATTCCAAGAGATTTAGGGTGTTTTTAACACAATGTGAATTACATTTTATGAGTAGACCAGAATTATTTCCATCGGATGCTTCTAAGATAACATTTATGTTGTCATATCTTTCTGGGGAAGCATCTGCTTGGGCTGGGTTGTTGGTGAGTCAAAAGAGTGCGGTTTTAGAAAATTATACCAACTTTTTAGAGATATTCCGAAAAATGTTTGATAGAAGACAGCTATCTCTGGAAGTGGATGGTGAACTTTTAGAATTAAAACAAGGTAATAGAGACTTGATTGCTTATATAACACAATTTAAGTCCCTTGTGTTAGAAAGCAAGTGGCCCGAGGCTAAACAAGCCTCGTTGTTTTATCGGGGCCTTAGAGATGAGTTAAAGGATGCCTTGTCTGGAGTAGTTGAACGCCCTCCTACTTGTGAAGGTCTGATTGATTTGGTTATTCAATTGGATTTCCGTTTGAGTGAAAGGAAGGCAGAGAGACGTCATGGTCAGAGTGATGTAAAGTCTATACTTAGAGTAGATAGACCCAAAATAGAGAGTAGACCCAAAGGGAATAATTCATCTCCAAGAATCAGAGGCCCGTTAACAGTGGAGGAAAAGACTAGGAGGAGAGAGAATAATTTGTGTTTATACTGTGGAAGAGGTGGGCATTTTTTAGGAAACTGTCCTTACACTCCCAAGAAGACTTCTTCCTCAGCAGTCAAGGTACAACAGATCGCCAATACGGTGCAGACAGCGGTTCCTCATATAACCATAAATGTATCCTTATTTTTTGATTTGGAGTGTAAGGGAAATGGTCCTGTAATGATTGACTCTGGTGCGACTGGGAATTTCATGGATTGGGGTCTGGCCAAATCGTTGGGAATTCCAATTATTCTGAAGGAGGTTGTAGAGCAGGCTAGGGCTGTTGATGGTACATGTTTATCTTCTGGTCCTATTACTCATAGAACTGGTTCTTTAACTTTGGAGTTATCAGGAGGTCACAGAGAGATAATTTCATTTGAGTTAATTGATGCACCTTTGTTGAAGATTATCTTAGGCATGCCTTGGCTTACTCTTCATAATCCCCTAATTGATTGGAGTGCTAGGACAATTGACATGCAATCCGATTTTTGTAAAGAGAATTGCTTTTCAGGAAGTCTCTTAGAGGAAGATGTAAAACAAAGTAATTCTGTATCTAGTTTTCTGGCTGAGACTGGAATTGGAGGTCATGATGTGGGAGCTGTAGTGGGTCAACTTCCCCAGTGTTACAAAGATTTCTGGGACGTATTTGATGAGAAAGTGGCAGGAGAATTACCACCCCATAGATCCTTTGATTGTAAAATTGAACTGGAGCCAGGAACAATTTTGCCTAGTAGTAGGGTATATGCTCTTACTGAGAAAGAGAATGATTATTTAAAAGAATATTTGTCGGAAAATTTGGCCAAAGGATTTATTCGTCATTCTAAGTCACCTGCGGCCTCTCCTTTATTTTTTGTACCAAAACCGGATGGCTCGCTTAGAACTTGCATAGATTATCGAGCAGTTAATAAAGTCACTATTAAGAACCGGTATCCTCTTCCTCTCATCTCAGAAATGCTTAATCAAATACAAGGAGCAAATATTTTCTCTAAATTAGATCTGAGAGGAGCTTACCATCTTGTACGTGTGCAGGAAGGGGACGAATGGAAGACAGCGTTTAAGACCAGATTTGGGCTGTTTGAATATCAAGTTATGCCATTCGGTCTATGTAATGCTCCAGCGGCTTTCCAATTTTTCATTGATGAGGTTTTTAGAGAATTCTTGGATATTTTTGTTGTCGTTTATATCGATGATATTTTGATTTTCTCTTCTGACCTAGATCAACATCAGAAACATGTGCGCTTGGTGTTACAAAAATTGCGAGAAAATCATTTGTTTGCCAAATTGGAAAAAAGTCAATTCCATACCGATTCTGTGGAGTTTTTAGGTTTTATAATTTCACCTAAGGGTTTAGAAATGAATCCTAAAAAGGTGCAAGCCGTTCTTGAATGGCCCCCTCCTACTAAGGTTAAGGAAATACAAAGTTTCTTAGGGTTTGCCAATTTTTATAGGAGATTTATAGAAGGTTTTTCTCGACTGGTTGCTCCTATAACGAGACTTTTGAAAAAAGGAGTGAAATTTGACTGGGACCTTGAAGCAGAAAAGGCTTTTCAAGAGTTAAAACAAAGATTTACTTCTAGTCCAATTCTAATTCATCCAGATCTTTCTAAACCTTTTTTTGTGGAGGCGGATGCTTCAAATTTAGCGTTGGGGGCGGTGCTTTCTCAAAGGAATGAAACTACTGGTCAAATACATCCAGTTGCATTCTTTTCTAGAAAGTTTTCTGCTGCTGAAGTGAACTACATAATTGCTGATCGGGAACTGTTAGCAATAAAGTCCGCTTTTTTTTTTTTTCAACAACATTTTATTGATTTTTACAAGATAGTACATTATATGCAACAACGCATTACAGGTCAGAATGAGCGTTAATTAGGGCTTTTGCAGTCTGTTTCGAGTCATATGGTGGAGGAGAGAGAGGGAGGGTCCTGGATGTGGAGGTTGGGCGGGTGAGATCTGGTTGCTTCTTCCTCTGATTTCTGGACTGTTCAGGGACTGGACGGGGATCAGTAGAGAGGGCTGCATTGGAGCCATCTGGTGAGTGGTGGCCTCCTGGTGAGGGTTGGGTATTTGGTCGCATAGACCAGGAACGGGTCCCATATGTTTAGGGTTCTATTTAATGAGTCGGAGCGTATTGCCGTGATTTTCTCCGATACCGCAATCTCCCAGCATTTGGCCCACCATAGGGCAATTGAGGGGCCTCCTTTATCTTTCCATAAGCGAGCCATTGCGATCTTCGCGGCCAGTAGTAGGTGATTGCAGAGGCGGGCAATATGGCCTGTGATTGGGAATGCTCCGTTGCCGGTTTCGCCCAGGAGGACGATGCCTGGGTCCCATGGGATTGAGAGGCCGGTTATTTCCTTTATGTGTTTCAGCACCTCTTTCCAATATATTTCTGCCTTTGGGCATGTCCATACTAAGTGGTAGAGGGAGCCGGGGGATTGGCAGCCTCGCCAGCATGTAGCGGGAAACTCCGGGTTGGCTTTATTGATTTGTGTGGGGGTGATGTAGTATCTGAAGCACATCTTATAGCCTCCTTCTTTGTTCGTGACGCATTGCGAGCTTTTATGTAGTCTGGTCCAAATTTGCTCCCAACTTTCTACTGATATTTCCCGGCCAATATCCTTTTCCCACTCCGTCATATATCTTTCTTTCTTTTCTGGGTCCGATCTGTCGAGGAGTCGGTATATGGTGGAGATTCTCCCTTTGTTGGTCGGGGATGTTAGCGTGAGTTCCAGGGCTGTGGGCTCTCTCGAGCATTTGTCCCGAGTTCCTCTGTGGGATAGCCAGTGCTTGATTTGCGAGTAACGGAATCTTTCTCGTTCTCCCACCCCGAATTTCGCTTTACACCTCTCGAAGGTGATGGGGGATCCCTCTTCCATGAAGTCGCTGGTTTTTGCCAGGCCCCCTGCTATCCATGCGTGGAAGTCTCGAGGTGGGTTACCAGGGGAGAAGTCTGGGTTGTTCCAAATGGGAGACATGGGTCCCAGGTAGCTGCGGAGTCCCCATTTCCGCGCTGCGGTTTTCCAGCTTAGGGTTGTCGTGGTCGTGGCCGACAGTGGTCCTGAGTTGGGTTGAGGTTTAAGTGTTGGCAGATGAGGGAGATCCTGCAGTGGGACTGGGCACCAGGATTCTTCGATTTGGCGCCATACTGGTGGGTCTGCTTCTTGCACCCAGGCGAAGGCATGGGATAATTGAGCCGCCAGTGAGTATCTTTCCAGGTCAGGGACTCCCATTCCACCTAGGGGTTTGCTTTTAGTCATGATTCGTTTATTGATTCTGGGCCTTTTCCCACCCCAGACAAATTCCATTAGTTTCTTCTGTAGTGCTCTTATGGCCGGGGGTGGGATTTGGAGTGGTAGGGAGGCGCATTGGTATAACCATCTGGGTATTAGGTTCATTTTCACGGCTGAGATTCGACCGAACCATGAGATTTCTTGTTGTTTCCATCTTTTGAGATCATTGTGCAGTGTTCTGAGTAATTGTGGGATGTTTTTGGAGTATAGGCGTGCTGGGTTTCCAGTGATCTGCACTCCGAGGTATTCTAATGTGTCTTTGGCCCAGGGAATTGGTGAGAGGGGGGCAAGCTCGGTCTCGTCTAGGTGAGATAGATTGATGGGGAGTGCTGAAGATTTTGTTAGGTTGACTTTAAATCCTGACATGGTGCCGAATGTCTTAATTTCTTTCCATAGGGTTCCCAGGGAGGTTGGTAGGTCCGTCATCGTAAGCATCACGTCATCAGCGTAGAGTGCAATTTTGTACTCACGGTTTCCCACCTGAATGCCTTTTATGGTTTCGCTTCGTCTGACTCTGGCAGCGAAGGGCTCCATGGATAGGGCGAAGACTAGGGGCGAGAGCGGGCAGCCCTGTCTGGTGCCTCTGGTGATATGGATGTGGTCAGATCTCGAGCCGTTAACTTGGAGTTGTGTGGTGGGGATTTGATAGTTGGACATGACCCATGTTATGAAGTTAGGGCCGAAGCCAAGGCGTTGGAGGACTGCGTGCATGTATCCCCAGTCCATTTGGTCAAAGGCTTTGTGGGCATCTAGTGAGATTACGGCCATTTTTGTTTTGGATTTGTGAGCCCCTTCAATTAGATCTAGGACTCGCCGAATGTTGTCGTGGGTCCCTCTGCCAGGGATGAATCCTGTTTGGTCGCAGTCGATTAGGATTGGGAGGGTTGGGCCCAGTCTTCTGGCTAATACTTTGGCGAAGATCTTCCCGTCATTGTTAAGTAGCGAGATGGGCCGGTAGGAGTCTGGCAATTCGGGGTCTTTTCCGGGTTTTTGCAGCAGGATCGTAATTGATTCGGCCATGGATTTAGTGACGGTTTTCGTAGATAGGAAGGAATTGAATAAGGAGGTAAGATGTGGGGCTAGGATTCTGGAGAATTTTTTGTAAAAGGTTGCGGTTAGGCCGTCTGGGCCTGGTGCGGAGGTTTTGAGAGATTTTATGGCTTCGATAATTTCTTCCATTCCGATAGGGGCCTCCAAGTGCTCCAGGAGGGCAGAGTTGCGGGGGGGTAGAGCGGTCATGAATCCTGGAACGTCTTTTAGATCTAGCGGAACGCTGGACATTATGGAGGTATGGTATCTCAATAGTTCTCTTATTTTCTCCGATTGGGAGAAGAGTAGTTTTCCATTTTCCCCACGTAGTTTGAGTATGTTGTTCCGATTCCGAAGCGCTCTTAGCTTCTGTACTAATATTCTGTTAGCTTTGTTTCCTTTGGCGTAATAAAATTGTTTTGTGTATGCTAGGGATTTGGCTGTACGATCAGCGCAGTGCATTTCCAAGGCTGTTTTTGCCTTCCTTAGGGCTCGTTCGGTTTTTCTTGAATATTGTTTTTTTAGCTGTGATTCATGGAGGGCTACTTCCTTTTCTAATTTGGAGGAGGCTAAGTTTGAGGTTCTTCGCTGTTCCGCTCCGGCCCCTATTAATACGCCCCTGATTACCGCCTTCATTGCATCCCAAATTATGCTGATGGGGGATGTTTGTGTAGTGTTTTCTTCAAAGAATTTTATCAATGAGTCCTCGACTTCGGCCCTTATACTCATGTCAAGGAGGAGTGAGTCATTCAGTTTCCAGTACCTTTGTGGGGGAGTTTTCTGGCCTGAGATGGTTATGTTTACAGATATCGGGGAGTGGTCCGAGATCATGCGTGTGTGGATATCTGTGTTGGCGACGCAGGGTACAAGGATGCCAGGGATTAAAATTAGGTCTATTCTTGAGTATCCCTTGTGGACGTTGGAGAAATGTGTATAGTCTCTTATAGTGTCGTTTTGTATTCTCCATGCATCCACTGTCTCCGTTTCTCTGAACAGTTTGAGTAAGGCGAGGGCCTGGGTGTAATCGTTGTTTGTGGCGGGAAGGGATTTGTCTAGCTCTGGGTTGGGTATAGTATTGAAATCACCTCCGATGAATAGGTGGCCTTCACGGAAGGATAGGATTGTTGGTAACATGTCGTTTAGGAACTTGCTTTGGGCGGAGTTGGGGGCGTAGATTGATGCTAACGTGATGGGAAGTTCTTCGAAGATGCCTTTGAGGAGTAGGTAACGGCCTTCTGGGTCTCTTTTTATTGTGATGTTGAGGAGGGGAATTTTGTCGCTAAGCAGGATTGCAACGCCCCTTTTCTTTGAGCCAGAAGTGGCGAAGAAGGATTGTTTGTATCTCTTGAATTTTATGCGGCGCTCATCCTCTGCGAGTAGGTGTGTTTCCTGTAATAGGACCACGTCTCCGGCCAGTTGTTCCAGGCGGTGTTCCACCGATCTGCGTTTTCTTGGGGAGTTCATCCCTTGAATATTCCAGGAGAGGAATCTTAATTCATTTATGTTAGACATGATTGGCAGCGGGTCGTCGAGGAAGCATCGTGGGGATCATCCCTGGGCTGCTCTGAGGGATTTGCGTGCGACCTGTTGATTGGAGTGAGTTGTGGGCTTGATTTCGTATGTTGTTGCATGTTGTGTTGCGGGGTCTTTGAATGGCTTTGAGGACGGGGTGTAGCCGTGTTGCATGAAGCATTCTTGTAAATTTCCTAACTTTTCTCTTATCTTTTATTTCTTTCCCACCGTTGAACTGGTAGGTGAAACTTCTACCTATTGCCACTGGGGAACTTGTGGCACCAATGCGCTCGTTGTGGCCAACCGGGCCGTCGAGGTGAACCGGGTGCAAGCTCGTCGAAGGAACTACCTCTGTGTGTGAGCACCTGAGTTGTTTGTGATGCTATCAGAGGATCTCAAAGCTGTAGTTGGTTTTTGGGAGACCCCGGCTCAAAAGGCCGTCATAGCTTTGAGTTGGGGGGGCTGCCGCTGTGTACTCAGCCCCTGTCGCCATCTTTTTTCGGAGGGCCTCTGAGTCTGCGCCGTCTGTTGGATTTTGACCATGACCCTCCTGGGGAGTTGTCTCGGGGGGGGTTAGCTGGTTCTTCTGACGCTGTGCCGGGGTCGTCTCCGCTTATGCCCATTAGTTTCTCAGCCTCTCTTAGTGATTGTATTTGTCTCTGCGTTCCGTCCCATTTGAATTTCACTGAAGTGGGAAAGCCCCAATGATATATGATTTTCTTCTCTTGTAGCCAGGTTGTCAGGGGTCGCAATGTTTTCCGCTTCAGGAGTGTTGCGTTCGCCAGGTCTTGGTACAGGTGTATCGTAGATCCTCTGAAGGTGATCTGTCTCATTTGCCTTGCTTCACGCATGATGTCCTCTTTTACCTGGAAGAAGTGAATTCTAGCCAAGACATCCGGGGGAAGAGTGGAAGTTTTCCTTGGAGTAGTTCTGTGCACCCGGTCCAGTTCTAGGGGGGAAGTATCTGGGAGGGTGATAATGAATCGGAAGAGATCTGATATGTAAGCTCTCAGGTCTGGATCTGGAATAGTGGTTGGAATGCCTCGGACTCTGATGTTATTCCTCCTTGATCGATTTTCACTATCCTCCTGTTTTGTCTCCAGGATGTTACATCTTGCTTCAAGGGCAGCTATCCGGTCCTTGTTATGTTCATCTTCAAATCTTTGGTCACAGACTTCGGCTTCGATTTTGGCGGTCCGATGTTCCACTTCCCCCATTCTTTTGTCCAGTGTATTTATTTTCTTGGTGATTTCCTCGGAACTTTTTTGGATTTCCCTGGTTAGGGCTGCCAATAGGTCCTGTAGGTCCGCTTTGGTAGCAGCTTGAGGCGAGGTGGGGTCTCTTTCTGCGGTTGGTGGAGTGTTATTTTTCATGGTGTCTTCCGGTGGATCAACTTTCTTAGCTTTTTCGGTGGTGGCTGACGTCATGAGGGTAATAATGTCCGCTTGTTTAGGCGCCTTCCCGCTTTTAGACATTGTCGCGGGGGCTTGCGGGGCGTGATGTTGCCTCTAAGATAGTGAGGTGCTGAGGTTCAGTGTTTTCCTGGCGATTTCGGGGGTGGAACTCCAAGTTTGAGGCGATGGGATCGGAGGAGTTCCGGAGATGCAGGGGCGCGATAAATGGAGAGCCAGCGGCTCCGGGCACCTCCTTCCGCCACCCCCCGGTGCACTCGGAATATTTTCCCAGACTCCCCCTGACTCCTCACCTCCTGGCGCAGGGAAGCTGTGCGGTTGCAGTAGATGTGGTCCCCGGAGTGTTCCGGGGGTTAGATGGGGGGGCAGGGCCCCGATGCTGTGGTGCTGCGATGTGCGGGTCTTGGCGGGGAATTTCAGGGCCTTGGAGGCGCTGGAGCCGCAGGGGTATGGTCTAGGCCCGGCAGGAGGCGCCGCGGCGAGTTAGGAGAGTCGGGGCCTCGATGAAATTGACGGGGAGGATCAGGAGATTACTCCCCCCTGGCGTACGCTCGAGCTCCGGAGTCGAGGGGAAAGCTGGATGTATGGAGTTTGGTTCCGGGCACGGGGGCTCAGAGCTGAGGCTCAGTGTTTTTCTGGCGATTACGAGGTCGGGCTCCAAGTTTGAGGAGGTGGGATCGGGGGAGTCCCGGTGATGCAGGGGCGCGGCAAATGGAGAGCCAGCGGATCCGGGCACTTCCCTCTGCCTCCCTCCGGTGCAATCGGATTATTTTCCCACACTCCCCCCGACTCCTCACCTCCTGGCGCAGGGAAGCTGTGCGGTTGCCGTAGATCTGGAGGTTAGATAGGGGGGGTGGGCCCCGTTGCTGCGGCGTTGTGATGCGCGGGTCTTGGCGGGGGATTTCAGGGACTTGGAGGTGCCGGAGCCGCAGGGGAGCGGGTCTAGGCCCGGCCGGAGGCACCGCGGCGAGTTAGGGGAGTCGGGTCCGGTCCTCGGTGGGATTGGCGGGGAGGACCAGGAGATCAAGCCCCCCTTGGCGTGCGTTCAAGCTCCGGAATTGAGGGGAAAAGCTGGAAGTATGGAGGCCGGTTCTGGGCACGGGGGCTCCGTTGCTGTGGTCCTGCGATGGGCTCCGAGTAGGCGCCAGGCTCGGGGGAGCTGGAGCTGTGGATCAGGTCCAGGCGGGAGGCGCCGCAGTGGGACAGCTCCGGCGGCGAGGGGAGCAGCTGGATGTGTGGAGGCCGGCCGGCGCAGATTGTTATCGGGCCCCTGGGGAAGGAGCTGTCCAAACTTTTCGTCCAAGCCAAAGGGTGAGCGGGAGCAGGTAGGTGCAGGGGGTTGATCCAGTCGAGTTCCACTGGCACGGTGGCACCACGGCATGCGACGAGCAAGCGGGCAGCGGCTCACCATAGACAGGAGCTGATCGGCAAGGCTTCAATGTTTGTTCCGCCCCCTCCTGGGTAGGCTCTGGCTCTCGCTGTTGTGGCGGCCATTTTACCGCCGAGTGGGTCCCGGGACTGTAGGAAGGTCATCCTCGGCTGTTTCGGTGCTTATCAGGGACCCACTCGATCGGTGGGTGCCTGGGGGGTTCCTCCACCGGAGGATTCAATTCCAGGAAAAAACGGAGGCTGGAACTGGGAGTTTTGTGAAGAGGCGCATTGGGCCAGACGGGAGCGCTCAGGCAGCCATACCAGACGATAATAAAGTCCGCTTTTGAAGAATGGAGACATTTTCTTAAAGGAGCAAGACATACAGTAACGGTCCTTACTGATCACAGAAATTTATTGTTTTTAAAATCTGCAAGAACTTTGTCTCCACGACAACTTCGTTGGTCTTTGTTCTTTGCAGATTATGATTTCATTGTGACTTTTAAACCTGGAAGTCAGAACAAAAAAGCTGATGCGTTATCTCGCCAATTTCCTGGAAGTGAAGACAAAGAGATTATAGAACCAGAACCTATAATTGCTCCAGAACGTTTTTTGTTAGCTGGAGCCATTAAAGAAATGGATTTTTTGAATGAAGTTCGTCAAAATATGTCCTTGCAGAAGATGGAGGAGTGGGTGAGACTGGATCCAGCTAGAAAGTTGAAAGACAATCTTCCTTTTTTTGATAATAAGCTTTATGTACCTACTGATGAGTTGAGAGAAAAGGTTTTGAGAAATTGTCATGAATCCATTTTAGCAGGACATCCTGGGTTCAGAAAAACTCTGGAACTGGTTCGAAGAAATTTTTGGTGGGAAAAAATTCGCCAAGACACATTGAATTTTGTTAAAACTTGTGTAGTCTGTGCACAAGCGAAAAGTCAAGTTGGGAAGCCGCATGGTTTATTGGAGCCGTTACCTGTTCCTCCTCGTCCTTGGCACACAATTTCTATGGATTTCATAGTAGATCTCCCTCAAGATAAGGGTTGTACTACCATTCTTGTTGTGGTCGATCTTCTTACTAAAGAAGCACATTTTTTACCAATAGAGGGAGAGGTTACCGCGGAAAAACTGGCTCATAGTTTTTTGCAAGGTGTAGTTCGACTACATGGACTCCCAAGTCAAGTTATCTCTGACAGGGGATCTCAATTTATTTCAAAATTCTGGAGGGCCTTCTGTAAGAAACTTGGAGTGGAAGTTAGTTTGACTTCTGGGTATCATCCGGAAAGTAATGGACAAGTGGAGAGAGTAAATCAAGAATTGGAGAAGTTTTTAAGGTGTTATTTACAAGCTAGAGAGGAATGGGTGGATTTGGTGTGGTTGGCAGAATTCTCTTACAATAATTGTGGAAAAGATGCTACTTCTATGTCCCCTTTCTTGTTGGGTCGTGGGTTTCATCCTCGCTTTCTGAGTTTTGAGGTGTTGGAGGAGGATTCAGGGAATCCTAGAGTGGAAGATCGCTTGTTGATAATGAAAAATAACTTGGATAGAGCAAAAAAGGTTCTGGGAGAAAATAAGTTGAAATATAAGAGATATGCCGATTTGAGAAGAAAAACTGGTCCTGAATATAAGGTGGGAGACTTAGTTTGGCTTTCTACCCGATACCTGAAAATTAAGGGGAAGAATAAGTTCAGTCCAAGATTTGTAGGCCCTTTTGAGGTAGAGAAAATCATCAACCCTGTGGCAGTACGATTGAAATTACCCAAGCAGTTGAAGGTACATCCTACCTTTCATGTTAGTCTTTTAAAACCAGTTTGTTCAGGAGCTAGATTCAGAACACCACCTTCCCCTGTGATTTTGGAGGATTCATCTGAGGAATTTGTGGTTAAACAAATTTTGGATTCTAGGAAAGTGAGGGGAAGATTGCAGTATTTGATTGATTGGGAGGGATATGGACCGGAGGAACGCTCTTGGGAAGATTCAGTTGATGTCCATGCCCCCCGTTTAGTTGCTAAGTTTCACGCTAAATACCCACACAAGATAGGCCCAGAGACTGGGCATTAGGAGGGGGGTACTGTCAGGTTTCCTTCTCTTATTCAAGTTTCCTTTTCATTATTTATCCTTTTCAGATTAGCTTTGTGTGGGTGGGAAGTTTTCCATTATAGTTGGTTAGGCCTTAACTTGATGATTCAGAATCCTGGTTCTGACCCAAGGCAAGATGGAGCCTCACAGTGACAGCTCTGATTGGCTAGAAGACAATGCTGAACAACAATGAACATTCTAAACTGTCACTCTGTGCCTTTCATCATCAAAACCCCATCTGAGAGGACGTGTTCAGTGGCTGCTCCTGCTTTAGTATTAGGCCTGGTGGATTTTATCCTTCAGATCTCAGCAGTTGAGCGGCTACTTTCTTGGGGGTTCAGGAGAAGTCTTCAGCTGGCAGGAATTCGTTTTGGAAGATAGGAAAAGCAGGAAATCTTTGTGAATTCGCTAAGGAGATAAGTGACTTTATTTCTACTGTAAATCTGTTCATCTTAAATACAGTCTCCTTGAAAATTCGTTAAAAGTAGTGTTTCAACTAAAACAATTGAACTATCGGTGTGCGCTTGTGTTTCCAGTGCGGTGTTCCTTAGCGCGAGATTTTGACTGTAACGTGCGTATTCAAGTGAGTGCGTGCTTTCTAGCGTTTGTATTCCGAGCGCGAGCAGAGGTTGGTCTCGTGCCATTTAAAAAGCGCGTGTGTTTTATTGCGCGAGAGATCCTTTTCGCCAGAAGCTATACGCAGCGTGAAAACTACAAAGCGCGTGTGAAATACAAAGCGCGTGTGAAATATAAAGCGCGTGTGAAATACAATGCGCGTGTGATTTTTAGCGCGAGTATACAAAGCGCGTGTGAAGTATAAAGCGCGTGTGAAATACAATGCGCGTGTGATTTTTATCGCGTGTGTACAATGCGCGTGTGAAATACAATTCGCGTGTGAAATATAAAGCGCGTGTGATTTTTATCGCGTGTGTACAAAGCGCGTGTGAAATACAAAGCGCGTGTGATTTTAAGCGCGAGAATCTGTTCGTAGCGTGCCTTGTGAGTGCGCGTGTGTTTTTTCCATCGCGAGTAATTTTGCGCGTGACAATCACTTCGTTGCTTTTGAACTCAATAGCGCGGGTGTTCTTATTTCGCGTGTCTCGCAGGAGAATATTATTGCGCGTGTGGACCATTGCGCGTGTGAATTGTTGCGCGTGTGGATTTTTTGCGCGTGTGGATTACTTGGATCGCGCGTCTTCATCCGTTTGCGCGTGTTCTTCAACCAGGAAGATTTCTATGTGAAGTTCAACGATTAATGGAAATAACCTGCGTGTGCAGTTAGCACGTTTTTTCCTCTTTTTTCAAGGATTCAAAGACTCAAGATAATTATAAATAGTTTGAAAAGTTTTGATTTTACAAGAAAGAACATTTTAAAGACAATCTAATTGAACTACCAGTGCAAGTTGGAAAAAAGACAAACAAAGAACTAAAACTTCCAGTTTTGCCTAATGTAAGAAGTTGCTGGGAATTTCTAGTATCGCAAGTAAGAGAGATTTTCAGCTTCTTATCCGCTTCTCTAAGAAATTTCAAGAGAAGAACCAGGTAGGATTCTTAATTATTAGTTAAGGATTAATTACTTCCCATTCATAAGGTTAAGTAAGTGAATTAAGAAAGTGTATATGTTATTCTTTATCCTCTGCAGGTTCAGCACTGATTAGCCTTGACGCAGTCTGCCTGGTGTTGTTTTGTTGTCCCATTCCCCCTTTCCCTTTGGGGTGTAGTTTACAGAGCTGTCTTGAAAACTAGTTCTGGGAAATACATCTCAGGGGGATTGTCGGGGGTTCAGCAGCTTCCGCGGATACAGGACCTCTCAGCCTGACAGTAGGGAGCGTAGCACCTGGCAGTGTCTAGCACCTGGCAGTGTAGGGAGAGTAGCACCTGGAAGTGTAGAGAGAGTAGCACCTGGCAGTGTAGGGAGAGTAGCACCTGGCAGTGTAGGGAGAGTAGCACCTGGCAGTGTAGAGAGAGTAGCACCTGGCAGTGTAGAGAGAGTAGCACCTGTCAGTGTAGGGAGAGTAGCACCTGGCAGTGTAGAGAGAGTAGCACCTGGCAGTGTAGGGAGAGTAGCGCCTGGCAGTGTACAGAGAGTAGCACCTGACAGTGTAGAGAGAGTAGCGCCTGGCAGTGTAGGGAGAGTAGTGCCTGCCAGTGTAGAGAGAGTAGCACCTGGCAGTGTAGGGAGAGTAACGTCTGGTAGTGTAGAGAGAGTAGCACCTGGCAGTGTAGGGAGAGCAGGGCCTGCCAGTGTAGAGAGAGTAGCACCTAGCAGTGTAGAGAGAGTAGCACCTGGCAGTGTAGGGAGAGTAGCACCTGGCAGTGTAGGGAGAGTAGCGCCTGGCAGTGTAGGGAGAGTAGCGCCTGCCAGTGTAGAGAGGGTAGCGCCTGGCAGCATAGGGAGAGTAGCGCCTGGCAGTGTAGGGAGAGTAGCGTCTGGCAGTGTAGAGAGGGTAGCGCCTGGCAGTGTAGGGAGAGTAGCGCCTGGCAGCGTAGAGAGAGTAGCACCTGGCAGTGTAGGGAGAGTAGCGCCTGGCAGTGTAGAGAGGGTAGCGCCTGGCAGTGTAGGGAGAGTAGCGCCTGGCAGTGTAGAGAGGGTAGCGCCTGGCAGTGTAGGGAGAGTAGCGTCTGGCAGTGTAGAGAGAGTAGCACCTGGCAGTGTAGGGAGAGTAGCACCTGGCAGTGTAGAGACGGTAGCACCTGGCAGTGTAGGGAGAGTAGCACCTGGCAGTGTAGAGAGTAGCACCTGGCAGTGTAGGGAGAGTAGCACCTGGCAGTGTAGAGAGAGTAGCACCTGGCAGTGTAGGGAGAGTAGCACCTGGCAGTGTAGGGAGAGTAGCACCTGGCAGTGTAGAGAGAGTAGCACCTGGCAGTGTAGAGAGAGTAGCACCTGGGAGTGTAGGGAGAGTAGCACCTGGCAGTGTAGGGAGAGTAGCACCTGGCAGTGTAGAGAGAGTAGCACCTGGCAGTGTAGAGAGAGTAGCACCTGGCAGTGTAGGGAGAGTAGCGCCTGGCAGTGTAGAGAGAGTAGCACCTGGCAGTGTAGGGAGAGTAGCACCTGGCAGTGTAGAGAGGGTAGCACCTGGCAGTGTAGGGAGAGTAGCGCCTGGCAGTGTAGAGAGAGTAGCGCCTGGCAGTGTAGAGAGTAGCACCTGGCAGTGTAGAGAGAGTAGCACCTGGCAGTTTAGGGAGAGTAGCGCCTGGCAGTGTAGAGAGAGTAGCACCTGGCAGTGTAGGGAGATTAGCACCTGGCAATGTAGGGAGATTAGCACCTGGCAATGTAGAGAGAGTAGCACCTGGCAGTGTAGGAGAGTAGCACCTGGCAGTGTAGAGAGAGAGTAGCACCTGGCAGAGTAGGGAGAGTAGCACCTGGCAGTGTAGGGAGAGTAGCACCTTGCAGTCTAGAGAGAGTAGCCCCTGGCAGTGTAGGGAGAGTAGCACCTGGCAGTGTAGAGAGAGTAGCACCTGGCAGTGTAGGGAGAGTAGCACCTGGCAGTGTAGGGAGAGTAGCGCCTGGCAGTGTAGAGATAGTAGCACCTGGCAGTGTAGGGAGAGTAGCACCTGGCAGTGTAGGGAGAGTAGCAACTTGCAGTCTAGCGAGAGTAGCACCTGGCAGTGTAGGGAGAGTAGCACCTGGCAGTGTAGAGAGAGTAGCACCTGGCAGTGTAGGGATAGTAGCGCCTGGCAGTGTAGAGATAGTAGCGCCTGGCAGTGTAGAGAGAGTAGCGCCTGGCAGTTTAGGGAGAGTAGCGCCTGGCAGTGTAGGGAGAGTAGCGCCTGGCAGTGTAGAGAGAGTAGCGCCTGGCAGTTTAGGGAGAGTAGTGCCTGGCAGTGTAGGGAGAGTAGCGCCTGGCAGTGTAGGGAGAGTAGCGCCTGCCAGTGTAGAGAGGGTAGCACCTGGCAGTGTAGGGAGAGTAGCGCCTAGCAGTGTAGGGAGAGTAGCGCCTGGCAGTGTAGAGAGAGTAGCGCCTGGCAGTTTAGGGAGAGTAGCGTCTGGCAGTGTAGAGAGAGTAGCGCCTGGCAGTGTAGAGAGAGTAGCGCCTGGCAGTGTAGAGAGAATAGCGCCTGGCAGTGTAGAGAGAGTAGCGCCTGGCAGTGTAGGGAGAGTAGCGCCTGGCAGTGTAGAGAGAGTAGCGCCTGGCAGTGTAGAGAGAGTAGCGCCTGGCAGTGTAGAGAGAGTAGCGCCTGGCATTGTAGAGAGAGTAGCGCCTGGCAGTTTAGGGAGAGTAGCACCTGGCAGTGTAGAGAGAGTAGCTCCTGGCAGTGTAGAGAGAGTAGCACCTGGCAGTGTAGGGAGAGTAGCGCCTGGCAGTGTAGAGATAGTAGCGCCTGGCAGTGTAGGGAGAGTAGCGCCTGGCAGTGTAGAGAGAGTAGCGCCTGGCAGTGTAGGTAGAGTAGCACCTGGCAGTGTAGGGAGAGTAGCGCCTGGCAGTGTAGAGAGGGTAGCACCTGGCAGTGTAGGGAGAGTAGCGCCTGGCAGTGTAGAGAGAGTAGCGCCTGGCAGTGTAGAGAGAGTAGCACCTGGCAGTGTAGAGAGAGTAGCACCTGGTAGTTTAGGGAGAGTAGCGCCTGGCAGTGTAGAGAGAGTAGCACCTGGCAGTGTAGGGAGATTAGCACCTGCCAATGTAGAGAGAGTAGCACCTGGCAGTGTAGAGAGAGTAGCACCTGGCAGTGTAGGGAGAGTAGCGCCTGGCAGTGTAGAGAGAGTAGCACCTGGCAGTTTAGGGAGAGTAGCGCCTGGCAGTGTAGAGAGAGTAGCGCCTGGCAGTCTAGGCGGCGTAGAATGAAATTCAGAGTCTTTTCTTGAAGTCAAGCGAATGCAGGTCAAGGGTAACGTGTGTGCACATAACCAACCCCACTGAGAGGCACTTGCGTAGAAATAACGTGAGAGAGGGAAGGCACCTTGTGAAGCCCCGCCCCCTGCCCAATGCTCCATCCACTGCACCTGAATGCGCGACTGTCTATAAGGAACTGTAAATGGCTACACCACAGTGCTCGCTTTCAGGGCAAGCCAGGCACCCTGTGACAGCCAAACACCGAGCCGTGCACCCCATACACCCCATCACTAAAGACTAAACTAGAGGGTGCAATAGTGAGTGCATAAGAGGCATTTGCATACGAATTGTGGCACATTGTAGAAGTGGCAAATCAAACCATTTCACGCTCCCCCATTTTAGGGGACTAACTAAAATGCGCCAAACAAATGACAGAACAAACACTGAGCTATGTTTTAGACGCAAGGACAAAACCGTAGTAGGTCTTGATACAGCGACTAACACTCACCAAGTGCCTGACCATTACACCTACTGTATATGTCCTTTCAACACGTCCGTAGCCTGGTCCAAGAGCGCTGCAACCAAGCCGTGCACACTTGTCAGTGTGGAGTGACACCAGAACAGGGCTCTAGCATAATCAGTGGAGAGGGCTCATGGGAGTTGTAGTCTAAAACATCAAGAAAACCAAAGGTTGCAGACTTCTGCCCAAGAGGGCTCCTGGTGGGGGAAAGCAAGAGGGAGTACACCTTTGCGTACGAAGAATGCCTGCCAACACTGACCTGAGAAAGGCAGCAGCACAGACCTCTGAGATCCACTACTCATGAGCCATGCTATGGAAAAATGCCTAAAACAAGTTCAAATGGGCCCGCCTGCTGGACAACCTCGAAAAGCTCTGATGGTTACTTCACCAACTGGATGACTAAACAAACCTTCTATTGCACCCCTAGACAGGGTCCCCTCAATAAGGATCTTCGCTGCCGTCATCTAAGCATCACCTGCAGCGTGGCTATGCAGGGGGCGGGAACTCGCCACTGAAAGAAAGGAACTATAGTAATTGATGTAAGCGTCTGAGGTGTTTGCCCTATTGGGATCCGAAGGAAACCAAACTAGATTAAAACATTACATTTATACATGGGCCCCCCCTCCCACTGGAAACTACCACATAAGAAACAATGTGATTGGTCCAAACATCAACCCAACAGGAAACAATCTGTGCGTTATTGGTTCCAGAAGAGGTAACCCAGGAAGATATCATTAACACATCCTAAATAGGTACTTTTCGAGAGTCCAATACAAGCCCAATAATTTCACAAGTTCTCCACTGAGATCCAGCAGGCCACTTCTCATCTCATGGCACAAGGCATGTTTAAGTGGATAGGACATAGGGGAATCAAAACCTCACTTGTAACAGCTATCAAGTGGCACATGCCTTGGGTTAGTCGATCAAATCCTCCTTAATCACGCAATTCAACAACAGATCCCACTCTACCCTTCTGTGCAAACACAGATCTTCCGAACAACACACAAATATCAGCGACCATCTGATGGTTGCAGAATTAAACAAAGTTGGAGATTTTCAAAGTCCAAAACAAGAAGTAAGCACACAAATGCATACTCACTGATCTCTACGTTGAATGTCTACACCTCCTAAGTGAAGCAGTCCAGGTAAAAAGATAAACAGTTAAGCCTCATCTTGGCTAGAGCAACACCAACGTAGCCATCAAACCAAGATCAAAACATCGACAACCTAATCTACGAAGAATACATCGGCGACCTAAGCATTGAGGGAAGCCACTCCACTGAAATGTCCATCATATTCAAAGGCCTGCTTCGCCCCTCGCCTTCAACATAACCAGAGGAGGCAGAGCCGTACGAGTTGCCCCAAAGATTGTGGATTAATGGAGATTGGAGACATTCTCAACATAGTTCCTTGAACTTCTGTCGACCTAGTGCACGAGAAACTTAAACTCTTCCCTCTATTACCATTCAAAAATGGGGTAATCCGAACCTCTGTGCTTGGAAGCAGCAGACATCTGGCATGAAGCGCTATATAAGAACACAGCATTATTATTATTATTATGGCAGTGATGCACAAGGACAGGTTCCTTTCGCTTGCTTCTTGCTTCTCTTAGTGACCCTGGGCTCCTCATTTGCTTTATGAAGTCAGATCCACAAATCGAGAACTGCCCGAATTTTGCCTAAAAGAAACCAGCAAGGCAATGGCCATAAGCAGAGGCAATCAAAGCTTCTCACTCATACCCAGAGCCACTCAACTCCTAGCTCCCTTCCAACCCACTGGATCCAAGCAAGATCTTGGAATGGGAGGCTGCGGAGAAACTACAATGTGCAGATACTTCTCCTCGAATGCCTGTTGAGGTCGAGGTCTATGAGATCGATAGAGGCTCCAGACCAGAGAGGACCGCCTCACTGTTAACCCCTTAAGTGCCAAGGACGAGTATGCTTGTCTTTTTTTGTATAGACTTGCATAACAGCCAGGCAGTCGGAGAGGGGCATCCTGCAGCACTGGTCCTCCTGCACAGCTCCACGCCAAGTTTCATTAACCATGATACAAGCCCGGAAAAGCCTTTTCGGGATTGATAATTCACAAAGACATATAGAAGAAGCAAGTGAATGACTTTTGGAGCTGTGATCACAGAGCAGCACAAAGATACACAAGAGGAGCCTTTTTTGGCGCTGCTTGTTCAAACAGACACAAGACCGACATATGCACTTGTGGACAAGCCCCTCACTCCCCATCTTTAAACCTGACACCAGCTATCCAGAACATACAAGGCAGCAGCATGTTGCCTAAGAACCGCTCAAACAAAGCAAGGCACCAGAGCACGGCGCAATCCATGCATGCATGCTTGCAGGGCAGGCGACCCTAGGAAGTAATCACGCAGGATAACAACACCCAGGACTCCACTGTGGCAACACACACCCTAGGTGCCCTGTTCCCACTCCGTCAGAAGTTCACTGGCGCATCAAGGTAATATTATCCCCACCAATAATATTGCCATATATATATGGTCACCGGGAACGGCCATAGGCTGTATGAGTTTATCTTCTGTCTCATGCCCTTATGCCCATGGGTTCACGGCTGCGCTATATAAATGTTTTAAACTAAACAAAACTATTGGTGGGGATAATTTATGGGGTAAATGGGAGCGGGGGTTGCAGGGGTGTCCCCTGCTCCCTTTAAAAAAATATGGAGGTTGCAGGGGTGTCCTCAGCAGAATCCATGGGTTAATATCGCTGGGAAAAAAGACGCCATTTTGTGTGGGGATATTTTTGGATGGATATGAACACATGGAACCTTCAGATCCACCTGCACCTGCAAAGGCGCCTCTCTCTCTCGTACTGGACCAAGTGTCCAAAGGCGGACATGGAGCCTCTTTCTTTATGTTACACAACATATTGCATGGTAGCTCATAAACATGCTTTTAGTCCATTTCACACATGGGTTGTGTTCTAAGGACGTCTCTTGGTGGGAGCCAATCCGTCTTCAGCAATTGCAGCAAGTGAACATGGAAAGTATCAACCCCACAAAGGGTAATAACTTGTGGGGTCCCTCATGGACCTGCTCCAGTGCTGTTGTCATCATTCCATCCCTGGACACCATCCCTGCCCAGTTAATACACAGAACAATGTGCCTTCTACATGAGACGCTGGTCCACCTGGGGACCAAGGTAGCCTCGCGAACATTATAGTCTGGCTTAACCACCTGCATCAATGAATAAAGAAAGTGGTGTTTGTGAGTGTTGTCTCGGAAGGATAGCTCAGGGGCAACATGCTTGCCTTGGAAACAAGACGACACAGAGCAACACAAGTTCGATTCCCAGGTCAGCACTTAGAAACTTCTGGGTATTAAATGCGTTATAAATAACATACCATATCATAAACGATTTCCCGGCTGAAGAGTCTTATATTGAGAGGAGCAAACTGAAATCCCCACAGCTGGCATGGCAGCCACCTCTGGGCGATATGCCATCTAGTAAGGCAGGAAGCCTTGTGTCATGTTATGGTCTGTTCTCGTGTTCTTTCACACCACTACATATACGCAGGCCTTTTCAGACATTCCTGCCCGCAGGCCATTAAAACGATCTACCCAGAACCGTGATGAGGGCCAGGACTGCAAGGGACTGCACTGGCGCATAATATAGCCCATTCTTCTGGCACACTCATCAATTAGAGCAGATTTCCAACCAAACTGGTCCGTGACCCCAAAGAGCGACACAACAGTGCACATTATGGAAAATATTCTGGGTCCGTATCCCAGGACCTGAACTTTGTGCTCTGCATTAACATTGGGTTACATTTAGTATTTTCTTTTCTACATTTAATCCGTTGACCAGCAACAGGGTTGTGTCTTCTATATCACTGTGAAGGTTTGCTTTGCTGTTGTACTAGTCTGTGCCATTTCCGACTTCCTCTTTTTAGTTTGGCTATTGGGTGGGCTATTAGGTGGGCTATTAGGTGGGCTATTAGGTATCACTTGCAACATCTATGGTGTGAAACCATTGCACTAGAGTACAGATAGGGGGAATGGCATATGAGGAAGCTGGTAGGTGTTGTTTGGTTATTTGCCCACCCATTGACTGCGCATGGCCATGCTAATCCCTATGGACATTACCACCCAGTTCCTGACCCTCCTCGCCCAAAACACCTCCTCATGGACCTCTTTGAGCTTGCTTTATTCAATCAAGCCTTACCAGCAAACTTTGCACTGAACGTGCCCGCCAGTGTGTTTTCAAAGCAGTCTTCTGTGAGTTAATGACTTAATTGGAGCTCTAAACCCACGGTTGGTGTAATAAAAATGACTTAACCAGGTCTGCCTTCTGCCACTCGATTTATAAGCACTATGCCTGACTTTCACATAACTCCTGTTTAAATCAAGCATTGGCGAAACCAACAGTTTCGGCATGCGTATAAGTATTAGGCATTTGCCAGGCACTGCTATTAGATGCCCAAGTACTCGCACCATTTTGCGCCTGCTACCATCCATGGCTTTTTAATATCACTACGGCAGTCCAATGCCTACACAAAAGCCCAAACTGTTGACATCGCCAATGCTTATTTTTGCTGAGCTTAATTTCCCCTACAGGCAGCTTCATGGTTGAGAAGCAGCTTCAGCTCAGTGGAAACACCCCAGAGAGGATTTGAAGGATGCGTCTTTCATCCGCACATGGGGGAGTTGGCAAGCATGAGAAGAGTGCAGCATCCAGATAGCTGTTGCCAGTGCAGAAGCAGCACGGTGTGTGCGTGTGTGTGGATTTGCGTTTCAACAGTGTCAATGTTCTGTAAAATAACCTGTTCTTGCAGAGGGCACATTCACCCTCACAGGGGTATCTTGGCACTATAGTGAGATAATTAGGGTGACCAGACGTCCTGGTTTTCCCGGGACAGTCCAGGGAAATCACCTTCCGTTCCGCGGTCCCGGGAGTTTTATCATTTTATAAACCCCGTCCAGGGTTTGCATGGATAGTGGCTACCATCATTTTATAAACCCCGTCCGGGGTTTGCATGGATAGTGGCTACCATCATTTTATAAAGCCCGTCCGGGGTTTGCATGGATAGTGGCTACCATCATTTTATAAAGCCCGTCCAGGGTTTGCATGGATAGTGGCTACCATCATTTTATAAACCCCGTCCGGGGTTTGCAGGGATAGTGGCTACGGTGGCTACGGTAATTAAAACTGTTATTATTTTTCACAACACTTTCAGAATTTGAAGTTGGATGCTTGGTGCGAACCCTGAACTTTTCAGAGACAAGTCACAACACTTACTGACTGTGCCACAGATACTGGCTTGGAAAGGGTTGTACGGCAAGCCGTGTCATATCAATTAGAGCAAAGGCTTGTTTTGAATCAACAGGCCAAGATTCACAGACAAAACTGC
Organism: Ambystoma mexicanum; assembly: GCF_040938575.1. Taxonomy (NCBI): domain Eukaryota; kingdom Metazoa; phylum Chordata; class Amphibia; order Caudata; family Ambystomatidae; genus Ambystoma; species Ambystoma mexicanum. The sequence goes on from NC_090931.1 coordinate 151,553,862, forward strand.
ACAAATGAGATTATATAGAGTTTATAGAAAGGAGAAGTGCTAGAAATATGATTGGGTGGTGGTTGTGGGGGCGTGTTGGGGGATGCGCCGTAATTGGTGGGCTGCAATGGGGTAGTCCCTCTTTTATGTTGTTGATCATCCCAGTTTTTCGTTTTGGAAATCTGGTCACCCTACAGATAATGGACATGTATCGTTACCCAACTCAATGGTACTCATTTGGTCAAACTCGGAAGGGTGAAGGGGTGTGTGAACCTGCCATGAATCAGACCAGTGACCATGAGGGCCAAACCGATCCCTGCACGGGCGCATTAATGCCCACCAGGGCATTCACTTGAATACTTATGGATTCTGCCATGCCTTAAAGCAGAACCAATGGGGGCCTCTACGCCCACATGAAAATGTACTCTTGGTGTAGAAGCAGGCGGATTCCAAGCATGGATTTGCAGGCGGAGGAGGAAGCAGTCGATCCGTGCCACACCACCACCACCCTGTGCTGTAATTCAACAAACATGCCATGGCATCATAATGTACTGGCCAGGATCCGGCATTTGCCAGTACATTACAAGCGGCCTCATCTACGCCTGCAACAAAATGACCCCGCAGTGATTACTGCTCACCTGAGATGCGAGTACATAGGCACTTGTCTGTGGCTGGTCGGTGGCACTTTGGCGCCACATTTAGTTTTGACTCCTGGGTGACATTTTTTGGGTAACCATGAAGGAGGCAATGATATTGTCATTAAAGCTATACAGAATGTGACATACAACTGACTGGTGAGGGAGGTGGCTGGGCACAGGGGGCAGAGGAGACCTGCATGCCATCTCCTTTGGGGTGCTCCTTTGGCCATGCAGTCCTCCTTCCTGATCTCTGCATGTGCAAACGCGATTCATTGGGGAGATGCGTGCCCAGTCCTGGTTGTATCTATCCATTCTAGGATTTGTAGTCCTAGGTTTTCCGTTATAAGTTTAAGACTACAAGTCCCAGAATGCAATGGACAAGCGCCGCCTAAATGGAATGGTGCATGTCAGCATGCACAGGTTTCTCGCCTGAGACCTAAGAGGGGAGGAGGCCGGCACAACAGAAGCAGTTCCCTTTATCAAACACTGTTAGGTTTGGTAATGGTTGTTTTGGATTATTGGTTTTTACTGGAAACTTGGAATTTTGAGGGAGGATCTATTAAAAGGCCTGGAGCAAATATCTTCTCTGCCAATAGCAAATCCCTCCGTGCCCGTCCACACTCCCTGCCATAACTGATGGGTGACTGGCTTACAAAACAATACCCAAAAATGAGGTCCCTCGGGATCCAAAAAGGATCCACCAAAACTCCAACTCCCGTCTCATCCCTTCTGCAGAGTTAGACTCTGAAGCTCACGATCCTTCTCAGTGGAGCGGCCGCTACTACGGAATGACTCATTCAAGCTCTAGAGCCAGGGCACACCTCTCCTCTAGAGGAAAATAAACAACACTCCTTGAGCAGTAAGGGGACACAATGACATGTTCCTGGATTCAGGCTGGACAAACACATTTAAATATAGATAAGAACTACACCTTTGGGTGCCTAGCATGTTCAGACCTGAATCCCTAATCACCTCTACTTTCTTCTAATTGTGTAAGTAAATGTGGTGTTTTTTTCATGAATATTAGGTATTCATGTGCCTAATCTAGACTGCAGTTGAGGAGGAAGGAGGAACTATATTAATTGACCATGTGCACCCCAAGTCTGCTGGTTGTTCCAAGTCACTTGTTGGTGAAGAAGTGATAGGATATGTTTTTTTAATTCATATTGCATTTTCTGAAAATAAAAAGTGCTTTGCTACTGCAGAAAGATTATACTGGTAGTGGAAGCAGCCCTTTCGTTGGGCGCTTTGCAAACTTTTCCCATGGCATGATTTAGTAGTTACTACAGTAGACTGGATGGTGCGGGTAACCAGCTGGAAAGGGCAAGTGGCTTCAGCATAGGCCAGGCTTCAAATACACCTCCAGTATTTATGGATAAGCACAGGTGTGCAAAACAGTGGCAATGGGGGCTGGAAATCATTTGGGCTGGGGGGTTGCATTATAAGGTTCAAGGTCTCCCTCTTGGAAATGAAGGGTCTTTTTAAGGGAGAACTTGAAGCCAGTCATTGTTGTATTGGCCTTCACGAGTGAAGGAGAAAAAGTAGTAGCAGGAACAGGGAGCATTGGGGATAGCAAGATAGAATGAGGCATGCAAAGCCATTCAGCTAAACGGGCTTCGGCGCCCAGAGATGTGAGCTGAGGGGCGGGGCTTCCGCACATAGCTTGTTAATAGTCATCCAGTGCAGATAAGCCTTTCCTGAAACGGGCGGCTTTAAAGCGTTACTGTGTTCCTGCACAAAAATGTATTTGCACATACGCAGCAACATGTTAAAGCTGCCAGTTTCAAGGAAGGCTTCTCTCACCTCTCTGCCTAACAAAAATCCAAGGCACACATCAGCCCCCTCCCCACGGATGCGAGCAAACATATAACAACGTTATGTGCACTTTCTCATCCGAGGGGGGGCGGCTGATGTGCACGCAGGATGTTTTGTTAGGCAGGGATGCAAGGGAAGCCTTTTCTGAAATGAGCAGTGTTAAAGTGTGTTGCATGTTAGCTCATTATGCATGTATGCATGTGTGTAAGGAGTGTGAATGAGTGTGAGTGAGTGTGTGTATGAGTGAGTGTGTGTGAATGAGTGTATGGGGAGCTGGGTGCGCATGTAAATGAAATAGTGTATGGTGAATGGGATGTTTAAATGAGTGAGTGGGTGTGTAAGTGTATGTGTGTGTGTGTGTGCGCGTGCGCACACACATGCTTAGGTGTAATATTGGCTGCTACCATTTGAATCTTGGGCCCCATGCCATACAGCCTTTGGGGTAGAACAGAGGGGGAGGAGCTTCCAAGTTTGTCCCACCCGCTTTCTGAAGTTGCCCCTCCCATCACCAGTTAGAACCCCCTGAAATGTAGGTTTTGTTGTGCTTGAACGCATTCCATAGAGATGACTTGTCACACACATCGACTCATGCTTGAGGGTAGTTCACAGAATGCCCCTCGATCTGGGTGCTCATTCCTTACCCGGGTGATCAGCTCTCCCACCATGCCGGTCCAGCTACCATTGGGCTCGGGCACGCCATACACGCCGTCGGCCACCAGGCGGATCTCATAGTTGAAGTGCAGGATCTCGGCCAGCTCCTTCAGCATGTCCACGCAGAAGCCCTCGTAGCGCTCGTTGCCCTGCAGCTCCTGCTGGTTCCCCTTCAGCATCAAGTATGGGTTTTCCTGCGGAGAAACTGGGCTGCGTCATTCTCATTTTCACCTGGAATTTTTCACTTGCCCTATGGGATCACCCACCAGGGTAAGAAATCAGCTTTTATCACAATACAATCATGATTATACTGGATGTGCTTGCAGACTACATAGATGATTTTAAACATAAAAATCAAATCTTGTCGCTTCAAAACATCTTTGCAGTAATGATGAACATGCGGAAAGTGGGGGGAACGTTCAGATTTGAAACTGAAAAATAGTTGTTGCAGGCCTCCTGTTAACACTGGTTCATTTAAAAGGCATGTTCCCAGGGCTCAAGTCTAGGGTGCATGCGGGTGGACAGAGTCCCCCTACTTTTTTCAGAAGTCCCCCCACTTTTTTCAGAGGGCACCTTGATATGCTAATTTCTGGTGGCACCCCATTCAATTGGTATGCTAATGTGTGCTCCCACTTTTTCTTTTTAGGACTTGATCCCATTTACCCGGCCATTGACCTGGCTAACTCCTCCCGCCCTAGCGTTTGCTTTGCAGGTTGTGTATTCTAGTCATGGGTTTGTAATGGGGGGGGGACAAAACTACAAGTCCCAGAATGCAAATAACACACTGGCATGAAACAGCTATGCATGGCAGGGGTGCATCGTCTTTGAGCACTGCTCTGTTACTTACCAGCTAGGTTTGCACTTTCCAAATCCCATGCATACATTAAAACAAACAGATACATATATTGCAAAAGAGCACCTTTTAGCATTTTTGCAAATTAAATAGCCACCTCTACTCACATCTGTATATGGAACCATCAAATGGCCCTGCATTTCCTAAATGCCCTCTCTATTCCCTTTATGGGGGGGGGGGTTTCCCCTACAAGCCCCTACCCTCCCATTTAAGCATTACCCCAACCCCCAAGAGCAGTAATGAAATTCCTATAGCAAATCAATTCTCGTTCTAAGGGAGATTTTGCTCTTTTTGGGGATTTTTTGTAGTGCTAAGCTTTGCCTTTGTGGTCGAGCTCTGGTACACCTGAGTGAAGTGAGGGCCTTGGCGAGGGCTGGTAACGGTGAAGCCCGCCCATCCACGAGGTGCTCGGTGCTATTAACAGCCTGTGGATGCCGCCGGAGTGCTAATAGTTGTTTTTCCCTTTTTAAATGAGAAAGCGATTTTGCGCTTCATAGTTTGCCAATATCCCATTAAAAAAAGCTGCACATCGAAAATGGCCACTGGGTAAATACAAAAAGGGACATAGGGCCTCATTCCGAGGCTGGCGCTATCCATGGAGTAAAGAGCACCATGGTAAGCAACCATGGAGCTATTTACTCCATGGAAATCTGGCATGGTGAATGGAGTAATTTCCGGTCCATTCCAAGGTTGGAGGGACCGGTAATTCCCCATTCACCATACCGGTTCCCCATCCCCATTCCTGCCCCCATAGGGCTCAATGGGAATGGGGAAGGAGTAAATTACGGCACCGTAAATTACGGTGCCATAATTTACTCCAAGGTCCCGTTGCGGGTTGGATTTTTAACGCCTGCTAAAAGCAGGCGTTAAATGCCAACCCGCAAAAGGGAACTCGGAATATGGTGGTAAGTGTTAACGGTCACCATTGCCATTAACGGTGACCGTTAACCCTTACCTCCAGCCTCGGAATGAGGCCCTAGTCCCTTTTCTAGTTCCATGGCGAGAGGCTGGCAGGTAGAGCCAGAGGTACATGGAATGGGGATGTATTTGGGTGGAATGGGGGCTGGGGAACTGTGGGGTGAAGAGGGAAGGTGAGGCCCAGGGCCAACTGTGCAAAACTGATTCCGGATAAGGGAGAGGCGCCAGCTGGCCATAGAGGAACATGGGTGGTTTCTGACGATTTACTTCCTGATTTCAGGCCATATGATTGGCTGTCATCTTACCCCAGGATGCTACTAGCCAGACGAACACTGCTACTTCCCTGCTCACTCCACCCACACCCAACACTACCTTTTTTCTTGCAGGACCCGGTGTGCCAAGAGGCCATGACAATTTGAAAAGTTGAATTTACAGCAAGAGCCACTAACCTAGCTTGACATTAGCACTGCCCACAAGGATGGGACCTTTTGGGAAATGGGAAGTCACCATGGCTGAGGAAAGTCAGTCTCTTTGAATGTCGTACAAAGACCCTGACACATGTACACGGTCTATATATGCATGCATTGCCTTTACAAAGCACAAAACCAGCTGAGAAGCAGCAGGCCGCTGAACATAGGGGACACACTCAAAGGCTTACAAGTAAGGTTGCGGAGTGACTGATGAACGTCACTTCTCTGGCCGTTACCCTACCTCTTCCCAGGGACGGCGTGAGGGCCTTTCAACTTTTTCAAATGAAAGAGGCCTGAGCGGGGCCCCGTCAACTGCCCTCATATTGCCAGTCAGCAGTCTAATAACACAGCAATATATTCTTTTATACATCTGCAGCGCTCGCCTTACAAGCTGCATTTCAGTGCCATTGGGGAAAACAGATGTGTTATCACCTCATTGCCTTTCAACATTGGTTCCTCCACCTCAGCCACTTGCTTACAAAGAAGGATTCATAGCTATTCAATGTGTATTCAGTGTCTCGGCTCCTTGCTGGTTCACAGTCTCGTGATTATTGGCGGCTATGAACCTGATCTTTATGTCCCTTGTAATGTATGCCCACCAGGGATGCCTCAGACTGCGTTCTGCTCTAAGCAAGGGGGGACGGGAGGGTGGGGTGAGGGGTAACCATCACGTTGAAATGGGCCCCCACAGATCTTCAGCCAGGTCTGCCTCTTCCCCATCTCCCCTTCTCATCAGCTTCCATCTTCCCCCGAAAGCTGATAGCAGGAGCTGTCACACCAGGCACACTCCTCATTGTTGATGTGAACCCGGTGGCAGGCGCTCGGACTCCGCTGGGCCTGGTGACAGCGTCCTCCTGCTGCATACGAGCCCCGGCACATGTCACATCACATTCCCGCAATGGCAGGAGCTGAGCTCTGGGCTATAATGAGAAGTCCCTGGCAGGAGGGAGTCTGTGGGAATGAGGCAATGACGCCGGGCAGGGAGGGGACCCCTGCCGAGCACGTACTTACCAGGATGGTGGTCACGATCAGGGTGGTGTTGAAGAGACTGTCCGAGATGTTGGACGAGAAGACCCTGGCGTCCATGGTCAGCCTGTCCGACACGTGCCACTGGCCGATCTATGGAGAACGAGGGAGATCGACAGCGTCGGTAGGTAATACTGACTATCTGGGCTTCTCTCATACAAAGCATAAGCCAACACTCACACACCAATGTTGGACGAAATGTCAAGCTGTGAATAGGGATTGGCCAAAGTCCCACCGGCCAAACACAATCGGCGAAATTCGCCAGCAATTCCGTTCTGCTGGCTCGGCGATTCCCCACTTTTCCTGCCACACTTTTGCCATCGTTTTTTTTTTTTGGGCGGCAGTAAATTCGTTTTTATTAAAATCTGTTTTTGTGGTCTAAAACACAGCAAACACTTTTCGGTGGAAAATTAAATTTTAAGGTGGAAAGACTCCTTGCCCACTCAAAATTTCGTTTAAAAAAAGCAATAAAAAATATATATTTTGGGTGGGAAAAGACCCCTGGTTGCCAATTTTATTTCACATGAGAAATTTGCCACAAATCTTCCAATTTTCCCACGGAACAGAATTAGCCATTTCAGCGCACCCCTAGTGGCGAAGAGAAGAGGCTCCAGGGGTCATCGCTGGGGTGTCCAGAATGGAACCCTTTATCTAGCATTGCCCCACAGAGAGTTCTATACCCAACAGCACAGCACACACGGGGCTCTATGCTACACAACAGGCCCAGAAGTGCATGCAACACGTGATATAACAGGGAGTATCCAAACATTGCATATCCAACATGTAAGCAAGGGGAGCGAGGCATCCAGCAGCACATTACAGGGCATTATGTGTCCAACACTGCTGATGAGAGAGTTATGTATTGCACACTACCGCAGCAGGCAGTTCTAAATCCAGAAAGCAAACCTAGCGGTCGTCCAGAGACAGTGCGCTCGCTAATACCGCCAATTGGACAAAGTGGATCTGCTGCGTCAGTCTACTTCCACTGGTACCCCCTAGTAAGTACCAGGACGCATGACATACACATTGGGCCTCATTCCGAGTATGGCGTTAAGGGATAGCGGCCACCGCTAACGAGAGCGGTGGCGGTAATCCCTTACCGCCATACTCCGAGTTCCCTTAGCGCCATGGTGCTTTTAACACCTGCTTTTAGCAGGCGTTAAATACCATGGCGCTAAGGGACCTTGATGTTAATTACGCCACCGTAATTTACGGTGGCGTAATTGACGCCTTCCCCACTCCCATTATGCCCTATGGGGCGAGAATGGGAATGGGGAAGGGTAAATGGGGATTGGGGAATTACCGCCCCGCCAACCTTGGAATGGGGCGGTAATTCCGCCAACCACCAAGGCGCTGCCGGTCCGGGTACGGCGTCAACCAAGGCGTTAATAGCGCCATTGGTTAGCGCCGTACTCGGAATGAGGCCCATTACAATATGAGGAAAGTCCAACGCGCAAATCCTGAAATAATATAGTCTTGCACATCAAATAATATAGCACATTAAGTCTTTCTGTTCATATCATATATTGGGTGGAACCAGCCGACACGTGTTTCGACCCTCACGGTCGTTGTCAAGGCAAATATCCAGGAATGCACATCGGCATACTGTAAAGGGATGGCTGAGTTTAGGCACATTAGGAGGCCACCCCGTGACTGAATGGTAGATGATACTGCTGGAGTGCATGAAGCAAATAATAGTAGTGGATGTAGGTTGACATCCTGTGCAGCAGTATCAAGGGATTTGGCGCGTTCTTGTTGGATATGGGGATTGGGCCCTGTGATACTGCTGCACAGGATTTCAACCTACATCCACTACTATTATTTGCTTCATGCACTGCAGCAGTATCATCTACCGTTCAGTCACGGGACTACCAAGGTGGCCTGCGCAGTGTGTATATGTGGCATTGGACATGTAATCTTACATATCTGCAGCTTGCAAACTTCAAACCAACCTATCGGAGGTGTTGGGTAGTCCCCTTGCACGGAGACGGAGGCTGATCCTGCGTGAGTCTTACAGAACAGATACGTTTTGAGCACTTTCCTGAAGGAAACAGCTCTAGGTGGACCATTATAGTGACTTTGTGCATTTACTGCAAAACCTATATCACCCCACCCTGTATTTTTGAATGAAGACATGTGATGTAACTGTGTCTTTCCATGGTGTGAATTCTGCCCATGTTGTGGCCTTTTAGTCCTCTGTGGTGGTCGGATTCTAGCTGAGCCGCGTAAGTGCCAGTGGGATGCGGGTTGCCGTTGCTAGTATCCGCGTCCGGTGCTTGCCAACGCATTTGGGCGTCCCAGCATGGGTGGCTGTGCGGCGGGCTCTACTCCAGCGGGTAGGTCGGCGAGGTATAGAGGATGATGGGTGTGGGTTTAGAGGACAGGCTGTTCAAGCATCTGGACCCCTGCTGTGTGGGTGTTCTTGGTGCACGGCGTGGAGGACAGATGGCAGAGGACTAGGAGGGTGAAGAAGTTGTTTATCAGAGCCGTCTCCATGGCTACTTACTAACTTCTATCCATTCTGAAGCAGCAATTCCGTAAGGGCCTCCTCTTGGTCACTTTGTGGGTTCACTTGTGTGTAGTTGATGATCAGAACCAATGGCATTCCCTCGCTTATCTTAGGATGGTGTGAGATCGCTTGAGCAAACATCAACCAAATGTCCTTTCCCTGCCTATTACCTGAAGATTAAGGCCCATGCTCCTTTAAACTGGTTTGCTCTCGGGTGGGAGTGAGAATCCTGCCTTGTATTGTGTTGCTGAAGTTATCCTGGACCTGTGGTGATGGCTAGTCCAGTGTCCCTGTTATGGTTGTCATTGAACTCTAGCTATGCAAGGAGTCACAGCTGGTATTGTGCTGCTTCTTCTGACCCAGTGAAGGAACAGCCATGCTTGTCAGGTGTCTACAGAAGGTACACTGACCCACTCGAGGATGCGGCTTCTAGGGTGTGCTGTTATAGAGTGCACTTGCATAAGTGTAAAGGAGGTCTCTCTTTGGCATTTGTTTGACTGTGGAACCATTTCTAAAGCTGCCTCACTGGACCACTGCTGAGAATAGTCTTTTGAAAGCGGGCTGGCAATCTGTTGCAAAGGATTATGGGTGAGAACCACATCTGAGCGGCTTTTGAGTATGCATCAAAGTTGTGATCTCAGTCATTACACATATCTCACTGCAGAGGCCCAGGAATCCTTTTGGAAAAGGCTTGGAGCACAAATAGGCCTTTTGAAGTTTCTGAATCCTGGGTATGCCCACTGCTGTATCCAAGTTCTGCCACTACCCTCCAACACATCTTCCAGGCCATGGAGACTCCAGTTTCAATATTATAGCCTTCATCTATCACAAGGAGCTACCTTGACACGGGTCCGCCATGGCTTTGGGTCATCTACAGTCGAGGAGTACAGGAAAGACTACGTTGAATGATATGCACCCCCCCCCCCCACCCTGCCGCCTCCTCTTTAACAACATTACGCCAAAGAACGCCCACCATCGGGAAGAAACAGGAATTATCACAGAGATGTTTCATGATTTTTGGGAAGGGCTCATGAAAGCAGCACCTCTGATCTAGAGCTTGTGTCTAGCGGTGCTTAAGGCTGGTCGATGTAGCAGCTCTACAGATAATGTCTAGCGAGAAGTGTCCTTAAACATCACTGGTGCCTACTTGATTCTGATAACATATACATGCACGCCCTCTCATAACTTTGGAGAGGAAAGAGCAGTAACACACTAGCTTAGCAGAACGCCGGAAACGACCAGGTTGGCTACTCAATTCATTCTTGCTGAAAGGTCAGCATATCTTCAACTTTATCTCACTAAATACTCTCCCTCTAGACCACTTCGCTCCTCTGGCACCAACTCTTTGTCTGTAAAGCGTTTTGCCAAACAGGGCAGGGGGTCGCTCACTCTCCTCTGTGGGTTCCCTCCTTTGGAATAGCCTCTCCCTCCCCCTGCGCCTTGAGCAGGATCTTCTCACAATCCGGAAGCTCCTTAAGACTTTCCTCTTTTCCACCTCCTTCCCACCTCCTCTCTTCTGCTAATCTCACGGTTGTATACGAATTGTTCATATTACAACTGTTCAAATGACAATTGACATTTTCAAAATTGACCGAATTGTGAAGGTCAATTGTAACATATATGCGGGGGGAAACCTCCCGCAACCCCCCACCCAACCCAAACCCGCCCAAAACCCCATATATACCTTTATGTTTGACGGCCAATATTACAAACAATTGTGTGGTACAGCAATGGGCACGACGGTAGCACCAACATATGCGAACCTATTTATGGGAGCCTGGGAATCAAAATTATTCTCAGAGGAAACTTTATCAATACACACCAACAAAGTGATCCTTTGGCGCCGTTATATTGATGATTTATTTATACTATGGGATGATAGTGAACAAGAATGGATGGTTTTCTTTGACATCCTAAATACACGGGATACCAATTTGAAATTTACCGAACAACATGATCTTTCAGAGTTAATATTTTTGGATATCAAGATCTCAGTAAAGAATGAAGTACTGATGACTGAAACTTATAGGAAACCAACAAGCACCAATTCACTGCTTCATGCCAAGAGTGCACATCCAAAATGCCTGAAAAATAGTATACCCTATGGCGAATTCTTAAGAATGAAAAGGAACTGCAGCGAAAACGAAACCTATGAAAAAAATGCCAAAATCACAGCAAAGAATTTTATGGCAAGAGGTTACAAGAAATCGACTATTAATAGTGCATTTAAACAATGCATGAAACAGACACGAACTGAGATTTTTAGAAGAAATAAGGAGAAAAATGAATTGAAGCTACTGGAAACAAAACCTGAGAATATACGCTTCATCACAACTTACAACTTACAATAATGGGGCCAAAGACATTCAAAAAATTCTGGCCAAACGATGGGCGTTATTACAGAGTGATCCAGACATCGCAGGCCATATTCAGAAGAATGCTAGTGTGACCTTTAGGAAAGCAAAATCGCTCCAATCAGAATTATCACCAAGTCTTTTCTCGACCCCGATACAGAGATCAAACCAATGGCTACTAAGCAATCAGGGTTTTTTTTTTACAAATGTACCAAATGCAAGGCCTGTAAATATGGGGTATCCTTGAAGAACTATATACATCCTCGAACTAAGAAGGAAGTGACCATCAAAAAACATATTACCTGTGTGACAACTTATGTGGTTTATGTGATAACATGTGGATGCAATTTATGGTACATAGGCAGTACGAAATTAGAAGTAAAACTACGGATCCTGCAACATCTTCGTGCGATTAAAAACAAAGATCCAACCTACCCCCTAGCCAAGCATTTTGAGGAAAACCACAATGGTGATGTCTCCTCGTTTAAATATTATGGCATAGATAAAATCTTACCAAATCCGAGAGGGGGTAATCGAGAACTGAGATTGAGACAAACTGAATGTAAATATATTGTTGATTATCAAACAAAATACCCAGATGGTCACAACAAGGATGAGGAACTCTACACATTTGTGGGAAATTAGAAGTGGTTCCTCGAATTTTGTGGTGTTTTTCGTATTGTCTGTCTTATGCCTGTACATAAATATATGAATGCTTTTTCCCAGACTATGAGGTCATTGCAGGTCTGATATTCCTTGACATATGCTTTCTTTTAACACACTGTTATATACAACAGTCCTTACATTTTTTAACATGTAGGAGGCTTTTTAAAATTTATCACATATATATCTGTTGAAATATGGTTATGTTTTCAATCCGTTATAGGCTTTCTCTTTTTTAGACACTTGGGGAATGCATCATCTTTATTGTTTCCTCTCTCCCCTGTCCTCTAAAAAAATGCACTAAGCACCTTACCCAAATAGGAATTCCATGTTTACAAACCTTGTCAAAATTATAAGGTTGCATTAAGCACTTTATCTGTAACCTTGGCCATACATATAACACAGAATATTTACTGTGAATAAGCAGAATGGATTCATAAACATCCTAGTTAAGTTATATACAAAATGCACTAAGCACTTTATCCAAATAGGAACACCATTTTTATAACCAGTGTAAACCTTGGCAAGATTGCTATGTGGCACCTAGCACTTTATTTGTATCATTAGGTATTGATATGATATAGAATATTTGCTGCTATTATACATATTGCACTTTATCCTGCATTGAAGCAAAGTAGAGGGGATGAAATATTAATCATTATGTTGGCTATTGTACTATATTCTCAAGGATGAGGAATAACTATGTTTTACCCCCTGTAAGACTGAGAGATAATTGTGTTGCAAAAAAAAAAAAACAGTTTAATCGATGCTATCGTGCACTAAGCACTTTATTCAAGATATTAGAGACTTGACAAATTGGAAACATTGGCAGCTATAATGCACTTTGCACTTTTGATAATGACATCTAAGATTTTATGTTGTGGTAACTTAAATAGAAATGGCTTACTCTTAAAAGAATGTTTGGTCATATTTTGAAGAATTTGGGAATGCATGACCTATAACAGTACAAACGTTGTGAAATGTGTGGTAACATACATTGTCATACTGCACAATGCACTTTATAGATATGGGGATAATATATTAGCCCTTGAATATCTGATGGGCTACTCTGGTAACATTTTTAGAAATAACACATTGGATGCAGGACATATATGTATATACTTTTTACCATTCCAAGATGTCACTCAGAGAAACATACATTGGGTTTGAGAAGGAAACGTAAGGGAAAGTAAAGAAGGACTTCTTTCTTGCATGCACAAGTGTTTAAATGGGAAGCCTGTCATTTATGTTTACAACCAGACGAAGCCCTTTCGGGTGAAACGCGTAGTTGTTTTTGTTCTCTCCTGTGCAACTTGTCCACCATGGTTTACAAATAAAGGACGTTTGATGGAGATCCTTTTTTGAAGTGTCTGGATGATTTTTTAATGATTGAGGAAGAGTGCCGTCCAGGAAGCGATATTCCGCTTTCTTTTTTCCTTCTCTTTTTATATATATATATATATATATATATATATGTATATATATATATATATGTATTACATGGCCACGGTAGTTGGTGTTTGCATAGGAAGAGCACTTTTTGGGCGGTTTATAACTTCGCTCCCCCTGGACGAATTCTCACCAAACTTTGCAAAAAAAGTATTTGGGTCACTCTGAATTTCTTTGCAAAGATTGCCGTGGATTCGTCCAGGGGGGGCAAAGTTATAGGGTCCCAAAACTTTTTTTTTCCCATAGACATAATGGGAAAAAACTTTGCTCACGCCTACAGCCCAAACCGCTGGATGGATTTACACCAAATTTGCGGCAGGAGCGGCGGCTTGGTCTCGAAAGCGTGCTTTGCTTTATTTGGTGTAAATCCGTCCAGTACTTTTTAAAAAATGACAAAAATGTAAGTGAAAAAAATTAGTGATATCTGTGTTCGCTTCGCGGACACACTTCCCTGTTCACTCCGCGGACAGGACGGTGATTGGGCAAGCAGCTTGCGTGATGTCCGCGGACATCTGACGTGCTCTCTCATTGGATGCGGTGAAAGCATGCAGTGCGTCTGGCTTCAGAGACGCCCGCCATCTTTGTTCCTCGCATGAGAGGCTTTGAGTCCCGCCTGCACAGTAAGTCCCCCACCCCTGCTCATGCCTGTGTCTGTCTCCTGTTCCTCCCACCCCCCCGCTCATGCCCCGTGTGTCCTTCTTTTCACCCTCACTCATGCTCCGTGTCTTCCCTTTTCCTCCAGCCCCGCGCTCACGCCATCGGCACACGGTGGCCAGCGGAGGGCCGAGGAGCGGAATCTGCCACCTGCACACAAAGTCTTTCTCCCTCCCGCCCACCCCGCGCTCATGTCCGTGTGTCTTTCTCCCTCCCGCCCACCCCCCGCTCATGCCCCGCTCGTGCCCCGCTCGTCTCTACCACCCGCCCACCCCCCGCTCATGCCCCGTGTGTCTCTCTCCCACCCCCCGCTCATGTCCGTGTGTCTCTCCCCTCCTGCCCACCCCCGCTCATGTCCGTGTGTCTCTCCCCTTCCCCCCACCCCCCGCTCATGCCTCGTGTGTCTCTCTCCCTACCCCCCACCCCAGCTTTTGCCCCGTGTGTCTGTCTCCCTCCCCCCACCCCCGCTCTTGCCCCGTGTCTCTTTCCCCCTTCCGCCCACCCACGCTCTTGCCCCGTGTCTCTTTCCACCTCCCGCCCACCCCCGCTCTTGCCCCGTGTCTCTTTCCCCCTCCTGTCCAGCCCCGCTCTTGCCCCGTGTCTCTTTCCCCCTCCCGCCCACCCCTGCTCTTGCCCCGTGTCTCTTTCCCCCTCCCGCCCACCCCCGCTCTTGCCCCGTGTCTCTTTCCCCCTCCATCCACCCCCGCTCTTGCCCCCCGTGTCTCTTTCCCCCTCCCACCCACCCCCGCTCTTGCCCCATGTCTCTTTCCCCCTCCCGCCTACCCCCGCTCTTGCCCCGTGTCTCTTTCCCGCTCCCATCCACCCCCGCTCTTTCCCCGTGTCTCTTTCCCCCTCCCGCCCACCCCTGCTCTTGTCCCGTGTCTCTTTCCCCCTCCCGCCCACCCCCGCTCTTGCCCCATGTCTCTTTCCCCCTCCCACCCACTCCCGCTCTTGCCCCGTGTCTCTTTCCCCCTCCCGCCCATCCCCGCTCTTGCCCCGTGTCTCTTTCCCGCTCCCGCCCGCCCCCGCTCTTGCCCTGTGTCTCTTTCCCTCTCCCGCCCACCGCCGCTCTTGCCCCGTGTCTCTTTCCCCCATCCCGCCCACCCCCGCTCTTGCCCCGTGTCTCTTTCCCCCTCCCGCCCACCCCTGCTCTTGCCCCGTGTCTTCCCCCTCCTACCCAATCCTGCTCTTGCCCCGTGTGTCTCTCCCCCTCCCGCCCACCCCCGCTCATGTCCCGTATGTCTCTCCCCCTCCCGCTCATGCCCCGTGTGTCTCTCTCCCTCCCCCCAACCCCCCGCTCATGCCCCGTGTGTCTGTCTCCCTCCCCCCACCTCCCGCTCATGCCCCGTGTGTCTCTCTCCCCTCCCCCACCCCCCGCTCATGCCCCGTGTGTCTCTTGCCCTCCTCCCCACCCCCCGCTCATGCCCCGTGTGTCTCTCTCCCTCCCCCCACCCCCGCTCATGCTCCGGCCCCGTGTGTCTCTCTCCCCTTCCCCCCACGCCCCGCTCATGCCCCGTGTGTCTCTCTCCCTTCTCCCCACCCCCGCTCATGCCCCGTGTGTCTCTCTCCCTCCCGCCCACCCCCGCTCATGCCCCGTGTGTCTCTCTCCCTCCCGCCCACCTCCCGCTCATGCCCCGTGTGTCTCTCTACCTCCCACCCACCCCCCGCTCATTACCCGTGTGTCTCTCTCCCTCCTGACCACCCCCCGCTCATGCCCCGTGTGTCTCTCTCCCTGCCGCCCACCCCCGCTCATGCCCCGTGTGTCTCTCTCCCTCCCGCCCACCCCCCGCTCATGCCCCGTGTGTCTGTCTCCCTCCCTCCACCCCCCGCTCATGCCCCGTGTGTCTCTCTCCCTCCCTCCATCCCCTGCTCATGCCTTGTGTCTGCTACTGTTCTCCCCACCCCCCGCTCATGCCCCGTATCTGTCTCCTGTTCCCCTCATGTGCCGTGTCTGTCTCCTGTTGCCCCCCACACCCCCCGCTCATGCCCCGTGTCTGTCTCCTGTTCTCCCCACCCCCTGCTCATGCCCCGTGTCTGTGTCCTGTTCCCCCACCCCCCGCTCATGCCCCGTGTCTATCACCTGTTGCCCCCCACCCCCCGCTTATGCCCCGTGTCTGTTTCCTGTTGCCCCCCACCCCGCGCTCATGCCCCTTGTCTGTCTCCTGTTCTCCCCACCCCCCGCTCATGCCCCGTGTCTGTCTCCTGTTCCTCCCACCCCCCGCTCATGCCTGTGTCTGTCTCCTGTTGCCCCCCACCCACCCCCACTCATGCCCCGTGTCTGTCTCCTGTTGCCCCCCACCCCCCGCTCATGCCCCGTGTCTGTCTCCTGTTCTCCCCACCCCCCGCTCATGCCCCGTGTCTGTCTCCTGTTCCCCCCACCCCTCGCTCATGCCCCGTGTCTGTCTCCTGTTTCCCCCACCCCCCGCTCATGCCCCGTGTTTCTCCTGTTGCCCCCACCCCCCGCTCATGCCCCGTGTCTCTCCTGTTGCCCCCCAGCCCCCGCTCATGCCCCGTGTCTATCTCCTGTTGCCCCCCACCCCTCACTCATGCCCCGTGTCTGTCTCCTGTTCTCCCCACCCCCCGCTCATGCTCCGTGTCTGTCTCCTGTTCCCCCATCCCCCGTTCATGCCCCGTGTCTGTCTCCTGTTGCCTCCCACCCTCCGCTCATCCCCGTGTCTGTCTCCTGTTGCCCCCCACCCCCTGCTCATGCCCCGTGTCTCTCTCCTGTTGCCCCCCACCCCACGCTCATGCCCCGTGTCTGTCTCCTGTAACCCCCACCCCCGCTCATGCCCGTGTCTGTCTCCTGTTCCTCCCACCCCCCGCTCATGCCCCGTGTCTGTCTCCTGTTGTCCCCCACCCCCTCGCTTATGCCCAGTGTCTGTTCTCCCCACCCCCCGCTCATGCCCCGTGTCTGTTGCCCCCCCACCACCCGCTCATGCCCCGTGTCTGTCTCCTGTTCTCCCCACCCCCTGCTCATGCCCCGTGTCTGTGTCCTGTTCCCCCACCCCCGCTCATGCCCCGTGTCTATCACCTGTTGCCCCCCACCCCCCGCTTATGCCCCGTGTCTGTTTCCTGTTGCCCCCCACCCCGCGCTCATGCCCCTTGTCTGTCTCCTGTTCTCCCCACCCCCCGCTCATGCCCCGTGTCTGTCTCCTGTTCCTCCCACCCCCCGCTCATGCCCCGTGTCTGTCTCCTGTTGCCCCCCACCCACCCCCACTCATGCCCCGTGTCTGTCTCCTGTTGCCCCCCACCCCCCGCTCATGCCCCGTGTCTATCACCTGTTGCCCCCCACCCCCCGCTTATGCCCCGTGTCTGTTTCCTGTTGCCCCCCACCCCGCGCTCATGCCCCTTGTCTGTCTCCTGTTCTCCCCACCCCCCGCTCATGCCCCGTGTCTGTCTCCTGTTCCTCCCACCCCCCGCTCATGCCCCGTGTCTGTCTCCTGTTGCCCCCCACCCACCCCCACTCATGCCCCGTGTCTGTCTCCTGTTGCCCCCCACCCCCCGCTCATGCCCCGTGTCTGTCTCCTGTTCTCCCCACCCCCCGCTCATGCCCCGTGTTTCTCCTGTTGCCCCCACCCCCGCTCATGCCCCGTGTCTCTCCTGTTGCCCCCCAGCCCCCGCTCATGCCCCGTGTCTATCTCCTGTTGCCCCCCACCCCTCACTCATGCCCCGTGTCTGTCTCCTGTTCTCCCCAACCCCCGCTCATGCTCCGTGTCTGTCTCCGGTTCCCCCATCCCCCGTTCATGCCCCGTGTCTGTCTCCTGTTGCCTCCCACCCTCCGCTCATCCCCGTGTCTGTCTCCTGTTGCCCCCCACCCCCTGCTCATGCCCCGTGTCTCTCTCCTGTTGCCCCCCACCCCACGCTCATGCCCCGTGTCTGTCTCCTGTAACCCCCACCCCCGCTCATGCCCGTGTCTGTCTCCTGTTCCTCCCACCCCCCGCTCATGCCCCGTGTCTGTCTCCTGTTGTCCCCCACCCCCTCGCTTATGCCCAGTGTCTGTTCTCCCCACCCCCCGCTCATGCCCCGTGTCTGTTGCCCCCCCACCACCCGCTCATGCCCCGTGTCTGTCTCCTGTTCCCCCACCCCTCGCTCATGCCCCGTGTCTGTCTCCTGTTCCCCCACCCCTGTGTCTCTCCTGTTGCCCCGCACCCCCCGCTCATGCCCCGTGTCTGTCTCCTGTTCTCCCCACCCCCCGCTCATGCCCCGTGTCTGTTCTCCCCACCCCCCGCTCATGCCCCGTGCCTGTTGTTCCTCCCCCTCACCCCCCGCTCATGCCCCGTGTCTGTCTCCTGTTCCCCCCACCCCTCGCTCATGCCCCGTGTCTGTCTCCTGTTCCCCCCACCCCCCGCTCATGCCCTGTGTCTCTCCTGTTGCCCCCAACCCCCCGCTCATGCCCAGTGTCTCTCCTGTTGCCCTCCACCCCCTGCTCATGCCCCGTGTCTGTCTCCTGTTACCCCACCCCCCCCGCTTATGCCCCGTGTCTGTCTCCTGTTGCCCCCCACCCACTGCTCATGCCCCGTGTCTGTCTCCTGTTGCCCCCCACCCCCCGCTCATGCCCCGTGTCTCTCTCCTGTTGCCCCCCACCCCCGCTCATGCCCTGTGTCTGTCTCCTGTACCCCCCCACCCCCCGCTCATGCCCCGTGTCTCTCTCCTGTTGGCCTCCACCCCCTGCTCATGCCCCGTGTCTGTCTCCTGTTCCCCCACCCCCCGCTCATGCCCCATGTCTCTCTCCTGTTGCCCCCCACTCACCCGCTCATGCCGCGTGTCTGTCTCCTGTTCCCCCCACCCCCCTCTCATGCCCCGTGTCTGTCTCCTGTTGCCCCCACCCATGCCCCGTGTCTGTCTCCTGTACCCCCTCACTCCGCGCTCATGCCCCGTGTCTCTCTCCTGTTGCCCCCCACCCCCCCGCTCATGCCCCGTATCTGTCTCCTGTTCCCCCATCCCCTGCTCATGCCCCGTGTCTCTCTCCTGTTGGCCCCACCCCCCTCATGCCCAGTGTCTGTCTCCTGTTGTCCCCCATCCCCCGCTCATGCCCCGTGTCTCCCTCGTGTTCCCCCCACCCCCCGCTCATGCCCCGTGTTTCCCTCGTGTTACCCCCCACCTCCCCCTGCTCATGCCCCGTGCCTCCCTCGTGTTCCCCCCACCCCCGCTCATGCCCCTTGTCTCTCTCCTTTCCCCCCACCCCCGGTCATGTCCCGTGTGTGCCCTGTACCCCCCCGCTCATGCCCCATGTCTCCGTCATGTTCCTCCCCACCCGCTGCTCATGCCCCGTGTCTCTCTCGTGTTCCCCCCACCACCGCTCATGCCCCATGTTTCCTTCCTTTTCCCCCCATCCCCTGCTCATGCCCCGTTTGTACCCTGTTCCCTCTCACCTCCTGCTCATGCCCATGTGTCTCCCCTGTTCCCCCGCACCCCCCGCTCATGCCCTGTTGTGTTCTTTATACACCCCGCCTTCCCTTTCCAAAAGATTTTCCTTCCTACACCGGGGCGCCACAGGCATCCCGGTGTAGGAAGGAAAATGTTTTTGTTTTTTTTACCACCCGGCATTCCCACTTTGAGGACATAAGATGTTAGTGGTCTTCATCTATTGAAAAGGATGTTATGGTGACGTTGCACTAATAAATCCCTTTAAAATTTAGTAAAAAGAAAATGTTACAGGGACGTTATGGTTAAGTTGCACTAATAAAAACCTATGAAATTCAATGAAAAAACTTTGTTAACGGGACGTTATGGTTAAGTTGCGCTACTAAAAACCTATGAAATTCAGTGAAAAAACTTTGTTAAAGGGACGTTATGGTTAAGTTGCGCTACTAAAAACCTATGAAATTCAGTGAAAAAACTTTGTCAAAGGGACGTTATGGTTCCAAGTAAAACCGAAAAACCCTTGAAATTCACCAGTTATGGTAAGCTAAGCAACCATAACTCGTGCCACCACCGTGCACTGCTAGGACTAACACCCAGGACATAAAAGATGGCTGTTAAGCTCTTCTTTACAAATGAAAAGATTGGAATGCGATTGAAGTGATACAGGAAGATCATTCCAAACTCATGGCCCTTGAACCACCAAGATCTTCCAGCCTGCAGATTTCGGATTATAAAAAGGAACTATCAAACAACAGCATTAGCGCATCACAAAGAGTGTGTGTTGATAATGTTTAATCTGCATAGCCGAATACCTAGCCACTTGGGTTTCAAATAATGCTTTATGCGTTAAAGTAGTAAATTAAAACATAACACAGACCTGAGCGGGAAGCCAGCGCAGCCCGCGTAGAATAGGTGTTATATGAGTGAATACAGGAGCAATAACTACTAGGCGGGCAATTTTATTCTGAAGGCACTGCAGCTGGGAGATACCTCTTTTTGTCCAACCAGAATATATGGCATTGCACTAGTCCAGCCTAGAACATACAATGGCCTGGGCTATGTGTTACTTGGGGTGGGAGTGATGGCTCAAGGTAAGAGCCATGTTTACCGCCTGATCCCCAACTTAATCACAGAGTAAAGGGTTGTATCCGGTCATTGACAAAAAGGAAGGGAGTATCAAAAGGACTAGACTTGCCATTCGTTCTCGATCTGTGAGCCAAATTAGGGACATACATATAAAATATAATTGCAAATGAACACATAGTGAAGAGACACTGGTTGATGTTACATGGACATGTTACTTGTTTACATATTTTGGTAGTAGTCATATTGAGTTGGTATCTGTCTAGGGTGGGTGGTGACTGAGTATTGTTGACTGGGTATTCAGTATCTAAAATTGGTTAAACAACCAGGTTTTTAGTAGTTTTTTGAAGCACTGGAAGGAGTCTTCATTTTTTATGCTCAAGGGTAGGGCGCTCTAGTGTTTGGGGGCCATGACTGGGAAGCTGCTTCCCCCGGCTCTAGAACTTTTATAATGTGCGACCAGAAGGAGCGCATTCTCGTTAGATCTGAGCGTTCTGGTAGATTCTTTTTTACTTTTGAGTTCTTGATGTAAATGGGTGCTTTCTTAGAGAGATATTTATGGGTAACAACCAGAGATTCGAAGATGATTCTGGCCTTAATGTGTAACCAATGGGTCTCCCTCCTGATATTGGTGATGTGGTCTGACTTTTTTAGACCTAGGGCTGCTCGTAGTGCTTTGTTTGTGCATGAGTTGTAGTTTACCTAGGTCAGAATTAGAGGTACCTAGTAGGAGTACATTGCAGTAGTCCAACTTCGATAGTATCAATGCCATAGCTAATGTGATGCAGTTTGTGGGCGAGAGGAACTGATGAATTAGGGCAATCAAATTGGACATACAGGAGGTAGATGAGGATAGAGCAGTCACATGTTTTGTCATAGTTAAGTTGGCATCTAAGTAGACTCCTAAGGTTTGAACTTGTTTAGATACTGGAATCAGAGTACCATCAATGTTAATAGATGTATAGTCCGAGTGGAGGGCGTTGATTTTAGTTTGGGAGCCTCCAATGAGAATCTCTGTTTTCTCATCGTTGAGGCAGAGGCTGTTCAGAGCCATCCAGTTTTGTATTATTGCATAAATTCTGTTGATGATCAACGTGTTGTGATCATAGTTCCCTGTGATTGGAATGAGGATCTGGGTGTCATCTGTGAAGTTGGTGTAGATGACACCCATAGCATCCAGGGCCAAAAAAAGGAGCTTTGTGTACGTATTGTATAGGGTAGGCGAGAGACAGGACCCTTGGGAAACCCCAATGGGGACTGGGATGGGATCTGCAGCCTCTTTATCAATGCTCTGGACATACTTTCATCTGAAAAGGATTTCACCCAGAGGATGGCGTCTTTAGAGAAGCTGAAGTAATTTGCTAGTGTAGCACAAAGTTTATCGTGGTCCACTAGATCAAATGCTGCCAATAGATCTAGCAACAGTAATATGCAGAGTTTACCGGCGTCCTTAATGGTGTCCATCTGCATTTTCAGGTCAAGGAGTGCCGTTTCGTTGCTATGGGTAGGCCTGAATCCCGATTGCCTAGCTCCCAGTAGCTGGTTTTGTTCTAGATGGGGTTGAATTTGGGTGTACGCTATTTTATCTATGATCTTGGGCAGAAAGGGGACCGTAGTTATTGGTCGGTAGTTTGTAGGGATTGTTGAATCCAGCAAGGGTTTTTTCAGAAGTGGGTTCCCCCATGCTTCTTCTATACTGGGTGAAACCGTGTTCGTGTTGAATGATGCATTCACAAAGTTAGTAATAATAGGAGTGAGAGTGGGGGCACATAGTTTGACTAGGTGTGCTGGGAAATTATTCCCTGACAATAAGACTGTCGAATTTTAATCAAGATGTCTGTACCTACACTGTGATACCCCAAGGTTTGGGCATAAAACAAATGTAATAAATAAATAAATAAATAAATAAATACATACATAAATAAATAAATAAATAGAGACTGCACTGTACTACTTTTCACTTACTAGAATTCCTGGGTCGCAAGGATGCATGAGGCAAAGCAGACAAACTTGCACCAAGGTCCCAAAGAAGACTGGGATTCCGAACTAGGAGATACAAATAGGGTCCTTTATCAAAATTAAGCATTATTGCAGGAGTCGATAATGAAAATCCCTCTAAATCAGAAATGCAGCAGGAGCCGGTAATGCTACTTAAGATATGGAAGATTCCAGCTTGATATCCAACTTGGCCACGTTGCGCACAAAAGGAAGTACATTGTCTTCAGCTGAAACTTTGGCCAATCGCTCTTGCACTGTTTCTGCACCACAGGTCTGCTAGCCATTCTTCAGAGATAACAACTCATTGCGCATACTCAAATGCTGACTCCTTAGGTCCTATACAACATGGCAACTGAGTGTAGAGATTGAGGGGAGTGGCCCCCACACACGCATACTGATGAGAGAGAACACCCTCTGCCCTAAGACAGTGGGTATGGGGACACGGAGGCCAGTTCTAAGAGGTCAGGCAATCAGAATAGGTCCCACCATATTGAGCTACGCAAGTTATTGTTCAGGGATTCTAAACTTGCAAATCCTGAAGTCTCATTAAGCAGGATCTTCAGGTGAGTCTTCAGGCCTGGCTTGCTGTAGAAGCAAGTTTCTCATCTAGCATGGTGGGAGGGTGCATGCTAAGGCAAGCGCCCCCGCTCACATCGCAGTTCCATGGCCATTATGCCAGCTCTCCTAGCGGGCAAGGATGAATGCATTGAAGAGGCTAAGGGAATAGCAGAGTTCTAAGGAGTGCCATGCCTCAAGCCGACAATATACCTAGAAAGACAACAAGCACTATTGTTATCAATAATAGTAATAATCTAGTAGCACTAATAATAATGATCATAATTATAAAATGTCCAGATAACATCCCCCTACTGCAACTCACACATGAGGCCACGGAACAAACAGAGGAATAATTCTGATGGTTCATGTGTAAACTTGAGGAACTCTCATATGACCTAAATACCATTTTAACATATGGTGGCAGTGTTTTATTCCTTATAATACATAGCTATAACATCATCGATTTCAGTACCTCATCTCTTGCTGGGTCTTAAATGTGGAGGCCAGGCAGTTATGGTTAAGTTGCTCAACTCAAAGGAAGAGCACGTTTTGGGCGGCTTATAACTTTGCTCCCCCTGGACAAATCCTTACCAAACTTAGCAAAAAAAGTATATGGCCCCGCCAGAATTATTTTAGTACATTTGGTGAGGTTTCATCAAGGGGGGGGGCAAAGTTATAGGGGGGTACCAACATTTTTTTGCCATAGACACAATGGAAATTAATTTCACATGTGATGCCATCAGTGATGTCATCAATGATATTTGTGATGTCATCTTTGATGTCCTGGGTGTTAGTCTTAGCAGTGCACTGTGGTGGTGCCAGTTATGATTGCTTAGATGACCATAACTGGTGAATTTCAGAGGTTTTTCGGTTTTACTTGTAAGTATAACGTCCCTTTAACAACGTTTTTTCTTTGAATTTATTAGGTTTTTATTAGTTCAACTTAACCATAACAATCAGTTTTCAGACTAGCCCACTAGTGCAGCTGTCGCGGGGACACCTTCCTGCTCTGCCCATTGGCATGTATGCATCTGGCGTGCTTTTACTCTCAAAGCCCAAATGTGTGTCCGTTTGAAGAAACTTTGTTGTGACGTTTTTCTCCCCATTCATCTCACACTCAAAGTGGGGGCCATAGGCGGTGCAGCGGAGAATATGGACAGGACCTAAAAGGTACTTTTGGTCTTTTTTTGTTTTTTTTGTTTTTAGTGAACAGCAATTTGCTGCATCCCGGTAAAACCTTGTAGGAGTATACAAATATATCGTTATTACAAAATATTATTAAAAAATACATTGGAATGGTGAGAACGTGAGAGAAACCCTGAAGGACTTTGACCCATGCACTTGACATGGCAAAGCATGCCGTTACACTGTTGTCAGATGATTTTGAAAATTTTTCTGTATTAAACACAGGCACTAGACAATCAGGAGACCTGAAACACAGGAGCGGAATCTCCCAGTGACCACACGTGTTCTCGCCTGATACAAGCTCCTGCCTGCTGTGTCTATAATTTTGTTAGCCACTGCTCCCACATCTATTCCCCTTTGCTCCAATCACCACAGCCCCCAACGGGGTCCCACTGCTTGCTCATGGAGTCCTGCCATCCTCCACCCACACACTTACCTACTTGCCACCAGGCAGGTATCTGCCCTTTGTTTCCTCGGCAACCCGCCTCCTAGCTATGGAAATAGTAAAGGAAGTTCCTTCGCTATTTCCCTGTCAGCCATCTTGTTTTGTAGATTTTTTAGGGAAATTGGGCATGCAAAATATGCATGGAATTCATTCCTTTAAAAAAAGTACTTTGAAGGTATTCGCCCCAAAGCAGTAACCTGGGTTACGAATACTGATCACCACTGCATTTGTGTTGGACAGGGCTGGCAAACACCCGAAGTTTGCTTTAGACTACCTTCGGCTCCAGCTGGCAGGCCGTTACCGGCCCTGTCTGCCCCTGAACCTGGAAGTGATTGCTTAACTCTTTCAGAGAGAACCAGAGTGTGGTCACTTGTTCTTTGGTATTACACTAACTTGACTTGCCTGTATTTGATAGCATGGGTACATTTCATCACCAGTGAGCTGCATTTACACTGCTCCTTGCAGAATCTGTGTTTCCCTTCCCTTTATGCAGAGAACAGTTGCAAGAACAGCTCAGAGAGACCACCTCCTCCTGCCCCCTGCAAATGAGCCCCATAAGAGGCCAGGAGCATCAGGCTCTCTATGCTGCAACCATTTGACTTGAGTGGTTGAGGAATGGAGACAATTCTGGCACTTTGAAACACTATTCAGCTGTATATGCCCCTTATAAATGACCAATAAAATAAATAAATAACAAAGGCACTGCCATGACCCAGGGACCATACCTGGGACTTCTGTAAAGATGGCCCTCTGGTCAAGGGAACTAGGATCACACCCTGTGCAGGAGTAACACACTTGGAGGTCACTGGATGACAATTCCAGCATTGGGAATCATTGAACTAGGGGGCAACAGTGAGCCAGCAACCCAATGGAGAGCCAACCAGTGGGAGTAGAAAGGCCTGATGCACTGGAGGCTCTGAAGAGAATGTTCGAAATCCAAATAAAAGCGAGCAAGCAACGAGGAGGAAGAAACAAGGCAAGGAGGAGAGGAAGCACAGTTAGCAGGCAAAGCAATTGTGATGGATCGTATTTTCAATTGGACCGTTCAGGCCCAGGGGCCCTCGCAATGGTTGTGAAACAGCAGCAACGCGTTTACCTGTGTAACCAAGGACTATACAGCAACGTGTTCCAGCCTGGTGGTATCAAGATGTTCAGGGGGCGTCGCACAGTATCAGACATGTCAGGCCTCAGGTATTGGCTGCTTGCATATGCCGAGCCGGCGTGTAGCCAAATCAAGACGACACCAGGTGAACCCATCAGAGTCCTTTGTGAACTCTATTGCTGCTGCCAGCGATGACATTTTGGTCATTGGTCGCACCAGACAGACATCTCCTGCAATTTCTGCTGGGGCTTCACGTAGCCGCTCCTTGTGCTGCCTTTTTGGGCATTGGATGAGCAAGACAGCCATCTTCTGTGAGTTCTCAGTAGGTCAACTGTAGGGCATCCCTGTGCTGCCTTTCTGGTTATTATTGGATGTGTAAGTCAGCCATCTACTGAGAGTTCTGTATGGGTCCTGCCAGGCGCTCCATGTGCTACCATTCTGGTCTTTGGGTGAGCAAGATAGCCATCTCCTGCGATTTCAGTATGACTCCACCATAGCCACATCCGGGCTGCCCTTATGGGCACTGGATGAGTAAGACAGCCATTTCCTGCGAGTTATCTGTTGGTCACACGTGCGCGCTTCCTGTGCTGCCTTTCTGGTCATTGGATGTGTAAGACAGTTGTCTGTATGGGTCCCCATAGGCGGTCCATGTGCTACCCTTCTGATCAATGACAGCCATTTTGTGTGTGTCCTGTGTTCCCCGCGAGGTGCTCTCTGCATCCCTGGCCATTGTGGACCTCCAGGGAAGCACCCACATGGTCTCTGTACACTTTCCTGGGACCGTGCACCTCCGGCAGGTGCCTTGTGGTGCAAGCATGCTGTGTGCCTGCCACAGTTGTTGGCCTGCCTTGGGGCTGTTTTCCCATCAGTGTTCACCGCCAACCAAAATACAACACCCTGAAGCCCCAGCTGTCTCGATGCATGTTCTGGGCTGTGGTTCTCTCTTACATATGCCACTTTGAAGGCACCTCTGCTCTGAATGAGGCACTCGGGTAACCATTATTCTCTGCATGTGAATTCCTGTATTTCGCTCTAACTGGGTTCACACTTTCTGCTGCTTTGAAATTGTGCTGGATTTGGACCATCCTTCAGCTGCCATCGGACTTTCCATGGATTTCAATATTTTCTGCAGACTTGCCCAATTTTTTCCTTCTATTTCCCGGGATGTTGGGAAGACCCACTTGTAGAGCCGTCTTCCCTTCTCCTTCCTGCTCTCCCGCCTGCTGTGTATTTTCCTGTGTTTAAACCTGCATACAATCCTGCAGATGTATTATTTCTTATTGCATTCCAGGTCTCTATTAGTGAATGACATGACTAATATGAGAGCATCTTTTCTTCTCTTAAGACAATCAGAAAGTATGGAATCCGTGCTCCCTACACATTAAAGCCTGTAATCTATGCTTTGCCTTTGTTTTTCTCACCCTTTCTAGCTTCCCAGCCAGTCAGCACACTTGCAATGGAGGCACTAACTGCCCGTACAATTCCAAGCTTTCCTTTGTGATGTGTGCACACTGGGCACTAGGCAAGGAGACATGGACAAACTCTGTCACAAGAAGCTCGGGGGAGGCTTACCTTTTCCGCACCGTCACACTTCTAACAGCGTGAGAGCCCTTGCCATCGGACTCTGTTTTGTGCTGGGTGATCTGTGCCCTCGTTAGAGGGCCTCACCTTCAGCTCAGGACCACTAACTTGGGCACTGGTAAACTGCCTCAGAAGACAGCCCGCTATTCCTGAATAGAATGCTTCTTTAGAGCTCAGTTTTGATGTCACAATGCCTGCTGCATGCGTTAGCGCACAGTGAGTGCACTGTGAGCGCACAGTGAGCGCAGTGTGAACGGCTGTTTCCTCAGCAGAAATCCAGCTGGCAATAAAACAATTAATTAAAACCATGGCTAGCCTTTCAGATCCCTTTCTTCCGAGCTAATTTTCTTTGCAAATTCACAGTCAATAGTAGATGAATAAGGATCTATTTCTGGTAGTACTCTGATCTAGTGCACTGCTGGAGTTCAGTACAGGAAACCCCATGTCCACTTGCATATTACCACATATTCTTAACCACAAAGCCAGCTTTTAAGAGCATTATTGTTAAACTACATACAAAATGTCTACATACAATATTAAAAACTATATCTCAGTATGGTCTTCAACCAATCAGATTGCACATTCATTCCAAATTTCAACAACTGAAATATCTTGTGCATAAGCGAGAGCAAGAGATCAAATATTACAGGGGCGATGGAATTAGATTCGGCTCTGCAGTAGTACAAGGATGCATAGGGGTAAAATGGCTCACTCAGCCCTCACACTTCTACAAACCAAAACCCAATGCAATCCTAAAGGTACAACAGGGACAGTTAAGAGACATACCTCCTTTGCCTTTTGTATTGATGTGGGCCGAGGGAGGGCTATGCTCTTAAGAGAGATGTGAAGGTGAACCAGTAGTGGCAAAAACAACACATGATCACAGTCCAAAATAAAGGGAATGTACAATCAAAGTTCTATAAAAAAAATACATATACTTTAATCAAACTCACCATCTGCATGTAGAACTAACAGAAACAACTGTACAAAAACCCGCCCCAGAGGAAGAACAGAGAAGATGTAACAGACTGGAGAAAGTGGCTGTCTAGGCATAATTCCAGGGTTAGTGGGTAAATTACTAACCACAAAAAGGATATTATGTTGAAAACAGGAGCAATCGTGATGTAACACATCTCTAGGGCACAAGTGGACTGAGGGGATGTTCACAGTCAACAGTATCTGGATTCTGGGTCCTAATGTAGATGCGGGCTGATCAGGCTAAATTGGGGCACATAGGATCGCAGAGGCACCTGCAGCAAGTGGGCATCGAGTAGGGGCGGATGCAGGTGGTCTGTGCAGTAGAAGACTGGTTTTCAATGATGCAGGTCGGGCGGTCCCAGGAACGCTTTGCAGTTGGCTAGGCAGAGTCGGGATTTTGTCACCAGAAAGGGTCGATGCGTAATGCTCCTCCAGTGGTTCGAGTCAGCAGCGACGGTCATCAAAGTGGTGATCTAGGGTGCGTCAATGTGCAATCAATGAGGTGGCAGTTCAAGGACTAGCTGGGCCTAAGCCATGGTTGAAACCTGCAGTTAGGGTCAGCTTGGGACTCTCTAGTGATTCAGTTCAGGTCCCGGCATTGAGCAATCGCTTCAGGCTTTCCCGATGATGATCGTTGGCTGGTACACAATGCAGTATCAAGCTGCTCGATGGTGCAAGGAATGTTCAATGTGGTGGAGGATTGCAGCAACCAGCACCAGTGACTTCTATCTTGTTCCAGGTCCAGGGAACACAGAGCAACCAGTTTGTTGCAGCAAACAGAGATCTTCATGTGGTCTGGTCCTCTGGTTGCTGTGAGACCCAAACAGGGAGACTTGAGGATAGGATTGTTCTGTTCAGGGTCTGCTCTCACAGCTCAGGAGATAATAATAATACTAATAATACTAATAATAATAATACTACTAATAATAATAATAATAATTTAGCATTACAAACCCTCAGGGATCTGAGCGCTGCTTATTATTACCCACGGTGTGTGGTGCTCATTTATCGACCTCGGAAGGATGAAAGGCTGAGTTTGGCCATGCCGGGTTTCGAAGCTGCATCCTACTCGCTGTGCTAGCAGACTGGCTGATTCCAGTGCAAAGTGGTAGGTCCAGATCCACAGCAGAGGTTACTCCTGATGTGCAATGGCAGTGGTATGGGACATATTTTGCTTTTGTCTTGGATAATTCCTTCTTCACCTAAGGCTGACTACAACTCTCCCAAAGGAAGTCCAGTGAGATCTTCAGAATTAATCGCCGGTCCTAAAGCATCTGGGAGGAAATGAGTGAATCCCTGGAAGGAGTGCAAGACTTCTTCTTTTAAGGGCCAAAGTCCTCAGATGATTGGAATAAATCTAGCCTGCTTTAGTGGTCTGATCCCCGCTCTTTAACAGAACAGAGTGGACTTTGTCCTTCTGATGTTACTCCCAAAGTGCTTTGCTCCAGAGGAAGTGGAGGGGACAGGAAAGGGAAAGGGAGACTGTGACAATCAAGATGGTGGAAGCCTCCTTTCCTTGACCAGAACACTCATGCTTTTCATGATCCCTCCCCCTTCCCTTCTCACTGCGAATAAAGGCCCTAACAGATGCAGCACTTTGGTGTGTGGTGTGAGGCTACTGCTTTCAAATGAGTGTGTTCCCTTGATGCCCGGGCACAGAACAATTGCCTGCTTTGCAGCTGTCTCGGGCAGAAAGTGTTACTGTCTCTCACAAAGAGTTTAAAGAGATGGCCCATGTAAGGAATTCAACCATCCACACAGGGAGAGTGCGCTCACCTTTTGATAAATGAAAATGAATGATGGGAGATCAACCTCCAAGGACTGTGTGAGGCCATTCTGCGCACAGTCCATCTGCTTCCCGCACAAAGCGCATAGACACATGTACTCTGGGAAGACACAGCCTACAGGTGCCGTCTTCCCCTGTCATATTCAGCTGGAATGGGACAGCCCCAGGTACATCAGAGCATCTCAAGGAGGGGAGAAGGCACACTTCCTCCATCATGGTCAGCCTAATTTAAATAGTAAAGGCTCCATGGATCTGCATTCCTTTTGTACTCCAGCTGGTGGCATTGCATACTAACGAGATAATTGAAGCAAGCCTAGAGGAGAGGTTTGGTTGCCGGAAGAGACAACAGGAAGGCGGGACTAACACCTCTTTGGTATGCAATGTGTCACCCAGAAGCTAGTTCCCACCCCTCTGTATGAAAAGCAGTGAATTGCATGTCTGGTCCACTATTTACCGTAGGCAAACCCCTGCAGAGCTGACCCCTTTCAGAGGAGAGAAGTATGTGGTTTAGGGGAGACATGAAGTCTGCTCCCAGCACAAAGTTCAAGGGAACTCTGCACTTTAATCAAGAGTCACAGAGGGCTCAGTTAACCAGAGAGACACTTTGATCTATAACAGAGATGGAGATGGGTGGGACTTAGGCATATGTTGTCGCCCCCTTGTCTGTCTTGTTGCAGATCACTCTGGTCCTGACCTCATGCATAACAGAAGATTGTTGGTGGGGACCCAGGATTGGTTCATTAATGTAGGCTTAGCCTGCACCAATAACTGGGGCCCATTTGGCTTTAAAATAGGGCTGAACCTCTCACTTAGCAGATCATCTGAAGACTTTGAACGGAGTAGGAAGAAGGACTAATTTGGACCCGAGCTGAAGGTACAGTCAACCTTACATCTTACACCAGTGAAGGAAGCCTAGGAATTCCAAGAGGGAAGCAGGATCCCTCCCCTAAACATCTCACAGGAAACAAAGGGAGATACCGGACTCAGAGAACCCATCCAGCAGCTCCAGAACCAGTACTCAGTGAGCAAACAGCGTGCCCAGCTAGATTTTGCCACCAAGCTTCCTAGGTGGGAAGTGCTGGAGAGTCTCTGGACAAAGGACAAGGCTGTTACCAGGAATCACTCTCCTGAGCTTTGGGCCTTTCGCCTTGAAAGGACACAAGCCCTGTGAAGAAGCTAGGAGGAGTGCCACCCAAGCATCAACCAGCGTCCTTCTTTTAAGGACATTTTTTCGAGACAGTTGAGTCCTCGAACAGCATCAGGCTGCACCGCCGACTGTTGTCAGGTGCAGTCCCAAGAGTCGTCCGAACCGCCTCGACTAGCATTCCAGATCCACTAACCAGCACAGAGACAGCGATTCTTGCCCCTGAGCCACCGCGCTGGACAGCCTGCGGATGTCTGTCAAGCTTCGCTTGCCGAACTGCCTGCCGCTTGTTACCTGCAGTTGTCTGCCACCCCTAACTCTGCCTCAATGTCTGCAAAGCGCCCTGGAACCACCTCAAGGCTGTCGAGTACCAAGAACTTCTTCAGCACCAGGTACATTGTGGTTCTGCCCCCATGGTCCTTCTCTGAAGGCCTCTAGAGACAGTTATGACCATTTGCCCCCTTGGTGCTGGAACCGAATAACCTTGAACTATAAGACTGATTACTTTACCAACTACCCTCCTGTCAGTATCCAGAGTGCACCTATTTCCTTCATGAAACTGTCTGTACTCTGTGTCCCTTTACAGGGTGGGCTGTACTTTGTAGTGTGTTAGAACTGTCTGTTGTAGCAATAATAACGTAGATATTTTTATACAACCTTTACTGGACAGTCTCTTTTATCATTGGATAATAATTGTATTTTCGCTGTGTTGCAACTAACCAACGATCTACGACCTTGCGGAGATAAGCCTGCCGTTCTGTCCACATTACCAAAATTGGACAAGGAGGTCTTATAATTCACTTGTATTCCAATCTGACCGGATCCCTTCTGGTGTACTAGAGGTGTGCGATTGATTGATGGTTTAGAAACCGATATTCATCCCTGGACCACTGGTGTCCCGGAAGTTGATTCGTCACAGCCCATCCCTCCAGGTTCTCGCCCTGCCATTTGGTGGCCTACACCTGGCTGATCAGAATACACATCACCTTCCACAGCAGAGCGGACTCACAGGAGCTGGCACATGTGCAACATCAATTGGAATGTGGCGGCCATGATCATGAGTAGCACCATGCACTATGCCTAAGTGTGGGCATAGCTTTTATTTTGAGTTTACCCTGCCACCAGCATGGGCCACCCATGATCATCACAGTTTTGAGTACAGGGGGGGCAAATCTTAAATGCTGCCTCTTCCCCGCCAGGAATTGAATGTCTCTGTGGCTGTCAAGTGGGCATCTCATGGTCTTCGGGCCTGCTCTGTGCCATGAGTAGAGCCAGTGGCATGGATCAGGCTACTTAA
This sequence comes from Ambystoma mexicanum, assembly GCF_040938575.1. Classification (NCBI taxonomy): domain Eukaryota; kingdom Metazoa; phylum Chordata; class Amphibia; order Caudata; family Ambystomatidae; genus Ambystoma; species Ambystoma mexicanum. The sequence continues at coordinate 151,586,362 of NC_090931.1, forward strand.
GTGGTGGGGCACAAGTGCGCTATGCTTTTGGCATGGAGTCAACAGAAAGGGGGAACCTTGTTGGCAGATGACCCCTTTTGGAGATGGAATTACGCTCATCATTCTATGTATTAATAAAAAGAAAAGAAGCCAGGGCTTTGCACTCTTGCCAGGTGGCAATTCCTCACAGTGACTGCATATCATAAGGAACACATTACTCTGCACCATATGTTTAAAGGATATTGCAAATCATCTTGGAGTTCCATGACCTTTGGCCTTGTTCCTCAATATGGTTACAGATCTCCTTGGTGACTTGCAGTATCCTTATACTATGGCATAGGGGGGCACTTTATCCCAAATATTCCAATCTACACCTGTAATAATAATTAAGCTATCACCCTTACTTTCGGGGGGTGAAGAAGGCCGCTGAAAACCAACAAGCCTGAGCCTAGAGTAGATCCGAGTAATGCAAGGGCCTCAGAGAGGGCTCAGGCCTGTTTCTAATAGTCTCTTTTGAAGGGACATTGCAGCCACAACTTACAGAAGTGCCCCATTCCCTTTAAAAAAAAAACAACTACAAACAAAGATGGTGGGCAACAGAAAGGGGAATTATTATTCCCTTTACAATTTCTATTGTCGGGGACATGGATTCAGTGGCACGGCACACAGGTAACTTAAGTCGGGGTAAAATGGAATTGGCGGTGAGGAGAGACACGAGTTTGGGGTGCTGGTGGCTAAGAGAAATCATGGTCAGTCCCTGGCAGATGACGCCCATGTTCCAGGCCACCGGATTGGCCACGTCCCTCCCACAGTGGTAATATGACATTGCTACTCTCATTAGAGTTGCGTTGTGATGTCACAATGCCCACTGCCAGAGTGAGCACACAGTACTGCTCCCTCAGCAGTAATCCAGATATCAGTAAAGTGGTGACTGGCTTTTCATTTTTTTAATATTTAATTTAATTTTTTCAGAAAAACACGTAGAAAATGTAAATCAAATGAAAAAATCGAAATTGAACAAGAGCAATACATCCTTTAGAAAAACAGTGCAAACTATAAACATAAATCAAAATATATACAATAAATCTAAATCTATACAATTCATATTTCCCCCCTTCCCGCCACCCACCCATCAAGTGATGATATCAACAAGACCTAGTGAAACTAGTACAGGTCCAAGAACCTCCCCCATATTTTCGCAAAAACAATCTCTTTTCCCACCTGAAGATTGTCCTTTCCATGTCAGCGATTTAATTCATGTCATTAATACAATCCTCTACAGAAGGAGAGACCCTAGATTTCCACCCACGGAAAATCATTTTCTTACCGATCGCAGTGCCCCTAAGAAGCCACTTTTTCTGAGAATTTGTCAGATCCTCCAGCAATTCATACCCACCCAGGATCATCGTCTTAAAGTCAAAGTCAATTCTTTCACCAAGCACTTACTCATATGTGCACATTTTCGACAGAAACCATGCACTCTTATACAGCTTTCCAACATGTGTTCTAGAGTACCGACCTGATGAACACAGCCCCAGCATTCATCAGAATCAGAAAGACCTCTTTTAAACAACCGTTCAGGGCTCCAATATACCCTGTTTAGAATTTAAATTTGCCTAGATCTTTAATCCCAGATTAATTGAACAAAGATTGACATTTTTGCACATTCCTTGCCAGATTTCAGCAGTAATATCGCTCCCCAACCTCTGGCTCCATTCTTCCCGCAATAAGTAATTCTCTCTATATCTTGCAACAATAAACATATAAACGTTGCTGGCCAGACCACCTTCCTGCTTTTTCGAGTCGATAGTAAAAAGATTTAGATACTATCCATTTGCCCAATCCACTTCCCCCGCTGCCTTTTTCAACCATCTATAGGCTGAGATTGAAAAGCCTAAAATATCCCATTTTGCCCTCACTTCGTTGGCCTTGAGCCATTTCCCTTCCTTCACAAGATCTCCGATCCACCTGACTCCTCTCAGAAACCATTCTGACCAAAATAGTGTTTTTCTACTGTCTCTAATCCCAGCATTAAGCCAAATAGAGGCATCTGGTGCCTTTAAGGCATCATTTCCCAGTAGGCTAAGTAAAGCTCTTCAAGCACTGTGTAAGAATTCAGTGGTGGGATTCTTTTTGCTTCCTGGATTTGCTGTCATGGATAAGATTGGTCTAGGGGTCAGTGGACCTGCATGACCCGCCTCTGCAATAGTCCAACCATCAGGATTCTCGTTAAGAAATGGCACAATGAAATGGGCCATAAATACCAGATGATAAGCCCTGAAATTGTGAACCCCAAGTCCTCCTTTATTCAAAGGTATCTAAAGTTTCCAAAGTTTAAGTCTAGGGGGTTTGCGATCCCAGATAAAGTTCTGAATCAACCAATCAAACTCTTTCCAATAGTGGGCGCCAATCCTTAACGGTAACATACCAAGAACATAATTGATTTTTGGAGCAGAGGTCATTTTAAGGGCATTTGCTTTCCCCCATAACGACAAATTCAGGATAGTCCATCTTTCCAAACCCATTCGGAAGTCTCGACAAGGCTCCTTAAGATTTTCATCCACCATATCCTCAATCATAGGAGTCAACAAAATGCCCAGGTATCGTAATCTTTTCTCACACCACCTAAAGTCCAGAGGCATGATCGAAGATTTATTACACGAAAACGTTAATGGCATTACTACAGATTCGGCCCAGTTGATTTTATATCTGGATGCCTCATTGAACCTGGATAAAAGTTCCATCACCAAGGGTAGTGATATCTCCAGATCCCACAAGACCAATAGGAGATCATCAGCGTAGAACCACATTTTCTGCTCCAGTCCCCAGCACTTTACTCCGCTTAAACCACGCTCAGATCTGAGAGCAATGGCCAATGGTTCTATTGCAATGATGAATAAAAGCGGCGACAGAGGATAATCTTGTTTAGTACCTCTCTCCAATTTGAAAGACTCTGACCGTAGCCCATTGGTTTTAATGTCCATCATCAGATTAGCATATAGCAGAGTAATCCAAGATATATAACACTCACTCAGGCCCATTTTACGTAATACTGAGTATATGTAATCCCAATTTACGCAGTCAAAAGCCTTTTCGACATCCAGAGATAGCACCATGATATCCTCTGCAGAATCCATGGCCTGAGAAATCGTTTGGATTACCTTACGTATGTTACTCGAAGTTCTTCTATTTCGAATGAAACCAGGCTGATTTTCGTGGATTAATTTCAGAAGTAAAATTTCGAGTTTCAAAGCAAGAACCTTAGATAGTACTTTGTTGTCAGTGTTCATTAGGCTAATAGGGTGATAGCTTGATGGTAGGCTCTTATCTTTCCCTTTCTTGAGAAACAAAGAAATCATGGCATGATTTGTCGTATGGGGTAGAAGGCCATCTCTTCTTGACGATTCAAACACATCTTTTATCAATAGGAGGGCAGAGTCTGGGAGGGTCTTGTAAAATTCAACCAGGAGTCCATCCAGTCCTGGTGATTTTCCTGTATTCAATTTACTTATTGCTCTCTTTAAATCTTCAACTGATTCAAGAGATACTGGATCTACATCTGAGGTCTTAGGGACATCTAGACTCCCAAAGAAACGATCCTGCACCCCAGACACTCCAGGTACATCACTATATAAATTCATGTAATAATCTTTAAAAATGTCATTAATCTCTTTGGTATTAAACGTGGCCAATCCGTTTGAGTGTTTGATGCTATGGCTCTTTCAGAGTTCATTCTCCTCAGTCGGTGCATTTTCAAAATAGGACCATCCCAATTGATACAGATTTCTTTCAACTCTTTCAGTCAGTACAGTATTCATTTCTTTTTTCAGATTCCGAAGTTCCTTTAAGTTATCAGGATGGGCTTTTCATGTTATCAAATCCCTAGATAGGGCACCAATCTTTAGTTCCAAGTCTTGTTTTTCCCTCACAAGTCTCTTTTTTCTTTACTGCTGGATAAACCAAGTATCACTCCTGGCATGGTACACTTAAAAGCTTCCCATGCAGTCTTCGCATTAAGCTCCCCAGAGTGATTTTCTTCCACAAAGTGATCAGCCTCTGAAACGATCTTCTCCAGGATCTTCTCATCATGAAGGATTGATGTGTCCATCCTCCAAGTAAATGTCCTGCAGAGATCAAAATCTAGCATTAAGTGCATGAACACCGGTGCATGATCTGTTATTAATATATTACCGATTCTGCTAGAATGATAATTTTCAGTCATTTTACCAGCAGTGTGCGCATCATATCCAATCTTGAAAAAGTATCATGAACAGCTGAATAGAAGCTATGCTCTCTTACAGACGGATGTTGCAGTCTGCAGGTATCCTTCAAGTTATGTTCCTTCATGAGAGCCTCAGGCGATAAGTGTTGAGAGTTGGTTTTCCTATGTGTTATGCACTTACTTTTATCTAAAGAGGGATCCATCACCATGTTAAAGTCACCTCCCAAAAGAAAGTTCAGTGTATTCAAATCCTGAATCATTTGCGTCACCCGTCTGAAAAATGACCCGTCATCTACACGAGGTGCAGAAATATTACAAAGGGTCATAACTTCCCCCTACATTTTAACTTATAAAGCTATTATCCTTCCATCTCTGTCCGAACATTCTTTCGAGACCTGTAAAGGTGCATTCTTGCGAATTAGGATAGCAACACCTCTAGATCTAGAATTGAAAGATGAGCCGTGAGCTCTCGCAACCCACTCCTTCTCCAAGCTGCCAATTTCGTCTTTCAATAAGTGAGTTTCTTGTAGGAAGCATATATCAATCTTCATGTCATTTAAATAGTTAAAAGTATTTTTCTTCTTGACCTGATTGTTAATCCCATTAACATTCCAGGTTGCAAAGCACAATTAATTTCCACTTTTTCCAATCACACCTCCATCCATTCTAGTGCATTCAAGAACAAGTACTAGTCTCAGTATCAAGCAAAACAAAAAACAACCCCACACCCGCCCTCATAGGAAAACGCTATGCTACAACACAGCCTTCAACTTGTAAAATGAACGAAACATTTAACAGGTCCTATGCCCCAGGTCCCTCTCCTAATCACTACTAAACTCAAACAATAATAATAGATAAATAGAAATTGAAAATTGAAAATATGCTCCTTAGGCTCTCCTTACTGGGAGCAAATCTATGCTATTGCCTACGTAGACCCTAAAATGTCAAAACAAACAAAGCAAAATCATGGCCAAACACAGCAAAAATATATCTACATGGAGGCGGAGAGAAGAGGATTCCCTGCTACCATTGGTGACCGTCACCACTTTGGTCCAAAAGATGCTTGATCTAGAATGGTTTGAAATGAAACGCATGTTCCAGACCCAGTCGAAATTTGGGGATTATAGCCCCAATTTAGATGTAGTGCAAATATATATAAAATATAGACAGTGGCAGCAGTAAACTAAATGTGTCACCAAAAAACAGAGGACCCAAAACGTCACACTACTTTTATTAATTGCCTCCATAAACCACTGGGAATACAATATTGATTCTCAGATCTAAAAATCCATAAACGATAGCTAATAACGAGGAATAAATAAAAGGGAAATTAATTCAATAACCAACCCAATTATTAATAACCCCATATACCTTTATGAAGCATCATAAAATTCTTAGACAAAGTCAGGAATATAATTAGAGACTCTACATCTGTACAAAAAGATTCGGGAGTACCAACTAACTAGTCACCCGGAGACCAGAAGTGAAAATTATTAACAAGTATCAAGATCTGTAAACCTTTCATCTCCTACACAAGTCTATCCTAGAGCATCTACCATTTGTTGCAATAAACAAATAATTATAACAACCGGATGAGTGAAGTAAGGAACAGATCAGTAATCATTATTACAATGCATCAAGCTCTTAGATACACACGATATAAACCAGGTGATGGCAACACTGGTGATCCTGAACTCTAAATTCATAAAAGCATCAATGGGCGTCATTATGACTTTGGCGGTAGCCGTGCCAGAAAATACCGGCACGGCTGCCTCCGGAGTCATGAATTTTCTGGGCCTGGGAATGGGTATTTAGCGGGGCATTACATCCCCAGTGGACCCGGTAATTGCCCATTCCCGGGCACTGGAAAATATTACTCCCCCCCATTCCCATTTGAGTCTCATTGGACTCAATGGGAATGGGGAGGACGGATGCACCGGCATCATTCATGAATGGTGCCGGTGCATCCGTCGAGGTCTGCGAGCGGCTCCAGTTCTGCCCGCGAGGTCAGACCTGGCAGGCTGAAAGGCACCCGCTTGCAGTCCTCGTAGTTTGCCTGGAAACAACGGTACCGGCAAGCTTACTGGTACCGTTGTTTCCGTACCGGCAAACTTATAATGAGGCTCAATGAATACTTATCAGCATAAATATAGAACTAATTCCATACAATAAAAACAAAAAACACCAAACATTTCTAAGATTGTTAAGTCAATTTGAGGAGAAAAGGAATAGAAGTAGAGGAGCAGGACATCATTCAAATCAATAGCTTGGAAAACATATCCAAGTGCCATGAATTACATTGTGACAGGCAGGTGAATGTATTTTCGAAAATCTGATGAGGAAAATAAAATGGCCATCACATGAGTAGCAGATATAATAGAAGTCCGTCCACTAGTGTACACTACTAGAGTCCATTAGGCCAGATGATGATGGACAACCAAGCCTACTTTTACATAACCACAATGAAGTCCAGTCTGTCTGTGGGGGCGGATACACCTGAATAATGGACCAACACACCACCCATAATACCATTTCCTTAAAGCAAAACCATAGGGTGCCATCCGAAAATAATTTGACCCCGCTCCTCAAACGTAAAATTGTGTGAAATATTTAGGCTACAGAGCAGTATGTCAAAAAGAGCGCCCAGAAGAAAGAATAGAGTAAAATTCAAGTGATATATATATTCAATGAAGATCAGAAAGACTGTGAGGAACAGTCTAACAATCCAGCAAAAATTAATATTCTCCCCATGTACAATGCGCAATCCCGGCCCATTAACGTAGAACCTATAAATCGAATGCGTCTGCAAAGTGATAAAAGGTAGCCCCTCAGTCATGAGCCAACAAATAAAATGTGTAAATCATTTGAAATGGCAGGCTCACAAGTATAACTAGACCATATATAAGCAAGAACAGAGGAGATTGCAAATTGTACACAGATTAGAGCAAAGCAAGGTATGACATACATTCAAAGTATGAGTCATGTCCGAGCAAACAAAAACACATTGACAATAAATCAAAAGTTAGGTGTTACCTATTGACACATTCACTACAACAGTCATGGTGCAAGAGGGAATAACCCCACGTCTCCCAGCAATGAGAGATACCATCCCTTTAACCTAACAGACAATAGCCATGAAAGAACACAAAACAGGCATATTATGCAAACAAGAGTCGCATTCAGGAACATCACAGATCCCTTTGAAACCATCACTGAAGATGTTGTATATGAGGAAGTCAGAGGTGTGGAACAAAAAACCTTGAAATGAGCCTCACAATTACAATGATATCCGCCATGAATTCTTAGGATCCATTCACAACAGTAAGCATGGCGGAAGGGATGGGTAACTTCACAACCTATTGTTGCAATAGTCATCCTTTTTTTTGTGAAGTGAACCACAGCCGTGAGAGGGCACAGACAAAAGGGAATATTTGACAAGGAAAAGTCGTAACTAGAACAACAGCAGTCCCTCCTGACATCCCCACTGTAAAAGTTGCATATTATGGGACATAGAAAAAGCCAGAAACTTTCTGTCGAACGCCATTGTTAATGATGTCAATGGCGCTTGAAATATCCAAATACACTCCAATTACTGTGCCGTCAAAACCACAAGTGCATGAAAGACAGTGTAGGCGGGAAGCCACATTGTACAACTCACATTAAATTTAGTCAATCCGAGTAAGGGGTGTAGATAGCCAGCCGAAGATATGGCACTTGTGGAGCTGGATTGATTTGCAGTAAAAACAAAAGTCACCGCCCGTGAATGCTCAAACAAGGAAAGGAGAAGTGTATAAATATCCCTTACAGTACGTACATATGTTTCCGAGGCATCCGGCATCCTGTGCACCAAAGGCATACCGCAGCGTAGTACGCACTCTGCCAACATTCAGCAGCCGTGATTGCAATCCGCTACAATGTTACTCAGTTTTGCCAACTCCTCAGTCCGGAAAGCAGCTAGAGGCTGTCCTAAAAGTAGCTAAAAGTAGTTCAATGACATCACCGCCTAATTTGCATAATCTCTCATGCCTCTCGCGGCCGGACGGGGGCATCAGTGACATGACGTGACTTGTTGTGCTGGAGCCTGGCTACAAGGACGGGGGCATTGATTGGGGGTACTCCTACTGTTTTGTTGACATACATACTTTTCTATTGGTTTGGAAACTTGCAAGTCTCCAAACCAATAGAAAAAAGTGTACGTCTTCAAACCAAGGAAAGTAGCTACATTAGTCGCTAGTCACTTTCCATGAAGAAAGTCGCTAGGGGACTGCCGTCTGTCACTAAATATAGCGACAAAGTCGCTAAGTTGGCAACACCGATGTTACTACGCGTTTAGAGCATAATATCACAAGTTAGCTGATCCAGCATCGTGCGAAGGTCCTTTTCTCTAGCTCACACGGCAAAACACATGAAGAGAAAACACCAGAGCCCTCTTCATTCATATCAAGCTGTTATGATTCCAAAAAGTAACGTTAAACCATCTCAGCCACGTAGGCACCATTTTAAAGGGCAATCGTGCTTAAGCCAAAGAAAAAATAGTCAAAATAAAACAGTATGAGAAAAAATAAAATAACCATAAAGGAGCCAGGAGCACTTGTTCTCAACATGAAATGAAGGCAGATTCACCCTTCCCACTCCTATCTTTTTCTGTGTTTGAAATCTTGTAAAAATCGCTCTGGCGATTATAAACTCGTAATAAAATAAAGAAAAACACAAAAAAAAGATTCACCCTCCAACTGTTCCAGCCATTGCATAGCCTTTTGGGGGTCAGCAGTAGTTTTTTCCCCATCAGTGAGATCCAGGTTCAGCACAATGGTTTTATTCAAATGATTTTTGATATTCAGAAGATTGGCCAAATCTTTGGCTCCCTTAAAGGATCTTCTAATTAGCAGAGTCTTTTTGGGGTAGTCTGGATACAGGAAAATTGGGTTCCCCTTGAAGCTGACACTGCCCTTCATTCTCGCTGCTTTCATTAGATTCTCTCTTGTTCTGAACTTCACAATATCAGAATATGCCTGGCTCTGGGGCCCAGTTTCTTTCCACCTCTAAAAAGCGTGGTCAATATCATTTATAGTGATAGAGCCAAAACTGAAGCAGTCCCTAAACACTTGTATCACAAAGGCGGTCAAATGTTCACTATTAGATTCTGCCATTTCTTCAATCCCAACCAGCCCTAGATGTTTACCTCTCAGCTTCAAATGCATTTCAAGGTATTTCTCCTTCTCCTTCCGGAGTTCATCTTTAAGGTTGTTCTAAGCTCTGAAACTTCCAGCAATTTCAGTGCCCATGGAAATTGAAGTTCTTTCCAGCTCAGAGATCCTGCAATTCAGCTGGGACATCTTTAGCTTGAGATCAGCCATAGAAGCTTTGACTTTGCCGACATCCTGTGCCACCTGCAGCAGAAGAGTATAAATGTCCTGAGAAGTGGGAGTATCACTCATCACCAGAATCTGCTTAGGCTTTTTAGGGATTGGATTCTCTGCTTCTTCAATCTTTTTCTTTGAGTTCATTATCTTCAATTCTATATCTTCCAGGAGAGGACCCAGGAGCTGCAGGATTAGGCTGCTTCTTCAGAGGCCAGCATTCCGGAATCCCGGTGACTGGCTTTTCATGTTCCTTTCTACGGAGCAACATTTCTATGGCAATCCCAAGTCATCAGTTGACAAGTTAAGATTGAGTTAATGTGATACGTCTATCCGGTGCACAGCTGAACTTCAAAACAGTAGCGAGGTACTCATTCTCACTGTTACCGCTTATTCTAAACCACAAAGGCACATCTTTTAGGCATTTGTATTAAACTGTGTAAAGCATTTTTCGGCACCACAATGAAATCTCAACATGACTTATTACGGGAGCTCTTCGATCCAAAGCACTTCATAATGAAACCACAGCCCAATTAATAGCAGTCATTAAGCTGAAAGGGCGGAAGAGGTGGGCCACAGAGAGCAAAAGGAGTGACAGGGGCATTACATTTCACGGGTAAATGCCTTCCACCAAGCAGCATGCAAGAACTCAACACACGTGAGGATGGTTGACTAGAATCATCAGAGCTAATGGACATTTTAAATGAAAACCAGATAAAGCGTTGCCTCTTAATGATGCCAGTATCTAATCTCTGTTCAACTGAAATGACACAAATAATGTCATTATTAGAGTAATTGATGATCATGACTGCAGAACATTCCAATCCTCTGATATCTTCCCTCGATCACGTGTAAAGCTGTCGCTAGGACAACCTTCCACATCTCACTCAGGTCCTGATGCACGAAAAATGTTCCTCTAAAATGTCCTAAACGATGACGAGGATTGCCTGTCCACGAATAGATCCACACAAACGTAAGAATTCGGCAGCAAATCACAGCAGAGGTCTGATGCGCACAGTTGCTGCCAGTAAGGTAGCTCTGCGAGTTAAGCACTGACCACAGAGATCTGTGTGCAAACTGCAGTCCCTGGCTTGAATCACGGCAAAGCCGACTCAACCCTATCGCTTTACGAGGTCGATAAATTGGACATCGTTAAACTAGGTATTAATCTCATTTGGATTAAACCGCTTCTTGCCTTATCTTAACCACTTCTAAGAGTTGTAATATATGGTGTTAACGCTACTCAATTTGATGGTTCTCAATTTTTGGATCTTCGAAGGGTTAAGCTGGACCCAATGGCTTTCAAACCAGCCCCCTGCAAGCCGAACACAGCTATCCAGGTGATTGTGCATTTAGTTACATTAACTTCCTGAGCTGTCATGCCAGAAAACCGGTTCTTACAGCGCTTAGAATTGAGAAGAATCTGGTACAAAGCACTTTATCAAAGTGCAATATTATTGCTCTGTTAGATCTTGCTAAGGAAACGGGAATGTTGTCAGTGTGACATAAACTAGGATATGTTGTGAGGCTTTTGCCAAACGTGACCTACCAAATACATACATAAAAGAAGAAAAAACTTCAACGTTGTCATCATTGTGTGTATTTACGTGTTTCTATGCTCCGTTTTTGAATTTATGAAATATTATTAGATAATATGTGTACATAATTACTGCCTTTGCGTTTTACAGCCAAACAAACATTGAAACGTTTGCAATAAGAAACTAGGCAGGTCTCACAAATTCTTAATAATCTCACTACTCACTAGACTTGCAAGACGAGTTCCTTAGCTTACACACGTGACCGAAGAGAAATGTACTTGCCCCATGGTGACAACATATTCACCAGTGCTTTCTGTAAAATGGTGCAAGTCACCATAAGCACAATTCATATTGGTGCAATGTTACTACACAAAGACCAGCCGTGCACAGTGAAACTTTTATTTGCCAGTTACTGAAAACAACATTTGTTTGCAGTAAATGTTAAATAACTGTTTCAAACATCCCCATACTCGCCAGCAAGGCAGAGTACCATGCAAAATGCAAATGTTACTCACCCTTCATACAATCTCCTTGTCAATGTGAGTGGGCTAGTAGATTTTGCAAGCCCTGATAGGTATTCGTTTTAATTTGTGTACAAGCATATCGGAAGAACTTCTGCGTTACGCATTAACAGTGTGTTCAGTCTCTGGAGGAACCTTGTAATTTGTCAGGACTAACATCCAGTAAAAGAATCAGAAGGTGGAATGGAAAATAAATATTAGAACAGCTGAAAACAAAAGGAAGTGTTACAATAAAGATCGAAGCACATTCTAAAAATGACACCCCCAAAAAGCACGATGGTCTTGGTGGAAAAAAATGGAAAAATCAACTATATAGGACATAAACACATCAGCAGAAAAGGTGCAAAAATGACCCATAGAAATACTCAACATGTTTAATCTGTAATTGACTACGTACAGTCTTCTTGCGGAGAAATGAAGAAGCTTAGAATTTGTGACACAAATTTACATTGGAAAATTCCTCTTGACTCCCCCTCTATGTCTGACGCTCGAGAGAGTTCCACCCATCTAGGGGTGTCACCTCTACCGTCAATTGTTTTCACACTTGTGGTACTGGTCAGAAATTCCTGCAACTAGACATACATCCAGATGTCTGCACTTTTTCACAGTGCGAGAAGGATAGTGGAGATCCGCATAGCACAAAGTGTGGAACATAATAGTTGCTATTTGTAAGGCTACAAGTTTATAACGAAACAAATAGCCCGATTACTTACAAAAGGTCACTTCACTGAAAAATGACTAACAACTATCCAGATGAAGACTACAAATGTTAATAGGGTTGAAACATGTTGCTTGGATTATAGAAAGAGCATTTTCAACAAGAAAGCATGCAGTACAATATCCAGAGAACTTTGTCACAAATACATTTTCCTTTTATTTGCAGATTGATGTTAGTACTTCCAATTACACTATGCTTGACAGTGGAGAGAGGTGCCATGTTTAAAATAGTCTACTTGTCATTGGCACCCTAGGCGAGGTCACTAGCAACCAGATGAGCTTGGGACATGGCTGTATTCACTGTGATAAGTCTAGGTTCAGGGTGTGCCTTCGCCCGGTGCTTTACTTGTTACCCCTCCCTGAACCCCACTGAGCCTTGAGCACCCACGAAAAAACACACACGGGTGGTAAAGGCAAGAATAAATTAAAAGAAAAAAGATTTACTCACCTCTGTCTTGCGATGCCACTTCTTTGAGAGGGAGCCCTTTTTCGGTTTTGATTACATCAGCGTAATGAATATTGAAAACAGACTCACTGTCAGAGTTCTGAGGTTGCAGGGCAAAAGGTAAGCAAGATTTTCTTTTTTTCTTTTTTTTTCTTTTAAAATATTAACTTTGACGAGGGGCCATTACCGGCAGGGTCGGCCCGCTGCCTATGGTCATATCACCTCAATGGACCTCATTATGAGTTTGGCGGTGTGCCAAAAATTGTGGGTTGCCTTACCCCTCAAAAACATAAAAATCAACAGAATTACCACTGGTGGAATTACTGCCAATGGTTATTCTGCCAAAATAACCCTAGAATTCTATGAACTCCAATAAATGAGGACTAATACTGCCTACCAACACTTGTAATCTGGAGGTAATTGCGCAAGACAAAGTGGCAGTAACAATAAATCCATTTGGTGGTATTTCAGCAGATTTACCACCAAAATGACACCAAACTTATAATGAGAGCCAAAGTGAGCAAAATTTACCACTGTTAGTAAAGTTCTATAGAACCAGCCAACAAAACACATCTCCTTCTGTTCTGTACACAATTCTATTCTCACAGTGTCATAAACCTTCATGAGACCAGTGTGTGCCGTTATATAAACTCAAACTGGTAACAACACACTATTTATTTTCTCTCTTCTCCATTATCATTTCACAGCTCTTTTTGAGCATGGAAAACTGGCAACATAAAATATGTGCAGTGGGAATGATCCCATTGAGCTATATCATCGACACATAGAGAAGAACATAGAAATGCTAAACTTGAAGTAAAAAAGAGAACCTACATTTCTATTTTGTTTGGATTATCTGTTTATTCCATGACATTCTTCTTCGTCGACTTTTTTCTTTTCTATTTTTTTTTCCTCTTTTTTCTATTTTTCTGGTCTGGCTTGTAGCTTTGTCACAGTTTTTTCTTATTGTATCTTTCATTTTGTCTCTTATGTTAATTGGATGACTCTCCTTTCTTATTTGTATATTTTGCTAATTGCTGATTTGATAAGCCTATGCAATGGCAAACAGTTTCTATGGAAACTAAATGCTAAATAAAAAATAAAAATAAATAAAAAAAATAGAAATGAGCGCAAGAGCAACTTTAAGCCACTGTGCAGCACAAGCAGAAACGTGCCTATTTCCTCTCATTTCGCCGGTTTTGGAATTTAAGGGGTTTCTTTATTTTACATGAAAGGCTGAAATCAGATGCAATAATACAGCTATAACTGCAGATTGCCTCAGGGAGCTGCACAGCGTGTGATGCAAAGGCCGGGGCTGTAAATCATGTCTGAATGCGAGAGGCTGGAAATGGTGGCGAGCCGACCTTACCTGCCTGAAGCCGGTCCTGGTGTACTGCAGGATCTTCAGCGCATAATTCGACCTCTGGCCTTTGCTGTTGAATTCAATGTGGCCGGTGAGACCTTCCAATTCTACCTGTCCAGGAGAGAATGAGTTACAGCACCGTGCTGAACAAGGGTGACAAGACAGCAGCCCTGGCCTGGGACTCATCCACAGACTCTCAAATGCATCAACACATGCGCTCATCGCCTCGTGGCCAGTGCGTCATTTGTGGGGGTGTTTGCCACGGCTCAGCCCTGGCACTTGTTTTTGAGCCCCAGCACTTATTGTCTCAGACGCACTTTAATTATGAAGTGGCGATAGTCAGTGCATCCATCAGCCACGATGAGCAGGTGTGAGCTGTATTGTAACCCCAAATATGTCGACACTGTGGGGAGCAGCGATGGGTGGTGGCAGCAAGGGTGGGGAACTGCCCACCGGCAGTGCAACAGCAGTGCTAGAACATATCTGGGCCCTGACACTTCTTTTTTTTTTACAAATTAGGCACTGCCCGTGACACACTACCTCAGCCGCGCATTTCAACAGCTGCCATTCCTCAGGACCAGTAGGCACAGCGTTTACTAACCAACAGCCACCGCTAAGTCTTCATGCACGCATGATGCTAACCGCTGACGCATGTTACACATGCACCCAGTAGACTGTGTCGACTGCTAAACCACCGTCCCAAGGTGGCATTAATAAAGTAAGAACCTCCTGCAAAGACGCAGGGCCCGCTTGCACTTGTAAACTACCTCCCAAAGAGTAACCATTACTGTTATCAAAGAAAAACAAATCTTTTCCCAGGCCACCGAGCATGGTGGCAAACATACATATCTCTCTGTGCGTGTATGCCAACCTGTAAACTAACATTGCCAATGCTCCAATGCATGACCTTAAGAATGCAGCCCATATGCTTACTGTCAACCAATCAAGGCCTCAATATTTGGTGTTAATCAATAAACCACCTTCTTGGTGGCTGTCAAGTGAACCGCCTACTCCAGCCGCCCTATCGTTGTATATGTGCAAGGACTGTACAAGGCGGTAACCAATCTGGGAAGTAGCATCGTGCTGTATGTAGATAGTGCATGCTGACATGGGGTTCAGCCATATGCGTTTTATGAGGTCCACATGCCAGCCAACCAATGAACGTCCTCCTTGAAAGGCGCCATGAATAGTTTAACCGAATATGCCTCCTTTCACCAAGTGCCTATTCCTGGCTTTACCCAAACCGAAGTATTATCAAAAGTACCACATATTCGCAGGAGCTGATCCGTGGCGTTGCTCGTTTGACCGCGTAACCCAGAGGGAACCAATCAGGGGACAGCCCTTTTCCTGCCATGCGCCCTGTCTTTGGACCAAGGTACCAATGCAGATAAGACTGGCCCCTCGATGCAACGCTTGAGGGGGGGCCTGAAGACCCGACTCTTGAAAGAACATCTCTCCAATCGAAGATCACTCCACTCAACCCAATAGAGTTCCTCTACCCTCCCCTGCCCCGCCACCCGTTCCAGCTGCTCCTGCTGCTCCTGCACCCTACTGTGTGCACCCCCTTGTGCTCTGCATGGGGCTTGTGTTCATGTGTCATCTTCCCCCAGGTCCTAAAGCAGATTGTTACACAATAACAATAACCGCGCGCATGGCATGATCTGTGAGGATCTGTGTGATTACTGCGCATTTGTTACTGTAATAACTGAAAAAGCCGATTTCTTTTTAATTTGTACCCACTTTTCACTGCATATATATGCAGGGGGAGACCCCTGCAACCCAACCTACTTATATACTGTATCCATCCCACCGCACAAATATGGGGGAAATGGGGATGTCGAAAATCGACATTTTCGGTTGTCACAGGAAAAAATGCGGAGTAAATGTATAATCGCGATCTGTTAGTCAACCTTTCACAAAGCCTGCATAGTGACCAAGTGCACAGCCTCTTCCGCTCCCCCAGAACCTTATGCATGCTGCTTTCGAATGCACCAGCTTCCCTTATGCCACCAAGCACGATGCGATGCAATGCACCCATTGTATGCCCCTGTATGCTCCTCATTTCTGTGCAGTGGAGCCCGAAGCGTGGCATTACCCAAATTGCGCATGCGTGGATCTGCTGAAGGCACACCTTACCTTGTCCCTTCGTGACACATTTCACTAAATCCACACATTTCACTCCACCCACACATCCCCATCCATTGAAACTCATTCCTACTAAACAAGTTGCAATGCACACAGTTTCCAAAGCTCTCATGCTCTAAAAGCATTATTCACAATTGTTCCCAATAAACGGCCGAGGGTCTCCATGCACCAGTTTACCACTCAACCCCACATGCTTACGCCTGCACACAATTTCATCAAACAACACTGACCTCTGCATTCCCCATTCTGCTAAAAAACCTAAGCAGCAGCTTACCCGAGCAGAATGAGCAGTTTACATAACATTTTACTTAACAAGGACTGATGCCCTAGTACACCAAGTCCCTCATGGGCCCCCATGCACCCTACAGCCCAACACCACAGAAGTCGTCATGCACCATTTACCTAACCACACAGAGGCAGGGCAAACAACATGTTACCTGACATCACTGGGGTACCCCTATTGGTACAATGTGCTGTGTAACAACGAGATCTTCTGTGAGTCACGTTGCTCAATAATCGTGATAGCGCATTACACCCGGGTCTGCAACGCAAGGCTCTCCTGGAGTTATTGACTACAACCCCCATGATCCTTCACCATTGACCCTGTTGGCGCAGGCTGATGGGAACTGCAGTCATAAACATCAGGAGAACCAAAGATTGCAGACCCCTGCATTCCACAAATGTATACAACAGAACACCTGACCAAGTACTTAATTGAACCCAAAAACACACCCTGCTACAAGAACAAGGGCCAATGGAAAACTAGTTACCCAAAGCATCATCTTAACCGAGGTCCCATTTCTCATAACATTGGGGTCATGAACTCTGCATGTTGCAAATCTAGAAATGGGACATTGTTATTTGTGGTTCACCCTCCTCCTTCACTCCAGGTTCCCCCCCGCTCCAGATAACCATCCATGCACCAGGTATCCGATATGGATTCAAGAATGGGGTCTTCTTGAACCCCACATGGCGCCTTCCAGGTTGCCGCTCTTTTTCCCCACTTAGCAAGCCCCGCCTACATGGTGCCTTCCTGGTTGCCGCTCTTTTTCCCCACTTAAGGAGCCCTCCAGTCTCTTTTCCTTTGCAGATGGGGAGCAGGTGCAAGTGGATCTTGGTCACCTGGCCTAAGCACCACCCACCTTCTTAGCCCTGCCTCTTCCTTCCTTCTCTTAACTCTTAGATCAAGGGCATCTCTCGCCCTGGGTCCTCCTGGTCCGAAGGGCTGACAAAGAAAAGGGCAATTCCTGTTTGGACCTGTTCGGACCAGAAGGATCCAGGGACCAACCCCCTGCTCATTTTGCAGGTAAACATGCATCAACATGTATTTACTCGCTCTGTCCCCACAGGCCATCCCCACCCCCTCTGGTCCCCCTGTGATGTTCCCTTGTGCCCCCTCCCTTCTCGCACACAGGTGTTGCCTGTTTTGCTTGATTGTTCTACCCTGCTCCCCCTACCCCTTCTCCAGTCTACTTCTGCAGGAGTCTGTCCTGATACATTCTGGTTTCACCATCACTGTCTTGTGGCCAATGCTGGATTTGACTTTAATGGACTTCATTGATTCACAGTGCGCCACCCTTTCTCAACTCTCATGCTGGACTTCCTTTGCATCTTGTACTCATGGTGGCCCTGAATCATGCTGTTCCCATCTTCATCTTGTATCCTGGCTTGCAGCATTATTTGTTACTACAGACTTCTGCAGTTGTATTCACTCTCCCCTCTTGCTTCTCCACTCTTTTTGACTGCTTACTCTCTGTTCTCTCCTCCTCTCCCTTCTAACTTTCCTATCTCCTCTCCTCCTACCCTTACTTTCTTCTATGCACTTACTCTATCAGAATTGTCCCTGGAACTAGTATGATAGCGACCATGGTTGTCTCCTCCCCCGTCCCCTTACTTGTTTCCCCACCCCTCCAGCACTATCTGAAATGTCATCAGGCCTAGTACGATAGTCGCTTGTTTTGTTCCTCCCCTCCCTTTCTGCACCCCTCTCCCTCACCTTTTGTTTTTCTCTGGCTCTACCAGAAATGTTGTCAGGCCTAGTACGGTAGTTGCCTGTCTGTTTCCATTTCCTTCCCACTCTCCCCTTCCCTTCCTGATCTATGTCTTAGCTCTTGCACTATCTGAAATGCCATCAGGCCGAGTACGATAGTTAATTTCACATCCTTACTGTTCATGGCCTGTAAGAATGTCATTGTATTTTCCCTTGTTCCCTCCCTTGCCTTGAAGTGCTTTAAAACACATTGTGTATAGGCGCTATATAAATAAACTATCATATCATATCACAGCATTTGTGATGGCAGACTTAAGGCCGATATTATGCGTGAGAGATTTGTTATGAATTAATTCAGGGGTGTTGCTAGGTCTGGATAAGACCCGGGGCTACGCTGATGTCGAAACTGTCGGGACTTGGGGCTAGCTAGCCTTTTGGTTGTAGCTCCTGGAATTCTATCCGGGGCTAGAACCAAAAGATGAGGGGCTATAGCCCCCTTAGCCCCCCCCTAGCAACACCTCTGAATGAATTTACCCAGACACCCTACCACAACTAGCTCCGGGTGTATTCAACCTCCAGCCGGCTTCTGGGTAGGCAGTACCATCACTAAGAAATCACTCAAGGGAGATGGTTTTCCAACCAGGTATACATTTCCCAGACGAGTACTGCTACCTTTGTGAAAACCAGCCCCGTTCAGGCAATTGTCGTCATTTGCACTGCAAAGTGCAAAAGGGAAGTGTAAATTGCTTGAGAAATTGCTTTCATGTCTCCCTTTTTCACTTGGCAGTGCAATTTGAGTACTCGTCACCTGCCATAAATGCATTCCAAGCTGCTTTTACAATGGATTCCTATGGAATCCACCTGTTTTTTGCTGGTGTAAACTGCAGGGAGATTCGATAGGTATCCACAGCATTTGCACCAGCATGAAATGTCATGCTAGCATAAATGCTGGTGCATTTGTATGTCAGAGAGGATGAGGGTGGAGGAAACAGATATTTTGTACTGTGCACCCTGTCTGCCATACAAATCAATGGAAACATAGAGTGGAGTAACAATTATGCGTAAAAGGTTTACACGAACATTTTACGCATGATTTCTAGGATGATGTAAATTCCCCGGATCCAAACTCACTGTGGCCATTTAACTACATTCTTTTCAGCATTTTTAATGGGGGGGGAGCGCCATTTCCACAACCCCAAACTACCTTAAAATGTCGGATAAAATATACGTTGCAGCTGGTTGTTTGCAGTGTTCGCCAGAGCATCGCATGTTGGAGTTGATATGAGACACTGAGTGTCTTCAATGCCCCTACAGTGATGGTGCCTGAAATATATTCCACCGCCAAGCCGAGCACATTTACTGTGCATCAAAGAGGTGTGTTGGCCGGGGTCTCTCCAGTTCACCAGATCCATGGAGCTCGGTGTCTGTACAGTACACCGGAGCTTTGTCGCTCAGTGTGTTCCCCACCCCAGTAGCCATGCTGCTTGAAATGTAATCCATTGCCAAGCCACTCAGACGTACTGTGTACCAGAGAGGAATGCAGACCAGGGTCTCCACAGTTCACCAGTTCCATGGAGCTCGGTGTCTGTACAGTACACCAGAGCTTTGTTGCTCAGTGTGTTCCCCACCCCAGCAGCCATGCTGCTTGAAATGTAATCCATTGCCAAGCCACTCAGACATACTGTGTACCAGAGAGGAATGCAGACCAGGGTCTCCACAGTTCACCACATCCATGGAGCTTTGTTGCACAGGGGCTCAATGTCTTGACTGTTCCCTATAGGGATTCTGCCTGAAATGTAATCCATTGCAAAGCCCCTCAGATGTACTGTATACCAGAGAGGGATATTGGCCAGTGTCTGCATTTCACCAGATTCATGGAGTTCGGTGTTTATACAGGTCTCCAGAGCACTGCACCTGGCTGTCGGTAGAGCACACCAAAACAATACCACTGTCTTCACTGCCCCTTGTGTCATTATGCATGACATGTAATTCATCGCTAAAATGCTTGGGTATACACTGTGCCAGAGAGGCATGCAGGCCAATGTCTGTAGAGTGCATGTCAGTACAGTATGACAATCACTGCATACAACTTGTTACATTGCCAAACCACTTGGGCCTACACAGTACCACAGAGCCATGCCTCTCTCTGCCAGTCCATAGGAGGGGCTAGCGGAGGGTGCCAGTCTGTTGACATTTCAGTCCCTTCTCACCATTCGCAGATAGTTCATCAAGCTGGTGCCATGCTGCCAGATCTGGGCCGACCCACAAGACAGGGGCTTCACGCCAATCTCCTGGCTCCGGTTCAGCTCCTGCACCGCACTCACCACAGTGTACACCGCGTCAAAGAGCAATGCAGAGGATAGCTGTGGAGAGAGGGGAGAAGGGTGAGTAAAGACACACAATGCAGAGGTGTTTCAGTGGCTGAGGAGGTGACTAGAGGGACAGAGGTGGACAGGGAAGACGTGTAGTGAGGAGCGTGAGGGGTTGTCTACGGTTGGAAAGTAGGTCAAGCCTATCAAGCTTTTCCTAATTCTGCAGGCATGTGGAGAGTACGTACAACATAAAAATACCCAAAGGTGGCTCTGCGACCACCCTCCACCAATCAAGAATGCAAAAACTCCCTCTGTCCCAGGTAAAGAAAATGGTATTGTCCAATTTTCTCAAATTTAATTGAACGCATGGTAGATTTGGCTGAATTCGAACAGCTACGATTTGTTCGATTAAATTCGAAAAAACTTGGGTAATTAATACCGAAGATGGGGAGGAGGGTTGTGGGGGTGTCCCCCACTCCACCTGTTCAGTAGTGATTGCCTTGGTGGGTGGCAGGAGTGTCTCCCACTCCCTGAGGACTGGAGGCTGGGGACAAAAAAATTAGAAAAGCGGTCCCTGTGGTGTCGGATCCGACCCACGTAAGAGGGACGGATCCGACGCTGCAGGGTCAGAAGGAAACGAAGAAGCAAAAGGTAAGTGTGGGGGGAGGTGTATTTTGGGTCTGGTGGGTCAAAGTTTGGCTGGGTTTGGCCATGGCAAAATTGTATTCACAGCGGAATTGACACTGTCAATTCTGCCGCAAACAGTTCTGCCACGGTCAAATCACACATATCCAAAGAAAACTCCATTGCTCTCCTTCTTTACTAAGATACTGTATAAAATAGCACAGTAATGAGTAATTAAAAGGATCAGGTAGGGACATTTTTAAGCAGTAAAGAGCTCTTTATGTGTCTCAAACCAACACACGAAGCTTAGCTACTGGAAAAACACACCAGAACCTTCTAGTCATAACAGTTATTGATGTAACATATAGGATAACAAGGAGCACAAGTGGTGTATCTGAGATGTCACAATGTGATGCGGGTGACTACCAAACCATGTGGTCCTCCCCAAGGTGGAGGATAGACTTACAGATGGAACTCTTCTGAGCCTCAAGCAAAAGTTCGGGTCTGGGTGCAAGGAGAAGAGTTCTAAAGCTGTTAGAACTCTTGTGGAGGAATAAGCTATCTTTTTAAAAAGAATTGTATTGGTTTCACATGTTTACAAAAAGAAACCTTTCACAACAACATCAACATCAAGTGCTCCAAATATAACATCTTCCTACTGCATTTAGAGTTCCACACAATTCATCACGCAGATTTGCCCATTCTTACTACGAATGTTGCCGAGGATATCCTCCCCTTAGCATTACAATTAATTCTAGAATGCCATTCCCATTCAATACCTCATGTAAGCTCACTGCTTAGTTTTGTTTTTAGCATCTATTCCACTAGCTTAATTACTGCCAAAACAATGCTTCTTATTTTACCCAGTAGGACCCATTCCCACTATTTTTCTGCCGACAGTGATATGATGTGCCTAATGTGGTCCTCCAAGAACCTTGATCGTACATCTGTTAAGGCTTTACATGAGGTTATTAAGTGAGAGTTTCCACCCTCCCCACAGTCCCAAATTATCTAGATTGTGAATTCACCAGTTCAGTTTGATTCCTTGCCAATTCAACTTCTCTAATGGCCAGAATGTTTAGTCTACATCTGAGCAAAAAGGCCTCTACGGTGTGGAGATGGAAACTTCTGTAGGTAGGTGGCCAACTGGTTCAATCCCTTTCGCTCTGTACTTAAAATGGGTCTCAACTTACCTGATCCTCTCCTATTGACAATTTCAATCCAATCTAAACCCTGCAGCTTTTTTTTGGCTTTCATAGGGTTTGAGATTAGTTCCTCAAGCTCAATGTTCGAATTTCTTAAGTACGCCTTCAATTTTAACCGCCAACGAATTAGGCCTTTTTCTTGCTCGCAGGCCTGCATTTGGAGGATTGCAAAGGGGGGTACCAAATCCGCCAGCATACATTTCCTATATTGGGCTATGGATTTCCACAGTAATGCCGAAGCTGGTGACTGAAGTCTCAGTTGATATCTGATGGTGGGGATTGGGAGGGGTGGGGAGTTTGGTAATTTCAAGATCTTTCGCCAAAACAATCCCTCCAAGATTCTCCAGATTTTTCATGACATGTTTAACATTGCTTTGGAGCCATATGTCAACATTTTATAACTTTTTGCCGGTAGAAGGTAATAAGGGGCAAAAGAGAGTAGCTGCCATACTTTCTACGCAGAGCCACACCCTGTACTGATAGCTTTCCTACTTTCATCCTAAGAGACATATAGTGTGACTCTTGTCATCAATGTTCTTATTAATGACCGCTCCAAGGTAGACCATAGTATCAAAGACCTCCAATCGTTTTTTGCTCCACTCGCCAAACAAACCCGCCATTTTGTTTTCTATGGGCCGATGACAAGGCTAAGATCTTGGATTTCCCCACATTGATCTTCATGTCGTTGACCTTCAGATATTTCTTGAAAGTCTCACTCCGCCTCTGAGGGCCAATGGGGGTTTGATCTATAAAGACCAAGTCGTCGGCATATAGTATCCAGGGTACCTCAGTCTTATTTATCCTTGTGGGAAATGATTGGACTGTTTTTTGGGATTGCCCAATGTCCGACATATATAAGCTGAAGAGTAATGGAGCCAGGGCACACCCCTGCTTTAGTCCACAATGAGTGTCAATTTTCCTTGAGAGCTGGCCATTCTCAGATAAACAAATCTGTATTGAGGTGTTTGAGTATAGAGCCCTCATGGCCTCTACCAGGTCGATAGGACAATTCCATTTCCTTACTTTACTCCAGAGACGCTCTCTATTTACACAGTCAAAGGCCTGATCAAGGTCCATGAAGGCCATATATACACAGGTCCTTGGCTCTAGGACTCTCTGATATTAATAATGAACAGATTCAGTGGGGTTCCCACCCCCTTCATGAACCCAGTTTGTCTAGGGTCCAGTCTGCCTGTTTTTGTTGCCCATGCATTTAAGTCTCGCAATAGGACCAATGTAAACAATTTGCCCAATGAGTCAAGAAGGGTGATCGGGCGATAGTTTTTTGAATCGCCTCGATCGCCCTTGTTGAATATGGGGACTATAATGGCTTCCTACCACGTTGTTGGGATTTGCTTGGTCCGTATTATCTGTTTAAACATGGATATTGCCAATCCTCCCCAGACCTCAATGTTCTCTCTTAAAACCTGGCTAGACAGCCCATCAGGGCCTGCCACTCTAGAGGTGCTCAGTCTGCCTACAATGAGTCTTACATCTTCCTCCTCCAGTGCAAAATTCCAACTCTTTGAACTCTTCCCCACTTCCATTTGATTAGAGGTCTGAGAATTAGCAAAAAGGGCTGAGTATTGGGAAACCCATCGTTCTTCAGTTACTTGGCCAAGCATGTTGGAGGATCTGAAATTGCCTCAGTGTCAGGTCCCAGGTTAGGTAGGTGTACTTTGTAAATGAAATTAGATTATAGATTTAATTAATTTATTGTTTTAATCTGATTTTGGGTTGTTGATCTTAACTTCTGTTCATCAGAGTGCTAACTCCCCAAACCAACATGGTGGCAGTAGTGCCAGTTCCTGATTGGAAGTTTCATGAACCTCTGACCTTCCATACAATTCTAAACTGCCTTTCATTGTTCACCTTCAAAAAGGAAGGTCCTGTTTTGATTAAGTTCCTGTGTCAAGGCCTTTTGATGAGATTCTGGTGAAGTTTACAAAGATAAATATTGTTTCCTGAGAAGCTGGTCAACGTGGGACAAGCTCAGCTGATAATTTGGTGGGAGCGTCGCTTTTTCTCAAGCTGGAGAAAAGTTGCTTTATTTTTATCACTTTATTCATGTTAGGTATTTATTTAGTTTAGGTATTTAGATTCGTTTCATTTTACTTCAAAAATCTGCTTGACTTTTATGACTCCGTGTAATTGACACGGTTTTGAATTTCTGACTTTGTACTGAAGGAAGAAGCGTTTGGAATTTTAACTGCGCAGTTTTCTTAGATCAGTGCTTCAGAGCCTTCATTTTTGTTTCACGCATGCGCGAAGGAGAAGTGTCCTTGTTTTACTGCTGAGTCTCGTATCTGATCTGATTTTCAAGTCTGTCAGTTTCAGTACGGTTGCGTGAGTGAAAATTGCTTAAGGAAAATACCTGAGCCTAAATTTTTGATGTTGTTTAACTTGAATTTATAAGGCTTTTAATTACGCTTGCGCGCCATTATATAAGGTGGCATCTAAAAATATTCACTGTGCGCATGTGGAAAGTAAAGACACATTGATTTCATGAGCATAGCACATTTTTCTGAAGGATAAGACAGCGCCTGAACTTGTCTATTGTGCGCATGTCAAAGGCAAAAGCAGTTGTTTTCGTTAGCATTGCGCATGTGCTCAAAAGGTAAACAGCATCTGAACTCATTTACAGTGCTTAAGTCAAAAGCAAAGCTTCGGATTCCATTAGCATTGCGCATGTGCTTCAAAGGTTGAACAGGATCTGAATTCATTCTTATTGTTCTTGTTAAAAGTTTTAAAATACCATCTGAACTCTTAATTGCGCATTTGTTACTAAAGTAGAAGGAACATCTGAACAGGAATACAATGTGCTTGAGAAAGGATGAAATGCAATTGAATGAATGAACACTCGAAAGTGATTTCCTGTTTAATTTAAGAAGATTGCACATTCTTGAACTCATTATTTTGAGCAATTTTGGTTGAGGAACAAAATGCATTCTTAAATTCACATTGCCCTTCTGAAATTGAACATTGACTGTGCAAGATAAATTCTCAATGGGTCTTTGTGAAAAAGAAGTTAATTAATCTCCAAGGTTATTTCGGAGATGGGACAGGTATGGGTTTAGATATTAAATTATTTGATATTTAGAGATTGAGTTAATTTAATGCATGTCTCCATTATTTAATAAACATTAATGTCTCCTTCTACAGATTGCAGCCCACCAGAAGTAGGCGTCTGTCGTTTGTTATTTTCTCCACTTCCCCTTTTCCCTTGGGAGTGTTAGTTCTTCAACTGGGTTTAAGACAGTTGTTGATCAAACGTTCTTGAGAGATCTGTGGGGCTCAGCATCTCCTGCAGACGCAGACGCCAGGACCGGACAGATGAAAGGCCAAAAAATAGTCTGCCTGGTTTGTTGAGTCTCACAGATTTCATCATGGAACAGTTGGGAGAAGTAATCCAAGAACTGAGAGAAGAATTAAGAGTTTCTCATTTAGAGAATTCAAAATTACATAAAAAGGTGGAGGAGTTGGGAGTTAAGATGACTCGGATTCAAGAATCCATTGGGGAATCTAGAACCCAGAGAGTAGGGTATTCTGGGGAAGGATTGTCTTCGGAGTTGGGAGCCACAGGGAACAGTGAACAACAACCCCCAGTTCTGGAAAGAGCAGACGGGAGAGATGAAGATAGAGTAGGAAGACACATTTTGAGTCAGACATCAGTTCCTTTAGCGTCCCCAGAACGTTTTAGGGGAGATGTTAAAACATTTTCAACTTTTGTTACACAGTGTGAGTTACATTTCTTGTGTCGTCCTGAGAGTTTTAGAACTGACATGGCTAAAGTTGCATTTATGTTATCTTATTTAACTGGGGATGCATCATCTTGGGCAGTTCTTTTGGTTGCTCAAGAGAATCCAATTTTGAAAGATGTTGTTCTATTTAAAGAAGAGTTTCGAAAGATGTTTGGAAGAAGAATGATTTCACAAGAGTTAGATGGGGAACTGTTAGATTTAAAACAAGGAAATAAGGACTTAGTGAGTTATGTAACAGCTTTTAGAGCTCTAGTTTTGGAAACAGGGTGGCCAGAGGACAAGAGATCGTCCTTATTTTACAGAGGTTTAAGGGACGAATTTAAAGACGCTTTATCAACCATGGTTGATCGTCCCACTTCTTGTGATGCCTTAATTGACTTAGTTATGCGAATAGATTTTCGATTGGGAGAAAGAAGAAATGAACGTAGAAAGGGTTTTGGAGAGGTCAAGGTGGGTCAGCGTTTTGAGAAACCTAGAATGGAAGAAAGGAGTAAAGTCAGTGAACAGTCAGGCAAAATAAGAGGACCATTATCTAAAGAGGAGAAGGATAGGAGAAGAGCTAATCACTTGTGTTTATATTGTGGGCGTAGTGGTCATTTTCTAGGGAATTGTCCTTACACTCCCAAAAGAGGGCAGTCCAATGTTTCTCGATCTCAACAGGTGGCGAATACCCTTCAAGCGGCTATACCTCATGTAACAATTAACGTATCCTTATTCTTGGATGATGTTTTAAAAGGATCAGGACCAGCCATGATTGATTCAGGGGCAACTGGTAATTTTATGGATTGGGGATTGGCTCGGTCTATGAAAATTCCATTAGTTGAAAAAATAGCAGTAGAGCAAGTAAGAGCAGTAGATGGTTCTCAGTTAACCTCGGGACCCATCACTCATGAAACTGTTCCTTTGTTTATGACACTGGTTAAAGATCACTCTGAGTATATTGTTTTTGAACTTATTGATGCTCCTCAGCTACAAATCATTTTGGGAATGCCTTGGTTGACTAATCATAATCCCACAATTGACTGGGGAAGAAGAATATTAGATTTTCGATCAGAAATTTGTAAGGAACATTGTTTCAATTGTAAGTATGAGATCAGAGATGAGAGTATTGAAAGTGGAAGAGTGGTGGCTTTAGCTCAAAATGGATTTGAAGAACATTCTATTGGAGCTGTGATGGGTTTTTTGCCTGAGTGTTATAAAGAGTTTACTTGTGTGTTTGATGAGGTTGAAGCAGGGGAGTTACCTCCACATCGATCATATGATTGCAAACTTGATTTAGAGGATGGAGCAATCTTACCTAGTAGTAGGGTGTATGCCTTGACCGAGAAGGAAAATGATTACTTGAAGGAATACATTGAGGAAAATCTCAATAAAGGGTTTATTAGACACTCACAATCTCCTGCAGCTTCACCATTGTTTTTTGTACCCAAGAAGGAAGGGAAGCTCAGAGCTTGCATTGATTATAGATCTTTGAATAAAGTCACTGTTAAGAATCGCTATCCTTTGCCATTGATTCCAGAAATGTTAAACCAAATTCAAGGAGCAACCATTTTTACTAAATTGGATTTGAGAGGAGCTTACCATTTGGTTAGGGTTAGAGAGGGAGACGAGTGGAAGACTGCTTTCAAAACACGTTTTGGTTTGTTTGAATACCTTGTGATGCCATTCGGATTATGTAATGCCCCAGCGGCTTTTCAATTCTTTATTAATGATGTTTTGAAAGAATTTCTAGATCTTTTTGTCGTAGTTTATATTGATGACATTTTGATTTTTTCACATAATTTGGAGCAACATTATCAACATGTAAGACAAGTTTTGAAGAAGTTACACGATCATCATCTTTTTGCTAGTCTTGATAAGAGTCAATTTCATACTGAAGTGGTGGAGTTTCTGGGTTTCGTGATTTCTCCTCAAGGGTTGGAAATGGATAAAAAAAAAGTCAGAGCAGTGAAAGATTGGCCGACTCCCACTAAGATCAAGGAAGTGCAAAGTTTTTTAGGTTTTGCTAATTTTTATAGGAGATTTATCAAAGATTTTTCATCCATTATTCCTCCTATCACTAGACTTTTAAAAAAAGGTGTACCTTTTCTTTGGAATCAAGAAACGGAAGAGGCTTTTAACACCTTGAAGAATAGATTTATTTCTGGTCCTAGTCTTTTACACCCAGATCCAACACAACCATTCTTTGTAGAAGCAGACGCTTCTAATTTTGCAGTTGGAGCTATTTTATCTCAAAGGCATAAAGAAACTGGTCAGCTTCATCCAATAGCATTCTTCTCAAAGAAATTTTCTGCCGCAGAAAGTAACTATTCAATAATGGATAAGGAATTACTTGCAATAAAAGCTGCATTTCAAGAATGGCGACATTTTTTGATGGGTGCCAGAAATCCTGTCACGGTGCTTACTGATCACCCAAATTTACTTTTTCTTAAGTCAGCTAAGACTCTTACTCCCAGACAGTTACGTTGGTCATTATTTTTTGCGGATTTTGACTTTGTAGTGACATACAGACCTGGGAAATTAAATGGTAAAGCGGATGCTTTATCCAGA
This sequence comes from Ambystoma mexicanum, assembly GCF_040938575.1. Classification (NCBI taxonomy): domain Eukaryota; kingdom Metazoa; phylum Chordata; class Amphibia; order Caudata; family Ambystomatidae; genus Ambystoma; species Ambystoma mexicanum. Next base: position 151,615,094 of record NC_090931.1, read on the forward strand.
CAATTTCCTGGTTGTGAAAAAGAATTAGAGTTAAGACCTGAACCTGTAATTCCTGAAGAACATTTTGTTTCAGCTAACTCTTCTAAAAAAGAAGATTTGCAGGAGTTAATTAAAATAAATCTGAATATTCAGAAGATGAAAGAATGGGCACAGTTGGATGTTAAAAGAACTATTAAAAATGGTTTACCTTATTTTGAGGATAAGTTGTATCTCCCGAGTGAGGACCTTAGAGAGAAAATTTTACAAGATTGTCATGATTCAGTTTTAGCTGGACATCCGGGTTTTCATAAGACTTTGGATTTAGTTCTACGGCATTTCTGGTGGGAAAGTATTAAGAAAGATGTCTTAAATTATGTAAAGACTTGTGAAGTCTGTGCTAAGTCAAAACATGAGACTGGAAAACCTTCTGGACTTCTTGAACCCTTGCCTATTCCTCCTCGGCCTTGGCATACAATTTGTTTAGATTTTATTGTAGATTTACCTAACGATAGAGGATTCTCCACAATTCTGGTAGTGGTAGATTGTTTCTCTAAAGAGAGTCATTTTATTCCCATGAAAGGAGGAGTTACAGCTTCAAGTCTAGCTAAAAAATTCATTCAAGAAATTGTACGATTGCATGGAATTCCCAGTCAAGTTATTTCAGATAGGGGGTCTCAATTTGTGTCGAGATTTTGGAAGGAATTTTGTAGGAGATTGGGTTTGAAGATAAAATTAACATCAGGATATCACCCAGAGGCTAATGGTCAAGTAGAAAGAATCAATCAGGAATTAGAAAAATATTTAAGATGTTTTGTCGAAGGAGAGTTTGAGTGGGTGGATTTGTTGTGGACAGCGGAATTTGCATATAATAATTCTACTAAAACCTCTACTTCCATGTCACCTTTTTTTTGTGGAAGAGGTAATAATCCTCGGTTTCTATGTGAGAATGATGGAGTAAATGAGACATGTCCAGCTGTGAAAGATATAACTGAAATAATTCAGAAAGGTTGGGCTAAAGCAAAAGAAATGTTACAAAAAAGTAAGTCTGAGTATAAAAGATTTGCAGATTTTAAAAGAAAGAAAAGTCCAAGTTATGCTAAAGGTGATTTAGTCTGGTTATCAGCAAAAAATATTAAATTGAAAGGAAAAAATAAATTTTGTCCTAAGTTTTTGGGTCCTTTTGAGATTGAGGAAGTGATAGGACCAGTATCAGTCAAACTTAAATTGACTACTAATTTGAAAATTCATCCAGTATTTCATGTAAGTTTATTAAAACCAGTGTCAAAAGGAATCAGAATGAGACCAGTTCCTAAACCAATTGTTTTGGAAACTAATTCAGAAGAATTTGAGGTTAAAAGAATACTTGATTCTAGAAAAGTAAGGGGAAAGATTCAATATCTTATTGATTGGAAGGGGTTTGGTCCTGATGAAAGAAGTTGGGAGTCAGAATCTGATATTCATGCGGAAAGATTAGTATCTAAGTTTCACAGAAGAAATCCAAATAAACCTGGCCCTGAGGTCAGGGCTTAAGGAGGGGGTACTGTCAGGTCCCAGGTTAGGTAGGTGTACTTTGTAAATGAAATTAGATTATAGATTTAATTAATTTATTGTTTTAATCTGATTTTGGGTTGTTGATCTTAACTTCTGTTCATCAGAGTGCTAACTCCCCAAACCAACATGGTGGCAGTAGTGCCAGTTCCTGATTGGAAGTTTCATGAACCTCTGACCTTCCATACAATTCTAAACTGCCTTTCATTGTTCACCTTCAAAAAGGAAGGTCCTGTTTTGATTAAGTTCCTGCGTCAAGGCCTTTTGATGAGATTCTGGTGAAGTTTACAAAGATAAATATTGTTTCCTGAGAAGCTGGTCAACGTGGGACAAGCTCAGCTGATAATTTGGTGGGAGCGTCGCTTTTTCTCAAGCTGGAGAAAAGTTGCTTTATTTTTATCACTTTATTCATGTTAGGTATTTATTTAGTTTAGGTATTTAGATTCGTTTCATTTTACTTCAAAAATCTGCTTGACTTTTATGACTCCGTGTAATTGACACGGTTTTGAATTTCTGACTTTGTACTGAAGGAAGAAGCGTTTGGAATTTTAACTGCGCAGTTTTCTTAGATCAGTGCTTCAGAGCCTTCATTTTTGTTTCACGCATGCGCGAAGGAGAAGTGTCCTTGTTTTACTGCTGAGTCTCGTATCTGATCTGATTTTCAAGTCTGTCAGTTTCAGTACGGTTGCGTGAGTGAAAATTGCTTAAGGAAAATACCTGAGCCTAAATTTTTGATGTTGTTTAACTTGAATTTATAAGGCTTTTAATTACGCTTGCGCGCCATTATATAAGGTGGCATCTAAAAATATTCACTGTGCGCATGTGGAAAGTAAAGACACATTGATTTCATGAGCATAGCACATTTTTCTGAAGGATAAGACAGCGCCTGAACTTGTCTATTGTGCGCATGTCAAAGGCAAAAGCAGTTGTTTTCGTTAGCATTGCGCATGTGCTCAAAAGGTAAACAGCATCTGAACTCATTTACAGTGCTTAAGTCAAAAGCAAAGCTTCGGATTCCATTAGCATTGCGCATGTGCTTCAAAGGTTGAACAGGATCTGAATTCATTCTTATTGTTCTTGTTAAAAGTTTTAAAATACCATCTGAACTCTTAATTGCGCATTTGTTACTAAAGTAGAAGGAACATCTGAACAGGAATACAATGTGCTTGAGAAAGGATGAAATGCAATTGAATGAATGAACACTCGAAAGTGATTTCCTGTTTAATTTAAGAAGATTGCATATTCTTGAACTCATTATTTTGAGCAATTTTGGTTGAGGAACAAAATGCATTCTTAAATTCACATTGCCCTTCTGAAATTGAACATTGACTGTGCAAGATAAATTCTCAATGGGTCTTTGTGAAAAAGAAGTTAATTAATCTCCAAGGTTATTTCGGAGATGGGACAGGTATGGGTTTAGATATTAAATTATTTGATATTTAGAGATTGAGTTAATTTAATGCATGTCTCCATTATTTAATAAACATTAATGTCTCCTTCTACAGATTGCAGCCCACCAGAAGTAGGCGTCTGTCGTTTGTTATTTTCTCCACTTCCCCTTTTCCCTTGGGAGTGTTAGTTCTTCAACTGGGTTTAAGACAGTTGTTGATCAAACGTTCTTGAGAGATCTGTGGGGCTCAGCATCTCCTGCAGACGCAGACGCCAGGACCGGACACTCAGTTGTTGAGGAATTCCCACAAATTTCCAGTATTTTTTTGACAGATGGTTTCCAACATTTTCTCTGCATCCCTTTGCATTCTCATGGACCTCGTGGCCAATAACCAATTGCTTCATTTTTGTTTACGGACACGTACCTTGTCATATCTTCCAGGACCTTGTTCTCTCCTTACTTTTCTAATATCAGCTCTCAATTCTCTTCTGGTCATCACTAGCGTAAAATCCTAGGCATGTTTGGGGATTTTATCAGAATTCCCTCTTTTATTACTTGCTGCGCTATAGTCTTTAAGGATCCATAGCTATTCTACATTGCTATGATTCTTTCGAATAGATTCTTCAAATTGTCGAGAGATATTTTTTACCTTGCGTTGTCGGATCCTTAATCGATTTTTCCCCCAGGTTACCTCAACCGGGCCCATTTTCATCTGTGGTGGAACCGAGTAGATGTCACGCAAAGAAATGGCCAGAAGGTCATGATCACTAAGAGGTTGCTTTACTATTTCAAATCTGACAATCCTTTCTATCATATTACTTGAAACAAAACAGTAGTCCAGACAGGATCTCAACTGACCTCTTCCCCATGTGCAAGCACCTGGTCTGTCTCCTTCTGTTTGTGCATTTATCAGGAATAGTTCTCTAGCAGTTGTTTTGGAGACCCAGTGTCACGCTGTTTCATACATCTGACCCTCTTTCAGGGGCCAAACCTTTTCATTCAATAGCCAAGTTTTCAGGTCCCCGCATATAATAATGCAGGCATATTCCCATTCAATCATAGCTTTATCTATAGCAATCCTTATCGACTTGAGAAACTTCACCTTCGGATACATATTAGCCCTCCAGTATACCGTAACTAGAAGGTACTTTGTTGCCACCGGATGGGTTCCCCTACTAAACTTTAAAACTTGCACGTAAGGGTTCATATTTTCTTGGCTAATCATTCTTAGCCCCGCATCCACCTTTATCAATGTTAAAAGACCAGAAAAGGGTCTTCCTAGAATGCCTTTAGATGCTGGATTTAGATGAGACTCGTATCCTTCGAATGAGGGGTTGGACCTGAGCCAAGTCTCTTGGAAGCATAAGATGTCATATTGTCCCAACGTACATGAATTTTCATTAAATAATGTTTTAAATCCTCTTGGATTCCAGGACCCCGATGCAAAGCCTGTGTTCCACTCGGGTTCGGCCAGTCTATTTCTGTTTGTAGTTGCCCAATGCCCCATTTAGCCAGTCCCAGTTCGTTGGCCCAGCACCTTGATGTTTATCCGTTTTGAGATTAAGGTTACTCTTCTGTTTCGAGCTTTGGTTCTCGATGGTACATTTTAGGGGTGGCAGATCTTTTTGGGAGAAGAGCACTTGCTTTTTCTTTTGGGTTTGGCCCTCCTCTGGATTTCTTTTATTGCTCATTGAGGCTTTCTTAAAATGCTGCTCAGTTGGATTCTTGTTGGAGTTCTCCGACCTAGTTGCTTTGATGATTGCTGACTTCATAGCCCAGGGGCAATGATTTGTCACTCTGGGCAAGCAGATTTTCCTTGGTTATTAACGAGTCCAAATGAAGAATCAGACAATTAATTTTTTCTCTACCACAAATTCTACCACCCTGATGTCTTCGGTGGTCAAGTGTCTAAGCGCGGGGATATATGGCAGGAGCTTCATAACGTTCAGGCGGTTCAGAATTGGGGCATTTGGGCCTGATATAATTATTTCCAGGTACACTTTTAGATCTTCCCTAGGATTGTCCTGGTCAGAGTTAGTCTGTGTTATTAGTTTCTGCTGCGCTTTCAGGTGCCATTTCAGACTTCAATTATCGGTGTTCTTTCCCCACCTTAGTTTGGTCTGGCTTCGCTCATAGTTCTCCTGATGCTAGTCTTTTTTCTTCCATTGGCTGATGATTTTGCGTAGCAGTAGATTGCTTGACATTGGCCATAGATTTACTGTTCTGTTGATCTTGCTGTTCGAGCAGATTTGACTGACTTGTCTTTCAATCTCAGTCCAATCAGATCTGCTTAAATTATTCCACTCCTCCTCTTCTTCTTCATGATCCACTATTTCTAGCAAGTCATTTAGGCCTGTTTCTGTAGTGGACTCATTACTCTCCACCACTCTGTTATTTTTCAGGTCGATTGTAACTGTGGTAGGTTCTATCAGCAGAGGAGCCTCTAGTGGCAACATCAGCTACTTTCTCTGACGTTTCGGTGATTGTTTTAGGAAAGCTCTTGGGCCATTAGATTTCCTTTTCCGCGTTGTTATATTTTTGTTTTTTTTCCCTACATTTTTCCTTTAACTTTTCTAGAACCATCGAGCACCACTGATGCCTCCTGAAGGGGGCCTTGTTTCCATATAGAGAACATATTTGTCTCCTTTGCAGGGCCTTTGGATGGAGATGTTCTGGCATCCCACACTATTACCACCTCCAAATGTCCACTACAGCTAGAATGAACAATGGAATTCGATTCGGGAGACTTCAGTCCGCATTTATTGAGATTCTCTGTCTGCTCTGCTTTCCACTGCATCCTCATCCATTTGCAATCCTGCAGGATTGCGTCCATCAAGAGGGCCTTGTCAGTGGATTCCCTCCTTGCCATGTCGCACAGGCGGTTCTGCCATTGGAGAGAGGCTTCCACTTCTTTATTCAGTCTCTCTTCAACCTTTGTAACAAATCCTTCTAGGCCAGGCATTTCAGTTTGGAACATTGCAATTAGGGCGGACTGATCTTGTAAAGAGCTGTGAATTGATTCATAAAATTTGGTGAAAGAGACAGTGAGAGTTGGCATCAGCATCTGTTGAGTGTGGCTTAGCTCTTCATTTGATGGATTGAACTCCCTTGTCCAAGCATCACGATTAAGACAAGAAGTATGGGAGCTCGACTTTGAGGAGTAGGAGGAGCTGCTAGCCACAGATCTCCTTTCAAATGGCGAATCTTACATTGCTAGTGATGGCATGACTATAGCATTGTTCCTATTTGAAATATCTGCTTCCCTTAAGCCTCTCTTTCCATCAGCACTCTCATTTCTCCAATCATTCCTTTGCTCCGCAGTGATGGCGGTAGAAAGGCCTCCAATTTGTGTTGTAGTTGATTTCAATGTCGGAGGTGGGGGACATAGGGCCTAGGACCAGAGGCAAGATCGAGAGGGGACAGGAAGGCTGGACACTCCACACTCAAATCAGCATATGACATGTCTTGTTCCAGGGCGGACAGCCTATCCTTAATACTTGCTAAGCTTTTCCTTTTTTGGCAAGATATTTTCTCTGTCAGGTCTGTCGATTCTCTGGCCAGCTGCTCCGCTAATTCCGAATATTTAAGATCTTTCTTCAGCGGCCAATCCGACTGGCTTGGCATTATCTTTTGGGGCTCGAGCTCCCCTGGTCCCCTCTCAAGCTCATTTTGTTCAATGTCACATGCTTTAAGAGACCCACTGCCCTCAAGTTCTCTTGAGCCCTCCTCCTCCGTGGTAATTAAAGACTCTTGCTCATAATTACAATTCACTCCACAGTCAGTCCTAATACTGGGCGTATTTCTGCGTAACTGATTGACATGTCAGCGGCCTTCCCCCACCCATCACCCCAAAGGTGGACTCGACATTAGATGGAAACTGTGGCATAGAAGGAGCCCCTCCGGGATTGCTCAAGACTTAGCTTCTAAACCTCTCAGTACTAAGTGCCTCATTACGAGTTTGGGGGCAGCCATGCCCTTAGTAAGGGCATGGCTGCCTCCAAACTCGGGTCTGGGTCCGGGTTCCCTGAATCGGGAAATACCGGGCCATTCCGACCTTGGAGTGCCCGGTATTTCCCCATTCAGGGAACCCGGACCGGGACCATCCCCATTCCTATTTGAGCTGCTATAGGGCTCAATGGGAATGGGGAGCATGCTAACAACGGGCCCGTTAATGACGGGCCCGTTGGTAGCATGCTGGGCCGCTAGTGGGACTCGCTAAGGACGTCTGGTAAAACCAGATGTCTAGAGTGGGTCCGGCGAGCGGACCTCGTAATAGGGTAGTATGGGGTTAACGGCTCTGGCACCTTTACCTGCGCCGTTAACCCCTTACCGCCCACCTCGTAATGAGGCCCTAAGAATTTCTTCTCGGGCAGGGATGGAGTCATGTCCTCTGATACCAAATTCGAAGCCCCTTCATGATCACTAGCCCTCGGACAGCCCTCCCCCATCCTGGTTCTAGGGCTGTCCCACTCTTGCACAGGCAAGCAATCCGTGGGGCAGTCTCCAAGGGCAATCTATTTTACCTGTAGGTGGGTCCAGGCTCCTGAGGGGCTTCGCATTTGCGTTGTCATTTAACATGAATTTAACTTCGTCTCACCATGGTTTAATGGGCACTGTGGGCAGGACCCTGTTCCAGTTCCAGAACGCCGGAACCCCAAAACACTCTGGCACTCCGCGCACTCCGCAAAGTTGAAAGTATTAATAGGCTCTCTTCCTTGCCTATAGACAGAGTGAGAAGACTTTCTCCAAGCTACACTTCACTCCGGCAATGAGTCCGCCAAACACCAAAACACTCTGGCACTCCAGAAGCTATCGTCTGGTTCCTTGCACGATGTGGCCCTCGATCTGGTACTGGGGAAGATGGCAATGGCTTGAGGCCTGTGATACGATTAGGACACAAACTATGGTTTTGAGATGCGTGTGTCAGGGATCATAGTCATTCTTGCCTCGCTACGAAATTGCAGGCCTCAAGGTAGATTGGACCAAAGAGATGGGTGTTCTGAACGAAAGGCCCAAAGCACCAACGGTTCCTTGGTGAGTGAATGCCCAGAACAATAGCGGTGCGAAGTCTGGCATCCAGGAGAGAGCTACTTCACTGTGTCTCCCTGAAATATCTCCACTGTCTCTACTGGGCCTCTGATGCTGAAAAAAACTGCCACAGCAGATGCATGCTACAACTGCCACAGCGGATGCATGCTACAACTTCCACAGAGGATGCGTGCTATAACTGCCACCACGGATACATGCTATAACTGCCACAGCGGATGCATGCTACAACTGCCACAGCGGATGTGTGCTATAACTGCCACCACTGATACATGCTATAACTGCCATAGCGTATGCATGCTATAACTGCCACAGCGGATGCTTGCTATAACTGCCACCACGGATACATGCTATAACTGCCACAGCGTATGCATGCTATAACTGCCACAGCGGATGCTTGCTACATGCTATAACTGCCACAGCGGATGCTTGCTATAACTGCCACAGCGGATGCATGCTATAACTGCCACAGCAGATGCATGCTACAACTTCCACAGCAGATGCGTGCTATAACTGCCACCACTGATACGTGCTATAACTGCCACAGCGGATGCATGCTACAACTGCCACAGCGGATGCGTACTATAACTGCCACCACGGATACATGCTATAACTTCCACAGTGTATGCATGCTATAACTGCCACAGCGGATGCGTGCTATAACTGCCACCACGGATACATGCTATAACTGCCACAGCGGATGCATGCTACAAGTGCCACAGCGGATGCGTGCTATAACTGCCACCACGGATACATGCTATAACCGCAACAGCGTATGCATGCTATAACTGCCACAGCGGATGCTTGCTATACCTGCCACAGCGGATGCATGCTATAACTGCCTCCTCCCCCCCGCATTTTATTGTGTTTTATTCTAAAAGAAGCCTATGCCGCTGGAAGGGCTGCACCCATCACAAAGATCAGTGGAGGAACTTAGCTGAAAATGTTGGGGGGGGACACGACATCTGAAGAAAAGGTGCCCCAGTCAAATGAATGAGGACAATATGGTGTGCCATGAAAGTTGGGGGGGGGACAAACACCCCTGTGCCCCCCTAAAATTACGCCCATGACAAAGATGGCGTTACAAGACAAACTGTAACTGCTTCTGGGCTTGGTTGGAAGCAGATCATTAGGGAAAGGTAACTCCGGCAGCTCCTCGTATTCATGCCTAATTCAGTTTGGCATGGTCCATCATCCCTTCTCTCGAGCTCAGCTGGGCGCAGTACATTCTGGGATGAAAGAGAACTTTAGAGGAAGTCAGGTGGGGCTAGGCGTGCAAGCCATGCACGCTTCTACATGTCCAAAGGGCATGGGGCTTCACTTCGCCATGACAGAGATTGCATGACATCGTGACTAGGTGCAGAAAGGAAGAACCATTCGCTCGGCCCGAAGCCTGAAAGCAGCCTGCTCTACGAGACACAGGATCGGTGGGAGCCCCTCGGTCTCGGTAAAACATGTTTTGCCAGGGCGCAGCTCCGTCTTGTTCCGGCCCATTTCCTGCGCTGCTGTATATCCGAGCCGTAACAGAGGGTTGGCACCAGCGGGCTCCCGAGATACATGGACAGGCCGTCAAAGAGTCCGAGGGATGGAGGGGAGGGGGGCTGATGCTACACATATCCGTGCGGTCAGAGAGGGCTCGTGCTTGTGGGGTCCTGTGAGGAGTTGCACAGGGCGTCTCTGAGGGCTGTTGCCAGGGGACGCTGCTGCTATGATACATATCTGAGCTGGCACCAGGGGGCTTCTGTGACGCAGGTGAAGCGCGTCATAAAGGGCAGACCGCAACACCGTCACTGTGGTAGTGATGTACTCTGGCCCCCATTACATAGACATTGTCGAGGGAGCATATGTCGCAGAAATCAGGGCGATGGGAGTCGGGCCATGACTGCAAATTACCCGGAGGGGAAACAGGAGAGCAGCGGGCTGCGAGTGCACGGGAAGCGAGTCTGCGGCAGGCGGAGACGGGGGCCATATGGAGCGGCAGACACGAGTTCACAAAGTCGATTCACACCTCGTGAAATGGAAGCATATCAAACATACGCAATCGTGTAGCGCGCGGGATCTCTGACACAACCCCCGCGTGCAGTGGGGCCTGGCCCCTGAAGAGAATTCACGGGAACAGTTATCAAACAACAGAGGCAAAACATAACAGAACATTGTGTAAAAGTTCCCGTCTGAAGTCGGAATGAAATAAACACCACCTGGCGGTGGTTTTTCTGATTCTAGCAATCCATATATTAACGAAGCCGCACACAGGCTCCCTCCCACTCAGTCTGCAGACACTGCACTCTGGGTGGAAGCTGGCAAGCAGCCACCAGCGACACCCCCAACCTCCGAGCCCCTCGCCTCCCACACACACGACAAGTGAAAAGCTGGAGACCAAGCAGTCTGTGCCAAGTACAAAAGGGGCGAAGGGCATTAAGTGGCCAGCCTGGAGGAGCAACGTGATTCTTCTATCAAATTTCATGTGTGTGTGTTCATGTGTGTGTGTGTTCACGGACCAAGGCCTGTTATTTTTCGATCAGAAGCTTAGATACCTTGACCTGTAGCTCCTGAGAGAAGTTCCTCTCCACAGGTCTCATAGATACCTAACTCTACAGGTTATCATATAGCCATCTCCACATGTTATCACATACCCATATCGCTTCACAAGTCCTCAGATATCAGTCTACATATTGCCACATAACCACTGCTACAGGTCATTAGATGCCACCTTTACAGGTCATTGAAACCATACCTACGGGTCCTCAGGTAACGCATCAATCCAGGTCACGTCATCAGCCTCTACAGGTCATCAGATACTGATGTCTAGATGTCATCAGATACCCATCTCTATAGGAGATCAGATACCCATCTCTAGAGGACATCAGATACCCAGCTCTAGAGGACATCAGATGTCCACATTTACAGGTCAACATATACCCAGCTCTAGAGGACACCAGATACCCAGCTCTAGAGGACATCAGATATCCACATCTACAGGTCAACAGATACCCAGCTCTAGAGGACATCAGATATCCACATCTACAGGTCAACAGATACCCAGCTCTAGAGGACATCAGATACCCAGCTCTAGAGGACATCATATATCCACATCTACAGGTAAACAGATACCCAGCTCTAGAGGACATCAGATACCCAGCTCTAGAGGACATCAGATATCCACATCTACAGGTCAACAGATACCCAGCTCTAGAGGACATCAGATAACCACATCTACAGGACAACAGATACCGAGCTCTAGAGGACATCAGATACTCAGTTATAGAGGACATCAGATATCCACATCTACAGGTCAACAGATACCCAGCTCTAGAGGACATCAGATATACACATCTACAGGTCAACAGATACCCAGCTCTAGAGGACATCAGATGCCCAGCTCTAGAGGACATCAGATATCCACATCTACAGGTCAACAGATACCCAGCTATATAGGACATCAGATACTCAGCTCTAGAGGACATCAGATATCCACATCTACAGGTCAACAGATATCCAGCTCTAGAGGACATCAGATACACAGTTCTAGAGGACATCAGATATCCACATCTACAGGTCAACAGATACCCAGCTCTAGAGGACGTCAATTATACACATCTACAGGTCAACAGATACCCAGCTCTAGAGGACATCAGATACACAGTTCTAGAGGACATCAGATATCCACATCTACAGGTCAACAGATACCCAGCTCTAGAGGACATCAGAAACACAGTTCTAGAAGGCATCAGATATATACATTATTATGATTATGATTATTATTATTATTATTATTATTATAGTGTTTATTGAGTGCGGAACCAGCTTTCAGATGCAACAGAATGCTTTACAAAAGTATACACCAGTACAGATGCATAATAGAGCACTTTCAGAGGTAACAACAGAACAGATATACAGAGGGACACAGAGGAGGGGAACAGCTGTGCCGGGTGGTGGGAAGGGGAGGTGCGGCATCGTCTAGAGAGTCAGGTGGCACAACGGGCGAAGTGATGGCCTAGGTGTTGAAGAGGAGAGACTCCTTGATGAGGCGTGTCTTGAATTCTTTTCTGAATTGTAGGAGCGTGGGGGCAAGTCTGATGCTGGTGGGCAGGAGGTTCTATAGTGTTGGGGCATAGGAAGATAAGGCTTGTTTTTTGGTCCTTTCCTTTTTGCAGCATGGATTTCAAGTATGCACGTGTCCTGGCTACTGGTGGTGCTCTGTCCACCGGAGATGCTGAGTTTCTCACAAGATCGCTGGGTGACTTGAGGGCGACTGCCTTATAGATGATGTAACAAGACTTGAAGGTGATTCATTGTGCAGTGGGAGTCAGTGAAGGTCGATGAGGGCAGGGGTGATGTGGTTGTATCTGCGTAGACCCTTGATCAGGCGTGCAGCCACATGTAGGAAACTTCTCTGGGGCACAAAGGAGGACAATGGGATGCGTTTGTTTAGGGAATTGCCCCCATCTGGGTGGGATAGGACCAGTGCTTGAACAGTGGATCTAAGGCTGTCCAGAGGGAGGAAGGGCTTGCCTTTCCACAAGAGGGAGAGCTGATACCAAGCTGTCTTGAGTTTTCTTAGCTATGTGTGTCTTGAAGGAGACATGTTTGTCGATCTGGAACTTGGCACAGGAGGTGAGCTCGGGTGTGAAGCCACCAAGGCTCATGGTTGATAGCCAGGTCTGTATGTCTGGGTGTTCAGTGTTGTTAGTGAGGAGTAGGAATTGGGTCTTGGAGGGGTTGATCTCAAGTATGCACTGGACATCCAAGACTGGATCAGCGAGAGGCAGGTTTTGAGCCTTTGTATCATTATGGCAGTGCTTGGAAAATGACTATCCCATGTCTGATGGCTTGCTAACGCTTGTACGGCCTTGATAGGATAAAGGAAGCGCTAGAGTTTTGTTTGCCGGATCCAGTGAGGGTTTGCCGGTTCCAGTGAGGGTGTTTGAAATCTCTGTTAGCAGATCTCTGCAAGCAATTCGTTTCAGAGAAATCCTGATAATTGACACCCTCATTCTGTACCTCTGCATACCCCTACCCAAAGATTCCCAGAGACAACCAAACCTGCAGAACTCGCACGCACCCATACTTGCACATCCCACTGACAAGCATATCGGCAGCACCTCACAAGTGCCCATCTCTTCAGTACCATACTGACAGACATTCCTGGAGATGCTCAAAAACACTGAAACCAGCCAATCCTCACAGACACCAATCACTGTTGATCCTCACAGGCAGACACATGCAAACCTTCACAGTAGTCCATCCGTGCAGAACCACGCAGATACCCATTCCTCCAGATACAACAAACCAGGCAAGAACTACAGGAGCTCCTGCCCATTCGGGTCGTTGTCCCTTTCACCCTTTAAACCAACACACAATCAAACCTGGCACAGCAGCATATTTCTTCAAAAACACTGCATTTTTGGAGGAATACCATGCTCACTTTGAGTCTAGCCCTATCACAACGCCCAACACCAGCGGTTAGCTAGGTCCTCTCAGCACTGACCCTCACTGATCAACCTTGGGCTTTCCCTTCTGGATGACACACACACACCCATGGTTCTCACAGGCAGAATTGCACTGACAATCAGCACTCTGGGACTTTCAGCCTGCAGGCATCAATACCCAGGATTTGCACCTGCTTTTCCCACCATCCCAATAACAATCCCACCTCTCCCTGGTATTCTTGCACGGCCACGCGGAGCGCGGCCACCAAAATGGCAGAAGTGTGCTATACCAGAAAATTTTAAATCACATTACATTAGAGATACACAACGCTAAAGTGCTATAGATGTAGTTCCCAGCACCTCACAGTTCACCTGTCCTGCAGGACCTCACATACATGCAACTCACAGAATCATCTCTACAGAACATCACAGATACCCATCTCTGCAAAGCCTCAAAGATACTCATCCCTGCAAAAACTCACAGACACACATCACTACAGAAACTCACATATATGCATCTTGAAAGAACCTCACAAATTCCCTTCCGTGCAAAGCCGCATGGGTACCCATCTCTACAGAACCTCACAGTCTTAGATCACTGCTGATTCTCACAGATGCCCTAACCATCCCTACACAACCTCACAGACACGTTACAGGAGGAGATGCTCACAGATATGCAACCTTACAAAATCTCACAGACACATATCACTGGAGAGCCTCACAGACACAAAACCTTACCAAACCTCACAGACTTCAATCACTGGACATCCTCATAGATTCCCATCCTCAAAGATATCTATCCCTTAGGAGCAACATATCTGCCTGCTTCTACTCTCTGCCCTCTGCAACGCATCCAGAACAGCACCCTAAGACTTGTCCTTGGCTTCAAGCCCAGGGATCATATCTCTACAGGACTGAAATCTCTGCACTGGCTCCCAGTGGCTGCGGGGATTACGTGCAAAACCCTCTGCATTGTCCACAAGACCTTCTGGGGCCTTGGGCCAAAATACCTGCAACTCTCTCTTCCTAAATATCTTCCTTCTCACATTCTTCGCTCATCCGTCTCCAACTCCCTCAGGGTCAGTCGCTTCTCCAAGCAACAAGTTGGTGGTAGATCTCTTTCTTCAGCTGGGGCCTCCCTTTGAAACAGCCTTCCTGCCTCCCTGAAACTTGAGGAGAACCATCTTCGGTTCCAGAAGCACCTCAAGACCTTCCTCTTTGCTTCTGCTTTCTCTCCTCCTCTCCCCTGCTGAACTCCTGACTGAAACACCACTGGTCACCTGGCTACCCTCTGATCTCAGACCCTGCACTGCCATCCCGGGCAACCCCTGCAATTGGGGGCTGTTTCTGTATCCCTACAGTCCCCCCAGCTCTTGACAGTTGATGACTGCACTTACCCCTGCACTTGCCACTAGCTGGCTGCACTTTTACCTATTGTTTTTATTTATTTTATGTACTCTTTACTGTTGATTCTTATGTATTGCACTGCCCCTTCCCACTTGGCCCTCACACTTTCCCTTTCCCCCGTCCCCTGCACTTACGCAATCTCAATGTCACCTGGCCTAGTAAGATCGTTGGCTTTGTCTTCCCCGTGTTCCCCTCCCTTGCCTCGTCACGCCTTGAAACACTTGTGTATCATATCACATCATGTATCCATCCCTACAGAAACTCACAGCTACACAAACCTGAAGAAAAATTCAAGCACCCATCCAACAGATCATCATATCTACCCGACCCTAAAGAAATTCACAGGCACCCATCCAACAGATCAACACAGCTACCCAACCCTTCAGAAACTCACAGGCACCCATCCAACAGATCATCACAGCTACCCAACCCTACAGAAACTCACAGGCACCCATCCAACAGATCATCACAGCTACCCAACTCTAATGAAACTCTCATGCACCCATCCAACAGATCATCACAGCTACTCAACCCTAAAGAAACTGTCAGGCACCCCTCCAACAGTCAACCACAGCTACCCAACCCTACAGAAACTCTCATGCACCCATCCAACAGATCATCACAGCTACCCAACCCTTAAGAAACTCTCAAGCGCCCATTCAACAGATCATCACATCTACTCAACCCTAAAGAAATTGTCAGGCACCCCTCCAACAGACAACCACAGCTACCCAATTCTCAAGAAACTGGCAGGCACTCCTCCAACAGGTCATCACAGCTACCCAACCCTACAGAAAATCACAGGAACTCCTCCAACAGATGACCACAGCTACCCAACCCTGAAGAAACCCACAGGCACCCCTCCAAAAGATCATCACAGCTACCCAACCCTTAAGAAACTCTCAAGCGCCTGTCCAACAGATCATCACAGCTACTCAACCCTAAAGAAACTGTCAGGCACCCCTCCAACAAACAACCACAGCTACCCAATTCTGAAGAAACTCGCAGGCACTCCTCCAGCAGATCATCACAGCTACCCAACCGTACAGAAACTCAGAAGCACCCCTCCAACAGATCATCACAGCTACCCAACCCTATCAAAACTCACAAGCACCCCTCAAACACATCATCACAACTATCCCTACTAAACCCCACATAAGCTCACAGGCAATCCTCCAACAGATCATCACAACAACCCAACCCTGAAGAAACTCACAGGCACTCCTCCAACAGATCATCACCGCTACCGAACCCTACATAAACTCGCAGGCACCCCTCAAACACATCATCACAACTATCCCTACTAAAGCCTACATAAACTCACAGGCACTCCTCCAACAGATCATCACAACAACCCAACCCTGAAGAAACTCACAGGCACTCCTCTAACAGATCATCACCGCTATCCATCCCTACAGAAACTCCCAGGCACTCCTCCAACAGATCATCACAGCTTCCCAACCCTACAGAAACACACGGGCACTCCTTCAACAGATCACCACAGCTACCCAATCCTATAGAAACTCACAGGCACCCATCCAACAGATCATCACAACTACCCAACCCTACAGAAACTCACAGACACTCCTCCAACAGATCATCACAACAACCCAACCCTACAGAAACTCATAGGCACTCCTCCAACAGATCATCACAACAACCCAACCCTACAGAAACTCATAGGCACTCCTCCAACAGATCATCACAGCTACTCAACCCTACAGAAACCCACAGGCACTCCTCCAACAGATCATCACAGCTCCCCAACCCTACAGAAACTCACAGGCACTCCTACAACAGATCACCACAGCTACCCAATCCTAAAGAAACTCACAGGCACCCCTCCAACAGATTATCACAGCTACCCAATTCTGAAGAAACTTGCAGGCACTCCTCCAACAGATCATTACAGCTACCCAACTCTGAAGCAGCTCCTAGGTACCCATTTAACAGAGCATCACAGGTACCCAACCCTAAAGAAACTCACAGGCAACCCACCAAAAGATCATCACAACTACCCAACCCTGAAGAAATACACAGGCACCCCCCACCCCCAACAGAACATCACAGGTATCCAACGCTAAATAAACTGATAGGCACCCATGTAACAGATCATGACAGCTAACCGACCCTAAATAAACACACACTGCTCCAACAGATCACCACAGCTACACAACCCCCAAAAAGAAACTGACAGGCACCGCTTCAACAGATCATCACAGCTATCTAACCCTAAAGAAACTCACAGGCACTCCTCCAACAGAACATCATAGCTGCCCAACCCTAAAGAAACTCACAGGCGCCCTTCCGACAGATCATCACAGCTACCCACCCCTAAGGAAACTCACAGGCACCCCTCAGAAAGATGGTCACAGCTACCCACCCCTAAAGAAACTCACAGGCACCCCTCAAAAAGATCATCACAGCTAACCAGCCCTAAAGAAATTCACAGGCACCCCAACAGATCACCACAGCTACCCAACCTTGAAGAAACTCACAGGCACCCCTCCAACAGATCACCACAGCTACCCAACCCAAACAAACTCACAGGCACCCTTGCAACAGATCATAAAAGCCACCCAACCCCAAATAAACTCAAGCCCCACCAACAGATCATCACAGCTAACCAACACTAAATAAAATCACAGGCACCCATCTAATAGATAATCACAATCAACCAAACCCTAAAGAAACACACACCCCTCCAACAGATCATCACAGCTACTCAACCCTAAAGACACTCACTGGCCCCCATCTAACAGATCATTACAGCAACCCAACCATAAAGAAACACACAGGCACCCCTTCAACAGATCATCACAGTTAGCCAACCCTAAAGAAACTCACAGGGGCCTTCAGACAGATCATCACAGCTACCCAACCCCGAAAAAGAAACTCACAGGCACCCTTCCAACAGATCATCACAGCTACCCAATTCTGAAAAAAGAAACTCACACACACCCCTCCAACAGATCATCACAGCTATCCAACCCTAAAGAAACTCAGGCACCCCTTCAACAGATCATCACAGCTAAACAACCCTAGAGAAACACACAAGCGTCCTTCCAACAGATCATCACAGCTATCAAACCCTAAAGAAACACACAGGCACCCCATCCAAAAAACCATCACAGCTAGCCAACCCTAAAGAAACTCACAGGCACCCCTCCAACAGATCATCACAGCTAACCAACCCTAAAGAAACTCACATGCACCCCTTCAACAGATCATCACAGCCAACCAACCCTAAAGAAACTCGGACACCCCTCCAACAGACCATCACAGCTAGCCAACCCTAAAGAAATTCACAGGCACTCCTCCAACAGACCATCACAGCTAGCCAACCCTAATGAAACTCACAGGCATCCCTTCAACAGATCATCAAAGCTATCCAACCCTAAAGAAACTCATAGGCACTCCTCCAACAGATCATCACAGCTTTCCAACCCTACAGAAACTCACAGGCACCCCTCCAACAGATCATCACAGCTACCCAACCCTGAAGATATTCACAGGCACCCCTCCAACATATCATCACAGCTACTCAATCCCGAAAAAGAAACACACATGCTCCCCTCCAACAGATCATTACAGCTATCCAACCTTAAAGAAACTCAGCACCTCTTCAACAGATCGTCACAGCTATCCAACCCTAAAGAAACACACAGGCACCCCATCCAAAAAACCATCACAGCTAGCCAACGCTAGAGAAACTCAGAGACACCCCTCCAACAGATCATCACAGCTAACCAACCCTAAAGAAACTCACAGGCACCCCTTCAACAGATCATCACAGCTAACCAACCCTAAAGAAGCTCACAGACACGCCTCCAACAGATCATCACAGTTATCCACCCTAAAGAAACGTAGACACCCCTCCAACAGACCATCACAGCTAGCCAACCCTAAAGAAACTCACAGCTACTCCTCCAACATACCATTACATATAGCTAACCCCAAAGAAACTCACAGGCACCCCTCCAACAGAACATCACAGTTACCCAGCCCTAAAGAAACTCACAGGCATCCCTCAACAGATCATCACAGCTAACCAACCCTAAATAAACTCACAGGCATCACTCCAATAGATCATCACAGCTACCCAACCCCGAAAAAATAAACTCACAGGCACCTCTCCAACAGATCATCACAGCTATCCAACCATAAAGAAACTCAGAGGCACCCCTCCAACAGACCATCACAGCTACCTAACCCTAAATAAACTCACAGACACCCTTCCAACGGATCATCACAGCTACCCAACCCTAAAGAAACTCACGGGCACCCCTCCAACATATCATCACAGCTACCCAACCCCAAAAAAGAAACTCACAGACACCCCTCCAACAGATCATCACAACTATCCAACCCTAAAGAAACTCAGAGGCACCCCTGCAACAGACCATCACAGCTACCCAACCCTAATGAAACTCACAGGCACCCCTCCAACAGATCATCACAGCTACCCAATCCCAAAAAAGAAACTCGCATGCGCCCCTCCAACAGATCAGCATAGCTACCCAACCCTAAAGAAACTCACAGGCACCCCTCCAACATATCATCACAGCGGTATGTAACCATCACAGCTACCCATCTCACAGGAGCCCCTCCAACATGTTCTCACAAATACACATCCTCACAGAACCTCACAGATACACATCCCTGCATATTCACATTCGTACCCTTCCCCAAGGAACTTCACAGACACAGATTACTGCTGATCGTCACAGACACAGTGCTATCCCTACACAATCCCTCTGACACACATCACTGGGGATCTCCTTACATAGTCATCTTTACAGGACCTCGAGGACATAGATCACTAGAGATCCTCACAGATACCCATGCATACAGTCAAAGGCATACATCTCTGGAGAGCCAAATAGATACCCATCCTTACAGAACCTCACAGATTCCCATCACTCCAGTTCCTCACAGATACCCATCTCTACAGAACCTTGCAGGCACTCATTCCAAAGATCCTCATTGATCCTCATCTGTACAGCACCCCACATAAACCTATCCCTACAGAACCTTAGAGGTACCCATCAGACAGTCCCTCACATATTGCATTAACTGAGCCAAGTTACAAACAGTAGGCATACAGTTATCAACATTACAGTGTTGGCGAGGAGTCTATTCAAATAGCAGGGTTTTCAATGGTTTGTGGAAGTCCAAATGGGATGGTTCAGCTCTTAGGGTGAGGGGCATGGCATTCCACTGTTTGGCTGCAATGTAGGGGAAGCTTGAGCCCCCTGCTTTGGCTCGTTTGACTTTCGTTTGGATGATGCGGTGGGCATATGGTGTTCTAGTTGGTCTGGCTGAGTGGGCTCTTGCGATTTTCTGTGAAAGGTAGGGGGTGGGGGCATATTAGAGAGGCATTTGTGGGTAATGGATAGAGTTTTGAATACAATTTGTTTCCTAATTGGTAGCCAGTGCACCAATCTCCTGGCATCAGAAATGTCTTCTCTCATGGGGATGCCCAGAGCCGCTTGCAGAGCATTGTTTTGAATGACTTGCAGCTTCATGAGGTTTTTCTTGGTGGTGCCAGCGAACAGGGCGTTACAGTAGTCAAGCTCTGAAGCAATGCCTGCCCGTGCGATGGTGAGGCAGTTCTCTTTGGTGAGAAAAGTTTTGGAGGCATTAAGTAGTTTTGTCCCATAGGCAGCAGAGGAGGCAATAGCAGTTACTTGACGTGAAAGAGATCGAGGTAGACTGTAACGCTCACCTGATTCCCGTAGAGGCGCCGGTCTTGACTGGGCGTATACCGTATCTTCAAAGGTGATGTGTAACACACGGCTGGCTCTTTGGGCTGGACCTCTGTGCACTGTATGTCTGACTCGAAGGGTAAGATGTCTTAGGTAAGTGAACGCCGTGCTCTCCATCTGCCTCGGGGCAGGGTGCTGTAACCAGTTTCTTCACTGGATAAGGGGAGCAGGCCTCTTGACTTCAGAGGACTGCTGTCCGTCGTTTACTGCACGAACGGTAAGTTTCGAGTAATTCTAATGTCTTTAAAAGTCTTTAGTAATGATGTCTCTTGTTTTGCAGGGTTCCGGCGATGGCGGATGACGGGCTGAAGTGAGTTGAAGATGGAGCCCGTGTGATGAATAGAAGCGCCTGGAAGCACATAAGTAAGCGCTTGTTGCCTGCTTCACGATGCGCTCTAACTGTCTTTTTATTTTGCAGGTACAAGTTCGGAGCAGCTGCAGGGTGGCGGAGTACCCACTGGGTTAGATGTGGAAAAGAGTAATGGCACGTGAGTATTAAAGTTCCCCAATGTCTTTAAACGCACCTTGTTTTGTCTTTCAGATGCGGGATGCAGCGCCGAAGACCTCAGGAGCGTGCGAAGAGTTGGTAAGCTTTTGTCTTTCAGATGCCGGAATGCAGCGCGAGGCGTTGGTGACAGCCGATGGACCAGGTAAGTGAAGCGCTGTCACTGAAGACCGTAATGCTAACCTGTTCTTTCTTGTCTTTATAGGTGTTGCTGAAGACTGGATTCAGGATGGTAAGCCTTTTTCCTTAGGCCCAGGATCAGATGCAGAAGACACGATGAGCGTTCTGCTGCAGAGGATGCAGAATAACGCAAAGCAAGATTCATCCATCGGGTGTGGTTTAAATAGCCTCCTGTAGTGCTTCGAGGTCTCCTTCCACAGCCACGCCTAGGTAAGAAAAGAGTTCCTGCTTTCCAGAAGAGTTCCAGTGTTCTGAACCTAGGGAGTGGCTCCTGCCCCACCCAACAGGAAAAGTAGTTCCAAACAGAAGAGAATCAGAGGCTCAACTGGCAGGCAAGTAGGCAGCATGGTCTGCTGCAGGTAAGTCCACCCAAGCATTATGAGCCTGGCGCTTCCAGCGCTGGGACTGGGCATATTTATGAGCCTGGTGCCACTGGCGCCAGGACTGGGTCCAAAAGGTCCCAATTGGGACTGGTTGGCACTCGGAACCTGGGTTATGGATCTGCTTCCAAGGAAGTTGGGAAAACCCTGACCTTTTGGAAGCAGAGATCATGACATAGACCCCCTCGACAGATGAAGAGAAAGGGATTGCAATCTCATTGATGATGCAAGCTGAGTATTGTTCATTGAGATTTTTTAATACCAAACAGTGATCCTATCAGGAGGATTTCAGTCTTAGGCACAGGCCGTTAGCTGCCATCCAGGCTTGGATGGTGGAATAAGTTGCATTGAGCGTGCTAGAATCATCTTCATAGTTGCCAGTGAACAGGAGGAGAATTTGTGTATTTTAGGCATAGTTAGCGTACGCTCTGCCGATGGAGTCGAGGATATCAAAAAGGGGTTGTGTGAATATGTTATATAGTGTAAGGGCTATGCATGGTCCTTAAGTGACTCTACAGGGGATAGGGGCGGGAGCATCATTGGCAGTCTCTGCAAACACTCTCATGACTCTTCCTTTTAGGAAGAAGGCGATCCAGGCTGTGGCTTCGAGGGAGAAGTTGGCCGAAGTCATGAGGTGGTTTCAGAGGATTTTGTGGTCCACCAGGTCAAAGTCCGCTGAGAGGCCTAGGAGGAGGAGGAGGGCAGGCTTTCCGGTTTCCCCTATGTCATCCATCTGTTTTTTTAGATCAAACAGCGTGGATTCAGTGTCGTGGCCGGGCGGAATTCTGTTTTCCTCATACCTGGTATTTGATGGGTTTCTAGGAAGTGTTGGACCTGTAGGTAGGCCTCTTTATTGAGAATTCTGAGCAAGAATGGAACTATGGCAATGGGCCTGTAGTTATTGGTATTGGTAGTGTCTGGCATAGGTTTTTTTAGTAGTGGGCATACCCACGCCTGCTTAAGGCTAGTGCGGACTAGGCCTACGGAGAAGGATGCATTTATGAAAGCAGTGATAAAAGCTGTAAAGGCTACTGCGCAGTCCTGGATTAGGAAGGCATGGCAGATATCCCCTTTGCCACTAAACACAAAAAGAGGTTGAGGGAGTAAAAATGTCCACTGCTAACCAACTCTCATTTAGGTATTTCACCTTTAAATACAGACACAAAGGTTAGATGAGCTACCAATACTACTTTTGCCAGGTGATAGCCGGGGAGAAACCAACGGCATTCAACCAAGTTTGTGCTTCCAGTACATTAAATTATGAAGCACAATCAGGTATATCAACAAGTAAACAATTTTATTCGTATACAAAAAAATAGCTCCATAAAATGGTCACAATGTTAAAAAATCTTAGGATGGTTATACACAAGTGTTAATAACACAAGCTGAAGTCATCCGAGTAGGGGTAAAGACTCGAACCAATAAGGACAGTGCAAATTTGTAACAGACAGTAGATAGTTAGGTCAAGGGTTGTGATTCAAATGCCCTAAAATGTCAGTGGTGTCAAGAAAGTGTCATGTGCTGTGCAAATACGCATGTAAACTAAATCCAACACTCCATTCAAACTCTGCATCATGCATTCATCCACATACTAGCAAATACTTCCGATGTGTTTCTTTCCAAAACATAAAGTGCGAAATTTGTCAGGGACTGCCAGGGGAAAACAAAATAAAGTGCACTGTAATAGCAATGTGCAAAACCTGCTAAACCAGGCAGGAAAATGTCCTGTCTACTCAGGAAACAATCTGAATATACAATAAATCCTCAAAAAAGTGCTACAGAGATCACTTCATGAACCTTTAATTCTTAGTGTAAGGTTGATGGTGTGTCCAGAACGTGGCCACTGGTAACACTGCGTATCACCATGAGCCTTTCTGGTAACCGTTGTTGGAGTTCCAGACGGTTTTCTGTAGGGATGCGGGTGGACAATCTGCCAGCCTATAGTCCTCGCGTAGAGCTGGCAAGCCGATGATATTCAGTAGGTGTGGGAAGCAAGTGCCCCGCGGGGAGTACTTCTTTTTACTTTATGCTTCCTCCATTATGGGCTTCTGCCAAGATGGCCATTTCTGGCTGCCACAAATATTGGGATGGTGTGTCAGCGTCACCATGTGCTGTCAAACGTTTTAGTCCGCTGTGCAGCGGCTATTAGCCAAAAGTGCTTCACAGCTCTACGTGAAGGCGTACTGGAGTGAATCGAAGAGAGTGTGTTGCTCTGTGCAGTCAGGATCCCAACACGTCTGGGTATGGAAGCGCGGATTCAGTGCCGTGGACGGGCGGAATTCTGAATGCCTCATAGCTAGTATATAATGGGTTTCTAGGAAGTGTTGGACCTGTAGGTAGGCCTCTTTATTGAGAATTCTGAGCAAGAATGGAACTGTGGCAATGGGGCTGTAGGTATTGGTAGGGTCTGGCATAGGTTTTTTTAGGAGTGAGCGTACCCACGCTTCCTTAAGGCTATTGAGGACTAGGCCTACGGAGAAGGATGCATTCATGAAAGCAGTGATAAAAGCTGTCAAGGCTACTGCACAGTCCTGGATTAGGAAGGCAGGGCAGATATCCCCTTTGCACCTGGAGGGTTTGAGACTATTAAGGATGGCTTGGACTTCAGTTTCAGTGACTCCTTTAAATTGAAACGGTGGAGTCCAGCCCAGTCGATGGTCTGGCCGAGTGTCTAGGGCACGGTCACAGGGTGAAGGGGTCAGGGTGGCTTGATGGTTCTGGGATCTTTTGCTTAGCATATCAAATGTGTTCAACATGACTCCCTGAATATTGGTTCTGCCAGGCTTCATCGTTGGTGACTAGCTGGGGGGGAGAAGCTGGGGTCTCCAGTTCCCTAGAAATAGTGAATAATTATCTAGTGCCGTATTTCGCATTAGCGATTCTAGAGTTGATGGAAGAGGATTTCGCTGATATGATAGCTAATTTGTAGGTTTTGGATATTTTGGAAAACTCTGCTCTTGTGGAGTCAGTAGGATTTTTTTGCCAGGTTGATTCAGCAAGGCGCTATTCTTTGCAAAGTTCTAGCAAGTCTGGAGTGAACCATGAGTTCAAGTGTGTGGCAGGTCTAGCTATGCGTGGCGTTTGCGGGGCGATCATGTCCATGATAGTGGATAGTGTAGACGTGTAGAGGTTGGCTATGATGTTGGGCTCGTTAGAGTGTGGAGGTTTGATGGTTTGTCTATCCAGCAAGAGTAGGGTGTTTTCTCTAGTGATCTTGCGTGAACTACGAGGCTATTCCCCTCCCTCCAGCACCCCAGAGGAACCCGCCCCGCCAGAACCTCGCAGATACTAGTTTCTGCCGCTCTGCGTCATTATCCACCGCTGCAGCTGTAGAGATAAGTCTCTCTTCTGCCGCACAGTCCCTTAAATACCTACACACACAGAACATCTCAAAGAGACGAGGAGCAAAAACACTCAGAAGAAGTCGGTGGTGACCTGACTCCCATTACAGCGAGCGCTGTGTCCCAGGGGTTGCAAAGGCGGGAGTCTGTTCATTTACAAGTTTTTCCCCTCGGGGCAAATCCCGTGGTGAACGTGACAACGTGATAATGAAAACTGTCAGCACCCCAAATAAGACTCCAGACATCAATGTCCCCAGGGGGAAACTCCAGCAGTAAAATACAAAACGAGGCAAGCATAATGCACTTCTGCTAGGGTCCTAACACAGAAAACTTACATGAGCTGACGCCATAAGGGAAAGGGTATTCTTAGGCACCATGGGTGAAAGGATACTACGGACACCATAGGGGAAAGGGTACTCTTAGGCACCATGGGTGAAAGGATACTACGGACACCATAGGGGAAAGGGTACTCTCAGACACCATAGGAGAAAGGGTACTCTCAGACACCATAAGGGAAAGGGTACTCTCAGACATTATAAGGGAAAAGGAACTTTCAGACACCATAAGGGAAAGGGTACTCTCAGACATTATAAGGGAAAAGGAACTTTCAGACACCATTGGGGAAAGGGTACACGCAGACACCATAGGGGAAAGGGAACTCTCAGACCCTATAAGGGGAAGGGAACTCTCAGACACCATTGGGGAAAGGGTACACTCAGACACCATAGGGGAAAGGGTACTCTCAGACACCATAAGGGAAAGGGTACTCTCAGACACCATAGGGGAAAGGAAACTCTCGACACCATAAGAGAGAGGGTACTCTCAGACACCATAATGGAAAGAGTGCTCTCGGACACCATAGGGGAAAGGGTACTCTCAGACACCATAAGGGAATGGTACTCTCATACACCATAGGGGAAAGTGTACTCTCAGACACCATAGGGGAAACAGTACTCTCCGACACCATAGGGGAAAGTGTACTCTCAGACACCATAGGGGAAACAGTACTCTCAGACACCATAGGGGAAAGCGTAGTCTCAGACATCATAGGGGAAAGGGTGCTCTCAGACACCATAGGGGAAAGGGTACTCTCAGACATCATAGGGGAAGAGGTACTCTCAGACATCATGGGGAAATGGGTACTCTCGGACATAATAGGGTAAAGGGTATTCACAGTCATTGTAGGGGAAACGGTGCTCTCAGAAACTAAGGGGCAAAGGGTACCCTGAGAAAGCATGGGAACGGGGTACTCTCAGACACCACAGGAGGGCGGGTACTTTCAGATATCATAGGGTAGATGATAGTCTACACCATAGAGAAATTGTATATGCTCTCAGACACCAAAGGAGGACAGTCAGTCTCAGACATTTTAGCGGGAAAAATACTCTTATAATCCACAGTGAAAGGATAATCTCCGAAACCATAGGGGGAAAGAGTACTCCCCGACACCAAGGGAGAAAACGGAGAAAGTGTACTCACGCACCATAGAAGGCTGGCATTCTCAGACCCCATAGGAAAAAGGATACTCCTAGACACCATAGGGGAAAGAGTACTCTGCTTCATCACAGGGGAAGGATACCGTCAGCCAGGAAAGGGGAGATGCTAGCCTCAAACACTGTAAAGGAAAGTGTACTTTTAGATGCCAGAGGGGAAACAGTGCTCGCAAATTCCGTGGGGGAGAGGACCTTCTAAAGCATCTTTGAGTAGAGGGTACTCACAGACTCTACAGGGTAGAAGGTACCATCTCCAGCAGGGAGAGGGCTCTCTTGGATTCCCCAGAGGCACAAACACTCAAACTCCCCAGGGGAGATGATACTTCCAGAGTCCATGGGTTTAAGTTACTGCAGGATTCCACCCGGGAGAGGGTGCTCACATGGCCTACGAGGAGAAGACCTTCTCAGGCTGCCTGTATACACACCCATCCGCCTCGGTGAGCAGGAACTCTGTACTCCATGTGTGAGCATGCAATCGCCTGCTCCAAGGGGAATACAGCACATTCAGCTGCTACAGGGGGAGCAGGCACTGTATATATATATATGTATATATATACTCTATAGGAGAGAAGAGCATCTCACACTAGAGGAGAGTACATGCAAGGCACTTCCGATAGGAAGAGCACCTCTCACACTTCAGGGAGGAGAAGGTGCACTCACAATCGAGAGGGGGGAACATTTATCAACACTCAAGTATGTAAAAGGCACATGCATACACCAAGGGCGGGCACTCCAGAGGGGTGAAGATATTCCCACATTACAGGAGGGGAGTATCATCGCTATAACTGTACACTCAGACTCCACAGGGTAAGCCCACTCCCATTCCCCACACGGGAAAAGGTACTCTCCCATTCCACCGTGAATCTTGCGCTTTCACCCTCCAGAAGTGGGAAGTCTCTCTTTCCCTCCATAGGCAAGAGGAACCTGGGTAACCATGGGAAGGAGCGGGCCCAGTCTGACTCCAGGAGGGAGAAGAACCTTTCTGCCTCCAGAGGGAAGAGGGGGGAGGATCATCGAAGAGATGAGGGAAAACACTCTCTCACGCCCTTCCCAAATGGGCGGTATCTACCTTGGATGATGTTCTTACCCCGAGAAAGCTCACTTCATTGGGCAAAGTCCTTCTTCTGCTATGGACTGTTCTCTATAGGACTCAGGCCACGCTATGGACTGTTCTCTATAGGACTCAGGCCACACTCCGGGCAGAAGTCTCTCATGCTGTGCACTTGGGTTCTACCTCTGTGTGCCTCGGCTCTTACTTTGAGGGACTGCCTCTGACTCCATGGCAAGGGTCTTCAACCATTGACTCTCCAAATGTTATGGACTACAGTTCCCATCAGGCCTAGTAAAAAGAATGAATGGCGAGAAATCACAGGAGTCATACTCCAAAGCACAAGGAGAACGCCAGGTTGCAGACCCCTACACTATGGAATGCAGTTCTCACGCGCAGAACGTGCTCCATACTTCAAGAGGGGTCTTGCAGTACTGGAAAAGTATGGTGTAGAACACACTTCTTCAGAAGGCTTCTTAGCGCTAAGTCCCTACAGAGCAAAGTTGGTGGGGCTAACAGAGCGGCCGGATATTGATGGATATATGGAATTGTGGATTGTCGGTGGTAACACTTTCCAGCATGGGCGGGGGGGAGGCATTCTAGGAGGAGGGGCAAGTATGGTAAGAGGATGCTTGTCGTGTGCTTCTATTTAAAGGTGTGTGGGGGGAATAGACACTGTCTTGAGAGAAAAGGACCGAAGGGAACGAGAAGGGTTTCACTTCTCAAAAACAGGGAGCCAGTGTCATAGAAGCCACGACCAGTGCCTTAAAAGAGTATGGCCACCTTTGGCGGGGGGAGTGGAGATGCATAGCAATGGCATCAAGACCCTTTGAGCTAAAGAGTAAACGCACTACAGTACTTTCAATGAGCAGTAGATATGTCCTGAGGTACCGGGGCAGGTGAAGATACAAGGAGCCGCCATGATCAAGCCGGGAGGAAATAGTTGCAGACTGCGAGTATATGCAGGTGAGGAGGGTGGTTGTGTTTGCAGAGATTTCACGGTGATAGAGGCCGGTGCTGGCTATGGCGCTAACCCTCTGAGCGAGAGTACATTGGAAATCCAGTATGAAGCTGGTGTTATGGCTGATGCCATTGGATGGAGGGATTGTCCCAACAAGGATGCCAGCAAGAGGTGTTCCACAAATCAAAACTCCCTCCAACTTCTTGCATCTATCTCTCTTTGGTCTGTGGTCGCGTTGAACCAGTGACCATCCAAGTTCCGGTGACCACCGTAGTGTCGCTGAATGTGGTAGAATCATTAGACAGAGCCTGATGGAAGTGGCTGGAGCATCTGGGTATTGTCAGCTCACGTGATACCTGTAAGCCAAAGGAATGGCTTGGGTCAGCCAGAGGAAGACCTTACATGGTAAATAGGAGAACTCGGAGCACTGATCCCTTGCGAGGACAGAGGCCACAAGTGAGAGGAAAAGGGGAACAGAACATCTGATTGGGTGCGTCAGAGATTGCTCATCACCACGTAAACGAGTAACAGTCTCGGGAGGATAGCTCAGGGGCAACATGCTCACCTTGGAAGCAGGATGACACAGAGCACCACAGGTTCGATCCCCGGGTCCGTGCTTAGAAACCTCTGGGTATTAAGCACATTATAAATAATGTATCATATCAGTGACAAAGGCTTTGGGTGGGTGTGAATGGGCTCAAGCAGTAATAACACCAACGGTGTGGTCAAGGCGGGGTTGGGGTCATTGAGGACTGTCATGAGAGCTGACTGGTGGACAAAGAAGGGCGGACATCACATTGGAAGGGATCCAATAAGTCACAGGATTCAAGGAAGTCCCACAGAACTGAGGAGATATGGAATTCTGTAAGCATGGCCAAAGTGCAGATTAGAACATGGAAAGAGCTTAGCATGGTTCACAGGGAATGGTGGTGGTCTGCAAGAATGCTGCAAGGATTCCAGACAGTGGATGGGCAATGCCATCGAGCAGGGTTCCAGCCAGAGACCAGCTTTAATTAAGACAGAGCTAGCAACAGAGAGGACTATGGCAGGACTTCCACGTGAGTGAGGGAGAACAAATTAGGGGTCAGAGGCAAGGGCAAGGCAACGAGAATGTGGCAGACTGAGTGATCACTTCACCTAAGAAGGATGAGTGGCAGCATCTTTAACAAAGTCTAGAAGCTAATAAGAGGCCCATTATTTAACCTCTGAAAGGGGTCAGGCCAACAGTGATGAGACCCTCAAATGTCTATTTTGGTTTTCAAATCAGAAGGAAATCCAAGAGTGGTGTCATCATATGTCATATTGAAGCCAGGGATGGATGGGACGAGTGAGATGAGCAAGTGGGGCGGGTAGAGTGTCTGCCATCGCTGAGTTCAGGTGTTAGAGTAGGACAAAGCAAAAGACTACGGAAGGATCCATTCCTAGACTTGTGACCAAAGATCCCATGGGAGCAGGCAGGGCACATGCAGGCTGTGAGTCCCTGAATATCCAATCTGCATGATATCTGGGCTAGAGTGGCCGTCAACATGAACGAGACTGAAGTTGGGAGAAGGGCAGAGTATGAATTGATCAGAAGCCTTTAGTCATCCATGTCTGTCGGAAAAAGAGGTTAGGATTATTTTCAAAAATTAACTCAATAAGATGGATGGTAATCATGACCTGTTTGGTCGAATGTAAATTAGTCAAAATTGTATTTTTATCATTTGTTACTGCATTTGTTACCGCACATAGGTAGGCGGTGGTTTGCTATATATGGTCAGGTCAAATTTATTTCGGAATATAATAATTCCATATAGACACAAAACATGATACATATAAATAAATACATATATACATACCATGAGCAAACGAGCAAATATCCAAGCATTGCAATCCATCTATAAATAGCGTTTCCTGATGTTTAGGGCCTTCCTGAGTTAAGCTAGAAATGTCCAACCCACTAGAAATGCCCAACCCACTAAGTAGGTTTCGGGCCTCAGAAGATAGCATAACGCGGGGCGACATTGATGAAAAAGAAACCCATCTCTTACAAGCAAGCACAATGTTCTCCTTCTTACTCTTGCATGACCTGGGCAAAAAAACAAGCAAAGGGCAGCAAGTCCTCATTAACATCGGGGCAAAATGGGCATTATTTTTCTTCAGGTGTTTTCTTCCATGTTGCAGAGACTGTACCATTCAATCCCTCTCTGTTCTAGCTCATCGATACTAAAGTTTTCTTTAAAGGAGAGTGCAGTCATGCGATCTAAAATATATATCTAAAAATATAAGGAGAAACATAAAAGGAAGGTGACGGGTGGGTGAGAGGAGGTTTGGGGGATCTCCCCCCACATTTAGCGGTAAAAATTCCAGACAAATAAAATTCGACCAATTTGCATTAGACCAAAAAACAAAAGCGTTATTGCAACATAGATCCATTTAGCCAAAGGGCGGCAATTAATTAGGACGCATTTAAGTGAAGCCGAGATGGGCATGGGATGTGAGAAACGACAAAAAGTGGGCAGGGGTGATTAGACTGCCTAGAGCTTGCATGGCAGACCGAGTTGAGCTGGGTGATCAGAATCCCTCATCCATCCAGAAGGAAGCAAAGAGTGAGCATGGAGCGATGGCTCAGCAGTCCTAGGAGGGCCAGCATATCTGGCCCTCCTAGGACTGGCTTCCCATTGATGTGGCGTTGGCATGCACAAAGCCAACCTACTACCTGTTTCTGCTGCCCCATTAGTAAACTGGGCTGGTGATAAGATTGGTCCTCAAGGCCACTTTCAATGTTCACCAAACAGTAAACATAGGTCCAGAAATACGGCACTACAGAAATGGTGTTTCAACTGGTACAGACCCCTACTCAAATTAATACATCGTTCCAAGTCGACCAGGTAAGGCCCGGACCATGTGGTCACAGGACATTTTCTAAAACAAAGTACAAGTAAAGGAAATTAAGAAGGACTCTGTTCTTATTCTAGGAAATGTGTAATCCTCTGTGGCCTCCAAGGGTCTTACTCTATGGAATGCACAGTAATTCCAATAAAGATGCACCTTAATTCCCCTCTGTCAACACTTATGACCTATAGATAGATGGGACTTCGGGGAAAGTAGGTAAAATGGGGAGAAGGGAGAGAAGTGTGAAAGGGAAGAGAAAGGGAAAAGGTATAGCGGGCGGAACAGCAATACTTAAAAAATAAAACCACCAAAACTATTATTAAAAAACAAAAATTCATCAGAAAGTGGCAGCTTGGGCGAGTTCGTCAATAGGGAAGCTGATCTTCATGACACTGAACCATCAACGAGACATTCTCACGTTAGGGAGAATTCTGTTACAATCTAGCACACAGGAAGGCCCTTCTTCTCCAAGAAGGTTCTTACAATGCACCTTGAAACACTTGTGTATAGGCGCATTATAAATAACCTATGAATCAATCAATTCATCAATTCTGGACTGCTGTTTTTACTCTGCGGTAAAGTTCTTGTACTGTGGCACAGTTCCTACTGCAATAAGTCTCTTTCTGTATGGGGCTTGTATCCCACTCCAGGAAGGTTCTGGATTTATACAAGTTGGTTCCTAATTTACGGAGAAGAGTCTTACTGTAGGAAAAGGGCCCTTACTCTAAAATTCAGTTCTTAATCCAAGTGCAATGTTCTTACGATGGGAAACTGGGGGTCTTAATCCCAAGTGCAAGGCTTTTACTGTAGGACACGTGGGTCTTAATCCCAAATGCAGGGCGTTAGCTCTAAAACACGTGGGTCTTAATCCCAAATGCAAAGCTTTTACTGCAGGACACGTGGGTCTTAATCCAAGTAGAAGGCTCTTTCTAGAGGAGGCTCCTTTCTGAATCTGAAGAGCCAACTTTGCTCTGTGTGAATACGGTCTCAGTTTGCGCAGTATTTTACTTGATGGATCTTAGTTTCTGGTCTAAGGAGAACGGTCTTACCCTATGGGATACTGTTTTCACCTTGAACACATGTGTGCTTGGTGAGACTCTGGATTATCAGTGTATTTGGTATTGCACAATGGAACTTGGTTTGCATGCTGAGAAGTCCCTTTCTATAGCGAAACTCATGTCTTTCTAAGAGGCAGCATTGCTTAGTTCATGGGATCCCTTTCTTCCTCATCCTATATAAAACTTAGTGAAAACTTTTACTTAACAGTAGTTAGTTCTAACTCAGAGAAGGTTCTCTTTCTAAGAGACTGTGTTCACACTTTAAGAACTATCTTTCTTTACAGGACTCTGTTGTTCAGGTCGTATTGCATGTGAGCTTGGTCTTGTGGAAGTCTATTACTATAGATCTTGCCTCTTACACTAAGGTGAAATCTCCTACTTTATGGGACTAGCTCACTACTCAGAGCGTGATTTTTCACTGTGGGCCTTAGTTCGCATTCCCAAGAGGCCCATCAAGTATGGGATGACACTATTTGGATAAAGTACTTTAAGATGTGACGCTGGGGCTTCTTGCAATGAGTGTGTGGTTCTTGGAATTTTCATCATCAGGATTCTGAAGGCTCTTACTTACGGCTGGTCCGGTGAAGGGAGCATGATCACAGTTTTCCTGCCAGGATTGATTGAGCGTCTGGACAAATTCTTGGTAGAATCCATGGGATTGGTTGAAGATTGAAAAGGCCATGATGTTAACTCGGTCATCCAGTGTGCTGTCCAATGGCTGAAGAGAGAACTCCTGTTGCAAACATTTACCCCAAAACAGGAGAGATAACAGTAATATTAGCAGATACTCTTGGATTACTGAAAAGCAATTAAACGTTGCAGACAAATTCCCCACAAGAGACTGAGAATAATTATAGGACCTCAAAAAACAAAAGGGCTTGGAATGGCTGGTTGGCTACAAAAGAGCAGTGAGTCACCTAGGCCAGAGATTAGATACACATTCATGGGATGCATTTAATGTCAAATTCAGGCTTCAGAGCAGCAACAATGGCACCAAAATCACTGGTCGACCCAGAGTAGCACCAAAAGCAATGGAAGTACCAAAGTAGAACCAATGGACAGAAGATTTCAATTGGGTTCTAGAGTAGCAGTAATGGACTAGAGATTACTATGGGTTGGAGAGCAACAACAAGGACCCCAAAACTACTGGGGGCAGCAGCAATGTACAAGGGCAAAAGCAGTTTCACCATCAAGGGAAAGACAACGATTAATACCATGGGAACCAGGGTGATTGGCGAGCACAACAGCAGCACAAATAGACATAAGATCACACAGGCTACAGAGAAAACCATTGGTCACAGAGCAGCACAAATGGACACAACATCACTGATGGTATCTATGACAGCAATAGTTAACATGGGTGGTGCCCACAGCAGCACCAATTAACCTACAACCAAAGAAGGCCTGTATCACAACAAATGGAACAAGATCACCACACACCTAGCGCAACATTAACATTGCCAAGATCACAGGTGGACCTACAAACACCCTTCAATTAACCCATCCATAAAGGTGATCCAGAACAGGGACAGGGGTCAACATAATAGGAAACCCAAAGAGAAATACAAACAGCACCAGAGTTATTGAAGAGAACAAGAACAGCACGAATAGGCTGGGACACAAGAAATGAATAAAACTGCAAAATAATAACTGGGGAGAATTAGAGCAGCACCAACTGACTCAAAATCATTTGAGGAACCCATAACAGCACCAAGGGACCCAAGATCAGCAACGTGCGATGCAAATGCAGCGCAGAAGAACGCACACCTACTCTAGGGACAACCAGAGCAGTTCTGATATATTTGCAGTCATTGGCCGGCCCCAGCGCAGCACCAAAGTGACTGAAATCACTTAAGGCCACATCAAAGTAGTATCAGGGGGAACAAAATCCAGAAGAGGTTCGATAAGAAACCATCAAATTCCTTTATTTTCTGCCCTCTTTTACCAATTATGCACAATTTCTTCCTACAATAAGCCCGCTCTTGCCATTTGTGGTGGGGTTCTACGCAAAGGCATTATTGCTCTCCCACCTCCACCACTCTCAAAGCTTTTGTCTAACAACAATATGCAGTATGGGGGGGGCTGTTTTGAGATTTGTTAATTGCAACTTCTTTCAGGATAAGGGAGATTTGCTCTTTTTCAGAATTTTATTTCTGAAAATATAGTGGTTGTGAGGAATTCAATCATCCACACGGTAGGTGTGTGCTCAACTGGGCTTTTATGACATTTTTAAATGAAGTTGAATAATGGTATACCAACCTCTGGAAAATGTGTGGGGCTAATCCGTGCACATTTTCCTATGCTCACCGCACAACGTACGCAGAGACTTGTGTACTCTGGGTGGACACAGCTTACAGGCGCAGTCACTCCATCTGTCAAATTTAGCTGGGATCTGACAGGTGGAATACACGATTCATCTACAAAAGGGGGAGGGCCAAACCTTCCCCCTGCCATGGCAAGCCTAATTAACTAACAAAGGTTCTGTGGCGCCTAGAAACACTTGTGTTCAGGTGCGTTATAAATGCCATATCACATCATATCATATCCATGGATCTGCCCTGTCCTTTTGTTGAGCCATTTTGCTGGTGGCAGCAGCTGCATACTAATTAGAGTTTAATACAAACAGGCCCACACGAGGCCTGGCTACAGAGGTTAACAAAAGAGACAGGAAACCCCAAATCCCTTTCATATGTACTGTGTCAACCTGAAGCCAGCTCCCATCCTCAGTATCAATTGACAGTAAAATGTCATGTCTGGGACTGCGTGTATTACAGTACTCATCCCCTCAGGGGGACCCCATTTAGAAAGTATGAGAATGTGGTTTGGGGAGCCAGAGAGTCTGGTCCTGCTGCCACTTCAAGGGAGACCTGCCACGTTAATCAGGAACCGCAGAGAGCTCCATTAACGAGAGAGACCCTTTCATCCACAACAGACAGGAAGATGGGTGGGAATTTGTAGAACATGTTTTTACTCCTTTACCTTTTCTGTTGCCAAGCACTCTGGTTATGACCACCCACATACAGGAGATTGTTGGTGGAGACCCAGAATAGGTTCATTAAGGCAGGCTTCGCCTGCACCAATCCCTGGGGGCCATTTGGCTTTAAAAGACGGCCAAGTCCCTCTTTTGGCAGATCATCTGAAGGCTTCACTAGAATCAGAAAGAAGAACTCATCATTATACCCTGGCTGAAAGTACGGTCTGCCTTACATCTTCCACCATTGAAGGACGGCCAGGGACCTCCGAGAGGGAAGCAAGATCCCTCCCCTAAGCATATTGCAGAGAACAGAGGGAGATACAGAATCCAGAGGACCCTCCAGAATGCCAGAACCGATACCCATCGAGCACACAGCGTGCCCTGCTAGGCTCTGCAGCAAGCCTCCTAGGTGGGAAGTGCCAGACAGTCTCTGAACCAAACCAAGGTCAAGACAGCTGCCTGCAACACTCTCCTTAGCTTTGGGCCATCTGCCTTTTCATTTTCAGTCAAGACCCTCGAGCTGCAGCCGACTGCACCCCTGACTGTTGTTGCGCCGCAGTCGCTAAAGCCATCTGAGACACCTCAACCAGTGCTTCAGAACCGCCGCTGAGCACTGAGATGATTCTTGACCCTGAGCCGCCGTGTAGGTCAGCCTGAAGCCATCCCTCCAGCTTCACTCACCAAACTGCCTGCCGCTTGATACTCGCAGCTGTCTCCCATCTTGAACTCTGTCGCAAAAACTGCAAAGCACCCTGAAACTGACTTGGCTCTGTCGAGCACCAAGCATTCCTACAGCACAAGGTACATTGTGGTTCGGTCCCCCTAGTCCTGCTCCAAAGGCCCCTACTGACATTTTATGACCCATTGCTCCCTTTGTGTTAGAACCAAGTATCAGTGAACTATTGCAATTACTACATCAACTACCCTCCTGTTAGTATCCAGAGTGCATCCCTTTTCCTTCTTTGAATCTGTCTGTACTCTGCATTCCTTCATACGGTGGGTTGTATTTTGTAGTGTGCTAGAATTGTCTGGAGCGATAATTGTAAAGTAGATATGTGTACACAACCTTGTTTGGACAGTCTCTTTTATCATTGGGTAATAATTGAATTTTCGCCATGTTGCAATGAAGCAATGACCCACAAGCCTGCCGTTCTGTCCACGTTACCAAAACTGCACCAGGAGGTTTATAATTAGGTTTTGTTTCCAATCTGTTCTGGTCCCTTCTGGTGTACTAGAGAAGTGGGACTGATTGATGATTTAGAAACCAATATTTATTCATGACCACTGCTGCCCCAGAAGTTGATTTGTTACAGCAGTATCCCTGTTTGGTACATAGGTTGCCTGTATCAGTTGGGTGCAGCAATGGTTTCTTCGAAAGAGTCAGAAAACAGCATTTTCCAACATTCTGTCACCATGCCTGAGATTAGAGAAGACCGACAGTGCTGAATAGGTCTTTGATTAATCCATTGCTTTTCAAGAGAACTTCCTCCAGTTTGTATGGTGGCATAATATCGAAAGGAGATCCTGAACATTTGGGAGAGACAAAGATAGTATCTAACTCCTTTAGGATTACTGGATAAAAGTCAACCAGCATGTTCTACATTAGGGGTTGCCAACCTGGTGCCCTCCAAATGGTTTGGCACACAAATCCCATCAGCTCTCTCCACTGACTGCTGTCTGAGGCTAATGGAAGTTGTCGGTCAAAACATTGGGAGAGTGATACATTAACTAACCCTGCTCTTGATGCAAAATTTTGTGACAGGGCAACATTGACATTCAAAGTATCTGACAAAGCAACACTGGGAGCATGATTCAGTGTCAGAGTAATATTATCGGTTTAAGTATCAGACAATGCAACTCTGATAGTTTCTATCTTATTGCTCACATATTTGTATACTTCCTCCACCATGCCTTGAGAATGGACTAAAGTGTTTGATAGAGAGAGTAAATCACCCACATTTCTTTTAGGAATGTCAGGTACTGTCAGGTTGGAGTGACATATTCTTTACATACAGTATCATATACTCATTTACATTGGGTCAGGGGAGACACATATTTAGTATAGAAAGGTTTTAGGAAGTTATTATGGGTTATATTTTAAAACAGCCAATTTTGCCCTTAACCTTCATTGCAGTCTATGGAGATTGCCCCAAGCCAAGATGGAGGTTCCCAGTCTAAATTCTGATTGGCTGGAGATTGTTTATAGGGAGGACAATGAACATTCTAAACTGACTTTCATCGTCCTTGCCCAGCTGAGAGGTCGTGTGCCTTGTAGCTCCTGCTTACTTTGTCAAGGGTGACAAGTTTCTAGCAGTTGAGCGGAAGATCTGAAAGTACAACAGGAGTCGTGTTTGGATTTTGGTGGAGACACAGGACAGGAGTCAGAAATCTACCAATTTTCGGTGAAAAGAAGTTTTCAAGTCTCATTCACAAGATAAGTGACTTTCCAGTTTTGTTGAACTTTTTTAAAAGGTTATATTTATCTAAGGGATTGAAATCGCAAATCTGTAACTAAAAAGATTGAAGCGCGTACGTTTGTTTTTATCGCTACGTGTCAATTCAAACTAGCGCGTGAGTTTTTTCCCGTTACTTTTAGCCTGCGCGTGTGTCTCTGCGCGTGAGAGTGAAGCGTGAGCGTGAACTTTGGACTCGCATTAACTGTTCGTGCAAATTGGATTGTCAGCGCGTGTGCGTCTTTCCCGCGACTTGGAGAAAAGCGCGTGTAATTTTTTATCGCGTCTTGGACTTTAGCGCGAGTGCTTTTTACCCGCGAATTGGATTGTCAGCGCGTGTGCGAATTTCCCGCGACTTGGAGAAAAGCGCGTGTGATTTTTTCCCGCTGTTTTGGATTTTAGCGTGTGTGCTGGCTTTCCATGTGAAGATTCCATCGCAAGTTAAATTCGTTCCTGAGAAAAAGACACTCTACAAAGAAAATATTAAAAACAAATACAAGAACTTAAAAGAACTTCTTTAAACTTACTTGAAGACCTTGTTCAAGAATCTTAGGGTTGAGCAGACTAACTACAAAGTTAAATTACATTCTTGGACCTACTGTGAAGGCTGAATGATCTATAAGATTCTGGTCCCCAAGTAAGGAAGTCTTGTCTGCTTATCACTTCTCTGGGCATTCTGAAGAGAAGTACCAGGTATGGTTTTTAAACTATTTTGGTAAAGGATTTAGAGTTTAAGGTTAGTATAGTAACCCATGAGTAATGAGGTATATTGCATGTTTATGTTTTAACTACAGGTGAAGAACCAGCGAGTTGATAGCTTCCAGCCTGGTGTTTGTTTCTTTGTCCCTTCCCCCTTTCCCCTGAAAGTGAGGTAAACTGAGCAGTTATATATATATGTCAGCTCAGAGTGCCACATTTTGGGTGGATTGTCGGGGGTTCAGCAGCTTCTGCAGACACCAGGTTCTCAGCATGACAGTATGAAAGGCCAATAAAAACAAAGTGTCTGCCCAAGCTGTTTTGAACCCCGACGAGACAACCATGGAGGCATTGGGAGTAATGGTTAGGGAAATGAGAGAAGAGTTACGGGTGGCTCATCAGGAGTATTCAAGTCGTTGTCAAAGAATGGATGAGTTAAATTTAAAGGTAACCCAAATACAAGAAAGAGGAGTTGAAGTTTCGGAAGGTGCAGGAAACCCACCTGAGTTGGTGAGAGTAGGAGAAGAACAAGAACCTAGGCTTCCCAGAGGGGCAGAGGGAAGTTTAGGCACTTTAGTTATGCCTGTTCCTTTGGCAGCTCCAGAACGTTTCTTAGGAGATTCTAGAAAGTTTCAAATTTATCAGACTCAGTGTGAATTGCATTTTTTCAGTCGCCCAGAGTTGTTTTCCACAGATGCTTCAAAGGTAACATTCATCTTATCATATTTATCTGGAGAAGCTTCTGCGTGGGGAAGTCTTTTGGTGAGTCAAAAAAGTTGACTTTGAATAATTATTCCCTTTTCCAGACCGAATTTAAGAAAATGTTTGATAAGAGACAGTTATCTTTAGAGGTTGATAGAGAATTACTGGAACTGCGCCAGGGAGGAAAGGAGTTGATTTCTTATATCACTCAATTTAGAACTTTAATTTTAGAAAGTAAATGGCCAGAGGAGATGTGGGCTTCCTTATTTTATAGGGGCTTAAAAGATGAGTTAAAAGATGCTCTGGCTGGAGTTTTGGAGCGACCAAATACTTTTGATGCCTTAATTGATTTGGTGGTTCAGTTGGATTTTCGTTTAGCTGAAAGACATTTAGAGCGTAGACGTACTCAGGGAGAAGTTAGGTTTCAGGGAAGAATGGAGAGGCCTAAAGTTGAGGTGGTGAACAGAGAAGTGAAGTCAAAGATAATTGACCAGCAGAGAGGTCCGTTGTCCAAGGAAGAGAAGGCAAGAAGAAGGGAGAATAGTTTGTGCTTATACTGTGGTAGGAGTGGTCATTTTCTTGAAACCTGTCCTTTTACCCCCAAGAAGATCTCCAAATCTTCAGGCAGAGTACAACAAGTGGCAAACACAATACAGACAGCGGTTCCTCACATAACTGTGAACGTATCCTTGATGTTTGAAAAGGTATTTTTAGGTTCTGGGCCAATTATTATTGATTCAGGAGCTACGGGTAATTTTATGGATAGAGGATTGGCTAAAACTCTAGGTGTTCCTATAGTTGCTAAGAAAGAAATGGAGCAGGTCAGAGCAGTTGATGGGACATCTCTTTCTTCAGGTCCAATCACTAATAATACAGAGTTACTTGAGATGGAGATGACTGGAGGTCATAAAGAAAATATCTCTTTTGAGTTAATTGATGCTCCAATCTTGACAATTATTTTGGGTATGCCCTGGCTTACACTTCATAATCCCAGAATTGATTGGAGTGCAAGAATTGTATCCTTAGAATCAACCTTTTGTCAGGAACATTGTCTTTCAGGAAAATCTTTTGAAGAGAAAGAAAAAGTTGTGAATTCCATTTCATTCTCGCTTGCAGAAAGAGGGGCAATAGGTTTTGACATTGGAGCAGTTGTGGGTGAACTTCCAACTTGTTATCAAGATTTGTGGGATGTTTTTGATGAAAAGGAAGCTGGAGAGTTGCCTCCTCATAGGCCTTTTGACTGCAAGATAGAGTTGGAGCCTGGAGCTATTTTACCAAGCAGTAGGGTTTATGCCTTGACTGAAAAAGAGAATGATTATTTGAAAGAATATTTAAAGGACAATTTGGCTAAGGGATTTATTCGGCATTCTCAATCGCCGGCAGCCTCACCATTGTTCTTTGTGCCTAAAGCTGATGGTTCTCTCAGAACTTGTATAGATTACAGGGCAGTAAATCGAATGACTGTGAAAAATCGGTATCCTCTCCCTCTCATTTCAGAAATGTTAAATCAAATCCAAGGTGCAACCATATTTTCTAAGTTGGATTTACGTGGAGCTTATCATCTTGTAAGGGTCCAAGAGGGGGATGAGTGGAAGACGGCATTTAAAACCAGATTTGGCCTGTACGAGTACCAAGTGATGCCTTTCGGTCTTTGCAATGCCCCAGCGGCTTTTCAATTTTTTATTGATGAGGTTCTTCGGGAATTTCTTGATGTTTTTGTTATCGTCTATATTGACGACATTTTGATTTTTTCCCAGAATTTGGAGAAACACAAAATTCACGTTCGACAGGTCTTGAGGAAATTGAGAGAGAATAATCTTTTCGCTAAATTGGAGAAGAGTCAGTTCCATACGGATTCGGTAGAATTTTTAGGATTTGTGATCACTCCTTATGGCCTGGAAATGAATCCAAAAAAGGTGGAAGCCGTTCGTGATTGGCCTACTCCAACTAAGGTGAAGGAGATCCAGAGCTTTTTGGGATTTGCCAATTTTTACCGAAGATTCATTGAAGGCTTCTCCAGTTTAGTAGCTCCAATTACTCGACTTTTAAGAAAAGGAGTTCCGTTTGTTTGGGAAGCTAAGGCTGATGAGGCTTTTCAAATTTTGAAGGAGAAATTCATTACCTCTCCTATTTTGATTCACCCTGATACTTCCAAACCATTTTTTGTAGAGGCTGATGCTTCCAATGTGGCAATGGGAGCAGTGTTGTCTCAGAGGCATAATGTTACAGGACAATTGCATCCAGTGGCCTACTTTTCTAAGAGATTTTCACCTGCAGAGGAAAATTACACCATTTCAGACCGAGAGCTTCTTGCTATCAAAGCAGCATTTGAAGAATGGCGACATTTTTTAAAAGGAGCACGTCACACTGTGACTGTATTACCTGACCATCGAAATTTACTCTTTTTGAAGACAGCAAAAACTCTGACACCTCGACAACTTAATTGGTCATTATTTTTTGTGGATTATGACTTTATAGTTACTTTTAAACCAGGTAATCAAAATAAAAAGGCAGATGCTCTGTCACGGCAGTTTCAAGAAAGTGAGGTTAAGTCGGTCTGTGAGCCTCTTCCATTGATCGCTCCAGAACGTTTTGTTCTTGCTGGGGTTGAAAAGGAGAACGAAATCTTCAAGAAAGTACGGGAATCCATTTCTGAGACACAACTTGAAGATTGGGTTCGTTTGGATCCAGCTCGCAAAATTAAAGATGGTTTACCTTATTTAGATGACAGACTCTATTTACCATCAATTGAACTTAGAGAAAAAATGTTGAAGGAGTGTCACGAATCAGTCTTGGCAGGATATCCAGGGTATCGGAAGACTCTTGAGTTGATCAGAAGAAATTTTTGGTGGGAACAAATTCGACAAGATACCCTTAATTTTGTTAAGACCTGTGAAATTTGTGCTAGATCTAAGAATCTCATCGGAAAGCCTTCTGCGTTATTGGAGCCGTTACCAGTTCCACCGCGGCCTTGGTGCTCAGTGTCTTTAGATTTCATCACGGATCTTCCACAAGATAAAGGGTGTACTTCGGTATTGGTTGTAGTTGATTTACTCACTAAAGAAGCACATTTCATTCCAATGAAGGGAGAGGTTACCGCTGATAGTTTAGCTCACAGTTTCTTGCAAGAAGTGGTAAGATTACATGGAATTCCCAGTCAGGTCATCTCAGATAGAGGTTCTCAATTTATTTCTAAGTTTTGGAGAGCTTTTTGTAAGAGATTGGGAGTGGAGGTATGTTTATCATCAGGTTACCATCCAGAAGCCAATGGGCAGGTAGAAAGGATTAATCAGGAGTTGGAAAAATATTTGAGGTGTTATCTGCAGACAGGTGAAGAGTGGGTAGATTTGTTGTGGGTTGCAGAATTCGCATATAACAACTGTAGTAAGGATGCCACCTCTATGTCTCCGTTTTATTTGGGACGAGGTTTTCATCCTTTTTTTTTCTTAGTATTGAGATTAATAATGATTCAGGAAACCCAGAAGTCGAAAGGAGACTAGAAGTTATGAAAAGAAATTTGGAAAAGGCAAAAGGGGTGTTGGTGGAGAGTAAACAAAAATACAAAGGGTTTGCTGACAGTAAAAGAAAGATTAGTCCTCAATATAGTGAGGGAGATTTGGTGTGCTTATCAACCAAGTTTTTGAGAATTAAAGGAAGAAATAAGTTTTGTCCTCATTTCGTAGGACCGTTTGTTGTTGAAAAGGTGATTAATCCAGTGGCTGTTCGTCTTAAATTACCCAGTCATATGAAAACTCATCCAACTTTCCATGTTAGTTTATTAAAACCTGTGGTTAAAGGAACTAGATTAACACCTACTCCTTCAGCCGTTGTGATTGAGGAAGATGCTTCCGAAGAATTTCTGGTTAAGAGAATTCTGGACTCTAGAAGAGTAAGAGGAAAGCTACAGTATCTCATTGATTGGGAGGGCTTTGGTCCTGAAGAGCGCACTTGGGAGAAAGCAAATGATGTGCATGCTCCTCGTTTGGTAGAAAGATTCCATAAAAAATTTCCATTGAAGAGTGGCCCAGGGACTGGGCGTTAGGAGGGTGTGGTCTGTCAGGTACTGTCAGGTTGGAGTGACATATTCTTTACATACAGTATCATATACTCATTTACATTGGGTCAGGGGAGACATATTTAGTATAGAAAGGTTTTAGGAAGTTATTATGGGTTATATTTTTAAACAGCCAATTTTGCCCTTAACCTTCATTGCAGTCTATGGAGATTGCCCCAAGCCAAGATGGAGGTTCTCAGTCTAAATTCTGATTGGCTGGAGATTGTTTATAGGGAGGACAATGAACATTCTAAACTGCCTTTCATCGTCCTTGCCCAGCTGAGAGGTCGTGTGCCTTGTAGCTCCTGCTTACTTTGTCAAGGGTGACAAGTTCTAGCAGTTGAGCGTAAGATCTGAAAGTACAACAGGAGTCGTGTTTGGATTTTGGTGGAGACACAGGACAGGAGTCAGAAATCTACCAATTTTCTGAGAAAAGAAGTTTTCAAGTCTCATTCACAAGATAAGTGACTTTCCAGTTTTGTTGAACTTTGTTAAAAGGTTATATTTATCTAAGGGATTGAAATCGCAAATCTGTAACTAAAAAGATTGAAGCGCGTACGTTTGTTTTTATCGCTACGTGTCAATTCAAACTAACGCGTGAGTTTTTTCCCGTTACTTTTAGCCTGCGCGTGTGTCTCTGCGCGTGAGAGTGAAGCGCGAGCGTGTACTTTGGACTCGCATTAACTGTTCGTTTACGCGAGGGTTTTTTCTGCGTGATAAAATAAGCGTGTGTGTTTTTTCTCGCGATTTGGTTTTTTGCGCGTGTGCGTATTTATTCGTGAGTTGGACTTTAGCGCGTGTAATTTT
Organism: Ambystoma mexicanum; assembly: GCF_040938575.1. Taxonomy (NCBI): domain Eukaryota; kingdom Metazoa; phylum Chordata; class Amphibia; order Caudata; family Ambystomatidae; genus Ambystoma; species Ambystoma mexicanum. The sequence continues at coordinate 151,659,187 of NC_090931.1, forward strand.
TATTGCGTCTTGGACTTTAGCGCGAGTGCGTTTTACCCGCGAATTGGATTGTCAGCGCGTGTGCGTATTTCCCGCGACTTGGAGAAAAGCGCATGTAATTTTTTATCGCGTCTTGGACTTTAGCGCGAGTGCTTTTTACCCGCGAATTGGATTGTCAGCGCGTGTGCGTATTTCCCGCGACTTGGAGAAAAGTGCGTGTGTTTTTTCCCGCGATTTGGATTGTCAGCGCGTGTGCGAATTTCCCGCGACTTGGAGAAAAGCGCATGTGATTTTTTCCTGCGGTTTTGGATTTTAGCGTGTGTGCTGGCTTTCCATGTGAAGATTCCATCTCAAGTTAAATTCGTTCCTGAGAAAAAGACATTCTACAAAGAAAATATTAAAAACAAATACAAGAACTTAAAAGAACTTCTTTAAACTTACTTGAAGACCTTGTTCAAGAATCTTAGGGTTGAGCAGACTAACTACAAAGTTAAATTACATTCTTGGACCTACTGTGAAGGCTGAATGATCTATAAGATTCTGGTCCCCAAGTAAGGAAGTCTTGTCTGCTTATCACTTCTCTGGGCATTCTGAAGAGAAGTACCAGGTATGGTTTTTAAACTATTTTGGTAAAGGATTTAGAGTTTAAGATTAGTATAGTAACCCATGAGTAATGAGGTATATTGCATGTTTATGTTTTAACTACAGGTGAAGAACCAGCGAATTGATAGCTTCCAGCCTGGTGTTTGTTTCTTTGTCCCTTCCCCCTTTCCCCTGAAAGTGAGGTAAACTGAGCAGTTATATATATATGTCAGCTCAGAGTGCCACATTTTGGGTGGATTGTCGGGGGTTCAGCAGCTTCTGCAGACACCAGGTTCTCAGCATGACAGTATGAAAGGCCAATAAAAACAAAGTGTCTGCCCAAGCTGTTTTGAACCCCGATGAGACAACCATGGAGGCATTGGGAGTAATGGTTAGGGAAATGAGAGAAGAGTTACGGGTGGCTCATCAGGAGTATTCAAGTCGTTGTCAAAGAATGGATGAGTTAAATTTAAAGGTAACCCAAATACAAGAAAGAGGAGTTGAAGTTTCGGAAGGTGCAGGAAAACCACCTGAGTTGGTGAGAGTAGGAGAAGAACAAGAACCTAGGCTTCCCAGAGGGGCAGGGGGAAGTTTAGGCACTTTAGTTATGCCTGTTCCTTTGGCAGCTCCAGAACGTTTCTTAGGAGATTCTAGAAAGTTTCAAATTTATCAGACTCAGTGTGAATTGCATTTTTTAAGTCGTCCAGAGTTGTTTTCCACAGATGCTTCAAAGGTAACATTCATCTTATCATAATTATCTGGAGAAGCTTCTGCGTGGGGAAGTCTTTTGGTGAGTCAAAAGAATTTGACTTTGAATAACTATTCCCTTTTCCAGACCGAATTTAAGAAAATGTTTGATAAGAGACAGTTATCTTTAGAGGTTGATAGAGAATTACTGGAACTGCGCCAGGGAGGAAAGGAGTTGATTTCTTATATCACTCAATTTAGAACTTTAATTTTAGAAAGTAAATGGCCAGAGGAGAAGTGGGCTTCCTTATTTTATAGGGGCTTAAAAGATGAGTTAAAAGATGCTCTAGCTGGAGTTTTGGAGCGACCAAATACTTTAGATGCCTTAATTGATTTGGTGGTTCAGTTGGATTTTCGTTTAGCTGAAAGACGTTTAGAGCGTAGACGTACTCAGGGAGAAGTTAGGTTTCTGGGAAGAATGGAGAGGCCTAAAGTTGAGGTGGTGAACAGAGAAGTGAAGTCAAAGATAATTGACCAGCAGAGCCGGGTGAGAGGTCCGTTGTCCAAGGAAGAGAAGGCAAGAAGAAGGGAGAATAGTTTGTGCTTATACTGGGGTAGGAGTGGTCATTTTCTTGAAACCTGTCCTTTTACCCCCAAGAAGATCTCCAAATCTTCAGGCAGAGTACAACAAGTGGCAAACACAATACAGACAGCGGTTCCTCACATAACTGTGAACGTATCCTTGATGTTTGAAAAGGTATTTTTAGGTTCTGGGCCAATTATTATTGATTCAGGAGCTACGGGTAATTTTATGGATAGAGGATTGGCTAAAACTCTAGGTGTTCCTATCGTTGCTAAGAAAGAAATGGAGCAGGTCAGAGCAGTTGATGGGACATCTCTTTCTTCAGGTCCAATCACTAATAATACAGAGTTACTTGAGATGGAGATGACTGGAGGTCATAAAGAAAATATCTCTTTTGAGTTCATTGACGCTCCAATCTTGAAAATTATTTTGGGTATGCCCTGGCTTACACTTCATAATCCCAGAGTTGATTGGAGTGCAAGAATTGTATCCTTAGAATCAACCTTTTGTCAGGAACATTGTCTTTCAGGAAAATCTTTTGAAGAGAAAGAAAAAGTTGTGAATTCCATTTCATTCTCGCTTGCAGAAAGAGGGGCAATAGGTTTTGACATTGGAGCAGTTGTGGGTGAACTTCCAACTTGTTATCAAGATCTGTGGGATGTTTTTGATGAAAAGGAAGCTGGAGAGTTGCCTCCTCATAGGCCTTTTGACTGCAAGATAGAGTTGGAGCCTGGAGCTATTTTACCAAGCAGTAGGGTTTATGCCTTGACTGAAAAAGAGAATGATTATTTGAAAGAATATTTAAAGGAAAATTTGGCTAAGGGATTTATTCGGCATTCTCAATCGCCGGCAGCCTCACCATTGTTCTTTGTGCCTAAAGCTGATGGTTCTCTCAGAACTTGTATAGATTATAGGGCAGTAAATCGAATGACTGTGAAAAATCGGTATCCTCTCCCTCTCACAGAAATGTTAAATCAAATCCAAGGTGCAACCATATTTTCTAAGTTGGATTTACGTGGAGCTTATCATCTTGTAAGGGTCCAAGAGGGGGATGAGTGGAAGATGGCATTTAAAAGCAGATTTGGCCTGTACGAGTACCAAGTGACGCCTTTCGGTCTTTGCAATGCCCCAGCGGCTTTTCAATTTTTTATTGATGAGGTTCTTCGGGAATTTCTTGATGTTTTTGTTATCGTCTATATTGACGACATTTTGATTTTTTCCCAGAATTTGGAGAAACACAAAATTCACGTTCGACAGGTCTTGAGGAAATTGAGAGAGAATAATCTTTTCGCTAAATTGGAGAAGAGTCAGTTCCATACGGATTCGGTAGAATTTGTAGGATTTGTGATCACTCCTTATGGCCTGGAAATGAATCCAAAAAAGGTGGAAGCCGTTCGTGATTGGCCTACTCCAACTAAGGTGAAGGAGATCCAGAGCTTTTTGGGATTTGCCAATTTTTACCGAAGATTCATTGAAGGCTTCTCCAGTTTAGTAGCTCCAATTACTCGACTTTTAAGAAAAGGAGTTCCATTTGTTTGGGAACTAAGGCTGATGAGGCTTTTCAAATTTTGAAGGAGAAATTCATTACCTCTCCTATTTTTATTCACCCTGATACTTCAAAACCATTTTTTGTAGAGGCTGATGCTTCCAATGTGGCAATGGGAGCAGTGTTCTCTCAGAGGCATAATGTTACAGGACAATTGCATCCAGTGGCCTACTTTTCTAAGAGATTTTCACCTGCGGAGGAAAGTTACACCATTTCAGACCGAGAGCTTCTTGCTATCAAAGCAGCATTTGAAGAATGGCGACATTTTTTAAAAGGAGCACGTCACACTGTGACTGTATTAACTGACCATCGAAATTTACTCTTTTTGAAGACAGCAAAAACTCTGACACCTCGACAACTTAGTTGGTCATTATTTTTTGCGGATTATGACTTTATAGTTACTTTTAAGCCAGGTTATCAAAATAAAAAGGCAGATAGATGCTCTGTCACGGCAGTTTCCAGAAAGTGAGGTTAAGTCAGTCTGTGAGCCTCTTCCATTGATCGCTCCAGAACGTTTTGTTCTTGCTGGGGTTGAAAAGGAGAACGAAATCTTCAAGAAAGTACGGGAATCCATTTCTGAGACACAACTTGAAGATTGGGTTCGTTTGGATCCAGCTCGCAAAATTAAAGATGGTTTACCTTATTTAGATGACAGACTCTATTTACCATCAATTGAACTTAGAGAAAAAATGTTGAAGGAGTGTCACGAATCAGTCTTGGCAGGACATCCAGGGTATCGGAAGACTCTTGAGTTGATCAGAAGAAATTTTTGGTGGGAACAAATTCGACAAGATACCCTTAATTTTGCTAAGACCTGTGAAATTTGTGCTAGATCTAAGAATCTCATCGGAAAGCCTTCTGCGTTATTGGAGCCGTTACCAGTTCCACCGCAGCCTTGGTACTCAGTGTCTTTAGATTTCATCACGGATCTTCCACAAGATAAAGGGTGTACTTCGGTATTGGTTGTAGTTGATTTACTCACTAAAGAAGCACATTTCATTCCAATGAAGGGAGAGGTTACCGCTGATAGTTTAGCTCACAGTTTCTTGCAAGAAGTGGTAAGATTACATGGAATTCCCAGTCAGGTCATCTCAGATAGAGGTTCTCAATTTATTTCTAAGTTTTGGAGAGCTTTTTGTAAGAGATTGGGAGTGGAGGTATGTTTATCATCAGGTTACCATCCAGAAGCCAATGGGCAGGTAGAAAGGATTAATCAGGAGTTGGAAAAATATTTGAGGTGTTATCTGCAGACAGGTGAAGAGTGGGTAGATTTGTTGTGGGTTGCAGAATTCGCATATAACAACTGTAGTAAGGATGCCACCTCTATGTCTCCGTTTTATTTGGGACGAGGTTTTCATCCTTTTTTTTTCTTAGTATTGAGATTAATAATGATTCAGGAAACCCAGAAGTCGAAAGGAGACTAGAAGTTATGAAAAGAAATTTGGAAAAGGCAAAAGGGGTGTTGGTGGAGAGTAAACAAAAATACAAAGGGTTTGCTGACAGTAAAAGAAAGATTAGTCCTCAATATAGTGAGGGAGATTTGGTGTGCTTATCAACCAAGTTTTTGAGAATTAAAGGAAGAAATAAGTTTTGTCCTCGTTTCGTAGGACCGTTTGTTGTTGAAAAGGTGATTAATCCAGTGGCTGTTCGTCTTAAATTACCCAGTCATATGAAAACTCATCCAACTTTCCATGTTAGTTTATTAAAACCTGTGGTTAAAGGAACTAGATTAACACCTACTCCTTCAGCCGTTGTGATTGAGGAAGATGCTTCCGAAGAATTTCTGGTTAAGAGAATTCTGGACTCTAGAAGAGTAAGAGGAAAGCTACAGTATCTCATTCATTGGGAGGGCTTTGGTCCTGAAGAGCGCACTTGGGAGAAAGCAAATGATGTGCATGCTCCTCGTTTGGTAGAAAGATTCCATAAAAAATTTCCATTGAAGAGTGGCCCAGGGACTGGGCGTTAGGAGGGTGTGGTCTGTCAGGTACTGTCAGGTTGGAGTGACATATTCTTTACATACAGTATCATATACTCATTTACATTGGGTCAGGGGAGACATATTTAGTATAGAAAGGTTTTAGGAAGTTATTATGGGTTATATTTTTAAACAGCCAATTTTGCCCTTAACCTTCATTGCAGTCTATGGAGATTGCCCCAAGCCAAGATGGAGGTTCCCAGTCTAAATTCTGATTGGCTGGAGATTGTTTATAGGGAGGACAATGAACATTCTAAACTGACTTTCATCGTCCTTGCCCAGCTGAGAGGTTGTGTGCCTTGTAGCTCCTGCTTACTTTGTCAAGGGTGACAAGTTTCTAGCAGTTGAGCGGAAGATCTGAAAGTACAACAGGAGTCGTGTTTGGATTTTGGTGGAGACACAGGACAGGAGTCAGAAATCTACCAATTTTCTGAGAAAATAAGTTTTCAAGTCTCATTCACAAGATAAGTGACTTTCCAGTTTTGTTGAACTTTGTTAAAATGTTATATTTATCTAAGGGATTGAAATCGCAAATCTGTAACTAAAAAGATTGAAGCGCGTACGTTTGTTTTTATCGCTACGTGTCAATTCAAACTAACACGTGAGTTTTTTCCCGTTACTTTTAGCCTGCGCGTGTGTCTCTGCGCATGAGAGTGAAGCGCGAGCGTGAACTTTGGACTCGCATTAACTGTTCGTTTACGCAAGGTTTTTTTCTGCGTGATAAAATAAGCGTGTGTGTTTTTTCTCGCGATTTGGTTTTTTGCGCGTGTGCGTATTTATTCGTGAGTTGGACTTTAGCGCGTGTAATTTTTATCGCGTCTTGGACTTTAGCGCGAGTGCGTTTTACCCGCGAATTGGATTGTCAGCGCGTGTGCGTATTTCCCGCGACTTGGAGAAAAGCGCGTGTAATTTTTTATCGCGTCTTGGACTTTAGCGCGAGTGCTTTTTACCCGCGAATTGGATTGTCAGCGCGTGTGCATATTTCCCGCGACTTGGAGAAAAGTGCGTGTGTTTTTTCCCGCGATTTGGATTGTCAGCACGTGTGCGAATTTCCCGCGACTTGGAGAAAAGCGCATGTGATTTTTTCCCGCGGTTTTGGATTTTAGCGTGTGTGCTGGCTTTCCATGTGAAGATTCCATCTCAAGTTAAATTCGTTCCTGAGAAAAAGACACTCTACAAAGAAAATATTAAAAACAAATACAAGAACTTAAAAGAACTTCTTTAAACTTACTTGAAGACCTTGTTCAAGAATCTTAGGGTTGAGCAGACTAACTACAAAGTTAAATTACATTCTTGGACCTACTGTGAAGGCTGAATGATCTATAAGATTCTGGTCCCCAAGTAAGGAAGTCTTGTCTGCTTATCACTTCTCTGGGCATTCTGAAGAGAAGTACCAGGTATGGTTTTTAAACTATTTTGGTAAAGGATTTAGAGTTTAAGATTAGTATAGTAACCCATGAGTAATGAGGTATATTGCATGTTTATGTTTTAACTACAGGTGAAGAACCAGCGAGTTGATAGCTTCCAGCCTGGTGTTTGTTTCTTTGTCCCTTCCCCCTTTCCCCTGAAAGTGACGTAAACTGAGCAGTTATATATATATGTCAGCTCAGAGTGCCACATTTTGGGTGGATTGTCGGGGGTTCAGCAGCTTCTGCAGACACCAGGTTCTCAGCATGACAGGGAAATGATGAACTCTACACCCTGGAGGTATGGTTGGGAAATGAATTTGGTACCTGGTTCTCTGGTCCAATTTGGTCAATTGTACACATTGAGAGCAAGAAGCAGACTCCGGAGGCTGATCTTCATGTGAATGTTCACAAGACACGTGTTGTTCTGTCAATGGTTGAAGCTCAGATCAATTTAGTGCCTACAAAGAAATAAGATTTGTGTCCATGTGTCGCCTATTGAGGACTAAACGATTTGACAGGGGAGGATCACTATCATGTGACATTTATTAGTGCTCTTTTGAAATCTCGGTCTGGGGCTAGGACATTTTCTAAACTGAATTTGCAGGTAGCCTGGAAAGTACGCAGTCTAGTGGTGGTTGGAAGATTGCTTCTAGGACAACATCGGAGCATTAGTAGTACTGTTTGTTTTCCTATGGGTTGTGTAATGTCCCATCTGATTTCCCGAGGTTTATGGATTCATGTTTTGCTGACATTTTGTCAAATTTATGATGATCTACTAAGATGGCATTTTGATTTCTTGACCCTTTATTAAAGCAAAATATAAAACTGTGCAATAAACATGATGTAGCAAACAGCTGCTTGTTACACCCAATAAGTGTGACTCTGACATGGAGAATGCTGAATATTCCTACTTCATGATTTCTTCCACTTCATAGTTTTGGATCAAATTAAGGTGTCTGAAATTTTGCAATGGCCTCCCCTTTCTCTAGTCCAGGAAACCCATTTTATTTTGCATTTGCATGTTGTAAAGTGAATTCCTATAATCACTACAACTGTGAGATTTCTTTCTTTTGAAAAAATAAAAATTTGGTACAAGGTTTATGTGGGTGGCTGTGATGAAAATGCTTTTTCGGAAGTTAATTGGGCTTTTGCTTGGTGCTCTTTCTTGCATATCCAGACAGGGCTTGTGTTGCAGGAGTTGATTATTCAGAGACAGGTGTTTGATGAGGGTTATTGAGGGTTCAAGAGGTTGATCACACTATATTTGTACTTGTCCCATACTTTGAACTTCAGTAAGACAACCTAATCTGTAAGTGAATGGGTATCCTTGGAAACAATAAAAACATGTTCTGAATGGAGGCAGGCATTGGCAGAAGCTAGCTTTCCATTACATTTCCAGACAATTTTAATTTTCTTCATGAATCGCATTAGGTTCTGGGTTCGCATATTTCTTCTTCATTTATGCTTTTGTTACATCTTCTATTCCTGGTCCAAATTATATTAAGGGAAAACGGAAAAGCAGGTATCCCTACTTTTTGGACTGCCCCTGGGCAGCAGCTAAACTGAGCCATGTTGTCCTCTTTTTAGGGGCTGTGTGGGTGAGCACTAAACTATATCGGAACATGCTAGATCCCACATAAACGGCTTCCTCCCTTTCAGGCTATGAGTCTGTCTATAGCACCTGCCAACTACACATACACGCTACCCATTCAAAATTTAGGTAGACACACACAGTCTTTCAAAAAATAACACATATTTTAATGTCTATCAAATTCATAAAACATGATTATAAAACACATTAATACATATAAAAGAACCCTAATGGTTCACACATCAATACATCTTTCCACCATTACATTAAGTATGCATCAAAACACCCTCCGTTATGTTTGTGAAATCAATGTGACATGTGGACAAAGATGAAACCGCTGTAACCCCAGCAACATCTGTAACCTCTCGGGACACAGAGGTGATATGATATGATATGATTGTTTATTTATATAGCGCCTATACACAGAAGTGTTTCAAAGCGCTTCAAGGAGGGAGGGAACATAGGAAATACAGTACATTCAGTAAAGTCTTTGAGCAATATAGAATGTGGAAAATAACTACCATAATAGGCCTGACGACATTTCTGATAGTGCAAGTGCCAAAAAACAAGTAGGGTAGGAGGGAATGGAGAAGGGGAACAAAGCAAGCAGTAACATTACTATGTCTGTCGACAATTTACGCAGTGCAGGAGGAATACAAGAGGAGGGTTGGGAGGGGAGGGCAAGGATAGAGGGGGTAAGGGGGAACAAGACAACTGCTGAGCCAAATTCATCAGATAATTTAGAAGCAGGGGAGGGGGAAAGGAGAACAAAGGGTAAGAGGGGGGACAGACAAGCAACTATCATCGGTCAAGGAACAGATGATAGGAGTAAGTGCAAGGAGGGAAGACCTCGAGGAGTGTTTAGGTCCCCAGAGGAGGGGGAGAGGCAGGCAAGTGAGAGTAGGAAGTAGAGTGGGAAGTAGAAGAGGGTGGGTTTGAGGTGCATAGGACAAGGTAGGCAACTCAAGAGAGTGCGTAGGGTCAGCGCAGAGCAGGGGTAGGAAGGTCACGAAGGTCCGGAGGCAGGGGCAAGAAGTGGACATGCAAATGGCATTGTCAGGCCGTAACGGGACCAAGTCTCGGCAGAGGCGGGCATGCTTAAGCATTTAAGGAATGGGAAGAGAGAGGGAGGGACACGAGGGAGGGATGGAGAGGGGTGGAAGGGTCAGAGCAGGTGTACAAGGTGTACAAGGCACAAAGTATGCAGAAGTAGGCTATCAAGGTAAGTTAAAAACAGTGAATGATAATGGATCAAGCATATGCAGTGCGTTTGCTTAGAGGAAGGGTGAAACATGAATGAGGTACGGGTAAATCCCCCAAAGCAATGGAGGGCAGATGTGTGGTATACAAAATTAATGCAAGACCAATACAAGCAGTATTAACAGGTGAGAAATAGCAGAGGAAATCCTTCTAGAAGCAGGACGCTGCGTTCATTGTGTCTGAGCTCCTGTCCCGAGATGTAGGTTTTTTTGTTTTTAAGATATATGTGTGCAGACGCCCTTCGGGCATTATACATACGGTAGCAGAGCAGCTCCCCGCGTTTCGTTATATTTCACAGCACCTCGTTTAATACAAAGAGATGGAAATCAGGGTTATTGATAGGATAAGAAGCGGGAAGATCCATCGAGTACAATACATGCCTGGGGAGGCTCGGGAGGGGGCGGGGGCAGGGCATGCTGAAGGCGAAGGATATTTAACATTAGGTCTTCCAGGGAGGGGGATGGGGAGGACAGTGTTCACGGAGGGCTGATCAGAGGAGTGGGGTACTAACACAGTAAACGTCATGGGGGTGAGAGATATAGAAGAGATCGTGGCAAAAGAGGTATAAGGGTGCTAGAAATGGGGGGCGAGGTAGGGTAAGAAAGACAGGGCCAATAAGATGTGGGGGGAAAGGGATAAAGATGAAAGGACGTACGGGTGATGGGGAAGGGAGAGCAGGAGAGTGCAGAAGACTGGAAGGGATACACAGCAAGCAGGAGGGGAGAGGGGGGAGTGCAGAAGACTGGCAGGAATGCAGGGCAGGCAGGGTGGCAGATGAGGAGAGTGCAGAAGACTGGCAGGGATGCAGAGCAGGCAGGAGGGGAGTGCAGAAGACAGGCAGGGATGCAGAGCAGGCAGGGTGGGAGAGGAGGGGAGTGCAGAAGCCTGGCAGAGGAGGAGAGTGCAGAAGACTGGCAGGGATGCAGAGCAGGCAGGGTGGCAGAGGAATAGAATGCAGAAGACTGGCATGGATGTGGAGCGGGCAGGCTTGCAGAGGAGGAGAGTGCAGAAGACTGGCAGGGATGCAGAGCAGGCGGGGTGTGAGAGGAGGGGCGTGCAGAGACTGGCGGGGATACAGAGCAGGCAGGGTGGCTGAGGAGGAGAGTGCAGAAGACTGGCAGGGATGCAGAGCAGGTAGGGTGCGAGAGGAGGGCAGTGCAGAAGACTGGCAGGAATGCAGGGCAGGCAGGGTGGCAGATGTGGAGAGTGCAGAAGACAGGCAGGGATGCAGAGCAGGCAGGAGGGAAGAGGATGGGAGTGCAGAAGACAGGAAGGGATGCAGAGCAGGCAGAGTGGGAGAGGAGGGGAGTGCAGAAGCCTGGCAGAGGAGGAGAGTGCAGAAGACTGGCAGGGATGCAGAGCAGGCAGGGTGGCAGAGGATGGGAGTGCAAAAGACACGCAGGGATGCAGAGCAGGCAGGGAGCGAGAGGAGGAGAGTGCAGAAGACTGGCAGGGATGCAGAGCAGGCAGGGTGGGAGAGGAGGAGAGTGCAGAAGACTGACAGGGATGCGGAGCAGGCAGGGTGGAAGAGGAGGGGAGTGCAGAAGACTGCCAGGGATGCAGAGCAGGCAGGGTAGGGAGGTGGGGGTGCAGAAGACTGGCAGGGATGCAGAGCCGGCATGGTGGCAGAGGATGGGAGTGCAGAAGACTGGCAGGCATGCAGAGCAGACAGGTTGGGAGAGGAGGAGAGTGTAGAAGACTGGCAGGGATGGATTCAGAGCACGCAAGGTGGCAGAGGAGGAGAGTGGAGAAGACTGGCAGGGATGCAGAGCAGGCAGGGTGGCAGGGGAATAGAATGCAGAAGACTGGCAGGGATGCGGAGCGGGCAGGCTTGCAGAGGAGGAGAGTGCAGAAGACTGGCAGGGATGCAGAGCAGGCGGGGTGGGAGAGGAGGGGCGTGCAGAGACTGGCGGGGATGCAGAGCAGGCAGGGTGGCAGAGGAGGAGAGTGCAGAAGACTGGCAGGGATGCAGAGCAGGTAGGGTGGGAGAGGAGGGGAGTGCAGAAGACTGGCAGGAATGCAGGGCAGGCAGGGTGGCAGATATGGAGAGTGCAGAAGACCGGCAGGGATGCAGAGCAGGCAGGAGGGAAGAGGATGGGAGTGCAGAAGACAGGAAGGGATGCAGAGCAGGCAGAGTGGGAGAGGAGGGGAGTGCAGAAGCCTGGCAGAGGAGGAGAGTGCAGAAGACTGGCAGGGATGCAGAGCAAGCAGGGTGGCAGAGGATGGGAGTGCAAAAGACATGCAGGGATGCAGAGCAGGCAGGGAGCGAGAGGAGGAGAGTGCAGAAGACTAGCAGGGATGCAGAGCAGGCAGGGAGGGAGAGGAGGAGAGTGCAGAAGACTGGCAGGGATGCAGAGCAGGCAGGGTAGGGAGTTGGGGGGTGCAGAAGACTGGCAGGGATGCAGAGCAGGCAGGATGGCAGAGGATGGGAGTGTAGAAGACTGGCAGGGATGCAGAGCAGACAGGGTGGGAGAGGATGAGAGTGTAGAAGACTGGCAGGGATGGATGCAGAGCAGGCAAGGTGGCAGAGGAGGTGATTGCAGAAGATTGGCAGGGATGCAGAGCAGGCAGGGTGGTAGAGGAGGAGATTGCAGACGATTGGCAGGGATGCAGAGCAGGCAGGGTGGTAGAGGAGGAGAGTGCAGAAGACTGGCAGGGATGCAGAGCAGGCAGGGTGGGAGAGGAGGAGAGTGCAGAAGACTGGCAGGGATGCGGAGCAGGCTGGGTGGGAGAGGAGGGGAGTGCAGAAGACTGGCAGGGATGAAGAGCAGGCAGGGTAGGAGAGGAGGAGAGTGCAGAAGACTAGCAGGGATGCAGAGCAGGCAGGGTGGGAGAGGAGGAGAGTGCAGAAGACTGGCAGGGATGCAGAGCAGGTAGGGTGGCAGAGGAGGGGAGTGCAGAAGACCTGCAGGGATGCAGAGCAGACAGGGTGGGAGAGGAGGAGAGTGCAGAAGACTGGCAGGGATGCAGGGCAGACACGGTAGGAGAGGAGGAGAGTGCAGAAGACTGGCAGGGATGCAGAGCAGGTAGGATGGCATAGTAGGGGAGTGCAGAAGACTTGCAGGGATGCAGAGCAGGCAGGGTGGGAGAGGAGGAGAGTGCAGAAGACTGGCACGATGCTAAACAGGGAGGGTGGCAGAGGAGGAGAGTGCAGAAGATTTGCAGAGAACCAGAGCAGGCAGGGTGGGAGAGGAGGAGAGTGCAAAAGAATGGCAGGGATGCAGAGCAGGTGGGGTGGCAGAGGAGGAGAGTGCAGGAGACTGGCACGGATGCAGAGCAGGCAGGGTGGGAGAGGAGGAGAATGCAGCAGACAGACACGGATGAAGAACAGAGAGGGTAGCAGAGGATGAGAGTGCAGAAGACTTGCTGAGATGTAGAGCAGGCAGGGTGGCAGAGGAGTAGTGTGCAAAAGACTGGCAGGGATGCAGAGCAGGCAGGGTGGCAGAGGAGTAGTGTGCAGAAGACTGTCAGGGATGCAGAGCAGGCAGGGTGTGAGAGCAGCAGAGTGCAGAAGACTGTCAGGGATGCAGAGCAGGCAGGGTGGAAGAGCAGGAGAGTTCAGAAGACTGGCAGGGATGAAGAGCAGGCAGGGTGACGTTGGTGGGGTGTGGGAAGACTGGTGGGGATGCGGAGAAGGCAGGGTGGGATAAGAGGAGTGTGCAGAAGACCGGCAGGGATGCAGGGCAGGCGGGGTGGAAGAGGAGGAGAGTGCAGAAGACTGTCAGTGATACAGAGCAGACAGGGTAGGAGAGGAGGAGTTTGCAGAAGACTGGCAGGGATGCAGAGCAGGCAGGATGGGAGAGGAGGAGAGCGCAGAAGACTGGCAGGGATGCAGAGCAGGCAGGGTGGCAGAGGAGGAGAGTGCAGAAGACTGGCAGGGATACAGAGCAGGCAGGGTAGGAGGGGAGGAGTGTGCAGAAGACTGGCAGGGATGCAGCGCAGGCAGGGTGGGAGGACAGAAGAGTGGCAAGGATGCAGAACAGTCAGGGTGGCAGAGGAGGAGAGTGCAGAAGACTGGCAGGGATACAGAGCAGGCAGGGTAGGAGAGGAGGAGAGTTCAGAATACTGGCAGGGATGCAGAGCAGGCAGGGTGGGAGAGGAGGAGAGTGCAGAAGACTGGCACGGATGCAGAACAGGGAGGATGGCAGAGGAGGAGAGTGCAGAAGACTTGTAGAGAAGCAGAGCAGACAGGGTGGGAGAGGAGGAGAGTGAACAAGACTGGCAGGGATGCAGAGCAGGTAGGGGGCAGAGGACGGGAGTGCAGAAGACTTGCAGGGATGCAGAACAGAGAGGGTGGGAGAGGAGGAGAGTGCAGAAGACTGGCAGGGATGCAGAGCAGGCAGGGTGGGAGAGGAGGAGAATGCAGCAGACAGACACGGATGCAGAACAGAGAGGGTGGCAGAGGAGGAGAGTGCAGAAGACTTGCAGAGATGTAGAGCAGGCAGGGTGGCAGAGGAGTAGTGTGCAAAAGACTGTCAGGGATGCAGAGCAGGCAGGGTGTGAGAGCAAGAGAGTGCAGAAGACTTGCAGGGATGAAGAGCCGGCAGGGTGAGGGAGGTGGGGTGTGGGGAAGACTGGTGGGGATGCGGAGAAGGCAGGGTGGGAGAAGAGGAGTGTGCAGAAGACTGTCAGGGATGCAGAGCAGGCAGGGTGGCAGAGGAGGAGAGCGCAGAAGACTGGCAGGGATACAGAGCAGACAGGGTAGGAGAGGAGGAGTGTGCAGAAGACTGGCAGGGATGCAGAGCAGGCAGGGTGGGAGAGGAAGAGAGCGCAGAAGACTGGTAGGGATGCAGAGCAGGCAGTGTGGCAGAGGAGGAGAGTGCGGAAGACTGGCAGGGATACAGAGCAGGCAGGGTAGGAGAGTAGGAGAGTGCAGAACACTGGCAGGGATGCAGAGCAGGCAGGGTGGGAGAGGAGGAGAGTGCAGAAGACTGGCAGGGATGCAGAACAGAGAGGGTGGGAGAGGAGGAGAGTGCAGAAGACTTGCAGAGAAGCAGAGCAGGCGGGGTGGGAGAGAAGGAGAGTGCAAAAGACTGGCATGGATGCAGAGCAGGTGGGGTGGCAAATGAGGAGAGTGCAGAAGACAGACAGGAATGCAGAGCAGGCATGGTGGCAGAGAATGAGAGTGCAGAAGACTGGCACGGATGCAGAGCAGGCAGGGTGGGAGAGGAGGAGAGTGCAGAAGACTTGCAGATGTAGAACAGGCAGGGTGGCAGAGGAGTCGTATGCAGAAGACTGGCAGGGATGCAGAGCAGGCAGGGTGTGAGAGCAAGAGAGTGCAGAAGACTGTCAGGGATGTAGAGCAGGCAGGGTGGCAGAGGAGTAGTGTGCAGAAGACTGGCAGGGATGCAGAGCAGGCAAGATGTGAGAGCAGGAGAGTGCAGAAGAGTGTCAGGGATGCAGAGCAGGCAGGGTGGGAGAGCAGGAGAGTTCAGAAGACTGGCAGGGATGAAGAGCAGGCAGGGTGAGGGAGGTGGGGTGTGGGGAAGACTGGCGGGGATGCTGAGCAGGCAGGGTGGCAGAGGAGGAGAGTGCAGAAGACTGGCAGGGATACAGAGCAGGCAGGGTAGGAGAGGAGGAGAGCGCAGAAGAGTGGCAAGGATGCAGAATAGTCATGGTGGCAGAGGAGGAGAGTGCAGAAGACTGGCAGGGATACAGAGCAGGCAGGGTAGGAGAGGAGGAGAGTGCAGAACACTGGCAGGGATGCAGAGCAGGCAGGGTGGGGGAGGAGGAGAGTGCAGAAGACTGGCACAGATGCTGAACAGGGAGGGTGGCAGAGGAGGAGAGTGCAGAATACTTGCAGAGAAGCAGAGCAGACAGGGTGGGAGAGGAGGAGAGTGCACAATACTGGCAGGGATGCAGAGCAGGTAGGGTGGCAGATGACGGGAGTGCAGAAGACTTGCAGGGTTGCAGAACAGAGATGATGGGAGAGAGGAGAGTGCAGAAGACTGGCAGGGATGCAGAGCAGGCAGGGTGGGAGAGGAGGAGAGTGCAGAAGACTGGCACAGATGCAGAACAGGGAGGGTGGCAGAGGAGGCGAGTGCAGAAGACTTGAAGAGAAGCAGAGCAGGCGGGGTGGGAGAGCAGGAAAGTGCAAAAGACCGGCATTCATGCAGAGCAGGTGGGGTGGCAGAGGAGGAGAGTGCAGAAGACTGACAGGGATGCAGAGCTGGCAGGGTGGCAGAGAAGGAGAGTGCAGATGACTGGCACGGATGCAGAGCAGGCAGGGTGGGAGAGGAGGAGAGTGCAGCAGACAGGCACGGATGCAGAACAGAGAGGGTGAGGGAGGTGGGGTGTGGGGAAGACTGGCGGGGATGCGGAGCAGGCAGGGTGGCAGAGGAGGAGAGTGCACAAGACTGGCAGGGATACAGAGCAGGCAGGGTAGGAGAGGAGGCGTGTGTAGAAGACTGGCAGGGATGCAGAGCAGGCAGTGTGGGAGAGGAGGAGAGCGCAGAAGACTGGCACAGATGCAGAACAGGGAGGGTGGCAGAGGAGGAGAGTGCAGAAGACTTGCAGAGAAGCAGAGCAGGAGGGGTGGGAGAGCAGGAGAGTGCAAAAGACCGGCATGGATGCAGAGCAGGTGGGGTGGCAGAGGAGGAGAGTGCAGAAGACTGACAGGGATGCAGAGCAGGCAGGGTGGCAGAGGAGGAGAGTGCAGATGACTGGCACGGATGCAGAGCAGGCAGGGTGGGAGAGGAGGAGAGTGCAGCAGACAGGCACGGATGCAGAACAGAGAGGGTGGCAGAGGAGGAGAGTGCAGAAGACTTGCAGATGTAGAACAGGCAGGGTGGCAGAGGAGTCGTGTGCAGAAGACTGGCAGGGATGCAGAGCAGGCAGGGTGTGAGAGCAAGAGAGTGCAGAAGACTGTCAGGGATGTAGAGCAGGCAGGGTGGCAGAGGAGTAGTGTGCAGAAGACTGGCAGGGATGCAGAGCAGGCAAGATGTGAGAGCAGGAGAGTGCAGAAGACTTTCAGGGATGCAGAGCAGGCAGGGTGGGAGAGCAGGAGAGTTCAGAAGACTGGCAGAGATGAAGAGCAGCCAGGGTGAGGGAGGTGGGGTGTGGGGAAGACTGGCGGGGATGCTGAGCAGGCAGGGTGGCAGAGGAGGAGAGTGCAGAAGACTGGCAGGGATACAGAGCAGGCAGGGTAGGAGAGGAGGAGAGCGCAGAAGAGTGGCAAGGATGCAGAACAGTCATGGTGGCAGAGGAGGAGAGTGCAGAAGACTGGCAGGGATACAGAGCAGGCAGGGTAGGAGAGGAGGAGAGTGCAGAAGACTGGCACAGATGCTGAACAGGAAGGGTGGCAGAGGAGGAGAGTGCAGAATACTTGCAGAGAAGCAGAGCAGACAGGGTGGGAGAGGAGGAGAGTGCACAAGACTGGCAGGGATGCAGAGCAGGCAGGGTGGGAGAGCAGGAAAGTGCAAAAGACCGGCATTGATGCAGAGCAGGTGGGGTGGCAGAGGAGGAGAGTGCAGTAGACTGACAGGGATGCAGAGCAGGCAGGGTGGCAGAGAAGGAGAGTGCAGATGGCTGGCACGGATGCAGAGCAGGCAGGGTGGGAGAGGAGGAGAGTGCAGCAGACAGGCACGGATGCAGAACAGAGAGGGTGAGGGAGGTGGGGTGTGGGGAAGACTGGCGGGGATGCGGAGCAGGCAGGGTGGCAGAGGAAGAGAGTGCAGAAGACTGGCAGGGATACAGAGCAGGCAGGGTAGGAGAGGAGGCGTGTGCAGAAGACTGGCAGGGATGCAGAGCAGGCAGTGTGGGAGAGGAGGAGAGCGCAGAAGACTGGCACAGATGCAGAACAGGGAGGGTGGCAGAGGAGGAGAGTGCAGAAGACTTGCAGAGAAGCAGAGCAGGAGGGGTGGGAGAGCAGCAGAGTGCAAAAGACCGGCATGGATGCAGAGCAGGTGGGGTGGCAGAGGAGGAGAGTGCAGAAGACTGACAGGGATGCAGAGCAGGTAGGGTGGCAGAGGAGGAGAGTGCAGATAACTGGCACGGATGCAGAGCAGGCAGGGTGGGAGAGGAGGAGAGTGCAGCAGACAGGCAGGGATGCAGAACAGAGAGGGTGGCAGAGGAGGAGAGTGCAGAAGACTTGCAGATGTAGAACAGGCAGGGTGGCAGAGCAGTCGTGTGCAGAAGACTGGCAGGGATGCAGAGCAGGCAGGGTGTGAGAGCAAGAGAGTGCAGAAGACTGTCGGGGATGTAGAGCAGGCAGGGTGGCAGAGCAATAGTGTGCAGAAGACTGGCAGGGATGCAGAGCAGGCAAGATGTGAGAGCAGGAGAGTGCAGAAGACTGTCAGGGATGCAGAGCAGGCAGGGTGGGAGAGCAGGAGAGTTCAGAAGACTGGCAGGGATGAAGAGCAGGCAGGGTGAGGGAGGTGGGGTGTGGGGAAGACTGGCGGGGATGCTGAGCAGGCAGGGTGGCAGAGGAGGAGAGTGCAGAAGACTGGCAGGGATACAGAGCAGGCAGGGTAGGAGAGGAGGAGAGCGCAGAAGAGTGGCAAGGATGCAGAACAGACATGGTGGCAGAGGAGGAGAGTGTAGAAGACTGGCAGGGATACAGAGCAGGCAGGGTAGAAGAGGAGGAGAGTGCAGAACACTGGCAGGGATGCAGAGCAGGCAGGGTGGGGGAGGAGGAGAGTGCAGAAGACTGGCACAGATGCTGAACAGGGAGGGTGGCAGAGGAGGAGAGTGCAGAATACTTGCAGAGAAGCAGAGCAGACAGGGTGGGAGAGGAGGAGAGTGCACAAGACTGGCAGGGATGCAGAGCAGGTAGGGTGGCAGACGACGGGAGTGCAGAAGACTTGCAGGGATGCAGAACAGAGATGGTGGGAGAGGAGGAGAGTGCAGAAGACTGGCAGGGATGCAGAGCAGGCAGGGTGGGAGAGGAGGAGAGTGCAGAAGACTGGCACAGATGCAGAACAGGGAGGGTGGCAGAGGAGGAGAGTGCAGAAGACTTGCAAAGAAGCAGAGCAGGCGGGGTGGGAGAGCTGGAAAGTGCAAAAGACCGGCATTGATGCAGAGCAGGTGGGGTGGCAGAGGAGGAGGGTGCAGAAGACTTGCAGAGAAGCAGAGCAGGAGGGGTGGGAGAGCAGGAGAGAGCAAAAGACTGGCATGGATGCAGAGCAGGTGGGGTGGCAGAGGAGGAGAGTGCAGAAGACTGACAGGGATGCAGAGCAGGCAGGGTGGCAGAGGAGGAGAGTGCAGATGACTGGCACGGATGCAGAGCAGGCAGGGTGGGAGAGGAGGAGAGTGCAGCAGACAGGCACGGATGCAGAACAGAGAGGGTGGCAGAGGAGGAGAGTGCAGAAGACTTGAAGATGTAGAACAGGCAGGGTGGCAGAGGAGTTGTGTGCAGAAGACTGGCAGGGATGCAGAGCAGGCAGGGTGTGAGAGCAAGAGAGTGCAGAAGACTGTCAGGGATGTAGAGCAGGCAGGGTGGCAGAGGAGTAGTGTGCAGAAGACTGGCAGGGATGCAGAGCAGGCAAGATGTGAGAGCAGGAGAGTGCAGAAGACTGTCAGGGATGCAGTGCAGGCAGGGTGGGAGAGCAGGAGAGTTCAGAAGACTGGCAGGGATGAAGAGCAGGCAGGGTGAGGGAGGTGGGGTGTGGGGAAGACTGGTGGGGATGCTGAGCAGGCAGGGTGGCAGAGGAGCAGAGTGCAGAAGACTGGCAGGGATACAGAGCAGGCAGGGTAGGAGAAGAGGCGTGTGCAGAAGACTGGCAGGGATGCAGAGCAGGCAGTGTGGGAGAGGAGGAGAGCGCAGAAGACTGGCAGGGATTCAGAGCAGGCAGGGTGTCAGAGGAGGAGAGTGCAGAAGACTGGCAAGGATACAGAACAGGCAGGCTAGGAGAGGAGGAGTGTGCAGAAGACTGGCAGGGATGCAGAGCAGACAGGGTGGGAAAGGAGGAGAGCACAGAAGAGTGGCAAGGATGCAGAACAGTCAGTGTGGCAGAGGAGGAGAGTGCAGAAGACTGGCAGGGATACAGAACAGGCAGGCTAGGAGAGGAGGAGTGTGCAGAAGACTGGCAGGGATGCAGAGCAGACAGGGTGGGAAAGGAGGAGAGCACAGAAGAGTGGCAAGGATGCAGAACAGTCAGTGTGGCAGAGGAGGAGAGTGCAGAAGACTGGCAGGGATACAGAGCAGGTAGGGTATGAGAGGAGGAGAGTGCAGAAGACTGGCAGGGATGCAGCGCAGGCAGGGTGGCAGAGGAGGAGAGTGCAGAAGACCGGCAGGGATGCAGAGCAGCCAGGGTGACAGAGGAGGAGAGTGCAGAAGACTGGCACGGATGCAGAGCAGGCAGGGTGGCAGAGGGGGAGAGTGCAGAAGACTGGCAGGGATGCAGAGCAGACAGTGTGGCAGAGGAGGAGAGTGCAGAAGAATGGCAGGGCTGCAGAGCAGGCATGGTGAGAGAGGAGTAGAGTGCAGAAGACTGGCAGGGATTCAGAGCAGGCAGGGTGGCAGAGGAGTAGAGTGCAGAAGACTGACAAGGATGTAGAGCAGGCAGGGCGAGAGAGGAGGAGTGTGCAGAAGATTTGCAGGGATTGATGTATAGCAGGCAGGGTGGGAAGGGAAGTTAGTGGAGATGGCGGGCAGGGATGCGGAGCAGCAGGGTGGCAGAGGAGGAGAGTACAGAAGACTGGCAGGTGTCGATGCAGAGCAGGCAGGATGGGAGAGGAGGAGAGTGCAGAAGACTGACATGGATGCATAACACGCAGGGTGGCAGAGGAGGAGAGTGCAGAAGACTGGCAGGAAGGCCGAGCAAGCAGGGTGGGAGAGCAGGAGAGTGCAGAAGCAGAGTGGGGGAGGAGGGGCTTCTGAAGGGGAAGAGCCGACTGAGAAGATAAAGATGGATAGGAGTGGTGATGAGGGTGTGGAAGAGGTAAGAATAGATTGAGGGGGTAGAGCTGAGGATAAAGAGCGGGATAGGAGAGCTGCTAAGGGAATGATAGAGATGGGCGAGGTCAAAAGTGAAAGATGCAAAGAAAGAGGAAACGGGAATAGAGGGTGAGGCAGGAGTGAGGGGATACAGCTGAGAAGAAAGAGGGGGATTCGGGGTAGGGCGTGATTTGAGACAGCTGCTGGCATAAAATGCACATGCTACCTTACGTCGCTACGAACATGCTCTTAGCAGACACATGAGAAAATCATATCTATCCCATAGAACTCAAGGGCGTATAAGGTTTTCCCAAAACGCTTTCCTCAAACCATGATTCCCAGTAAACATTTCACTTATACCCTTATGTTAAAGAAACTATGTATTTTATTTCATTTCATTTAGTAAAAATGTAAACAATTGATAGAGAACTGAATCTCTACTACTCAAGCCAAAAAACAAAAAACAAAAAACTCTGAGGTGAGTGATCCATTAAAATGATGATATACTTTGTATATAGTGCTGATGACGCTCATTTAAACCACATGTATGAAACATCTACATCTACATCTACAGATGTCGTTGATGCAAGCAAATTATTTGGTTTTAGGGAAATCCACTAAGGCGGCGAAGTGTCATAGATAGACACCCATGCTGGAGTGGGATCACTAGATAGACACCCATGCTGGAGCGGGCTCACTAGATAGACACCCATGCTGGTGCGGGATAACTAGGTAGGCACCCATGCTCTTGCAGGATCACTAGATAGGCACCCATGCTCTTGCAGGATCACTAGAGAGGCATCCATGCTGGAGCGTGATCACTAGATAGACACCCATGCTGTAGCGGGATCACTAGATAGACACCCATTCTGGAGTGGGCTCACTAGATAGACACCCATGCTGGAGCGGGATCACTAGATAGACACCCATGCTGGAGCGGGATCACTAGAGAGGCACCAATGCTGGAGCGGGATCACTAGATAGACACCCATGCTGGAGCAGGATCACTAGATAGACACCTATGCTGGAGCGGGCTCACTAGATAGACACACATGCTGGAGCGGGCTCACTAGATAGACACCTATGCTGGAGTGGGCTCACTAGATAGACACCCATGCTTGATCGGGATAACTAGATAGACACCCATGCTGGAGGGGGCTCACTAGATAGACACCCATGCTGGAGCAGGCTCAGTAGATAGACACCCATGCTGGAGTGGGCTCACTAGATAAACAACCATGCTGGAGCGGGCTCACTAGATAGACACCCATGCTGGAGCGGGCTCACTAGATAGACACCCATGCTGGAGCGGGCTCATAAGACAGACACCCATGCTGGAGTGGGATCACTAGATAGAAACCCATGCTGGAGCGCGATCACTAGATAGACACCCATGCTGGAGCGGGATCACTAGATAGGCACCCATGCTGGAGTGGGCTCACTAAATAGCCAACCATGCTGGAGGGGCTCACTAGATAGAAACCCATGCTGGAGCGGGATCACTAGAGAGGCACCCATGCTGGAGCGGGATCACTAGACTCCAGCATCGGGCTGACTGCATCACTGGGAAAGGTGCCTTTGCTGAGGTCTTCAATCCACAAGCTTTGTTGAGAAGATACCCCACCAAACGGCGATTGGCTTCTTCTCAGCCCTGTCCCACCATGAAACAATCTCCCTCTATGCGTGATCTTCAATCATGGCCCCGGGACATCAGGTGGAATAATGCATTGCTTCCTGGTTAGCGCCAGGCTCTGTACATTCCAATGCATCCATCCAACATGCTGAGTACCGCACCTACCTCCTATGCTCAGCAGCCAAGGTCTGGGGCCATCCGACCCTTGGCAGAGTCAGAAGACAAACCAACCAGAAATGGGCTGCTGCACACCCTACGTGGTTGCCCTGCTTAGTAGATGCAAACAATGTTTGATTTCATTTAGAGAAGCTAACGGTCATTAATGTCCCCCCTTTTTGCCGTATTGTATTATGTACTTGCTTTTGTTGGCAATCATTGTTATTTCATGTATAGGTAATATGGCATCATACTTGAGTAGACTGGGGTTTCTCTGTTGTCCTGCATACTGCCCCCTGCATTTACACAATACTTAAGGTCAGCTTCACTGTTCAAGCCTGGCTCCCATTGGGGAGCAGTAGCCCTTTCAGCCTCTCGGAAGAGTTGCTGTGTTCCTAAAGAATAAAGGTGCACTTCTGTTTGCCGACTGCACTGATGGTCCCTGACCAGCACAACTCATCTCCGCCCTTAGATTGACCATGCAGAGGCATATGATCGAGAGTGTTGGATGCGCCTCCCCTGGATTCAAAATGGCACCGCAGAACATTCACAGATCTTGTCTTTGTGATGGATCCATTGTCGCATTAATACTCACATTCGGAGGCGGCTTGGACATTAACAGGCCATTAGACGGATCCATAGTAGGCCCAAGTGCAGTGAAGGCCATTAACAGCCATTGCCATGGGGCGGGAGCGCTCAGGAAGCCAGCAGGGAACACGAGTGATCACTCCCACATTATCCCGGCGTTTCTTGCTTCGTGATTCGTCCGGATTCTATTAGTCATTTGAGCCCCCTGTATTCCTGATTATTCCGTTTGCCGCTCAAGAGCTAATTGCATCAAAATTATCCATTATAGCTACTCAAGGTAGCTATTTCCAGAAAGGTCAGTTCGCCACTCAGTGCTCTATGCTCTAGAAAATATGGCAGGCCACTCAGTGCCCCTGTGTTGCATGTCACCCCTTCTGGGGGACATGGTGCGTTCCAGTGTTGATGTCATGGTCACATGGTGTAACCATGTGACCATGTAAATAAAAGGGGCGAGCCACTTCCGTCTTGTCAGTCGATACTAAGCTGACTCCGGTGTCGTTCCGCAGAGTGCACCGTGCTGGTGCAGCACCGCGTGGCGTAGGCCCAGAGACGGGGCCCTCCACGAGGTCGGTGCCCCTGCTGGGCAACACTGCCCACTCTGCCGCTTGGCCATGAGAACATGGCTGAATGTGGCCACCCCGGCCTGGGTGCCCCCAGAGCCGGGGCTGCCGTCTGCTGGGTGACCCCAGCCCCGTGGGTTGATCCGGTGATCCGGAGCGAGTGGGGTGATCCCCACTCCTTTGTCCGTGGCATGAACGCCGCACTGAGGGTCCGTGTCAGGTGCTCCCGACATCTACAGGGGCCTGCCCTGTGATCTGAGGCAGGCCCCCAACAATGGCGACGAGGAACGTCTGGACCCACGGTGTTGTGCCGGCTACTGGAGGTCTGTCGGTGTGTGGAGGCTGTGGGTGGCCCAGGGCCCCGTGTTCTGTTGACACAGGCCGCCTGGTGCCCACAGGATGGAGTGTAGTGTCTGTCGAGAGGAGGCGGACGAGAGGGCGGGCCCGCAACACAATGTGGCCCGCGCTCCTGGACGATGTGCTCGCTCCGAGGAGCGGATGATGGAGGAGAGGTGAAAAGGGGCCGCCGAACAGCTGAGGCAGCCCAATGTATAGCGGCGTCGGCCGCGGCACTGAAGAGGTGCAGGGGCCGCCAAACAGCTGAGGCGGCCCCTGAAGAGACGGCGGGCTCATAATGACCTGGGCCCGCAGCAACAAAAAAAAAAAGTGGACGAAGAGGAGCAACGTCTCACTGGGCTCCTGGTGGCCCATATGGAGGAGAATGGCATGTGGAGAAGGCAGGGGCACAGCATTTGGCTTTGGCCTCTGCCGACGGAAGACGTGCTGCCAGCTGCTGTGCTGGAATTGAGTTCTCGAAAAGGGGGCTGCCATACAGCCGGACGGCCTCGAGTGAAGCAGCAGTGGCTCGGTGGAGCCCCGAACTCTGTGGGCGGTCCAGGGCTCAATGTGCGTTCATGTGGGCCACCTGATGCCCGCAGGGTGGTGGGGCGGCTGTGTGCCAACGGAGCTGCTGCTGGCCCAGGCACCTCACGCTGGACACGTGGGAGGATCACCTGGTGCCGTCGAGCGGCTGTGTGGCTGGCCTGAGTTGCGGCATTTTATTTATTTATTTATTTACATTTATATAGCGCGCAGGCAGCCCAGGGGCATTGAGGCGCTGTTACTTGCATTAAACTTAGTTACATGTTACAGGCATGGTAGAAGTTGTTGACACATTGTGAATGTTACATATATCGCTTTGGTTGTATAATACATGATACATAGAGGTATTCGTGCTGGTGTGTCTGGCCTTAAGTGAAGAGGGTGGTCTTCAACGTTTTGCGGAAGGTGGTGAGGGAGGCCTCGCCACGGATAGTGGGTGGTAGGGCATCCCAGTGAGAGGGCGCGAGATAAGGGAAGCTGGATCCGCCCGCTTTTGCTTTTTTTACTCGTGGCACCGAGAGCATGTTCGTATAAGGCGATCTGGTTGGCCTGGTGGAGGAGACGAGGTGTATCCTTTGAGAGAGGTATGCAGGAGCAGTGAGGTGGATGCACTTGTGGGTCAGTGTAAGGGCTTTGAATAAGATCCTTTCTTTTTATTGGGAGCCAGTGAGCTAGTTTTCTGGCCTCCGGGTTGTGTTCTCTTTTTGCAATGCCTTGGGTTGCCCGGAGTGCATTGTTCTGTATTACTTGTAATCTCTCTAAGTTTTTATTGGAGGTTCCTAGGAAGAGTATGTTACAGTAGTCTAGCCTAGAGCCGGTGATGGCTCTGGCTATGTTGGTGCAGTTTTCTTTGGAGAGAAAGGGTCTGACTACATTGATAAGTTTGGCATGATATGCAGCTGCAGAGGCAATTGCGTTGATTTGTCTGTCCATGGATAGGCTGGAATCCAGGTAGACTCCCAGAATTTTGACAGAGTCGGAAACTTGAATTTTAATGGAGTCAATGGTGAAGTGGCTGAATTGGGCATCTAGGTTTTTTAGGGTGTCGGGAGAACATACCAGGAGGAGTTCCGTCTTGTCGGAGTTGAGGCATAGGCCGTTATCTGCCATCCAGGCTTGGATGGTGTTGTAGAGGTTGTTGAGGGTCAGGGAGTCAGTGGTATAGTTACCTGTGAGAGTGAGGAGGATCTGTGTGTAGGAGATGCCCATGGCATCGAGGATGAGGAAGAGGGGGTGTGTAAAGATGTTGTATAGCGTGGGGGAGAGGCAGAGGCCTTGGGGCACCCCGCAGAGTATGATGGTTGGTGAAGCTGCGGCTAGGTCCGAGAAAACTTGCATGGTTCTGTCTTGTAGGAAGGAGGTGATCCACGCTGTGGCTTCAGGGGAGAATTTGGCGGTGTTGGAGAGATGGTGGCATAGGACGCTATGATCAACGAGATCAAATGCCGCTGAGAGGTCGAGGAGTAGGAGAAGAGCTGGTTTACCCATGTCTCTTGGATCGTCCATCTGATTTTTCAGGTCCAGTAGGGCTGTTTCAGTTCCGTGTCTGGGGCGGAAGCCAGATTGTCGGAGTCCAAGGAGTTTGTTCTCTTCAATGAAGTGTTGGACCTGCAGGTAGGCTGCTTTGTCCAGTATTTTAAGCAGGAAGGGGACAGTGGTGATGGGTCTGTAGTTGTTGCGGGAGGTGGG
Organism: Ambystoma mexicanum; assembly: GCF_040938575.1. Taxonomy (NCBI): domain Eukaryota; kingdom Metazoa; phylum Chordata; class Amphibia; order Caudata; family Ambystomatidae; genus Ambystoma; species Ambystoma mexicanum. The sequence goes on from NC_090931.1 coordinate 151,685,183, forward strand.
ATCGAGCAATGGCTTTTTTAGAAGAGGGCGGACCCAAGCTTCCTTGAGGGAGGCAGGGACTTTCCCTGTGGAAAAGGAGGCATTTACAAAGGCTGTCAGGAAGGGAGCTAGTGTTTCCGTGTGGTCTTTGATAATGGAGGCTGGGCATGCATCACCTTTGCAGTTAGAAGGTTTGATGTTCCTCATTATGTTGATGATGTCTTCTTCCTGAATGGGTTTGAAGGAGAAGGGTAAGGGGGGATCAGGGGCAGGCGGTGGGACTGGGATGTGCTTGTTCGGAAGGGCTTGTTTAGTGGCTAGTATTTTGTTTTTGAGGAGGCTAAGTTTGGATTGCATGGCCTTTTGTATTTCGTCACACCAATCTTTGTCTTTGGTGAAATTCTGGGGGGCGGGAGTGGGTGTCTCGAGCTCTCTGAAAATGGCAAATATTTCTTTAGTGCTAGATTGGGCTTCCGAGATTCTGGATTCAAAGGATTTGGCCTTGGCTTGGGTGATTGCCTTTTTGTATTTGGTGGAGAGGGATTTAAAGACTGTCTTATCTTTTTTGGAATGGGACTTTTGCCACTGTGTGAGTGCGGCTTTTTTTTTCGTTGCGGAGTGAGAGGAGGTCGGGTGAGAACCAGGAGTTGGAGTGGGTAGTGGGTTTGGATTTGCGAGGTTTGAGCGGGGCAACGGCGTTGATAGCTGCTTTGATGGCAGTGTCATAAATTGATGCGAGTGTTTCAGGGTCTGAAGAGAAAGGTGGTCTGAAGGCTGGACCTTGGAGGAAGGGTAGTAATCTCTCCTTGGTGAGTTGGCGGGAGCTTCTGGCGAGGCAGGGAGGGAGAGGTTGGGGTGAAGGGGTAGCTGGGGAGCAAGTGGTGGGGATGCTAAAAGTGACGATGTGGTGGTCAGACCATGGGGTGGGAGTGTTTCCTGTGATGATGAGTGGACAGTTGTGCTGTGCTATCCAGTCAAGCGTCCTACCCTGGGTGTGAGTTGGGCTAAGTATGGTGTTCTTGTAGCCTAGGGCCTTGAGGGCAGAGTCAAGGGATTTTGCTGCTACGTCCTTACTATCCTGGAGCCCTAGGTTGACATCCCCTAGGAGAATGGCTTTAGATTGTTTTTTGAGGTTGTCAGATAGGAGGTGGATGAGAAAAGCTTGAAAGTCTCCTGCTGGGCCTGGTGGGAGGTATACAGTGTGCACAGTAATTGTGTAGTGGGGGGAGAGAGTTATTTAGACTTGGAGGTAGTTGCTGTTGTTGTTAGGGGATTTCTCTACCTTTCTGACTGGGAGGTAGTCCTTGGTGATGATTGCTACACCTCCACCTTTGGAGAGGCGGTCTTGTCTAGTGATGAAGTAACCAGGGGGCAGTGCGAGTGAGATTGCAGGGCCGGAGGCCTCATGTAGCCAAGTTTCTGAGATCATGAGTAGATCTAGGTCTTGGGAGGTTAGGAGGTCGTGGATGTCTAGAGCGTGGGCATTGATGGATCTAGCGTTAATCATGGCGCATTTCAGGTGGGGTTCAGTAGTGGCTGTGGGGGGGGTTGTGATGGGAGAGGGTGGTGTGGAAGGGCTAAGTGCATTGAGAGTGTCGGGGGAGGTGGCCAACATAGATTCTGCACTGGGGGGTTCATTTTCAGAGGTGGTGGACACCTGTGGCATAGCATTTGGCACAATAGCATTCAAAATGATGGTAGAAGATTTGCATATCACAGATTTTACACTGGGGGTGGTGGTGGACACATGAACCTTTACATTTGTTAGGGGGGTAGGACAATTGTGTGGAGGGTAAAGTACTTTGTCGGTTGCTGTGTTGGTGCAACTAGTAGTGGCTAAGGTCTTTGAGGCTATGCGTGGGAGCCTGGCCTTAACAGCAGATATAGAGGGTTGCAGAGTCCGTGAGCATAGCCGTGTATTGCGGATGCTCGTGGGGGTGGGATGTGAGCTGAAGGCGGCTTCAAAAGTACGTGCACGCAATCTGCGGAGCGTTAAAGAGGCACATGGATTGGAGAGAAGCTTGCTTGGGTAGTGCTTCTTACCTTGTAGGTGCCGCATGGGCATCGGGCAGACGGCAGGCGAGCAGCGAAGAGCTGCAAAGAGCACCGGAGGCCTTTGCTTACGGCCTTCGCTGCTCGGCTGCGCCTCTCGGCCCTCTCCCCCTCCATATGAAGCAGGAGGGGCGGGCAGGGCGATGCAGCGAATCGGGACACGGGCCCGCGGCAGTGATTTCCTGGGCATATTTTGTTGATCCTGCTTCTATGGTGACGGGGGCCATCTTGCCTGGTGCTTCCATGCACGCGGCTTGTAGCGTGAACAAAGGGCAACACGCGGCCGCTCCGAACTGGGGGATAACAGCTGATTCAGTGCTCAGCTGGTCGAGGATGCTTCTTGAACGCAGCGGAGCTGCAAAGAGCACCGGAGGCCTTTGCTTACGGCCTTCGCTGCTCGGCTTCGCCTCTCGGCTCTCTCCCCCTCCATCCGCCGATGGTGATGGCGATGGTGGCCCTGAGGTTCGGCCATGGAAGGAGATACTCGCTCCCGATCCGAACAAAGGAAGGGGGCGGAGCCAGCCCTCCGGTGGGCCCGAGGTGGCCAACAACATCAGAACAATGAGGTGGGCAGCTGCCGTGAGAGGAAAGGATGCCAGAGGAACGACACCGGAGTCAGCTTTGTATCAACTGACGAGCCAGAAGTGGCTCGCCCCTTTTATTTACATGGTCACATGGTTACCCCATGTGACCATGACATCAACACTGGAATGCATGGCCTGCCTCGGATCACCGGGCAGGCCCCTGTGGATGTCGGGAGCACCCGACACAGATCCTCAGTGCAGCGTTCACGCCGCGGACAAAGGAGTGGGGATCACCCCACTCGCTCCGGAACGACGGGTCAACCCACGGGGCTGGGGTCACCCAGCACACGGTAGCCCCGGCTCTGGGGACACCCAGGCAGGGGTGGCCACATTCAGCCATGTTCACATGGCCAAGCGGCAGAGAGGGCGGCGTTGCCCAGCAGAGGCCCCGTCCCTGGGCGTACTCCACCCAGTGCTGCATCAGCAGGGTGCAGTCTGAGGAACGACTCCGGAGTCAGCTTAGTATCGACTGACGAGCCGGAAGTGGCTTGCCCCTTTTATTTACATGGTCACATGGTTGCCCCATGTAACCATGACATCAACACTGGAACGTACCATGTCCCCCAGAAGGGGTGACATGCAACACCCTGGATGGAGCACTGTCTTAATGCACGCAAACGGTCTCCACGGTCTCCCCATCTCCCGTAGGATCTGGAGACAAGATCTGAGAGCCAGCAATGTATTTTTGATTTCAACACCAATTCAGCCATTTTCAGCAAATGAGTGCATCCTTTTGCCATCAACGGATCTATCCTATGTTGGCAGCAATGCATTCATCATTCTTGCCACCCTTCTCTTCAGATTTGGAACTAATCAATTTGTCGTGATCACAATCAGTTCATTTTGACCACCAGTTGATTATTTTCTTGTGGTGGCCAATCAATTCTTTTGACGCTGCAGCCCTACCAAGGAGGGATACACGCATTGAATCGTGCTTGTTTTGCTTTACGGAACACAATATTCTCTCAGAGCTAGCCCTCCTTTCCTCACCACTGGCCGCCGGCTGAAGCTCTGTTTTCGGAGCCCGGCCCTCGGCTTCCGCCTCAGCCACACTGTCGCGGAGCGCCGACGCGCAATCACTCCGGCCCTTCCCGCCACCCAGCGACGGCGGCCATAATTCCGCTCTGAGTGAATATTTGTGTCTGTCAGAGCCAAGGTTGGAGGTGAGCGCTGTCCGCCTCGATGGAAGGGAGAAGCCGGACCCGCGGTCCCCCCAGACCCTTTGCACCTCTCCCTTCTCTCAGTCAATTTACCTCTTGGTGATTGTATCACAACCAGCAATTGCAAACCTCGGTGGGTCCATTAGCAGTCAATAATCCGACTAGATTTATGACTTGTAATTGCTGAATTGCGGCCGCTCGTTCCATTCCCTCCAGTCAACGCTAATTTCCCTCTTTCAACACCCACTGATTCACTAAAGCCCTGTATACACATGGACTGCTCTCCCCCCTCCTCCCCCATCCCAGGGATGCTGAAATCTGCCGCCGCTTTGGGCCCATACCTTTCAGCTCCCCCTTCAGGCCCTGATGCAATGTCCAGTGGTACTTGGTCTACACGTGCACACACACAAAATGGGCCATCGCTGATTAAGGTTTGGACTGGGCAATACAATTGTCCCGGGCACCAATGAAATATTGGGGCCCCCAGTTTAAAATAACGATTCTTTCCTCTCATAACAGACCGTTTGAGTAATAGCCTAGGGTGAATTTTTGCGGTAAAACGTTTTGCAAAAAGTGCATTTGAAATGACATAAGGACATTTGTTCAGCAGCACTGGTCACAGCTACAAGCCACACAGTGAAGCTATTTATCAGACAGGCCCACTTTGGCCTGTCTGTGCCGGGCAGGCCGGCTTTGAATGAGAACAGAGTGTGGACTCCACTTACACACGCCCGAGTGGATTTATGAGGAACTGGTAGGTAGTGTGAGCTGATGGGGAGGGTGGGCTTTGCGGGGGCTGCCACTGGAGGCCAGTGTGATAAAAGTGCAGGACTGGCCTGTGCCAGCCTTAGGCAAGGAGGTGGAAGGTGGCATGATTCACTGTTGCGTGTGGTAATGTTTGTTTATATAGCACCTAGACACAGGCAACTGTTTCAAAGCGCTCCAAATAGTGTGAGAAGCTCACTCATGTGTGTAGTGTGAGGAGCTCCTGCTGGTGGGTAGTTGTGGTGCACGTCTTCATATCGCTGTGATGGCTGCCCCACTGGTGGCATGGGAAGAAAGCATTGTGAGAAGCTGGCAATGGCTGGTAGGGTGAGAAGCGGTCACAGATGGGCAATGTTAGGTTCCTGTCCCGGGTCTTTATGTAAAACACGCACTGCGGCATTCCTATATATTCCCTGTGCAGGACGGTAATGGGAATCTGTGCAGGATGTTAATGGGAATCTGTGCAGGACAGTACTGGGAATCTGTGCAGGACAGTATTAGGAAGGGGTATATATGTTAAAGGGAGGAACATATAAGTGGAGTACAGGATGTGCTCTCCTTTAAATAAAAAAAAAAAACTTAAATCTAGATTTTTTTTGCCACTGGGATTGAAAAACAAGTATATTAACAAGATCTTAGTCTCCAACATTAGAATGCATGACGAGTTTGCACCCTTTGAAGGTTGGACTAAGGATATTTTCCATCGTGGTCATTAGGTAAAATAACCTTTCTAAAGATGTGTTGGTAGTCATGTTGGCACAGCTAGGCTGATGCCCTGCCACAGGTGGTGGAGTGCTCAAAGAGGACCTATGTGATCACTGTGAAATTAAAATCTTGAAAATGAAAATGTCGAATGTTATTATTTATTTCATGCATTTTGCTGCTTATGTGCTGGGGAGACCCCCGACAGCCCCTCCTTACTCCTCCCATATTTCTTATTAACCTAACCCACCCCCATATACATTTGTAGCAGTATTCCGTTTTTTGGTACGATGCTCTGCAAGATACAGGCAACACTGTTGACACAATGATGAATAATTTAACACAGCACGTCTCATTTTTGTTGTAATAAAATGAATGTCTGAAACCAGAAAATATGTGCAGCAGTAAACATTGTTCAAACCGTAAGCGAGGTCTATATCCATGCTGTAGAAGACTAAGGGCCCGATTCATGGAATAATTTGCAGGGAAAATCGGGCACTAGCTCCCCAAACCACTCACAAGTCCCTGTTCTGCGATTCATGGCATCGAATGTGCAGGACTTCTGGACTTGCGAGGAATTTGCGCAGGCTCAGCACGTCTCTGCGAGCAATGAGCGCCTTCAGCAACACACCACGCAGAGCGTAGGCGTGGCTTGCGCAGAGGGCTTGGAAGGGGTCAGAACACCAAAAATGGGGACGAGTTTGCAAAAAAAGTGGGCCTTCCGAGGGACTGCCTGCAGCAGTCCATCCCACACCCACACTTGCATGGCACGAGACATATTCATGGATTCGATCGCGCAACCTCTGACCGGGAAATGGTGGATATGCACCAAAATGTCGACTACGCAGTTACAGCGACGTTGGTGCACTTCCTTTCACCGACTCCGATTACTGCACCCAAGCAGAGCGGAGGTTGCAGGGGTGTCCCTCACTCTCCTTGGGCGCAGTAACAGCCGTCAGGGGTTGCAGGGGTGTCCCCCGCTTACCATTGTGTTAAGCGGGGACAAGAATGTTTAAAAAAAAACAAAAAGGAGAAAAACCCTGCAGCATCAGCTCCGAGCCTTTGACCCACATAAGTGGGAGGAACCAGCACCCCAGGGATAGCCGGGAGTCGGCGGCACACTCAGAAGTGTGCCACCGTAAAGGTAAGTGGGGTGGGGGGTCGGGTAAGGGAATGCGGTCCGGGAGAAATGGGTAAAGTGATCTAATTGATCACTGCAACTTGCTGTAATTGGCGTCAACATTTTCGTCAGCACAGTTAAGGGCGGCGCAGTGATCACATAGATTCAGAAATGGCCACGCAAGTCCTTCATACTATCCGCCAGCGAAGGCAGGCGTACGTACACTTGCACATAGGAATCTCAGCGTAGATGTGGGTTTGCATGTTGGATTTTGGGATGCGTGTTTGCAACCGGGGTTTCGATCGCACTTATGGGTCCGCATATGCAGTGTAGCAGGGTGCAAGAAAGGTTTACGGGGTTCACATGCAGATTTCCCAAGTAAATACTGAGTTATGATTTTTCGTAAGCATATTGTCGGGGTGCCAGAAACAGTTACGTGTGCAGGGTCCCCGAGATGAAGGCCTGCTTGCGGGGGACCCCACGCACTGTCCGAAGGGGGCGTGAATTCGCGTCCGGGGGAGCACACAAAGGTAGCTGTTCCGACTGTTTATTTTTTGCGTGTGGTTGTGTTGGGGGCGTTCCAGACGCAGACTTGCGATTGCGGTTACTTTGTGCAGTTAATTCCATGAATATACAGGGCGAATATTTTTTATTCTGCGTGCACGCTCATGCAGTGTCCTTCTGGGCAAGCGGCCCTTGCAGGATGTCTGCGCACATTTCCATGAATCGGGCCCTTAATGTTTTTTTACCTCAGGAATTGAAATGAGAGGGGAGCATTGAGGAGAGAGAGAGAGAGAGAGAGAGAGAGAGAGAGAGAGAGAGAGAGAGAGAGAGAGAGAGAGAGAGAGAGAGAGAGAGAGAGAGAGAGAGAGAGCACACGTATGTGTGCTTAGGTATGTCTGACTCTAGGGACCTGTATAGTGTGCCTATAATAGGGATTTTATATAATTGTGCAAACTTAGGTTTAATCACCGGAGGTAGGCTGACAGGCCTGAGTGACTGATATCAGAGGTTTACACAGGTATGGAAACGAGGTGACATTTTCCGCGTACCTATTTGTGTTGTGTGAGGCAGCCCCGGGTAGTCTGGAGAACCTAACTACTAGCCCTGGACCAACATTTTAGCACATTGGAAAATAATGCTGACTTATTTTACCTGGTGGTAGCAGCTAAAAACTCAATTTTCAGACGAATTATGGAATTCAGGAAAGAATCAGGAATCAAATCAACTTTGACTTGCATTATAGTTTGGTGAAGATCTTTAAGTCGGTATTGCTCAAAATAATGGGCAAATAATGCTGAATGCGCGTTTCCTGCGCATTCGGCATAGTTGAAAATGACGAATCCCAAAATGCCGAACTAGGTGAGCAGGGTTTGCGGGGGTGCATTATGGGCTGCGGGGGTTGCGGGGTGTCACCCGCATACATTAGAGTGAAAGAAGGGGACGAATGAACAGATTCCCAAAAGCTCGAGTTTCAAAACGCGACCACTCGCAATCTTGAAACACGAGCTTTTGGGAATTCGTTTTTTTATTGCATCCATCCCTTTAAGTCTGCCTTTGCTTCCTCAGTTTAGGTCAGCGCCGCTGATGGATGGGACATCCCCACCTTTGATTTCCCAGGCTTTACACATATGATCTCCAGCCTCCTCAAAGGTGGGTTCGAGCCATCAAAGGGTTATGGCCTGAGGTTGAAGGCCTTCTGTGCTCTGCAGGGGGAGCTAGTTCAGGCCTGAGGCAGCACAGGTCTACTCCCTGGGAACAGGGACTGGAGTAGGGAGGGCTCTGGGGCCCCCAGGCATATGATAGTAATGGTTTGACAAATACTGTAGCCTCGAAGCTGTGAGTGCTAGGGGTGAGTCAAGATTGGTTACTGTGTCTGCTCCAAAAATAAACTAGGAGGACTATAAGATGGTTTTACAAAGGTAGCGGGCGCCCCTCTCTCGCAAGAACAGACATGATAACCTGTTCAGTGGTTATTAACCACTTGAGAGTTCGCAGCCACTGCTTTTACTCACTGTGCCTTTCACAGATGGGAAATATCCATTTGCATATCAGTCTTTGTCCTGCCCAGGGGCAGTCCAGCACCGAAATACAATGGCAATTCCAATCTGAACGAGAGTACCACCAGCAACCCCATACACGTGTTTCACCCTTGTTGGGGATCATCAGTGAGGTGAAGCTGATGCCTCTCTAAGCACAGTGAGAGGGAGACCACGTCTGGTTGCCCCCAGGAGACCTAGGGTTACCAATCCCAGGTTCCTTAATAAATAGTTTTACAAAGGTAGCGGGCGCCCCTCTCTCGCAAGAACAGACATGATAACCTGTTCAGTGGTTATTAACCACTTGAGAGTTCGCAGCCACTGCTTTTACTCACTGTGCCTTTCACAGATGGGAAATATCCATTTGCATATCAGTCTTTGTCCTGCCCAGGGGCAGTCCAGCACCGAAATACAATGGCAATTCCAATCTGAACGAGAGTACCACCAGCAACCCCATACACGTGTTTCACCCTTGTTGGGGATCATCAGTGAGGTGAAGCTGATGCCTCTCTAAGCACAGTGAGAGGGAGACCACGTCTGGTTGCCCCCAGGAGACCTAGGGTTACCAATCCCAGGTTCCTTAATAAATAGTTTTACAAAGGTAGCGGGCGCCCCTCTCTCGCAAGAACAGACATGATAACCTGTTCAGTGGTTATTAACCACTTGAGAGTTCGCAGCCACTGCTTTTACTCACTGTGCCTTTCACAGATGGGAAATATCCATTTGCATATCAGTCTTTGTCCTGCCCAGGGGCAGTCCAGCACCGAAATACAATGGCAATTCCAATCTGAACAAGAGTACCACCAGCAACCCCATACACGTGTTTCACCCTTGTTGGGGATCATCAGTGAGGTGAAGCTGATGCCTCTCTAAGCACAGTGAGAGGGAGACCACGTCTGGTTGCCCCCAGGAGACCTAGGGTTACCAATCCCAGGTTCCTTAATAAATAGTTTTACAAAGGTAGCGGGCGCCCCTCTCTCGCAAGAACAGACATGATAACCTGTTCAGTGGTTATTAACCACTTGAGAGTTCGCAGCCACTGCTTTTACTCACTGTGCCTTTCACAGATGGGAAATATCCATTTGCATATCAGTCTTTGTCCTGCCCAGGGGCAGTCCAGCACCGAAATACAATGGCAATTCCAATCCGAACGCGAGTACCACCAGCAACCCCATACACGTGTTTCACCCTTGTTGGGGATCATCAGTGAGGTGAAGCTGATGCCTCTCTAAGCACAGTGAGAGGGAGACCACGTCTGGTTGCCCCCAGGAGACCTAGGGTTACCAATCCCAGGTTCCTTAATAAATAGTTTTACAAAGGTAGCGGGCGCCCCTCTCTCGCAAGAACAGACATGATAACCTGTTCAGTGGTTATTAACCACTTGAGAGTTCGCAGCCACTGCTTTTACTCACTGTGCCTTTCACAGATGGGAAATATCCATTTGCATATCAGTCTTTGTCCTGCCCAGGGGCAGTCCAGCACCGAAATACAATGGCAATTCCAATCTGAACGAGAGTACCACCAGCAACCCCATACACGTGTTTCACCCTTGTTGGGGATCATCAGTGAGGTGAAGCTGATGCCTCTCTAAGCACAGTGAGAGGGAGACCACGTCTGGTTGCCCCCAGGAGACCTAGGGTTACCAATCCCAGGTTCCTTAATAAATAGTTTTACAAAGGTAGCGGGCGCCCCTCTCTCGCAAGAACAGACATGATAACCTGTTCAGTGGTTATTAACCACTTGAGAGTTCGCAGCCACTGCTTTTACTCACTGTGCCTTTCACAGATGGGAAATATCCATTTGCATATCAGTCTTTGTCCTGCCCAGGGGCAGTCCAGCACCGAAATACAATGGCAATTCCAATCTGAACGAGAGTACCACCAGCAACCCCATACACGTGTTTCACCCTTGTTGGGGATCATCAGTGAGGTGAAGCTGATGCCTCTCTAAGCACAGTGAGAGGGAGACCACGTCTGGTTGCCCCCAGGAGACCTAGGGTTACCAATCCCAGGTTCCTTAATAAATAGTTTTACAAAGGTAGCGGGCGCCCCTCTCTCGCAAGAACAGACATGATAACCTGTTCAGTGGTTATTAACCACTTGAGAGTTCGCAGCCACTGCTTTTACTCACTGTGCCTTTCACAGATGGGAAATATCCATTTGCATATCAGTCTTTGTCCTGCCCAGGGGCAGTCCAGCACCGAAATACAATGGCAATTCCAATCTGAACGAGAGTACCACCAGCAACCCCATACACGTGTTTCACCCTTGTTGGGGATCATCAGTGAGGTGAAGCTGATGCCTCTCTAAGCACAGTGAGAGGGAGACCACGTCTGGTTGCCCCCAGGAGACCTAGGGTTACCAATCCCAGGTTCCTTAATAAATAGTTTTACAAAGGTAGCGACATGATAACCTGTTCAGTGGTTATTAACCACTTGAGAGTTCGCAGCCACTGCTTTTACTTGTATTTCGGTGCTGGACTGCCCCTGGGCAGGACAAAGACTGATATGCAAATGGATATTTCCCATCTGTGAAAGGCACAGTGAGTAAAAGCAGTGGCTGCGAACTCTCAAGTGGTTAATAACCACTGAACAGGTTATCATGTCTGTTCTTGCGAGAGAGGGGCGCCCGCTACCTTTGTAAAATTATTTTTAAGGAACCTGGGATTGGTAACCCTAGGTCTCCTGGGGGCAACCAGACGTGGTCTCCCTCTCACTGTGCTTAGAGAGGCATCAGCTTCACCTCACTGATGATCCCCAACAAGGGTGAAACACGTGTATGGGGTTGCTGGTGGTACTCTCGTTCAGATTGGAGTTGCCATTGTATTTCGGTGCTGGACTGCCCCAGGGCAGGACAAAGACTGATATGCAAATGGATATTTCCCATCTGTGAAAGGCACAGTGAGTAAAAGCAGTGGCTGCGAACTCTCAAGTGGTTAATAACCACTGAACAGGTTATCATGTCTGTTCTTGCGGGAGAGGGGCGCCCGCTACCTTTGTAAAATTATTTTTAAGGAACCTGGGATTGGTAACCCTAGGTCTCCTGGGGGCAACCAGACGTGGTCTCCCTCTCACTGTGCTTAGAGAGGCATCAGCTTCACCTCACTGATGATCCCCAACAAGGGTGAAACACGTGTATGGGGTTGCTGGTGGTACTCTCGTTCAGATTGGAGTTGCCATTGTATTTCGGTGCTGGACTGCCCCTGGGCAGGACAAAGACTGATATGCAAATGGATATTTCCCATCTGTGAAAGGCACAGTGAGTAAAAGCAGTGGCTGCGAACTCTCAAGTGGTTAATAACCACTGAACAGGTTATCATGTCTGTTCTTGCGAGAGAGGGGCGCCCGCTACCTTTGTAAAATTATTTTTAAGGAACCTGGGATTGGTAACCCTAGGTCTCCTGGGGGCAACCAGACGTGGTCTCCCTCTCACTGTGCTTAGAGAGGCATCAGCTTCACCTCACTGATGATCCCCAACAAGGGTGAAACACGTGTATGGGATTGCTGGTGGTACTCTCGTTCAGATTGGAGTTGCCATTGTATTTCGGTGCTGGACTGCCCCTGGGCAGGACAAAGACTGATATGCAAATGGATATTTCCCATCTGTGAAAGGCACAGTGAGTAAAAGCAGTGGCTGCGAACTCTCAAGTGGTTAATAACCACTGAACAGGTTATCATGTCTGTTCTTGCGAGAGAGGGGCGCCCGCTACCTTTGTAAAATTATTTTTAAGGAACCTGGGATTGGTAACCCTAGGTCTCCTGGGGGCAACCAGACGTGGTCTCCCTCTCACTGTGCTTAGAGAGGCATCAGCTTCACCTCACTGATGATCCCCAACAAGGGTGAAACACGTGTATGGGGTTGCTGGTGGTACTCTCGTTCAGATTGGAGTTGCCATTGTATTTCGGTGCTGGACTGCCCCTGGGCAGGACAAAGACTGATATGCAAATGGATATTTCCCATCTGTGAAAGGCACAGTGAGTAAAAGCAGTGGCTGCGAACTCTCAAGTGGTTAATAACCACTGAACAGGTTATCATGTCTGTTCTTGCGAGAGAGGGGCGCCCGCTACCTTTGTAAAATTATTTTTAAGGAACCTGGGATTGGTAACCCTAGGTCTCCTGGGGGCAACCAGACGTGGTCTCCCTCTCACTGTGCTTAGAGAGGCATCAGCTTCACCTCACTGATGATCCCCAACAAGGGTGAAACACGTGTATGGGGTTGCTGGTGGTACTCTCGTTCAGATTGGAGTTGCCATTGTATTTCGGTGCTGGACTGCCCCTGGGCAGGACAAAGACTGATATGCAAATGGATATTTCCCATCTGTGAAAGGCACAGTGAGTAAAAGCAGTGGCTGCGAACTCTCAAGTGGTTAATAACCACTGAACAGGTTATCATGTCTGTTCTTGCGAGAGAGGGGCGCCCGCTACCTTTGTAAAATTATTTTTAAGGAACCTGGGATTGGTAACCCTAGGTCTCCTGGGGGCAACCAGACGTGGTCTCCCTCTCACTGTGCTTAGAGAGGCATCAGCTTCACCTCACTGATGATCCCCAACAAGGGTGAAACACGTGTATGGGGTTGCTGGTGGTACTCTCGTTCAGATTGGAGTTGCCATTGTATTTCGGTGCTGGACTGCCCCTGGGCAGGACAAAGACTGATATGCAAATGGATATTTCCCATCTGTGAAAGGCACAGTGAGTAAAAGCAGTGGCTGCGAACTCTCAAGTGGTTAATAACCACTGAACAGGTTATCATGTCTGTTCTTGCGAGAGAGGGGCGCCCGCTACCTTTGTAAAATTATTTTTAAGGAACCTGGGATTGGTAACCCTAGGTCTCCTGGGGGCAACCAGACGTGGTCTCCCTCTTACTGTGCTTAGAGAGGCATCAGCTTCACCTCACTGATGATCCCCAACAAGGGTGAAACACGTGTATGGGGTTGCTGGTGGTACTCTCGTTCAGATTGGAGTTGCCATTGTATTTCGGTGCTGGACTGCCCCTGGGCAGGACAAAGACTGATATGCAAATGGATATTTCCCATCTGTGAAAGGCACAGTGAGTAAAAGCAGTGGCTGCGAACTCTCAAGTGGTTAATAACCACTGAACAGGTTATCATGTCTGTTCTTGCGAGAGAGGGGCGCCCGCTACCTTTGTAAAATTATTTTTAAGGAACCTGGGATTGGTAACCCTAGGTCTCCTGGGGGCAACCAGACGTGGTCTCCCTCTCACTGTGCTTAGAGAGGCATCAGCTTCACCTCACTGATGATCCCCAACAAGGGTGAAACACGTGTATGGGGTTGCTGGTGGTACTCTCGTTCAGATTGGAGTTGCCATTGTATTTCGGTGCTGGACTGCCCCTGGGCAGGACAAAGACTGATATGCAAATGGATATTTCCCATCTGTGAAAGGCACAGTGAGTAAAAGCAGTGGCTGCGAACTCTCAAGTGGTTAATAACCACTGAACAGGTTATCATGTCTGTTCTTGCGAGAGAGGGGCGCCCGCTACCTTTGTAAAATTATTTTTAAGGAACCTGGGATTGGTAACCCTAGGTCTCCTGGGGGCAACCAGACGTGGTCTCCCTCTCACTGTGCTTAGAGAGGCATCAGCTTCACCTCACTGATGATCCCCAACAAGGGTGAAACACGTGTATGGGGTTGCTGGTGGTACTCTCGTTCAGATTGGAGTTGCCATTGTATTTCGGTGCTGGACTGCCCCTGGGCAGGACAAAGACTGATATGCAAATGGATATTTCCCATCTGTGAAAGGCACAGTGAGTAAAAGCAGTGGCTGCGAACTCTCAAGTGGTTAATAACCACTGAACAGGTTATCATGTCTGTTCTTGCGAGAGAGGGGCGCCCGCTACCTTTGTAAAATTATTTTTAAGGAACCTGGGATTGGTAACCCTAGGTCTCCTGGGGGCAACCAGACGTGGTCTCCCTCTCACTGTGCTTAGAGAGGCATCAGCTTCACCTCACTGATGATCCCCAACAAGGGTGAAACACGTGTATGGGGTTGCTGGTGGTACTCTCGTTCAGATTGGAGTTGCCATTGTATTTCGGTGCTGGACTGCCCCTGGGCAGGACAAAGACTGATATGCAAATGGATATTTCCCATCTGTGAAAGGCACAGTGAGTAAAAGCAGTGGCTGCGAACTCTCAAGTGGTTAATAACCACTGAACAGGTTATCATGTCTGTTCTTGCGAGAGAGGGGCGCCCGCTACCTTTGTAAAAAAGTAGGACTATAAGATGGTTCTGCTGTAGAACCACACCCATGTGATATTCTTTCATTTCAGGACCAAGGGAAGAATGTATACAATCAGCTGAACTTTAAGAACTCTTCTGCCTGCAAGATTGCTTGCTCCTAGACTGTTTCCCAGGTTTGGAGCCCCAAAAAAAATATCAGGTCACAGCGGGATAGAAGCTGAAAGATGACTTGCCTGCCCCACTGAGAACGCTGTGCCAGGGACCTTGCCAGGTGGCGGGCGGGGCCTCATGCATCAGCAACAAATGTTTGCATATTGGGCACTGTGGCAAGTTGGCACTGTGTGGAAGTGTGATGAGTTTTCTGGTGCTTATTGTGAGAATCTCACTCGAGAATCAGTGTGTATTGTGTATGTGGACTGTATGATGTACTCTAACTGGAAGGTAGGACAAGAAGCTTACAATGGTGGGCAGTGTGGGAAAACCCCCACTGTCTACACAGACGTATAACACACTTAGTACTGATGTACCCGCAGTCATATTGAAAACTGCATTGTGACGAATCAACTTCCGGGGCACCAGTGGTCCAGGGATGAATACTGGTTTCTAAACCATGAATCAGCCCCACCACTCTAGTACACCAGAAGGGATCCGAACAGATTTGAAACACAAGCAAATCTAAACCTCCTTGTCCAATTTTGGTAACATGGACAGAACGGCAGGCTTATCTACGCAAGGTCGTGGATCATTGGTTACTTGCAACACAGTGAAATTACAATTATTACCCAATGATAAAAGGGACTATCCAGTCCAGGCTGTATAAAAATATCTACTTTATTATTATCACAACAGAATGTTCTAGCACACTACAAAATACAACTCACCCTGTATAGGAATGCAGAGGACTGACAGTTTCAGGAAGGAAAGGGTGTGCACTCTGGATACTGAGAGGAGGGTAGTCGGTAAAGTAATTAATCGCAATAGTTCAATGATACTTAGTTTCAGCACAAAGGGAGCAACCGGTCGTAACATTTTACTATACTAGGGGCCTTCAGAGAAGGACCAGGGGCACAGAACCACAATGTACCTTCTGGTTGTAGAAGTTCTTTGTGCTCGATAGGGTCGAGTCAGTTTCAGGGCGCTTTGCAGCTCCTGTGACAGAGTTCAAGATGGGAGACAGCTGCCAGTATCAGGCGGCAGGCAGTTTGGCGAGTGATGCTGAACGAACAGCTGTAGGCTGGACTAGACGGTCGCTCAGGGGCAGGAATCGGTGTCTCAGTGCTGGGCGGCGGGTCTGGATCACTGGTCGAGACGTCTCAGGCAACGTTAGAGACTGGCTTGACAACAGTCAGCAGTGCTGTCAGTTGCAGTTCGAGGGGCTCGACTGGCTCGAAAATGTCCTTTAAGGCGGACGCTGGTTGATGCTTGGTGATGCACTCCCCCTAGCTTCTTCACTGGGCTTATGTCGTCCTTTAAGGCGGACAGCCCAAAGCTGAGCAGAGTGTTGCAGGCAACGGCCTTGTCCTTGTTTTGGTTCAGAGACTCTCTGGCACTTCCCACCTAGGAAACTTGCTTGCGGTCCCTATCAGGGAACACTGTGCGCTGGCTGGGTACTGGTTCTGGAGCTGATGGAGGGTCCTCTGGATTCAGTATCTCCCTCTGTTCCCTGTGAGATGTTTAGGGGAGGGATCTTGCTTCCCTCTTTGGAAATCCTGGCCTTCCTTCACTGACGGAATCTGTAAGGCAGACTGAACCTTCAGCCAGCGTCCACAGGAGTTCTTCTTGTTACTCCTTGCAAAGTCTTCAGATCATCTGCCAAAAGAGGGCCTCAACCCTCTTTTAAAGCCAAATGGGCCCCAGTAATTGGTGTAGGCTAATCCTACCTTAATGAACCAACAATGAACGTGGGTCCCCACCAAAAATCTCCTGTATGCATGAGGTCATAACCAGAGTGCTTTGCAACAGAAAAGGTAAAGAGGTAAAGCAAGTAATACTTATTTTTATTTATGTGTTCTGGGTTTATTTGAACCTTTACAAAAGAACACATGGTAATCAAGAACAACAGTAAAAGGACTCAAAAACATACAATTATCTGAGCCTGGTCTTACATATACACTCTCTATAATTTAACACAGAAAATAAAACAGACGACAAAGTCCTAGCAACACTATTCCTCTTCACAACTCTTCATTTCAACCTTAGAATTCACTGATTTAAATGAAGACACTGACATAGTCTATACAGAGGTTCTTTGTCAATTAATTTCTTGTTGTGCTGATATAACACAAGTCATTACTTCATTTTAGACCCATACTATTCACGTCAGATCACAAATGTTTTTCAAAAAAGCGATTTGTCTGATTTTTAGAGAGATTACATTGTCATGTAGCATCTGAGACCATAGTATCTCTCTATTAACCAAGGAGATAGATTGCACAGCATTTGTGGAAGAAGGGCTGGACATACGAGCAATACATGTTGGAGGGTTGCAACCCCCCCACACACATTACAGAAGCGACACCAATTTTTGTTTCTTCTATTCGTGTTTCTGATTTTAATATCTCTTGAGTCCTCACGACGTTCATCCTGAAACGCATTGTTTCATTTCTAATCAATCTACTCGGATACTTACTTAAGTATCCTTCTATTTCCGGATAAAATTTCCAGAAGGATACAACTTGACAATAAATTCTAGACCGTAAAATGGTTGCCTTATTATCAGACCAATCATTACCTCTCAAGATTTTCTTCACCTTATCTGGATTATCTAACAGTGTAGATAATGACACTCCAAGACTCGATAATAGACCTTCTAGCTCTGTTTTTAATTCCGTCATGAAGACATCTGGGATATCTGCTCCTACAATTTGCATACAGCTCTTCCCTTTTAGCCATTAAACACTTACTCCATAATGAGGCTCTTTTCCATAGCACACATGATTTCAATGACTGTATCCCAAATTCATATCTGATTAGTGTTATAGGTACATTTTTGGTAAGAAGAACAACACGCCTCTACACACAATCCCTTCCACCCCTCTCTTAGATATTCCATAAATTCACATGCAGAAAATTCGAGACCATACAGCAATCTTGGTAGTACCTTTGACCTATAAAAGTCTCTGCAGGGTGTCATGAAAAATGTTCCATATTTCCTTTCAACAAGGCACATTTGCTTTGGGGCTATCTCTGCCTTCACTTTCAGGCAATTTTTAGACGTAGTTATAGAACCGGTTCCCGTAAAGGAATAACTAAAATACTTTAAGAAGACATTTTGGGTTTTTAGTTGTTTGCCTTCATACCACCAGGAAAACTTCGCTTGACTCTTGTTTCTTCTTCCTAAGCGAACAATAACTGTCTAGTGGGGTTATTTTTTTATTTTAATTCTTCCACAAATTTCCCAAATGCATTTATCAAGCTCTGTAATCCCACTTTGGTGCTATCAAGAAGACAAAAGTCGTCAGTGTAGGAGATCCATCCTACCCTGGTCCCACCTATCTTCGCCATTCCCTTCTCATCCAAAGCCTTTCCTGCATCTGAAACAGAAAGATTAAAAAGTGTGGGAGACAACATACAGCCCTGCCTTAACCCATTTGTGATGACAATTACCTTTGACATTAGGCCCTCTGAGTTCAGGCATACTCTCATTTTCGCACTTGAATAGAGAGCGATAATTATGTCTAACAGACCACATGGCATGCCCAAATCCATTAACCTATGCCATAATGTAGGACAGTCCACCATGTCAAAGGCAATGGTGAGGTCCATTGAGGCTATAAATACTGGCATGGCTTTCTTCTGTAAACTTTTTTTGTATCAAACCACCACAGTCTGTTCCCATACCTTTTTTAAAACCTATTTGTTTATTGTCCAGGATATGATTGTCATCCATCCATTTTTGGATATGTGAGAGTGCGAGTGAGGCAAAGATTTTTTAATATGCATCGGCTATGTAATACTAAGTCCCACTCATCTTCCTGTCAGTTGTAGAACCAAGGGTTTCTGGTTAATCAAGCTCTCCGTAGTTCCTGATTAAAGCGGCAGGTCTCCCTTGAAGCTGTGGCGAGACCAGACTTTTGGTTGCCGCCAAACCATATACTCATACTTTCTGAATGGGGTCCCCTTCCGGGGTGACTCCTGTAAAGACATAGTCCCAGACATGAGAGGTCACTGCCCTTGATACGGAGAGGCGGGAGTTGGCTTCAGGTTGACACAGTGCATATCAAAGGTTGTTGGGGTTTTCCTGTCTTTTGCTAAACCTCTGCAGCCAGGCTCCATGTGGGCCTGTTGAAGTATACTCTATTAGTATGTTAATTATGTGAATTGCTGCCATCATTCGCAGAGGGTAAACAAATGGACAAGGTGGATCCATTGAACCTTTGATAGTCAGTTAGGCTGGCCATGGCAGGTGGAATGTTTTGCCTTCCCCATTCTGAGATGCCTTGATGTACTCTTGGCTGTCATATTCCACCTAAATATGACGGGGGGACAGCACCTGTAAGTTGTGTCCACCCAGAGTATATGCACATCGTGCAGTGAGCATAGTAAAAATGTGTGCGGATTAGCCCCACACATTTTCCGCAGGTTGATCTACCATCATTCAATTTCATTTAAAATTTCAAAAAGGTCCAGGCGAGCGCACGGCCAATGTGTGGATGGTCGAATTCCTCACGTGCACACTGGTGTTTAGTATGATAAGATGGCACAGGCAATTAATGTGATAAGCTTACACTGGTTTCAAACTATTCGGTAGTATGAGAAGCTCCCTCTGGAGGGGGCAGTGTTGGGGGTCTTTCTGCTACTGCATGACTTGGTTTTCTAGCGTTTTCAATGCAGCATCTGTCAGGAGTACCAAATCCAGCCACTCAATTCTCTGGGGTGCCTACAGGTAATACAGTTTGAAGTTCAGAATAGTGTGCACTCACACCCTCTCACTCCCCACTATGACACACCTGCCCCCTGTTGAATGTACTAACTAGATCAGGGCCATGAGCTGCCCACGTGGTGATCATGTAAACGACCGAGCCCTTCCCTAGTGTCATTTCAGTGCCTGACAGGGGGTATGTGCTCACCCCCCTCTTATATAGCAAGTGGATGGGCTATATGTGTAGGTCAAGGCCCAGAAAAGGGGGCCGATGGAACCTGCGCACCTCCATCTGGAATGCCCTGCCAGTCTGCACCCATGACAGTGTCAATTGTGGTGCAAAGAACCCTAGAGCGTGGAGCTGGGAAAGGGTAACAGCGGTGCTAGGTATATCAGTCCTTCTAAAGAACGCAAGTGGCACCCAAAGTCATACTGCTCAACAAGAAAGTTGGCATTATCTATTTTATTTTATGTATTGTGTTATTTAGTTTAAATTAAAACTTTTCACACATAGTACAATCAATCCATTTTAAAAGAAATACGTGTTTCATTAACATCCTCATAAAATCACATTAAAAAATCTAATACAGCGATTGTTAACGAAATTTCATTGACGTTCAAAATGCGCACCCAAACCAAGAAAAAGATATGCCATCAATGTCAGGCACACATCTGCCAAATTGTTCTATACAATGACTGCTGTGCTATCTTCCTGGTCTTATGCAGGCCTGAGCAGCAGCAGTCGCACTTACATTCAACCTACCTGTTTGCCGGATTGCTTTTTCTCGCAGAGAGAAAGCATTTCTCCTTTTTTGGTTCATTTCTCAGAGAATTATTTTTTCCTCTCTCTGCTGAGAGCTTGTGCAAGTAAATGTCGAGGTGCTTTACATATGTATATGTGTATCTATGCGTATGACACACACACACACACCACACCACCCCCCGCCACACACATTTAAAGTCTGAACCCATTGGCATGAGTTCATACCATGCTGGACCACTTAAAAGGGTCCTGGCTCACCAACGTGGGAAGTTCTGCTGCAGTAGAATGGAGAGGGTCCAGGGCTTTTGACTGGCACCGAATTCTCTAGATGGAGTTCCTGGTAGTGCTGTGGCACGCCTCCTCATCATCACACACCTCTAGGTGGCCACCAGCAAGTGTGATCATAGCAGCGTGGAGCTTTTCTGGCTTTTCTATTTTACGCATATTAAAGCAACAGGGTGGATTTTCCGAATCATACCAAAGTCTGAACTCCCACGCTGCATATCCTTCATAACACGGATGGGTGTTCTTGCTCTTTGACTCTGGGGACATGGGTGGGGGCCATTAAGAGGGGTGTGAAGCCGATGCAGGGCACGTTTCCATCTATGGATCCTCCCCACCTCCCCTTGTTACAAAGGATACACTGGGGGCAACGGCCCATTAAACAGACGCGCTTGGCATTTACTGGGAATCTACAAACACAGGAGATGAGCCGGAAAAGTCTCTTACCAGATTAGTGAAGATATATGTGTAATAGGCTGACACCATTCCCAGCTCAGAGGCCTGTGAAGAAAAGAACAGCAGATTAAATAACAGAGCGCGACTTCCCCAACTAAGATACAGACACAGAACGGGAGGCGGACACACACAGCTCTACAATGGCTGTCTAGTCCCATGCACTGTCCAAAGGGAGCACTCAGGCAGCTGCCAAGATAAGGACCAGCTCGGTGGCAGAGAGACAACTGCTTAGAAGGCGGGACTCTAAAAGGGTCAGCGGTAGGGAGGGGAGGTGGACACAAGAAAAAAAGAACGAATTAGAGCGCCAGAAGAAAAAAAGAGAGGAGGGAGTAGTGCAGAGATGGGGAGAAGGGCTGGTGAGAGAGGCATGAGGAAAGGTGAGAAATAGAGCATGGTTCGGAGAGCGAAGGGGAAGGAGGAATCAGAACATGCATTGGCAAAGCCAACATTTTTGGTCTTTGTATACTTGGCCATGAGATGGTAACACCTGGCAAATGGCGCGTCCGGCTGTTTACTTCATCGTTCATTGCATTTTATCTACCAATGTTTTGCTCTACGGCCTGTACAGTGCTCACTGCTCCTGAGCTAGGTTTGCGTTACATAAATATATATTAATGTTAATTACCCGGGCATATGATAGCAGTGCTTGGCAAATGCCTATCTAATACCTATACAGAAGCCAAAACTGTTGGCTTCTTCGATGCTTGTTTTTAACAGGACTTAATGTTAATGTTAAAGGCATTTGTACCACGCACCGTCACCGCGCAAAACAACAGATGTGAATCAAGTGGCTGTTGGCAGTAGCGCTTTGCATCTGCAATTAAAACATTACGTATTACAAGACTGCGTAGGTATAACACTAGCAGGCAAAAGTTTGATGTTACTCCTTCATAGATCTATCTCAAAGAGATGCCAGGAGAATGTTCTTTGGGCAGACAGGGGTATGGAGTGGGTGTAATGGCCATCGGGATTAGCATTGGCCACGGGGAGCTAATGAGTGGCTAAATAACCATGCAACACCCTCAAATTGTATATCCCTCGTCACATGTCATCTCCCTCCTAGCTGTGCTCCAGTACAATAGTTTCAGTGTATAGGTGGCGCTTAAGATTCAACTAATAGCCAAAACTAAAAATGGGTGGCGGAAGAGGGAATGATGTAAGAAAAAAAAATGGGAGCACAATAGAAAATAAATTGGGGAGAGAAGGAATGAGAGGGAACTGTAATGGCATAGAAAAGATGGAATACGGTATGTGTTGGAGAAGATGTGTGCATAAGAAAGGAGAAGCAAGGAGCAAGGCAGTGCATATTGTAAAGTAAGCCAAGGATGTGCCCTACCAGTATGGTACTGGCAGCAAATGGCACGACACTGTCCATACAAGTAGCATCACATATTGCCCAAGAGACTGCGTGCGGGAGTAAAGAAGAGCGAGCAGAGGAGCATGGTACATTCCCTACTCCAAAGTGTTGCACTATCGGGGGTACAAAGTTCAAGAGAGCAAATAAATTATGCATCTTAGGCGATGGAGTGGATGAGAAAGTGGTGAATGGAAAAGACGGTGCAAGGATAGGAGTAAGAGGGATGGGAATGCGGGAGAGGAGAAGCAGAAGTGGGAACGATAAAAGAACATAGCTGGTTCAAGGGAGGAGGCAAAACAGAAATGCAACCGAGCGAGGAATGAGAAAGTACAGAGCTGCTTCAAGGGATGAGGCAACACAGAAATGCAACCGAGGAATGAGAAAGTACAGAGCTGCTTCAAGGGATGAGGCAACACAGAAATGCAACCAAGGAATGAGAAAGTACAGAGCTGCTACAAGGGATGAGACAACACAGAAATGCAACCAAGGAATGAGAAGTACAGAGCTGCTCCAAGGGATGAGACAACACAGAAATGCAACCAAGGAATGAGAAAGTACAGAGCTGCTCCAAGTGAGAAGGCAACACAGAAACGCAACCAAGGAATGAGAAGTACAGAGCTGCTCCAAGGGATGAAGCAACACAGAAATGAAACCGAGGAATGAGAAAGTACAGAGCTGCTACAAGGGATGAGGCAAAACAGAAATGCAACCAAGGAATGAGAAAGTACAGAGCTGCTACAAGGGATGAGGCAAAACAGATTTGCAACCGAGTAATGAGAAAGCACAGAGCTGCTACAAGGGATGAGGCAACACAGAAATGCAACCAAGGAATGAGAAAGTACAGAGCTGCTACAAGGGATGAGGCAAAACAGATTTGCAACCGAGTAATGAGAAAGTACAGAGCTGCTACAAGGGATGAGGCAACACAGAAATGCAACCGAGGAATGAGAAAGTACAGAGATGCTACAATGGATGAGCCAACACAGAAATGCAACCAAGGAATGAGAAAGTACAGAGCTGCTACAAGGGATGAGGCAAAACAGATTTGCAACCGAGTAATGAGAAAGTACAGAGCTGCTACAAGGGATGAGGCAACACAGAAATGCAATCCAGGAATGAGAACGTACAGAGCTGCTAAAAGGGATGAGGCAAAACAGAAATGCAACCGAGGAATGAGAAAGTGCAGAGCTGCTTCAAGGGATGAGGCAAAACAGAAATGCAACCGAGGAATGAGAAAGTACAGAGCTGCTACAAGGGATGAGCCAACACAGAAATGCAAACCAGGAATGAGAACGTATAGAGCTTCTACAAGGGATGAGACAAGACAGAAATGCAACCAAGGAACGAGATAGTAAAGATCTACTACAAGGGATGAGGCAACACACAAACACAACAAAGGAATGAGAAAGTACAGAGCTGCTACAAGGGATGAGACAACATAGAAATACAACAAAGGAATGTGAAGGTACAGAGCTTCTACAAAGGATGAGGCAACATAGAAATACAACCAAGAAATTTGAAAGTACAGAGCTGCTACAAGGGATGAGGCAACACAGAAATGCAAACCAGGAATGAGAAATTACAGAGCTGCTACAAGGGATGAGGCAACACAGAAATGCAAACCAGGAATGAGAAATTACAGAGCTGCTACAAGGGATGAGGCAACACAGAAATGCAACCGAGGAATGAGAACGTACAGAGCTGCTACAAGGGATGAGACAACATAGAAATGCAACCAAGGAATGAGAAGTACAGAGCTGCTCCAAGGGATGAGACAACACAGAAATGCAACCAAGGAATGAGAAAGTACAGAGCTGCTCCAAGTGAGAAGGCAACACAGAAACGCAACCAAGGAATGAGAAGTACAGAGCTGCTCCAAGGGATGAAGCAACACAGAAATGAAACCGAGGAATGAGAAAGTACAGAGCTGCTCCAAGGGATGAGGCAAAACAGAAATGCAATCCAGGAATGAGAAAGTACAGAGCTGCTACAAGGGATGAGGCAACACAGAAATGCAACCGAGGAATGAGAAAGTACAGAGATGCTACAATGGATGAGCCAACACAGATATGCAACCGAGGAATGAGAAAGTACAGAGCTGCTACAAGGGATGAGGCAACACAGAAATGCAATCCAGGAATGAGAACGTACAGAGCTGCTAAAAGGGATGAGGCAAAACAGAAATGCAACCGAGGAATGAGAAAGTGCAGAGCTGCTTCAAGGGATGAGGCAAAACAGAAATGCAACCGAGGAATGAGAAAGTACAGAGCTGCTACAAGGGATGAGGCAACACAGAAATGCAAACCAGGAATGAGAACGTATAGAGCTTCTACAAGGGATGAGACAAGACAGAAATGCAACCAAGGAACGAGATAGTAAAGATCTACTACAAGGGATGAGGCAACGAGGCAACACACAAACACAACAAAGGAATGAGAAAGTACAGAGCTGCTACAAGGGATGAGACAACATAGAAATACAACAAAGGAATGTGAAGGTACAGAGCTGCTACAGAGAATGAGGAGATACAGAAATGCAACCAAGAAATTTGAAAGTACAGAGCTGCTACAAGGGATGAGGCAACACAGAAATGCAAACCAGGAATGAGAAATTACAGAGCTGCTACAAGGGATGAGGCAACACAGAAATGCAACCAAAGAATGAGAAAGTACAGAGCTGCTCCAAGGGTTGAGGCAACACAGAAATACAACCAAGGAATGAGAAATTACACACCTGCTACAAGGGATGAGGCAAAACAGAAATGCAACCAAGGAATGAGAAATTGCATAGCTGTTACAGGGGATGAGGAGATACAGAAATGCAACCAAGAAAGGAGAAAGTACAGAGCAGCTACAAGGGATGGGAAAACACAGAAATGCAACCAAAGAATGAGAAAGTACAGAGCTGCTCCAAGGGTTGAGGCAACACAGAAATACAACCAAGGAATGAGAAATTACACACCTGCTACAAGGGATGAGGCAAAACAGAAATGCAACCAAGGAATGAGAAATTACAGAGCTGCTACAACGGATGAGGCAACACAGATATGCAACCAAGGATTGACAAAGTACAGAGCTGCTCCAAGGGATGCGGCAACACAGAAACGCAACCAAGGAACGAGATAGTAAAGATCTGCTCCAAGAAATGAGGCAACACAGAAATGTAACCAAGAAATGAGAAAGTACAGAGCTGCTACCAGGGATGAGGCAACAAAGAAATACAACAACGGTGTGAGAAAGTACAGAGCTGCTACAAGGGATGAGGCAACACGGAAATACAACAACGGTGTGAGAAAGTACAGAGCTGCTACAAGGGATGAGGCAACACGGAAATACAACAAAGGAACGAGAAAGTACCGAGCTGCTACAAGGGATGAGGCAACAAAGAAATGTAACCAAGAAATGAGAAAGTACCAACCTGCTACGAGCGATGCAGCAACACAGAAATGCAAATAAGGAATGAGAAAGTACAGAACTGCAACTAAGGGTTGACAACATAGTGATTCACAGAAATGTTATTTCAAAGTACAGCTGAAATGAGAATACACTCAGTCTGCACCCCGACCGTTCATTACTTAGTAACAGATACTAACACCTTTTTGCCCAAAGACTGTCAGAGCATGGTGTCATTCTGTAAATCAGCATTCCGGCTAGAGCTGAAAGGTTAAGTAAAATAATTGGCATACCTTCAATAAATGGTGGAACTTCTGACTATCATTATTTAGCATGGACAAATTGATTATTGGGACTATTGGAGCACACCATACAAAGGTAAAGGCTTTGTATAGCTAAAGACCTTGACATTCTGCCTGATTTACTATGATCTCCTGTTAAAAAGTACCAACAAGAGCTAGATATATTGTGATTATTGATAATTTTTTACCAAGGTTTGTCAGCTTTTTCACGCATAGTTTTACATATAATTTGTTTGATTGATTGATTTTAGGACATTCTACACCCTAGAACGTGGGAACCAGATAGAACAAGTTAAATAGATACTGCTTTAAAGTGAAAGGAACATACACTTGAAGGACCATACATCCAGGTGATTATTGGTTATTGATCTATGAATCATGACAGAATATTATTACAGATGGAATGTAATACTAAAACATGGTTATTGATTAAACATTGTAGATATTATAAAGGCACAGAGAAGAGGGTAAACAACTCCTGAAGAAGGGGGACTTATCAACCCCGAAACACGTAGAGTGAAACACATAAGGATCAGCCAGATCGCATATGAATTATGAACTTTTTTCCTTATGTGTAAATTGAGAAGAATTCTATGTGACTAATTGTTTACCTGTAGGGATTATTCAAAACTAAGGTTCAGTGACTTGAGAACTCGAACTGATGTGCAATCTGGAAGGGATTATGTTTGAACTAAAATAATATTATGTAGTTGTGAAAAACAAATTGAAATTCATGTGAATATATACAACTAAAGTAAGAATTACTTTTCTTTACACAATTTGGGTTAGAAATTGCATTACTTAATACACATTAATAATAGTTGATACATTGATTGTATATACAATAACTTTTGGTTGTGCATAAATATCCTGTGATGCCATTTGGTTCGTGCAGTGCTCCTGCAGCATTTCTATTATTTTATTAATTGCATCCTAAGGGAGTTTTTGGACTTTTTGTAGTTGTCTACATAGATGACATTTTGATTTTTTCTCTGTTAAGGGGCAACATCAAGAGCATGTTAAGGGGGTTTTAGGGAAGCTGTGGGAACATCATCTTTTTGCCAAGATTGAGAGAAGTCAATTTCATATCCAAACAAATCAAATTCCTTGGTTTTGTAATCTCTCCTCTAGGTCTGGAAATTCGATGCAAAGACAGTCCAAGCAGTTAGAGATTGGCTGACACCCACTCCAGTTAAGGAGGTTCAATGTTTTTTGGAGTTTGCCAATTTTTATAGAAGATCCATTGAGGTGTTTTCTCAAATCATTCCTCCTATTACCAAGAATTTGAAGAAGGGAGCAAAATTCATCTGGAATCAGGAAGCGGAAGAAGTTTTTGGTATTCTAAAGGAGAGATTTATTTCAGACCCAATTCTATCACACCTTGATCCATCGAAAGCCTTTTCTGTGGAAGCAGATGTTTCAAACTTAGCAATGGGTGCAGTTTTGTCACAGCGACATGAAGTTACAGGACAGCTGCATCCAATGACATATTTTTCAAAGAAACTTTCATCAGCTGAGTGTAAATATACCATTACGGATAAGGAACTGTTGCCCATTAAATCAGCGTTCGTTGAGTGGAGACATTATTTGATGGGGGCACGACATACAGTGACTGTGCTCACTGATCCTCAGAATCTATTGTTCTTAAAATCTCTCATTACTTTGACCCCGAGACAGTTGCGATGGTTATTATTTTCTGCCGATTTTGATTTTATAGTGACATTCAGACCTAGAAAGCTCAATGGAAAAGCTGATGCTCTATCAAGGCAGTTTCCTGGAAGTGATCAGGAGATGGAAATCGGTCCCAAATCAATAATTCTGGAGGAACAATTAGTTTCTTCCAATACTATCCTGAATGAAGATTTGAGATCTGAGATTCATTGTGAAATTACTGAGGAACAAATGAAAGAATGGGCGCAACAAGATCCAGTTCGATCGATTTCAAGAGGATTGCCCTTTATTGGGGACAAGTTATTTCTTCCAAGGGAGAAATTGAGGGAACGAGTTCTTCAAGAATGCCATGACTCAGTGTTGGCAGGTCATCCTGGCTTCAAGAAAACGTTGAAATTGGTGCAAAGAGATTTTTGGTGGAAGACCTGGAAAGAAGATGCACTGAATTATGTGAAGACCTGTGAGGTCTGCGCTAAATCTAAAGTGGCAGTAGGACAGTGGTCGAAGTGTACAAAAAGAATTAGTGGAACTATGCTCCCTGCTGGCCTGCCCCTGCTCCCCACAAACCCCATCACCACGTACCCTCCCACTCACAATACAAACCCCCAAACAAACACACCTGCTGTTTATGGGAATATTCAGTGCTCTGCAATGAAGTGCAAGCTTCAACTTCTTCCTACACTTTTATTTTAAAACAAAACCATTCCAGAATGGTTTATTTTAAAAATAAAAGTATAGGAACAGTGAAACCTAAAAATAAAAAGCATAGGAGCACTGCTCCCGACCACTCCTGCCCACTTTCACCTCTACAGTAGGAAAACCCGTTGAGGCCTTTACCGGTTCCACCGCAACCTCGGCACACAGTTTCCCTTCGATTTTATTGTGGATATTCCTCAAGATCAAGGATGTTCAACTATTCTTGTAGTGGCGGACTGCTTACCCAAGGAAGGGCATTTTATTCCAGTTAATGGTCAAGTGACGGCTTCAAAGTTGGCTCAGAAATTCTTAGAGGAGTTAGTAGGTTTGCATGGATTGCCTAATCAAGTAATCTCTGATAGAAGAGCACAGTTTATTTCCAAATTTTGGGTGCCTTTTGTAAAGAACTAGGAATGGAAATTTGGAAGACATCTGGTTACCATCCTGAAGAAAACAGTCAAGTTGAAAGGGTCAACCAGGAACTTGAAAAATATTGATGGTGTTTTTGGCAAGAAGATAAGGGCTGGGTTGATTTTCTCTGGATGGCTAAATTTGCCTACAATCATTTGGTAAAAGATTCAACTTCTAAGTGTCTTTTTTATTGTAGCAGAGATTTTCATCCGTGTTTTATTTGAGATGTGGTGCAGGTTGAATAGTCTAATCCGGCCATAGAGGAGGATTACAAGCCATGCATGAGGGCTTGGCAAAGGCCACTAGATCATTACAACTAAGTAAAGAAAGTTTTTAAAAGTTCGCTAATAGAAAGCATAGATCAAGTGCTAAATTGGATGTTGGAGATAAAGATTGGCTATCCACAAAAGTCTTGAGGTTAAAAAAGAAAAATAAGGTCAGTCCTAGATTTGTTGGCCCATTTGAGATTGAGAAAATAATGAATCTGGAGTCGGTGAGATTGAAGCTGCCTAATAGTCTGAAAACCCATCTAACCTTTCATGTCAGTTTGCTTAAGCCAGTAACTAAAGGGACGAGGTTAAGCCCCCTAACTCCGTCTATCTTAGCTGAATCTGATTCTGAGGAATATGAAGTGAGGGCGAAACTGGATTGTAGAAGATCTAGAGGAAAACGTCAGTATTTGATTGATTGGGAAGGTTACGGTCCTGAAGAGAGATCTTGGAAATCAGCAAGAGATGTTCACCCTCCACAACTGATTGCTACATTTCATAGAAGAAATCCAACTAAACCTGGCCCTGGGGTTAGTGCCTGAGAAGGGTGTACTGTCAGGTCTTACAGTGGTGGGTCAGGTTAAGAGTTCTTACATACCTTTGCATTGATGTTTATTTCTTTATTCAATTGGGTTTGGTCTTTGACAATTCTTTTGCAGCACAATTCTTTCCCAAACCATCATGGCAGTGAAGATTCTGGGAGCTGATTGGTGAGGATTGATTATAGCTGCTGATTTATTTTAATTTAATTTTATTCATTTGTTACATGCCCAGACCCTGGGTATCACGGCGTGGTAACAGACAGCTTAGGCAATTGTTCATACATTTGTACAAAGTACAGAAATTATTTACAAACAGAAGAGAATACCATACATTAGTGAACATTATTTACATATAACAGTGATGGAAAATATACTAGTATCGGTTAGATAGCCGATATACTAGTATTGGTTAAATAACCAGGTTTTTAGCCGTTTTTTGAATCCAAGGAAAGATGTCTCTTGTTTGATGTTGATGGGCAGTGAGTTCCAGTGTTTGAGGAGCAGGACATGGAAGCTACTGCCCCCCACTCTGGTCGTTTTGTAGCGGGGTGCGACTAGGAGTCGATTGTTATTGGATCTCAGTGTTCTGGTGGCTACTTTTTTTCTGTAATGCGTTATTAAGGTAGCTTGGGGCTTTTTTGGCAAGACATTTGTGTGCAATGCAGAGTGTTTTAAAAATAATTCTAGCTTTAATGGGTAGCCAATGGGCATCTTTCCTGATCTTCGAGATGTGATCAAACCTTTGTATCACTAATGCTAACCTTAAAGCTTTATTTGGCAAGAGTAACAATTTACTGAGATTAGTGTTGGAGGTCCCTAGCAGTAATACAGTGCAGTAATACATCTTGGATAATATTAGAGCCCTAGCCAGAGTGATGCAATTGGTGGGGGTTGGAAACTGTCGACTTAGTGTGATAGGTTTGGATGTAATTGCCGTGGATGATGCAAGCGTGCTAATATGTTTGGTCATAGTAAGGTTGGCGTCTAAGTATACACCTAATGTTTTAACTAGCTTGAGTACTGGGATCATGGTACCGTCGATATTGATAGAGGAGTAATCTGAATGGAGGGCAGCTATTTTTGGTTGGGAGCCTATTTCAGTCTTCTCATCATTAAGGCAGAGACTGTTCAATGCCATCCAATTTTGAATGATGACGTATATTTTGTTAATGGTTGCAGTGTTTTGGTCATCGCTCCCTGAGATGGGTATGAGGATCTGCGTGTCATCTGCAAAGTTAGTGTAGATGACACCCATATTGTCTAATGCCGAGAAGAGGAGCTTCGTGTAAGCATTATAGAGTGTTGGAGAGAGGCAGGATCCTTGGGGTACTCCAATGGGTACTGGGATGGGATCAGCCACTTCTTTACCTATCACAACTCTAGAGGTGCATTCTGCAAGAAAGGATTTCACCCAGATAGTGGCGTCATTGGAAAAGTTGAAACTGCCTTTCATTGTCCATCTTTAAGTAGAAAGGTTCTGTTTTTTAGTTTCTCTGTAAAATTAGACCCTTAGTCTAAATATATAGTTTGATTCCTTCTGAAACTCCAGTGAAAGCAGTTTTCAAGTCAGCGTGGGAAATGACAAGCAATTTCTGTGGAGAGAGTAAAGCATTTATTCTGTGGAGAGAGTAAAGCATTTATTGTATCAGAGGAAATGTAAGACTTTGGCTCTACTGAAGAGTGTTTCATTTTTATCAGTTTGTAAGTTTAAGTTTAGGTATTTAGTTAGATCAGCAAGAATTTTTTTTTTAAAAAAAGATTTTATTAATTTTATTCAAACCAAACAACATTACAAACCCAACACGCAGTGCAATTTACAACAGTTCCATGAAACACCTTTTCGTTTTTTTTTTTTGACCACTGCTCCCCCAGTCCCACCCTCCTTTATGAGCTTATTTGTTCTGCGCATTCAGTGTCTGCCACATGTGGCAAGGTCTCACTTCCCTCGGATTCTGTTGGATCCGATATAGATCCGAACAGTTCTGCTATTAGTAATTTCCATGCCAACAGGTATCCACTTCTTCCTCCCCGCTCATGCTGCTCGCCTCTTGCCATACCATCATTTCAGCCTCCGACCATTTCTGCAACTCCTTCCACCATACCTCCACCCGTGGCTTGTGACACTTCTTCCATCCCATGGCAATCCTCCGTTTTGCAAGCACATGTTTAAATTTCCGTGGTCTGGGGAACCCTCCCAGCAAGCAGGCCCAGGCTGTGTCTATGACAAGCGTGACTCCCTTCTCTGCCAGTTTTTGTGCCACTTCACCCCAGAAACACTCTATTACCGAGCATGACCAAAACATGTGTGTCATGTCAGCGTTTTCCATGTCGCGTTTTCCATGCCTGTCGCCCAGCGTTTCCGAACTTAGATATCCTCAGAGGGGTCATGTATGCTCTATGTGTTATATACAGCTGTATTTGTTTTAGTCTGGCATTTCTTGACACCTTCTTGTGATATCCCAGGGCACGTTCCCACATCCCATCTTCCATCGGGGCCCCCACCTCCACTTCCCAATCCAGTCTCAGATGTGTCAATTCCTTTCCAACCTTAGTCATCACCATCTCATACAATCTAGAAATCTCATGCCCTCCTTCCGATATGTCATATATTACTCCCATAATAGCATCTGGTTCCTCTTTCAATACTGTTTCAGGCCACGTTTTCCAAATGTTCTGCACCATCTTATGATACGTAACATATTGGCCTGTATGCAATCCCGCTTCTTCCCCAAGTCCTTCAAAATCCCTAATGGTCCCCTCTTGCCAAATGGCCCCTAATGTTACCAGCCCCACCAATTCCCAGTAGGTCCTGATAATCACCCTCAACTGCTTATCTCATCCTGCTAAAGCAACCAGGGGTACCTGCGGGGAGCATGGGAATGGGTTCTCCATCATCCGGCATGCTCAACGCCACATTTTCCACCCAAGCATCATCATCCCAGGGCGCTCCTTCATTTCTGACTCGGGCAACCAGATCATTTCCCGTAGGTAAAACGGGTTACAGTCCTGCCCAAACAACCTAAGTTCAGGGGTCGCTTCATCGGAGAGACACTTGGCCACATATTGTAGTTCACCTGCTATATAGTAGACCTCAAAATTAGGCAGTTTAATACCCCCCTTTTCATAGAAGTCCTGCAACTTCCATAGTGCCACTCTATTCCGGGTACCATGCCACAGGAAGTCCCTACACATACTGTTCAGTTTAGCAAAAAACTTCTTGGGTATCATATATGGGATATTACTAAAATAATGTAGAAGCCTAGGTAGGACCACCATCTTAAGCATTGCCCCCCGTCCCATCATTGCTAGGGGCAACTTCTTCCAGAACTTAATGCATTTCTGGATTTTCTCAATGGCTATCTCGGTGTTGTGCTTATGTTCCTCTTCTGCCGTCTGATACATGTCTATTCCAAGGTAATGGAAAGAACTAATCACCCATGGTATTTGTAACACTGGTAACCTTTCCACAGGGATTCCAGTATAGCTACCCAGCGGAATATGCTAGATTTTTGAGGATTCACCGCTATGCCGGACTGCACCGCATACCTCTCCATCACTTCCAGAATATATTGGAGATTCTCTTCCGGGTATTTCAAGTATAATAAAAAAAATCATCCGCATATAAGGATATTAGGTGTCGTTCCCCCCCTACCTCGATACCTATCGTATCATATTGTTGCCTGAGGTATATTGCTAAGGGCTCCAGGGCTAGCATGTAAAGCATCAGGGACAAGGGGTACCCCTGCCTGGTGCCTCTACTAAGTTGCCATCTCTCGGATATCACTGATCCTGTTCGAACTCTGGCTAGCGGCTCACTGTATAGCATTTTCGCCCACCTGATATAACCCGGCCCCACTCTGTATCCTCCCAGGGCCGCCAACAACCATGGCCACTTAACCGAGTCGAAAGCTTTTCCTGCGTCTAAGGACACAATCGCCATTTCGCCTTCATTCCTACCTCCCCATTCGACCACCAGGTGGAGTCGCCTGTGGTTGTGAGTTATATTCCTATTCGGGACATAGCCCGTTTGGTCTGGGAAGATTAATTTGCTAAATACTCTTCGCAACCTGTTTGCCAGGACAGCCGTCAATATCTTTCTGTCCTGGTTAGCATCAACAAAGGCCTGTAGGAGCCAAAGCTATGCCCTGGTTTGTTGGGCTTGGGGAGCGGCATTATGATTGCTTCTATGAGTGACTCCGGCAACCTTCCCACCTCAAACGCTTCGTTAAGCATGTCTAGCATTGGGGAGAGCACTTCCTCTCTATATACCTTATAAAATTCACTAGGGAACCCATCTGCTCCTGGGGTCTTACTGGTAGGCAACTGCCTCACAACCTCCTCCAACTCCTCCAAGGTAATTGGTGCATCAAGCTCTCCTGTTTCCTCTTCACTTATCTTGGGCAGTCCTATATCTTCTAGTGTTTCGGTTATCTCCTCTTGACTGCCTCCCTCCTTGTCTTCCTATAGCACCCTGTAATAATCTGCAAATTCCTTGTTGACTCCTTCTTGGGTGTCCAGTACCTCACCATCTTCTCTAGTTATTGTCCTAATCGGGGGCCAAGGGGTTTCGCTCTTGTATAGCCACGCTAAGAGCCGGCCCGTTTTGTCCCCTCCCGCATGCTGTCTCTCTACATATTTTTTATAATTGAGGTTGCAGAGCCTTTCCCAGTTTTCCACACACTGCTGCTGTAGTTTAAGTACTAACTCTGTATCCACACTACCATTTTCTAATGCTCTTTCTAGTTCATCTTCTGCTCTTTTTAGGTCAGCCAGGACCCCGCCCTGCAGGCCCTTTGACTTAGCTATGGCAACCCCCTGCATCACCACCTTAAAGGCTTCCCATAGTGTACCCGTCGAGTCAACACTACCGGTATTCACTTCGAAATAGTTAGTGATCTCATCTCTAATATTCTCTCTAAAGACAAAGACAGGGTCTTTGAGTGCCTCTGCTCGGAGATGCCATGTCGGCTTCCGTGCCCTCGGGGGGCAATGTTGCCACCCGAGGACCAGGGGCGAGTGATCTGAGATGACCCTTGCCTTATATTCTATTTGAGTAATCTCTGTCATTACATCCGGCGTAATCAAGTCTCGTGTGTAGCTGTTGCTGGGCTGAGTAGTATGAATATTGCCTACCATTAGGATGTTTTATTCTCCACACGTCTGCCAAGCCAAAATCATCTAGCAGCATCTGCAGTGCTTTAGCCGCTGGGGTGGGCCTATCAATCCTACCATCAGATCTGTCCACCCTGGGGTTCATTACACAATTGAAATCCCCGCCCCAAATCACTGCACCGCCCACACACATACTGAGGTTGGTGCACAGAGTTCTGAAGTATGCCGCCGTGTTTTGATTGGGGGAATACGTATTTACAATGCATACCTCTTTATTCTCCACCAGCCCTTTCAATATAACCATCTTCCCATCAGTTTCCGCCACTTCCTGTACTAGCTGGAACGGGATGTGCGGCGCCACCCAGACAAGCACTCCTCTAGCGTAGGCAGAGTATGCCGAACCCACCACAATCCCCTTCCATTCTTTCCCCACTAGCTCCATCTATTCCCACGTCAGATGCGTCTCCTGTAACAGTGCAATATCTATCTTTTGCCTTCTCAAATACAGCATTACCTTATTCCTCTTCATGTAACTGTTAAGTCCCCTGACATTCCACGTTATTATCTTGAGATCTCCCATAGCTCGTTAATACTCTCCTCCCTTACTTCCAGCCGATCCCACCCACTCACGCAATGCAGATACAACCCTTTGGCTCTTCCATATAGGCTCATGTTTGAACTTGAACTTCCCATAACTATGTACACACCAAACTTCCCGCCTCCCTCCCCTCCCCCCACCCATCCCTTCCCCAACAACACCCTCCCCAACTGTTGCCCAGCTCCATTCCTGGATCTCAGGCACCCCCACATCTAGCCCTGTCCAGCACAAGCCTGTGGTCAGGGCTCAGTAGGGTGAAGTCGCCCTTATTGCCACTTAGCTATTAGTATTTCGGGGTGTGTTACTTCCATCCTGTTGCTCCTATTTTCGAATTTATTACGCTTTTATGTTAACGCTATGCAGCTTCCAGTTGCATTTTACCCACTATATTCCAGTCCATGCAGAGCATAAGGCCCGAATGCTACCCAATGTTCAACCGGTCCCACTTTCCCGGTATAATCAGGATCACCCTCCCACTTACCCCCTCAATGTCCGTGGCACAAGTTCTTCAGTTGTCATGTTCCTGCCGGTCACGGTCCACTTCTTGTTCCGGGCAGCCTTGCAGGTCCAGCCACGTCACCACCTCCTCAGGAGTATAAAAAAAAAAGCGCTGTGCTCTTATGTAGCACCTTCAGCCTCGCCGGGTACAGAAGCATGTACTTGATGCCTGCTGCTTGCAGCCTCCTCTTGACGGCCACGTAGCTGTATCTCTGTCTCTGCACCAGCATCGTGTAATCCGGGTACGCTGTGATGTTGGTGGATGCTCTCTTGATTGTTCCGCCTTTACGAAAATATTCCAGGATCTTCTCTCTGTCTCTATAATTCAAGATCCTCACGATAATCGGTCTCGGTGGGGCCCCAGGTCTAGGTTTCCTCATTAAGGCGCGGTGCGCCCGCTCCACCGTGAACCCCTGCGAAAGCTTGTCTGCTCCAATCTCCTGGAGGATCATGTTCTCCATGTAGTTTGTATGGTCTTGGCCCTCCTCCCCCTCCGGCAGGCCGACCACCCGTATGTTATTTCTTCTTGCCCTTCCTTCCGCTTCTTGCACCCGATTTTCAAGGTTGGCAACCTGCTGTTTGAGCACATGAACTTCCTTTGCATTATTTGTGCTGACATCTGTATTGGTCTTTACTGCACTTTCCAGGCCACTCGTTCTCTCTGCCAGCGCCCTGACATCTTGCCGTAACAGGGTAAGTTCAGTTCCCACCGCATCAATTTTGTTCTCTAAGGCTGTTCGTAGGTCCGCCATTGTCGCGCCCCATTTAGTGCTCAACTCCGTTATAGCCTCCAGGATCTGATGCTTGTCTCCTTCTGGGGCTTCTTCCGCAGGAGTCACGACCGTGCTCTGCGCCGACGTTGTAAGGGTCCTCTGCATTTTCGCAAAGACCTCCATTGTGGGTTGTTTGGTCTTGGCTCTTAGACCTTTCACCGACATAATGCCACCCTGCACACGTGTCTGGCTCCGGCCCAGTGCTGTTGTTGTTGTTATTCCAGTCGTTGGGGTCTCTGTCTTCCAACCTATATTGGTTAATGGTACATGCAATTGTTTTTCAGGTGGATTGTAGCCTGCCACGTATTACTTCCTACAGATAATTCTTATGGTCACGTGTTCGCAACACCTCCCCCTGTGGTCAGGTTGCCCAGGTACATGCAGTGTAAGCCGGGTTGGGCGTCCCTTTGAGGTTGTCAGATCCCAACTTCAGTTGCAGCTTACAGTGTGGCCTCCGATCATGAGTGACAGGTCATCTGCCCATCTCATATGCCAGTTCCGCCATGTATTGCGCATGGCCTCCTTCTTCAGTCACAGTGTCATTGCACAGTCCAGCAACTGTGCATTCCCAAGTGTCCCAGCAGTGAAAGGGGTAGACCCCAAACTCCTGATGCGGCAGGGCAAGCTTATACTGCACACAAATCTAGTATTGCTGCCGTTCTAAGTGGCACTGACTTCAGCTGCCACTCAATTCGGGCAGCGCGCCACTCGGCACTCTCAGTACCCTATTTCCATGCAGGGGAGTCCAAACCGGCCTCCCGCTTCGTTCGATCCAGCACCAGGTCACTGTTGCCTGTGGCGTGTTCAAGCTTGGCTGCCTTTATGGGTGGCAGGGGGCCACGCTCGTACACAGTATTTTGCTGATGTTAGTGTAATCATTGATGGGCGCTCCACATGCCTGGTTCAGTGCGAGATCTTGCTCCGTTCGTATTTACTTTGGGGCACCGTTTCGCGTGATACATGCGAACACGAGCCCCCGCCGCCATCCACATTCGGGGTTACGTTGCTCACACGCACAAGCCGCTCTTCACTGGCATTTTCATATTTACTTTACCCCTGCTCGCTCTCAATTCCACAGACCTCAGTCTCCTCCAAGTCTGGCTGCCTTTGCAAGCGGCTATGAGCCGTGCCTGCATGCAGCGTTTCTCCGCTGCTACTGTAGCCTTTCACAGTGATACATTGATTTTGTTCGATTCTGGGAGCGCCGCCTCATCAATCCAGCAGCTTAGAACAACATTCGGTGCCGGCTGCTAGTAGCCGACGTCCGCCCCCTGAATTGTGGCAATCTCCGGCTGCTATCTTCGGTCGGGCCCGGGAGCGCTGACTGGTTTTTTCCCCCAGTAGAAAGCAGAAGCGCATTACGTTGCCTCCAGTAACTGTCCTTTTCGCGCTTCGTTCAGAGCAAGAGAGTTCTGTAGACATCTAGGCTGCGACAACATTCCCTTTGTTGTCCGCCATCTTGGAAACAATATATTCACGCGGCCTTTCCACACAAAGTCTATTTGTCTTCCAATCCGCCAGCACGAGCGAGATGCTTAACAGGATTCTTACAATACATCTGTTTGAACGCCCATCCGTTCAGTTCCTGGGCACATGCATCATTTTCAAAAGCATAATTTCTCGGATGAAGTCGGATTGTCAGGAGCACAGCTCGAAAGCACGTCCTAGTCCATGGCTCTTTAGCCACGCCCCCCACATCAGCAAGAATTCTTCAGATAGTTTCTGTGGTTCATGTGAATATTTGTAGGAGGAAGAGACTAACTATAAAAATAAGCAACGCAGTCTCTTTCTTCTGAAGGACTTTGCCCGAGACGTGTGTGCACCTACAGATAAAACAGTAGTTTCGATGTGTGCATGCGTGAGAGCAAGACATTTCATCTCAGTGCGTGCCCACGCTCGAGGGAGCTGGAACTTCTTTACTAAGATCCAGTCCCTGTGAATGAAACTTGTTTCTTCGTTGCATACTTAAAGGAGGTCATGCGCATGAGCTAAGGGGAACTACACAACTTCGTTGCACATGCGTGAAGGAGAATAGCACTACTGCAGTGTTGCCTGGACGTGATTAGCATTCCGTGTGGACTAATAAGCAGAAGCCCTGCGTTCAAAAGAAGTCCATCTTGTTTCCTCCGAATCCTTGCCATGAAGGACCTGAAGTACTTTGAATTGAAGGATATACCACAGTGCACATGCCAGGCAATGTTTTTTACAGTCTGAATCAAAAACTTTGAGAATATAACAGAGTGAACAATTCAGTGCAAAATCTGAAAAAGTGTAATGTTTGAAGACATTTTAATGTTACAGGCTCATTTTAGGAAGAAGTAAAGTGAAATGTTCCTAGATTCCAAAAGGATGTTTCTACTAATGTTTCTGATTGACCCAGGATCAGAAAAGTGACACTTACCTCCTAGTATTGCGGAGGTTTTCACAGGTACTGAAAGGGAACCTGGGAAAGGGGAGAGAGTGAGTAGAGAGAGAGTGGAAATAATATATTGTGCTTTCTCATCCTCTGCAGAAATGTACGAGTAAGAAGACAGAAGTCTGTGCCTTTTTTATTTCATCCACTTCCCCTTTCCCTCGGGGATGTCTGGATTTAGGTTGTTTATCATTCGTGCTCTGAAAAACTTGTGTATGAGCGCGATACAAATAAAATATCATATCAGTTGTTGACCATACATTCCAGGGGGTCTGTGGGGTTCAGCAACTTCCGCGGACGAGATTGGACAGGACCTGACAGTGTGCATCTGTCCAGTGTTGCAGGAATATTCCCATGTCAAAGATATAATGCAGCCCCTGCATAGCTATTGGCTTCAGTGCTATGCTGATTCCATAGCGTTCCGGGCATCTGGTGCTGTATGGGCGAAGTAGTGCATTGACACTAGCGCTGGAAATTCTGGCATGCTTGCTGGAGAGTAGCTTAGTGAGTCTGGGCCCTTGCATAGAAATACTAAAATATGTCTGATAAAATCTGAGCAGTGTCTTCCTCTCTTACAAACACTGCCAGTTCTAGCATCACTGTGAACAATAAGGAGCATGTGCATTAGCTGGAGGGCTTTGGTGACACCTGGGCATCCGCTACCACACCTGGAATACTTCCACCCGGATCTCTTTAAGGCCCAGGTGACTGAACTATTTGTGAAAGTGTTTCGTCAATTGACACAAAACTTTGTTAATTAAACCCACCACTTTCAATATGACACACCACTGCGCCTCTACTTCTTATCTCTAGCAGGCTGCACACCACTAGACTGCAACTTCGTCAGTCCACAAGTAGAGAACCCTGACTACGGCAGTTGTGCGTTTGGTGGGTCCATCAACGACAGTGTAGGAATGATTGTACACCTCAACCCTACACAAAAGCCCAAACTATTGGCATTTCCAATGCTTGTTTTAAGTGTGTGTCTTACTTTGTTTTTCTCCATATTTGTGAAGCGTCTTCCAATCCTGCAATTACAGTGGAGAAAAGTAGGCGCTCTGGCCAATCCCCAGTAAAATATAATGATGTCACCTTAAATGTACCCTAGCTCCGAATGATTGAGGGTTTGGAGAGAAAGGGCACAGACTGTGAGAGATGGTAAACGAGCAGAACATTCAGGCAACACGTTGCTGATAAAAACGTGAATATACGAACAAGGCACATATCGTTAGAAATGAAAACAAAAATAAGAACTTAAATTAAATTAAAAGAAAAATAATGATTTAATAAGAGGACAAAATGTGCAGTGGTGACATAGCTAAACCACCACTAGGGTTGGAAACTTGTAATTAATCCATACAGTATGTTTAAAAAATAAGTTAAAACCTCTCGAAAGGAATCTTCTAACCAGGTGAAGGGAGCTGGCTGTCAGTTGTCTTGCATGTTATCCCCCCTCGTCGTCGTAGGGAGAGTCCTGCCCTATGCTTAACCTTAATCTAGGATTTTTTTTTTTACTGGGAGGAGGTAAACTTCGAACGACGCCACACGACTGCAAATGACACATTACATCACCCAAAACCGCTGCTACCAAAGACTCACCCTCACTATAGCATGGATGAACGCCAACCCATATTTAAAGGGGGTATTGTGAAGTAGTGGACTGGACTTTATATTAGGGAAGCAACCGAGTGGCTGTACCTTACTGATCGCTTTGCCACTTTACCTTTTTAAAGGTTTTACACATCACTCTTTAAAGAGTTTTTTCCACTAATGCACGTAGATATCTTTCGGCCCTGGGCTCTATACAAATACTAACACAAGCAAATAAAGCAAACATAGGTACATGTGCGCCGTAGTTACCAATGCTGTTTCTAGGTGTGTATGTGTTTAGGTTTTAGAAATGATGAGTGAGTGTGTGCATATATGCATGTGTATGGTCTGTGTGCTTCTGTGTATCTGTTTCTGTGTTTTACTGAGTGTGTTTTCCACTGTTGTGAGTGTGTGCGTGTGTCTGTTTATATATGTATACTATATATTTATATATTTACATATGTATATATGTGTATGTAGGTGCATGTGCAGTGCTGCAAATGGAAAAAATGTACAGGGGGTGAGAGGGACCCCCCAGATGGGGGGACAGATTGTCAGTGGTCTGGGCGGGACTGAGCCAGATTGTCAGTGGTCTGGGCGGGACTGAGCCAGATTGTCAGCGGTCTGGGCGGGACTGAGCCAGATTGTCAGCGGTCTGGGCGGGACTGAGCCAGATTGTCAGTGGTGAGGATGAGACTAGGGGCAGAGCCTAAGTGTTGAATATGCGTGCCCTGAATATAGGATGCTGGCTTCTTTGCATATAACAAAGGGCATTTTGGGAACATAC
Organism: Ambystoma mexicanum; assembly: GCF_040938575.1. Lineage (NCBI taxonomy): Eukaryota > Metazoa > Chordata > Amphibia > Caudata > Ambystomatidae > Ambystoma > Ambystoma mexicanum. The sequence continues at coordinate 151,726,554 of NC_090931.1, forward strand.
GAATGACCAATTTATCAAACGTGCTAGTAATTCAAACATGCATTCCTTCTGAACAGGCAATGCACACTTGGTATAGTGCTCATTTCCTCTGTCATAATAGTCACCCTGAAAGTAAAATGTGTGAAAAGCATGAGACATACATACAGCTTTGGACGTTTAAGTTGCAGGAGGAGGAGCAGTGTGTTGTTGGATTTTGTAAGACAGACGGGGCGGTGGGAGGATTTGTGAGTTTATGTGGGCTATGTGTTGATTGGTGGGTTGGTGCACATCATCCTATTGGATGGGGAAGCGCCTGCGTGGGTCCGCCCACGCATTCAGTAATTAAGAAGAAGAACAAGAAGAAGGACGTTTAAGTTTGATTTGTTGAGCAAAGGTTGACTTTCAGAAGCAGTTTGTGAAGTCATTGGGGCAGTCAGGGGCAAAGAGCTTCCTCACCTTCAGGGGTGGGTTTGGCCCGTGTCTACCCAGAAAGATGCTCCTGAGAGACCGTTTTCACAAGAGCATAGCTCTGTCTTGTTTTGGCCCAATTCCTCCCTTGTACATCTGTGTCTTTTTCTTGTCTATGCGTGTGTGTGTGTGTGCTGAATGAGTGTGTGGGGGAGGAGTGTGGAGGAGTTGGCCATGTTATGTTCATGTCAGTGGACATTTCCGGAGGTATCCTGCTGTTCGTTGTGTGTGTGCTTGGGCGTTTGGTGTCCATATTCGCATGTTTGGTTGGAGGATCTCGAGTGACTGTTGTTTATGTGATTGCATATGCGCGATCCATGTCTGTGGAGACATCTTGTTAGTCGAGGCAAAAGTGGGCACTAGAGGCTGAATCAACATGCGCAGCACTGAGTCTTTAGCTGTATGGTTTGTTTTAGGTTTTGTTATTTGATTAGCAGCAAGTTCACGGGAGCGAGAGGTATTGCCCACACCTCTTGTATTAGCATGAAAGGGTTGGATCCCGTAATTCTTGTGCTTATAATAAGGTAGAGTAAGTTTTTCTAGTTTTCATATACAGGATTTAATCAGTGATTTAAGTAGTTCAGCGGACACGTGCTACGACCCATGAGGGTCTTTCTCAGGGCTAAATTGATTCTTGGCTGACCATGGTTGATGGGTGAATGGCTTGCTGGTTGGACAATCCTGTTGGCAAAGTGGAACTGATTCCTTGGCTTGGTTGAGTGTTCTGTGGCAAGCCACATGTATTTGTGGCTTGGCAATCCTTTAGAAGACGGCCCCTGTGGGCGGCTGTGCCTTTCGGCATCAGTTTAGCCTTGAGAAAGACCCTGATGGTTCGAAACACGTGTCGGCTGACCTACTTAAATCACCTGATTACATCGTGTATATGAAAAACCTTATTATCAGCGCAGGAATTACGGGGTCCAAACCTTTCATACATTTATAAGAGTAGTGACATGTGTCTCGTTTTTAGTGCTGTGGGGTTCTCTCTCCTGTCCCAGCGCAGAGAGCCTCTCAGAGGCCCCAGACTGTTCCTGATTATCAGTACCACTCCTGGACATTGCCTGACCGTGTCCGACCCCAAACATCCTTTCAGAAGCTCCAGGCAGTTCCTAATTAATTGTACATTACTGAACAGTCCCCCAGCCCAAAGAGCCTCTCAGAGGCCCCAGCCTGTTCTTAATTATCGGTACCACGCATGCACATCGCTTGACCATGTCCTGCCCAAAAAAGCTTCCTGAGGCCACAGACTGTTCCTAATAATCGGTAGCACTCATGCATGCTGCCTGGCCATGTCCCAGCCCAAAAAGCCTTCCAGAGGCTCCAGGCGGTTCCTTATTATCGGTGCCACACCTGAACATCACCGGACCGTGACCCAGCACAAAAAGCCTTCTAAAGGCCGAGACTCTTTCTAATTATCGGTACCATTCCTGCATGCTGCCTGGCCATGTCCCAGCCCAAAAAGCCTTCAAGATGCTCCAGGCGGTTCCTAATTATCAATATCACTCCTGGACATCACCGGACTGTGACCCAGCCCCTAAAACTTTCCAGAGGTCCCTAGACTGTTCCTAATTATGGGTACCACGCCTGGACATCGCCTAAATCGTCTCTCCTCCCTTCGTCTTTTGTAATTGTTCTATTTTTAGCAGGCCTAGAACAGTGCTATGCCTTTGGAACATTGCTTGAGGCAGCTCCCGCTTAACTACAGCCTTGCTATGTGTCCAGAGCAAAGCTCGGTGTCTCTATTTTTGGTATAACGTTGCCATCGCTCTTCTAATTAGCATATATGTGGTTTTCGATTTCCCCTGTCCCAACCTGACGTGCCTTTCTGGTCATCTCCACTCCTGGACACTGACTGGCAGGCCGATCACTGCTAAAGAAGCCACACAGGCTGCTGACAATATTCACTATTCCTCCTGGAAACTGACTGACCCTGACAGAGCACAAGCAGCGCCATCTTAAGCACTTTTGGGGCCCTGGGCACGGACATCTTTGGGGCTCCCCTCCACCAAACCAAAGGAATTAAGGGATCAAGAATACTGGTCGCGCCCACAGCCCCCCACCCGTCCCGCTCACAAACTATAGGTTGATATGCATTCTTGCAGCATAATGAGCACGTTTACTCCCTTTAAGTCCCCTTACCCTCTTCATTCTTGCACTAATCAGAATGATAAACAAGTAGCATTTGAAGACCAACACATTACCAAACATGACCCTTTTTAAACACAATATTATAGAAGGGTGTTATGAAAAATGGGAATGATTCTAGCTTCATTCTCTCCATGATCAAGGGAAGTATATAAGTACCAGCATACCAAACAATGGGATTTAACAAATTTAATCTGGGTTTGTCTTTTGTAGTTTAAAGCTTTAAATACTTCAAAAACAATGGCTTGTGACAATTTCATTTATAAACGTGCGTAAAAACCTTTGACTTTTACCAAAAAGCAAACCGTTTCTTGTATCAAACAAGCAGATCTTACAATATGCTTGCCTGAGGCCTGCACCTTCTGGTCCGCTCTCTTCTGTCCACCAGCCCTACCACCCAAATGGCCTACATAAGAAGAAAGATCAAGTAATGGGATAAACGATACCAGCAGCATGCGAGAGGGCAAACCTCACAGAAGACAGCACAGTACTGAAAGATATATTAGATGATTTGACCAGGAACACTGTACCGTCTGCTGGCAAATCCAGGATACAAGCATGAACGCTTTCGTTCCATAGTCTTGAATTTGGATAAGAGTTTATGCCATCATTTGAGGCGATTGCCTACGGTTTACAACACTCCATCTGAACAAACCAATTTCTAGACCTTCACCATAAGGATGACATGTTAGTTTTTATAGCAACCCCTATCCGGTGCAGGTACATTGCTAATAATAGCAAATGTTTTTCTGCAAAACCAAGTACATATGCAGGCAGGTTTATAAACTTCAGACATAGGAAATGCTCAGCCAGCCTTGCTGGAATGTGATATTCTAATTTTGCATATGAACACATATCTCTGCAATGGGTGCTTCACACACTGAGCTAACTTCTGAACCATTGTGGCATTCAATTTATCAATATGCATTTCACTGTTGCCTATTGCACATGATCAACATAATTCCCACAGGAAAGATAGCATGCTACAGAGTTGTGCCATAAGGAAAACACAAACTATGTATACCACAGTGAACACAGAAAGCATTAAATGATTAATTGGGCAGAATGTACTTGTTAAAACAGAAAGGCAATGGGTTTAGAGCCTCAGCAGCGCCACATAAAATATCCTGATGTATGCTATTTAAGACTGGTGAACAATGGAATCTTACTTCTTCAGATCAGTCAGCCCTGTGGGGCCCCCTCCAAGGTGGGGGCCCTGGGCAAGTGACCCTTAAGGGCCCTTTCAGAGGCTGCAGATTGCTTGTAATGTTACTGACCTAACCCCAGCTCTACAGGCATTTCAGATGACAAAGGCTGCTGCTCTGCTGTTCGTGTTCTATTTTTAGCTGACTGCCAATGTAACGACAGGAATCCATGGAATATTCCCGGCCTCATCACTACATCTTTTCTCCTGTAACTTTCTGTGGATGCTTAATGTTGAGTTGATCTAGAGCAGTGCTAGGCTCCAGGTGCAATACTTGATGTTTCTCTGTCTTTGGTGCATGAGCCAAGCCCACCACTGTCTGTGTGTATTTGGCACAGAACTGCTATCGCTCTTTTCTTCGGTATAGAACTGTTTTGCTCCTGGACTTTGACTGACCTCAGTCCAACCCACTCTGCTCTTTGGAGCACCCCCGCAATGGTTGCTCCCACTTCTGGACACTGAACAATGGAGCCTAATCACTGTTTGCGAGGCTGCAGCATGCAGGCCCTTCTCCTGGCCATTGACCCACCCTGACCCAGCCCTAAGGCTTGTAAGAGGACCTGGGTTGCTGGTGAGGTTGCTTTCTGGTTCTCTGGCCTGCTTTTTGGTCTCCTCTGTTAGCAGTGGGCTGAGACGGACCACATCATACTTTGCTGAATTCTGGCTCCACGACCCAGGTACACAATTTACATTTTTCAGTAAAATGTTTGGAGGGTGCCCCAGTTCCAGGGAAGGGTATACCACACATCTGGAAGGGACGGTGTAGAGATATGCATATATAATACATAATTGGTTATTTATAACGGTTTCTGAGCGCAGACCCAGGGATCGAACCTGTTTTGCTCTGCGTCGTTCCGCTTCCAAGGCAAGCGCATTTCCACTGAGCTGACAAGCATCCAATAAGAGCGTGTTTTGAGTCTACAGAAAACCAATGAAACACTAATAGTTATTTTTGGCCAACCACTGTTATTGTCTACTTTTCTGTTCCCCTCCCTGTGCACAGTCCCATCTTTGCTTCTTCCTTCTCGCTATCTGGCACAATGCAGGCACAGCCTGCTTTTGCTAGGAATAGCCAAGGGCCAGAGAGAGAATATCCTTGTGTAGTGCGTAACAAAGGGCGCACTGTAAGCGTGCAGGAATCCCCTGCCATAAGAGGAGATGCGGGCACAGTGCGTGTGCCCCCCTCCCGTGTTTATTATCTTTACAGGTGACCTTCACTGGGACTTGACTCGCCGTTGCTGGTGACTCTCCCAACTGGATTTTCCCAGATGCAACTCACACAGCTTGGCTTCAGCTTGTTAGTATGAGAACCCACACACTTGCTGAATGAACAGGCCCTGCGGTGGGGGTAACTAGAGAAAGGAGACCATGAAAGGTGGGGGCTGTGAACTGATTACAGTAGCCCTCTAGGGCTAGGCAAAAGAAGGGGAGAGAAGAAGGCAGTGGCCTCATCTCTTCATACATCTGACGTAGATAGGCTGTGAGCTCCTTATTGCAAATCGAGAGAGTCTGGGAATGGGGTAGGCCTTTCTACAGGCGGTGTGGTGGGGGAGAGTGGGGGGAGCGGAATGTATTGGACCACTGACACTGACCTGGACAAAAAAACAGAATTACTTCACAACTGGATCACGACAACAATAGACGAGATCGCCAAAGAACAAACGTTTACACCATCGCGCAAAAGAGAAATGGCAAAATGGTTTACCCCACTACTCAAAACCATGAAAAGAAAAAATTGAAAACTTGAAGTAGAATGGAGAATCAAATATGATTGCAGAAAGAAATTCAAACTCCAACAACATATCCGCTCATACAAAAAGGAAATACAAAAAGCAAAAAGGAAATATTACGATAACACAATCTTCAAAGCACCAACTACCCAAAAATAACTCTTTAAAATCATAACCGAAATAAAAACCCACCTAGCTGCAACAATACTCCAATACAATCAGAGAAATTATGCAATGATCTCGCAGACCATTTTAAAAACAAAATCAAGACCATCCAACAGACCAAACAAAGCAGACCATGCAACGATAATATGCAACCCACTCATCCCTACGAGGAACGCCTGAACAAACTCCAAAGCTTCCTCCAAATACCAGTGGAGACATTTTTCAAACTGGAAAACAAAAGCAACAAAACGGGTTCCTCCACAGATCCATGCCCCTTAGACGCATACAAATCAATCATCAATCATCTCACAAGGAACACCCACAGAATACTACAGAAACATCTTCAACCAATCAGTCACAACAGGTAAAGTGCCACAATCCTTAAAATCAGCATACATCAAACCGCTCCTCAGCAGGAAATGTGGAAGACCTCTCCAACATACCCTACCCTGCTAAACCGCTGGAAACATACATATATAATATATAAAACTACCCAAGATTTCATTGAAGGGCAGCGCATACTGGACCAGGCACCAGTAGGCTTTAGACCGATGAGAGAAACAGAAACAGCAGTTCTCCCACTTAGGTATGATCTAAAGACAAATGCAGACCCAGATCAAAGTACCGCACTGATACCTCTGGACCTCTCTGCAGCATTCGACACAGTTAACCACGACATTCTCATCATGAGATTGGAAGAAATTGGAATCACTGATCGCGCCTTACTATGGATCAAATCCTTCCTAACAAACAGAACAGAAACTATATGTATCAAAACTTTCAAATCCAGCCCAAGAGAGTCCTTGTGCAGAGTACCACAAGAATCCTACTTCTCTCCACCATTATTGAACATCTACCTGTCTCAACTAATCAGGATCATTAAAAGACACAACCTCACCTGTTATTACTAGGCTGATGACACACAAATAGTTAACAAAATACAAACGTACAAGAAGAAAACACAACATTGTAGAACTGCCTTACGTGAAATCTACAACTGGATGAAATTGAACTGCCTCAAACTCAACCCAGGCAAAACAGAAATTATGATTTTCACAAAAAATGGAGAAGACAACCACTACATCCCCTGGCCAACAGAACTTGGCCCAACCCCATCTCCATCGTGATTGTAAAAAACCTGGGAGTCTTGATGGACAACAAACTCACCCAAGCAAACACTCTAATCAAGAAATCCTCTTTCTCCCGCGAGCAGTAAAAAGGATCCTACCATTCCTGTCATTCGCTAACAAAACAATCACTGTCATCACTCTCGTCATGTCCAGAGTAGACTGCTTCAATATCCTATACCTGGGCATGCCAGAACAACAACAAAAAAAACTCCAACGCCTCCAAAATGTGGCAGCTTGACTGCTCCTCAAATTACCTCGAAGAGAACACATCACACAAGCATTGGAAATGCTTCACTGGCTACCCATCAAACAGCGAATCAAGTTCAAATCCATGTGCATAAAGCACAGAGCAATCCATGGCCAAGGCGTGGAGTTCCTAAAAGAAAAATTAAACATACACTTCCCAACAAGCCCACTTCGATCCAGCGGAGACATCCGTTTGGAACCAAAAGCTTACAACAAAAGAACATTTGGAGGATCCTTCTTTTCCCACCTCGCTCCAAAAACCTGGAACAATCTACCTAAGAACATACATAACATAAGAGATCACCTCCTATTCTGAAAACTCCTCAAATCTTGGCTCTTTACCTTGTAACTAGGAAGAATGTCTAGGGGGCACTTACACAGCCAAACAAAGCTGAGAGAGGATACCAATCCCCCGTCTCCCTAAGCTACCACCCATCCACTCAAGTAAGGGAAGACCAATGCACAGCATATCCTAGCAATTGTAAGACAGAAAGCTAGAACCATATCAAAGAACGATCAGGGACAGATCAGGGGAAAGGGGAAGGATGATATGTCAACAATATCATGGCTTGCAAAGTAAACACAGGCAGAAATGGATCACAGGCTAGGAAAAGACAAGAAGAGAACAGGGAATGGTAAATAACCCACAAACCCAATAGCTCAAACCTCTGCATACTTATCTTACCCAAAAACCAATAATAATTTGGCCTGCAAAGTAAACACAGGCAGTAATAGATCACCAACAAAGAACAGATAGGAAGGGAACCCGGGGTTAGCAAATAACCCACTAACCTAAAACCTCAAACCTCTGCATACTTATCTCACCCAAAAATCCACACAACCGCCCTCTCGCACAGAAAACCACACACACTTCACCACATCACAACAACGAACAATCAACACATCAGCCACACCAACAGCACACAAGGTTTCACATCGATCCGATATTCGCACCCAAGCTCGGCACACAGTGAAAACCAAACTGTAGCTTCCAACAGGACATCACCCTCTCACTTTTCTACTCCCTCTCCACTCGACTAATCACCGCCCACCTTCTTGTGTACAGATCCGCCTGATCGCCTGGGGACCAATTCTGCTGGTGACGGTGCGAGGTAAAATACCTTTAACATTAACATTAACATTACCACTGTCCTATCCCCTCTCTATTTGTACTCCCTAATGTCTGACTCAATGCCAGACCCTGCTTCTTTCCCCTTCATCCCCTGATTTCTCTCACAAATTCTCCACATCCTCCTCTGTTTCTCCTCTACCCAGAACCCTTTGAAAGGCAGTATTAAGTGTGATCCAAGAAACATACACATATAACCTCTGGGTTGACTTTCTGAGAAGCCAGGGGGTGTCCTTGGCCTACTGTCCATTGGTGGATCCCATGTGAGGGTTCATGATTGGCACACAATGGTCCTCATTACGCGTATGGCACTGTGGTAAAACCATTGGTACAGCAACAGTAATTCTGTTTCCACCACTTTACCACCGCACTACCACACCGCCTCACAACATGTTTGCAAGTGTGCTGGAAGTAAATCACCCACTTCACCCCCAAAACTCAACGGATTTACTGTGTCATATCTCCGCTTGCGTTGCATCTTCCGAAAATCCCCATGAAGTCCTCACTCCAAATATAGGGGATTTACACTGCATTGCTGCCGGTAGCAATACGGTGTTAACGCCCCTGAAACGAGTGCTGGTAACAGTAAACGAGTTTGGCTATAATTCCATGGATTTACTGCCAGATTAACGTCAACATTGTGATGAGGCCCATTGTGGGGTTGGCCACTGTCCACTGACATTGATAGTCCATAGTTGGATAACAGGTACTGCCTTTTTACTGAATGCTATGTTCATTAATGCCTAGTGTGCAAGGGTTCATTGGTAGAGAGGGCACGTACCTTTGTAGAAGGTAAGTCTGGCATAGTGTGTAAGGACCTGGCACATAGCTGTGTTGTAGTGGTAGTACCCCCCTTTTGTGAGCAACCTGCATTTTTGGCGCAATTTCGTGGCTCCCAGGGTCCCCATATAAATGGTGGAATTCTCTCCTGGCATGGGTCACCCGAGATGTCACCTTGGTAGCTGAGCAGACAAAAGATGCACACTGGGTAAGTGTGCTTAAAGTAAACTAAATACTGGTAGCACCATGACTAAGGTTTGCGCTGGTGCCAATCATACAAATTGGAACACACCGCTGTCGCCGTATGGAAAGCAGTGATATGCCACTACTGTAACTACATCCCAGAAAGTAAATAGGTGTTGTCAACTCTTCAGTTTGTTTGTGCAGCAAGTAGGAACATCTGTTCTGGAGAAGAAACACCTCATTGCAATTTACTATGTACTTTGATTTCCAGGACCGCTCCCAGCGAATTTAGACCAACAGAGCCGGTTGTGGGTGGGCGCTAACATGCGAAGCACCATGATGGGTGGAGCACTAGTCTTGTTTCTGATTAGTTTGTGGCTGGATCAGTCAATGTCAGGAGTGGGAACTGATATTACCATCAGCCTTGACTCTCTGAAAAGTATATTAGACTGGAACAGAGTCAGTCAATATCCAGGAAGGCAGCAAACCGTACCAACATTCTGGGCCCTTTGAAAGGTCGACTGAGCGGGGACATGGCCAGGTAGTGTACAGGAGTGAAAACATTTCTATACCAAATAGAGGAGAGATGTGAATGATGTACCAATTACAGAGAGGCGCTGTCCATTGCTCAAGAGACATAGCTCTGCTGTAACAAAGACAGAGTTAGACCAAGCCAAACCTGAAATATTCACAATTGAATTTTTCAAAATGTATCTGTATTTTTGATCCAAACGGTATGTCCGGAATTAAACAAAATAATTGTGTGGATGCAAAAGTCAGCTAAACATACACAATTCTGCCACATCCATTTTAATCCAGTCCATCATCCAACTCAGCCCCCTTCAAACTGAGAAAATAAAACAAATCCCCTTTCAACTAATCCAGAATACGGCTGCAAGACCTATCCTTGGCCTCAAGACCAGTAGCCGCATTTCTCCAGCCCTAAAATGTTCCACTGGCTTCTGGTGAGCACAAGGAACAAATTCAAAACCCTTTGCATCATCCACAAGGATGTCTGGGGCCTGGTAACTCTTTACATCTAGCTTTTCCTCCCTAAATAGCTCCCGGAAAGAAGCAGAGCCTGGCATTGACTCAGACGTTAGGGAGTGCAATGAGAGAGGGGCTAGGACAGTGTTAACGTAAACGTTAATGTTAAAGGTATTTGTACTTCGCACCGTCACCAGGGGATTAACTCCCGGCCAGAGTCCTTCGGCCCTCTAGCCCCAACTCTCTGCAGGTCAAAATCTTCTCTGAGCAGAGAGTGGGAGGTAGATCTGTTTCCTCAACTGGCTCCTCCTTCTGGAACGGCCTCCCTGCCCCCATCAGACTTAACCCAGATCTTTTTAAGTTCCAGAAACATCTCAAGACTTTCCTTTTCTCCTCTTCCTTCCCTCTCCCCCTCCCTTGCTAACACTGCATCTGCTGTGACTGGGGCCTGTTTCCTTCAAAGTCATACAGGGACCGGCCCACGCCCTACCAGTCCACCAAGCATCCTTTGCCAGCACTTACCCTGGGGCTACCTTCCCTGGACTAGCCCAACTTGTTCCTCCCTGTCCACTGCACTCATCCTCCCTTCCCCTAGCACTTGCCGCCTTGGCCCACCCTTTGGAGACCCCACTCCTGCACTTCTCATCTACCCCCTCTCCCTGCACTTACCACCTTATCATGCATTTGCACGGTAGGATTGCCACAAGTCCAATATAACCGCCTTTGTTGCTCTACTTTTTGACTCCCATGTCCTCCACCACTATCCCCCCTTCTTGTCTTGTGGTGCCTGGAAACGCCTGTGTATAGGCGCATACAAATGTCCAATAAATAAATAGAAGAAGAGAAAACAAATACCTATTCAGTGGGCTCAGAATAGAAATAAGATAAGTTTGAAGATACGAAAGCGAACTAAAAGTACAGGATTCCAGCTCAACCATTTTAGTCAGTTCTATCATCTATCTCAGCCCACTGCTAAAGAGCCAATCAAAGAGCGGGACAGAAAACAGAATCCTGTCCAGTAGCTCTGGAACCGAAAATAGATGTGTTTCATAGATGTGGCCTCTTAAAATATGAGAACAAATGAAGTGAGTGGTCGGCAAAGTGGGGAATTAACTGTTAGATTTACAAGAGGTCCTTTACACTCCCGAGACAAAAATGAATTTAGATGTAATGGTATGAGTAACGGCGGGCGACTGCAGGATCGTTCCTGGATCAATCCAAGTGACCATCTTTATTCTATTAGGGTTGCCAGCGTCCTTCCAGAAAATAAGTCACTAATAATGAGACGCTCTATGATGTTGCAGCTGTTTGCCGAAATCCCTAACTTCTCTGGAATAGCTTCCTCAGACATTCAAAGAAGGGACTTTTTGGAACCTCGGTATACTGAATTTGCTCTTGTAGTCTTAAAATCAAGATTTGTGTGTGGCTCCATTCTGAAAGAAAGTGATAAACTGACCAAAAATAAACTTGGATAATTACTTCCCGAAATGTGGCAGAAGTTGCACAACCGAATAGGAATTGATAACATCCCCACTGAAGGAACCTCCATGATCCTCACAAGGAAAACATATACTGAAGTATGCCTCAGTGAATCAAAGGGGAAAACGACCGATCCCAAAGGGATGGACATATGAGAGAAGGAAAAAAGAACCTTAATAATAGTGAATAGAGGAGGCAAAATAAAAAACTTAGCTACTGTGCCTCCACTAATAACAAAAGATAAGGAGATCACGAAACAGGGATTTGCCACCATGCCCTCACAAATCCCTATTGATAACAAACGTATCTCAACACATGGTCCAGCAATGAGTAAATACATACCTGAAGTTCCAAACCAGGAGCAACGCTATGACCGACCACTATGAAACACCAGAAACCCTAAGGAAAGCGCTATATGATGGATCCATCAATGCGGAAATGATCGCTAAGGTCCTTCCACCTGGACCAACATGTATAGAAGGGTTTGATACGATGAAAATACAACTACCTGAACCATCTGTAGAGGATTTGAGACAAGCCAATAATAAACACCCAGAAAAGGCAAAACAAAAATCCCACATAATTGGATTCGAGGGAAACCTAGCAACTCTCGGAAACAACCGTATTAACCGAGCATTTCTTCTTGCACTATTTTCACACATACCTCAATTGAGGATCATCAAATCGGAGGACATTCTTAGAGTTTCGCTGGCAATAAAAAATAACTACAGAGTTGTCTGTCACCTCAGCTCGGAGGCAGTCATGACATTTCTGTGGTTCAGTAGAGAAAGTATAAAAGAGGAAGGCCTTACTTTAACCACCTTTGAAGGGGAAACAGATGCAAAGGAATTTATTGAATACTCATGTCCTCATGATGTAGAGTCTAATGTAACTGCAACCTCATCACGGAACCCACAAGGTGGCGACGACCAGGCAATTTCGAGATTTGTTAAACACAGCAGCGAACGCAAAAGGTCTACCTTGGCTAGAACGAATGCTGAACTCAATACTAAAATGTAAAGAAATGGTGTCCACAACATAGCCATGTCATGTTGACCGCATAACTGTTCTATCATGGAACTCATGCAGTTATCTTAATCTAATGAAATGGCATGCAATGCTAGAAATTAAAGATCGCCCAGCAATTATATCGCTACAGGAAACAATAAAATTGGACACTCTGATGCTGCCTGGTTACTCCACACATTTTTCTCCGGCTGTCAGAATTACCCTAGGTCACCCATCTGGAGGCTTAGCGATAGCCGTAGATAAGGCTCTAATGCTTAATTCAAAGATGATATGGAAATCCCACAGCCTTGTGGGGATACTGTTGAATACAAAGACTCTTAAGTACCCCCATGTGATCATAATCATCCTATATTGGAACCCGGTAACCACATCAATCGAAGATATACTAGACGAAGCAGACAACTGTTTAGAAACCATAACAAATAAATACCAAGCTGCCGAAATACTATTGGGCGGGGACTTCAACTCTGACTGTAGAAAAATCAATGATCCAGGAGGCCCAAAACCTAATATTTTGTCTAGGTTCAGAGGAACAAAGTGGAGACAATTTCTAAGTGATTGGGACATGGACATTATTGAATCCACCAAAAAACCACAAGGAGCACATGGACAAGAAGCACAAAGAGCTCAACGATTGACTTTATATTTGTAACACACAAACTCTCAGTAATCACATCACCCATGACAATTGATCAAATAACATATGGCAAATCACGGTCAATTTGAAAATAAAATCCCCATTGCTTGAAATCGATTCTACTTTAGCGTTGGTAGAAATAGATCGACCATAAACCTCTATAAGGTGTAGCCAGGGTCTATGCAACCAATTTGTCTAATATGTGCCATGGCATATCGACAGGTCAAAACAGGTAAATCAAAAATCGACATCTGAAATGGCGGACCTATATTTCGTTCTAATAAAATCTGCTTTAATACATTTCAGTAAAAAACAGTCAAATATCAAACACTTGCATCCTTATGACCCTGCTTGTAAAACATTGAAACAAGAAAAAAACAAAGCTCTGAGACAGCTGAAAAAAAGAAATCTCATCATTGAGAATTATCAAATACAGCAAAATTTGATCTTGGGCGTATACAAAGAGAACTCGAACAGCCACGGATCCTGATATATAATGAAGACAACTGTACACTAATAAGAGCAATAACGGCAATTTACATACGCACAATATGGCACAACATCAGAAGCAATTAATAATCAAGTCTCAACAGTAATGCCTAATTGCATATCAGAACTAGTATGGCATGATTATATTACAGAGAAATTTCAGCTCCTGGATAAATTCAAAAATGTCCCAGGAATTTCCTTGTGCTACAATGAGATTCACCGGCCTGCCTGGTCAATCGATGATATTAAATGGGCAATCTCCAGATTCCATTGCTCGAAATCTGCAGGTCCTGACGGTTCCCCTCCATGCCTGTACAAGGCAGATCCAGCTCTGTGGGCCATACTCCTGAAAACAAAATTTCAAGTTATTCTTAATTCGGGAACCATTCCACCATCGTGGGTATCCTCGAATATTGTACCCTTATTTAAAAAAGGAGACCCAGCTCTCCCTCAGAACTATCGCCCTATCTCCTTGATTGACATGGACGCGAAACTCTTCGCTATTTTGCTGATATATGATCTGGAAAAGCATATTGAAAGCAATGCCCTATATTCAAAATATCAAACAGGCTTTCGGAAAGGAATAAGTACTACGCTAAATGCCACAATCATGGTGCATGTAATAGCGGGAGCAAAAAAAAAGACCTCAAACCCTGTTTATATAGCCCTGATTGACATGACATCAGCATTTGACAATGTATTACGCAATTTGCTGTGGAAGAAATTGATGAACATGAGAATCCCAAAAGTGCTATTGTATTGGTTAATCGAACTACACACTAATACGTCATACAAAATAAAGATAACAGCTGAAGGAAGAATGACGAAGCCCATAAAGACAAGCTTGGGCTTAAAACAAGGATGCAACCTTGCAGCGACATTTTTCAATTTGTACCTTGCGGATCTTGATGAATCATGGCAGGAATAAAAACGTATTTTCTGTGAAAGTTGGTGCTATTCATTTAAAATTGATCGCTTTCGCTGATGACATAATAATATTCGGTCTAACACCTGCAGGACTCCAACTCAAGTTACAGCTTTTTTAAGAGTTTGCCAGTGACCATAATTTAGCTCCCAATCCTGCAGAAACTGCTATTATGAAATTTGGCACCCAACATAAACATGGAAGATATCAGTGGAAGATTTTGGAAACTACGATACCCTGCATTACTAATTCTATCTATTTGGGATATAACTTATCAGAACAGAATTCAATTAAAGCATGGTCCAATTTAATAAAAAGCAAGAGTAGACCACTTTTATCACAATTGAAATTGATATACGCCAAATATTGTAAGTTCTCACTCACTCCTATTATTGACTTTTTAACATTAAAAATCGAAAGTGTAATTTTATATGCATTGGAGATTTGCCTTTGTGAAATGAGTGCAATCCTAGATCAACTGCAAGGCACTCTGTTGAAATCTGCCATGCACCTTCCAATGTCTGTACCTAACGCTGTTCTACGCCATGAGCTGGGGTTGGTTGCGCTATCGGGTAGATGGAAATGGAGATTATGGACAAATTATGCGAAAATGTACTTTCCTCCAAAGAACTCGTAATTTATTGATATGAAAAAAACTTTAGAACTTGCTAACTCTGTTTCAATTACCCAATACCATTCCAAACTGCAGACGATGTTAAATAAATTACATATCACAGTGGATGATGTGTGGATGTGTGGATGATGTGTATTACCGACCTGGCTATGCAAAGAAAAAATTGTTTGAAATGGACTGGTGTTTAACTGTAGAAAAAATCAGTAATTATAAAATGTACAAAGAATACTACTTATATATTAAAAAGTGCACCCCGAGATATGATTACATCAATCTTTTTCCATGCAATCATACAAGAAATGCATATCTATGGTATAAATTGAATTTATATTATACAAAAGAGAGGATTGCTAACTGGAAGGGGTATGAGAATGAAACAAATAGCAGAAACCGTTGTTTTCCCTCATGTAGTGAATCCAATGAAACCATGAAACATTTGATTTTATATTGCCCTTATTTTAAGATTATGAGAACGACGTTACTGATGAAATTTGTGGATATTCAATATGATGATTGTTTAACATTTTTATGGGCAAGAATGATGCAAGGATCCCACAAACCGCTAATATATGCATTAGTAAGTTGCTGCAATTTCATTGAGAAAGAACTTGCAACTCATGTCAATAATTGAACACATGTGTTAAAAGAAATATGTTTTTATCTTAACCAGATGTAATTTATTGTATAAAAAGGAAAAGAAAACACTGCGAGGGATACATAGTAACCGACCACTTAAACCCAAGCTAGGGACCAGCGAGTGTAATGAGTAAACAACTAAAGGCATTATGCTAAGATTTTATTGGAATTTATTGGAATTTTATCGAAATGTAATGCAATGAATGTAATTAAATAATATGTGTTTTAAGAATTTTTACAGAATTGTAATTTTATAGTATTGTAATTTTGCTAAGTATTGTGATATATGTTTCAATTATGAATTGTGTTAAATGTGATAACATTTTGTAGAGGTTCTATTTTATGTAATTGAACCAAGAACAAATAAACAAAATAAATGTTTACAAAAATAAAGAAAGTGATCATTTGCGTGTACTGAGGTTTAATGTCTGTCCCAATAAGAAACAATTGAGGGAGGAAAGTTCCACAGGGCCTGTGGCTCAACTTCATACTTAAAAAAAAATTGAAACAATCAAAAGCCACAAACAATTGGGCTTTGCTTGATGGCTGTGATGCAGCAGCAATGACAATGCACAGGTAGACCCTTTTGAAGATACTCAGATAAAGCTGCCCTCATGCAAAACAAAGGACCCTAGGCATCTGTTTGTTGATTCCGGCACAGGGCATACACGACAAGACTTTCAACTAATCGCTCGGCAGGAAACATGGTTGACTCTTCCCGCGGCATTTGACGGATATAATGTGGGTTTTCAGTCAGCCAAGCAGGGTGTTAGGGGATATCCATCATGAGCACTCCTTACTCTTATTAGGTCTTCTAGTTTGTGGAGGTGGTAAACTCCTCTGAGAAAAGCTGGGTAGTGTTGGCTTCCCACATCAGGTCTGAACATGGTACATCCTTAGAGGTGTTAATCTTGAATGTCTATTGGCATGAAGGTATGGGTAAATTGGATTCCCTTCTGCAGAGAATCTCTGAGTATGTACTTTACTGGTGTGGGAGTGTCGTGGAGGGACACATGGTCCTGGTCGGAGATTTCAACTCTGACTGTAGAGATCCAGAAACCTAGAAAGAAATTGGGAGTAGGGGTAATGGGGAGCGACAATGAAATGGGGAATGGAAGGTGATGTTTATCGGCT
The DNA here is from genome assembly GCF_040938575.1 of Ambystoma mexicanum. Lineage (NCBI taxonomy): Eukaryota > Metazoa > Chordata > Amphibia > Caudata > Ambystomatidae > Ambystoma > Ambystoma mexicanum. The sequence goes on from NC_090931.1 coordinate 151,743,663, forward strand.
ATGGGAGGTCTGGGTATGAGATTTCGAATTGAGACTTATCATAGCAACGCACCATCCCTCCCATTTTGGATGAATGGTGTGAGTAGCGCAATCGTAGACTATGTATTTGTCGATGAAGGATTAGGGGTGAAATGTTCCAGCTATGTAGTTACAAGCACCCCTTTTAGTAATCATGGGATGATCGAGGTTGGATTTCATTTCATATGGAGCGGAAAGAAGCAGGTTTCTTCTTTCCTCCAGGACACAAAGTGTGTAGATACCCTCTGAACGACCAGTGCCAAATTTCGGGTCCTTTGGAACCCTCTCAACATTTTACAAGTGAAATCTCTATTAGGTCGATACCTCGACTCCACGGACCAGAGCTGGAGATTTAACACCTTAACTTCCTCTAACTTTGGCACCTTCATAGGAACGTTACTATGACAGGGAGGAGTCTCTGATAGGGCTCTAATGAGAGCTCTAAATAAGAATAACATTCATGTGTACAATGAAGAACTGGTACAACGGAGGAAGGAAATGCATTGAAGGATTGTCCAGTTAAAAGACCTGGCTGCCACCGGAACTCTGATATAAGAGAAGAATTAGAAAAATAAAACAGGTCTACAGAAATTGGGTACTTCAATTAAAAGCAAACATAATCCAACTAGACGCAGAAACTATGCTTCTGTGTATTGAGGATTAAAACTCACAGTCATTTTGGCAGACTATTAACAACACTGAAGCTCCTCTGCCCCTGGCACAGATTAATGGAGTAGTGGAGGCAGATTGGATACAGCACTTTAGGGAGATCTATGCAGCTCCAAACGGACTAGAAGTTGACGATCAGTGTGTGAAATGGGAAACCCTGAGCTAATCCCGGATGATTTCGGGGAAGAGGTGGTCTCTAGGGTACTTACCGCCATCAGTACTTCCTGAGCCCCAGACCCGAATGGAATGACAAATCTCCTACTTAAGTCAGACAAGAACTTCTGGGCCAAGATTTTATCCATATTATTTGCTAATTTTCTGGCTACTGGTATTTTTCCATCGACCATTTCCATGGCATACATTGTCCCTATTTATAAAAAAGGGAACAGAGCCAGTCCTGCCAGCTACCGCCCGGATAGAAAAGTATTTGCGACTTTTGTTTTTTTATCTCATTTGGAAGAATGGGCAGCTGGCACAGGAAGACTCCCAAAATGTCAGACTGGCTTCAGGCGTAAGATGGGGACAATGGTCCACGGGCTAGTGATAAACAGTGTCCAGAACTTGGCCTGGGAGGGGAAGTATGATGTGATATATGGAGCCTTGTTAGACCTAACCTCGGCTTTTGACTCTTTGGATCGTGGTAGGCTTTGGAAAAAACGATTAGCCTGGGGCATTCCGTCAGGGCTTCTTGGATTGATTATTGGTCTTTATTCAAGAAGTGAAATTCAGGTCTGATTGAACAAGTCGGGTGCCCTATCAAAAAAAATGTCAACTGCTCGGCGGGTAAGACAGGGATGTGTTTTTGCCCCTTGTCTTTTTAATTTATATCTTTCAGATATTGAGGATGTCCTTCTCCCAGCCTCATTTATTGCCCCTAGACTGCAGCACTTAAGATTTAGTTTGCTGGCCTATGCGGATGACTTCTTTCTTTTTGATGTCACTGCTATTGGTCTTCAACGTCTCGTGAAACAATTTGACCTGTACATGGAAGAGCATGCTCTAAAGGTCAATCCAGCGAAGTCTAAGGTGATGCAGTTCAGTGGGACAAGAAAGAGGTGCAAATTCCAATGGCTCATTGGGAATGCGGTGGTCTAAAGTGTTGAATTGATGATCTACTTGGGTCTCTTTGTCAATGCTAGACCTTCTCTGAGTAGTATCTATACATGGTTCAATGATCGTTCCTCTAAGCTGGTGGTGCAAACAAAAAGGATCGACACAAAAGTCGGACAGTTGTCTTTAATACCGGCAAATCAATGCTATGAGACCAAGGTTATTCCCAAACTGCTTTATGGTGTTGCAATGTACCCACTTGCCATGTTGGATCACTTATTGGTCCTGGAAGGAAAGATGTGGAGAAGAATTCTGAATCTGATAAAGAGTTTTCCGGTGCCTGCCATAAGATATGATCTAGGTATTATATCTATTAGAGCTAGAGCTCACTGCATTCTTGCATCGTTTCTGTACTTCATTGTGCCTTCCCTTTATGACATCATTTTATTCTCATCATTTTATCTGCACTTACAGCTCTTCCATCTCCAATGTTGTATGCCTACAACCTTCCACCACATCAGTGCGATGGTACATACAATATGGCGGTCTAAGTGCATAACGTCTCTCCTATGTTCGGCGCTGTATTGGGATGATACCTGGTGCCATGAACAGTCTTCCTGCTTTGCATCCAGTATAATGGAGGTAAGGGATGGGCACTAGAGATGACATCAGCTGCTTCTCTACACACCCACACAAACACAATTCTCAACAGAAACTTGAAGCACATATACATGCATCCTCCCACCCCGACCACACACACAGTTAGCAAAAGTGTGGTAGTATGGACAGGCTGACAATGCTGAAATACACACAAATGCATCTTCAGGCATGCACATACACAGACCCTGCATTGGGAATATGGACAGGCTGACATACATTCAAACACATCCACACAGATACACCTACACATATCATGAAATGGCACAAACACACGCACTGCATGCACACACACACCACACACACAAACTTAGCAACAGCGTAGGAACATGGACAGGTTGACATACATACAAACAGCCATACTGACTCACATAGACAGACCCTGCATTGGCACAAACACACACAAGCACACACACACACATTTAGCAACAGCGTGTGAATATGGACAGGCTGCCATACTGTAGAGAAGCCCCTCAATGCTCACAACAGAAAAAATACAACCAACTAGGAAAAAAGGCCCAGCATGCCTCTTGCAAGGAGAATAACATTTTATTTCCAAAAAAGTCAAAAACGTGCCAGCAAAGGACTCTGCTGCCACAGAGCGCTCTGATGGAATCAACATGGACAATAGTTTATGAGGGTGAAAAGCATCACAGCTGGCGTACACTACATAGGGTACAGATCCACATAGCTGATTGGTGTGACCCTATACATAGGCGGCCTGCTCCATGTGTGATGCCAGGTCATTGGTCCCAGCCTCTCCTGTCTATCTTCTTCCACGTGGTGTTCTTCCTTGAACATCATTGGGCTCACAGTCCCTAATTGCCAATCAAAAGCACAAATAGAGCATGCCCTATCGCTGGCCTAATGTGCACCTGGTACTGCAGACATGGGCACAGAGGATACTTTCAAGGTCACACTATCTTACAAACCCCAGCTTGATTCCAGACACATTGGCGCTGTTCCAACTCTTCCCACCCTAGGCTTAAATGTGTTACTTTCCCTCCCTGGATCCTTGCAGCACAAATCACAAAGGCTCAGGATATTCTGCTATGATCTTTCTGAGAAATTGGTGTTGTTTATGGTCCCTGGTTTTGGGCTAACTGGCACTCTGGAATGCTAGGGTCTTGGGAGAGGGGAGTCTGGACACTATGGGCCTCATTACGAGTCCAGCGGTAACCGCGGCGGTAAAACCGCCTGGTTACCGCCGGACTCGTATTACCATTCCGCCTCCATGATTCCCGGAATTACCGGGGCATTACAACCCCGGTTTTCCGGGAATCACGGAGGCGGAATGGTGTTAATCCCCATTCCCATCGAGTCCTAGAGGACTCGATGGGAATGGTAATCATGGAAACACCGGCAGCATCTCGTAATGCTGCCGGTGTTTCCTCGTCTGCCTGCAGGCGGGCGGTGTTAAACCCGCCAGGTCAGACCTGGCGGGAACATCACCTCCCGCCTGCAGGAGTTGTGATCGCCCGGCATGGATACAACAGTGGCGGCGGGTTTACCGCCACCGTTGTTTCCATACCGGGCGATTTGTAATGAGGCCCAATATCTTAGGGTCTGGGTCAAAGTAGGTCAGAGGCTCGTGCTCTCCTCCTTGTGGAATAACTGTGCCAGGAAGCTCTTGGCCCCCCCATGTCCTTGCAGGGTGCATTCTTTCTGGGTTACACATGCTAATAGTATGAGACAAGGAGGGGTTTATGAGTGCCTCTGGGTTTGGCCTTTCCCACCGCTGCCCAGGCTGCAACCTGCTCCTACATTTCGACGAGCATCTCTATGTTCCGTGCCCGGGCCTACTGTCCTGGCTGCAGTGCAGTGCCAGGCTTTGATTTAAAGATGGCTGCTGCTTTCTAACATGACGTTTCATTTTCTAGTGCAATCTACACGCTTTCACATAATACACTACCCAAAATGCAGCTTCTATCGACATCCCATTCCCACCTATGACCTCCCCAAGCGTCTACAGCACACTCTTGGGCTTCTGCCACATTCAAGAGACACACACACACACACACACACACACACACACACACATTGGAAGACGCAGATATACAGACACCCCCCAGCAATAGCATTAGAAAAACGCAGACCCTCAACAGAAACACACAGACACTCTCAGGGGAAACACACACATGTACATATACACACAGAAACACACACACCGTTGCCAAGCAGGCACTTTTGGCAGCATCACACTGTGCCATACACACACACACATGGATGCGCACTGGCAAACATATACCAAAGTAGACACATACACAAGTGAAAAGCACGCACACATATACACCTTCTCATCATTGGCAAAAACACAAACATACACATTCAGAAAAGCTTAGTGATACACTTAGCAACACAAAGAGGAATTCAATGTAAAAGGGAAACTTTTAAACAAGTTAAGGTTATTACCTATAAAAAGGTAAAGTTTACAGTATTTGGGCATACCAACAGGTACAAACACTTAGTCCAAATAAACTATTTCCGTTACAAAAACCAGATCCATCCAACTGCAAATGGGACCTCCATTCCTATCCCCATATCGAGCTTAACATAGAAGTATATGAAAAGAGGGGGATAAAGAGGTGTGGTCGAACTGAAGGCAGAGGAGAGAGGGACACAATCGAACTAGCAATGAAAAAGCATAGAGGAGATGGGTGACAGGAGAGCCACGTGTCTCAGGATGTGGGGAAATGAGAGCAGAGGAACTGCTTGAGAGTAGCAAAGAGTGGAATGAAGGGAGATTAGAGGAAGGTCAGGTAAGTCAAGTTCAGAGTGATTGAGTGCAAGACAGAGTGACAGAGAAAACCAAGGGACAGAGCAAGAGACAGACCTAAGAAGTGATGGTGGCTAACGTAAGTGATGGAGAGAAAAGAGACAGAGGAAAACAATGACCAGAAACAAGGCCCCTTGCTGACATAGAAGAGGCACTAATACAGAGGAGAGGTACAGAAGAGATGAGGGGCCTCATTATGAGTTTGCCGGACCGGTACCAACGGTGCCGGTAAATGTTACCGGACCGGAGCACTCCGAGTTCTGCGGGCGGGTGTCGTCCCTACCGCTAGGTCTGACCTGGCAGGTGGAACGGCACCGCTTGCAGACCTTGACGGAAGCACTGTCACCGTTTTCAACGGTGCCGGTGCTTCCGCCCTCCCCATTCCCATTGAGTCCTATGGGATTTGAATGAGAATGGGGAGTAATTTTTTCTGGTGCATGGCTTTGGGGAATTACAGGGCCCACCGGGGCTGTAATGCCCCAGTAATTAATTCCCCATTGCCAGGCGCAGGAAGAAAACACGGCTCCGGCGGCAGCCGTGCCATTTTTACCGACACGGCTACTGCCGGGGTCGTAATGAGGCCCAAGGTCTCAAGCGGGTAGAGTTGCAAAACGGAGAAACAGGGACACGTGGAGAAAAAAAGAAAAAGGGTACAAGACAAGATAAAGAAAGACATGGAAATATGAGAAAGGAAAGAACAAAAACAGAGTTCTAATTGCAAAAAATCCCAGAAATGGTAACACGGTTTAAAATAAAAGAGAAATAAAAAACAGTAGGGAGCCTACGTGATACGTTTCCCAGTTTCAAGTGTGACACGTCAAGCCAGTCCTGTTTTTTGCTTCCAATTGCATGCTGGAACTTGTTTCATTGTTCTCATTGTAAGGATGGGCCTACAGGTCCCAGCAGACAGGATGAAAAAGGGACTGGCTCAAAGAATCCTGCATGGAACTGGGAAACTTGCCAGCTATGAGGGAGCCAGGATAGAAGACTAAAGGGGGGGGTATGAGAGAAAGACGAGGAGGTGGGGATGAGTGAAGTGAAAGAAGCAAGCTAGGTGAGGAGGAGACATGGAGGGTGAGGAGACAGGACTGGCTTGTAGTGCCCGATGGATTTGGATGCTGACCACCTCCCTAGAGACCCCCACTGCTTCCTGCACCCTAATTAGCACTCAGAGATGTGCTGCGGCCAATGCAGGGCACAGCATTAGTGCAGTATTTTACACTTGAAGACCCCCTTGGGTGAGCCTGGTTCAGTAGCTAAAGTCTGAACGTGTGTCAAGATTGTAGGGGAGGTGAGCAGTGTTTGGCTGTCAGTCCAGAACTGGGAAGCCATAAGAATTGCATCCAAGAGCGGTACCTGTGGTCAGTGTCACTTGGCATATAATGGATATTGATAGTAAACTCTGTTCCATTTTGAGCCTCTCTGAAGGGATTGCTGAAGCACACTTGCCTGTTATTAGCCCAACAGAAATGTATCTGATAGCTTAATGTGGAATTATACAGTCAGAAATAACCTTCTCCAAGCTTTTATGGGCAAAATTGATATAACATCTGAGCAAGCGATGGGCTGGAGCAGGCCAGTCAGTCCATAAGCGGCAACTGCGGCGCCCCCATCCAGCTATTAATTGTGCGCCTGCACGAGAAAGGCCTTATAAGTCTATAATTCAGTGCACCACTTTCTTCTTTGAATTTTGAAATATTTGCAAATGGACAGTGGAGTATATTTCTTGGCCAGAGTTTTATAAAGGCATTTTATAAAAATGCTTTGTATGTTCTATTGTTTAAAGCGTGGAGCTAGCTTGAGAGCAGCAGAGCCATGTGCAGAGTGTGGGTAGCCAGCATTTGGGCTTGCATCATTTAACCGTTGAACCACTGATCTCACTCCTTGATTACCCCAACATCACAATACACCAGTACACAGATGATTCACAGTTGTACCCATCGGTCAAGGGCTACAAGATATTGCTTACTCGGCTTCGCTCGTGCTTTGACATCAATCAAATGTGGACAAGTGCCTATCCAATGCTTAACACCACTAAGATGGAATTAATACTCCTGGGCCATGACTCCAAGCAGGAATCCACTCAAACGTGGTTGGACAAAATGTGCCTGGACTTGGTCAACCCTCAATTCACCCACTCAGCAAAATCCATAGGCTTCATTGTGGATAGAAATCTATCCTTCCAAAAACACATTGTGAAAAAGGCTCACATGGCCTGCTATAAGATCTCTCTAGTGAGCAAGATTAAGTCTTTGGTCCAGCCCTAGGACTTCCGAATGGTGGTGCACGCCTTTGTGTTTTCGCATATTGACTGAGGTAACTGCCTACTTGCGGGGCACCAGGCTGCTTTCCTGGACCCCTCAAAGCAGTCCACAATGCTGCGGTTCACCTCATCAATGGCTCGAGCAAATTTGACCACATCACCTTGCGCGATTCACACTGGCTCATCGTACCTGATAGGATCTGATTAAAAAATGCGGACCTCACCTGCAAGGCAATCTCTGCCTCTACGCCGGCCTACATAACTGCCGAGCCAAAAAGCATTGTACGGCACACAGTTATCTTGCAACTCAACACTGGTAAAGTAGATTGCACGCACAGAGAAAATGAGGAAACAGCCCTTCTCATACTATGTTCTGGTCCTTTGAAACTCCATCCCGGTGGCAAGCCACACTGCTCCATGTCTCCTTCAGTTTAGGAAATAATTGAAGACCTGACTTTTCCAACAACAACTTGGTGTCTCCCAGATTCTTCCTGTCTTGTGAACTCCCCCATTCTTATATTGTGCTACGATAATTATTACTGTTTACTCAATGACTTGTTAAATACTCAGTGCCAATGTCCTGCTCAATAACCTGTATAGTGGTCCATTGCTCCTGAGCTAGGTTTGTGCTACACAAATATATCATAATAATGATGCTCAACAGCAGGCATGTGACACAGAGACGTGTGATGAATCAGTGATGATTCCTCCCAGAAGCCTGGCCTGGGACCCTCCTCATGTGTCCAGGGAAAGGTAGATGCTCCCTGATCCCGCCCCAGGGGTGCGGAGGGGGGGTCCTGCATGAAGATCACATGGGGGGAAGAACAGGACAACTGGAATCCCCCCCTGTAGAAGTTTCCACCTAATCCTGCACTTTGATTGGCTGTTGCCAAATTACAGAAGTTGAAAAACTAAATTTGTTGAAGCGGACTACAAGCCCCATAATCCTAGAAGTACTGGGATGAGGAAGGGGCTGAAGTGGCATGCAGTCGTAGTAGTCAGGCAATCAAGCCTAACAGCCCACACCTGAAGGAACCCAGGAGGCATAAAAGGCCTCCTCAGGTGCAGAAGTGGGAGAGCAAGAGGGACGCCGGAACGTGGAGACAGATTTCATCTTCTTGTTCTGAGAGGGTCCTGTTCCCCACAAACTCTGAAGCGCAGAGGCTGTGCAGCGGACGATATGCAAGACAAAGGTATTTTCACATGTGAGCCTGATTGCTGTGGTTGCCGACCTGCAGATATGCAGTGTGCATTCTTTCTGGGTTACAAATGCTAATAGTATGAGACAAGGAGAGGTTTATGAGTGCTCGTGGGTTTGGCCTTTCCCACCGCTGGCCAGGCTGCAACCCACTCCTACATTTCAATGATTATCTCCATGTCCTGTACCTTGGCCTACTGTCCTGGCTGCAGCGCAGTGCAAGGCCTCGATTTAAAGATGGCTGCTGTTTTCTAAAATGGTGTTTCGTTTTCTAGTGCAATCTACATGCAGTCACATATTACACTACCCAAAATGCAGCTTCTATCGGCATCCCACTTCCACCTATGACGTCCCGAAACGTCTACAGCACACTCTTGGGCTTCTGCTGTATTCAGAGACGGAGAGAGAGAGACACACACACACAACTATTGGAAGGCAGACATACACAAATATACAGACACCCACCAGCAATAGCATTAGAAAAACACACCCTCAACAGAGACACACAGACACACTCAGGGCAAACACACACATGTACATATGCACACAGAAACACACACACCATTGCCAAACAGGCACTTTTGGCAGCATCACACTGTGGCACACTCACACACACACACACACACACACATGGATGCGCACTGGAAAACATATACCAAAGTAGACACATACACAAGTGAAAAGCACACACACATATACACCTTCTCATCGTTGGCAAAAACCAAAACATACACATTCAAAAAGCTCAGTGATACATTCAGCAACACAAAGAGGAATTCAATGCAAAAGGGAAACTTTTTTAAACGAGTTAAGGTTATTACCAATAAAAAGGTAAAGTCTACAGTATTTGGGCATACCAACAGGTACAAACACTTAGTCCAAATAAACTATTTCCGTTACAAAAACCAGATCCATCCAACTGCAAATGGGACCTCCTTTCCTATCCCCATATCGAGCTTAACATAGAAGTATATGAAAAGAGGGGGATAAAGAGGTGTGGTCGAACTGAAGGCAGCAGAGAGAGGGACACAATGGAACTAGCAATGAAAAAGCATAGAGGAGATGGATGACAGGAGAGCCACGTGTCTCAGGATGTGGGAAATGGGAGCAGAGGAACTGCTTGAGAGTAGCAAAGAGTGCAATCAAGGGAGATTAGAGGAAGGTCAGGGAAGTCAAGTTCAGAGTGACTGAGCGCAAGACAGAGTGACAGAGAAAACCAAGGGACAGAGCAAGGGACAGACCTAAGAAGTGATGGTGGCTAACATAAGTGATGGAGAGAAAAGAGACAGAGGAAAACAGATGACCAGAAACAAGGCCCCTTGCTGACATAGAAGAGGCACTAAAACAGAGGAGAGGTACAGAGGAGATGAGGGGCCTCATTATGAGTTTGCCGGTCCGGTACCAACGGTGCCGGTAAATGTTACCGGACCGGAGCACTCCGAGTTCTGCGGGCGGGTGTCGTCCCTACTGCTAGGTCTGACCTGGCAGGTGGAACGGCACCGCTTGCAGACCTTGACGGAAGCACTGTCACCGTTTTCAACGGTGCCAGTGCTTCCGTCCTCCCCATTCCCATCGAGTCCTATGGGATTTGAATGAGAATGGGGAGTAATTTTTTCTGGCGCATGGCTTTGGGGAATTACAGGGCCCACCGGGGCTGTAATGCCCCAGTAATTAATTCCCCATTGCCAGGCGCAGGAAGAAAACACGGCTCCGGCGGCAGCCGTGCCATTTTTACCGACACGGCTACTGCCGGGGTCGTAATGAGGCCCAAGGTCTCAAGCGGGTAGAGTTACAAAACGGAGAAACAGGGAAACATGGATAAAAAAAGAAAAAGGGTACAAGAAAAGATAAAGAAAGACATGGAAATATGAGAAAGGAAAGAACAAAAACAGAGATCTAATTGCAAAAAAACCCAGAAATGGTAACACGGTTTAAAATAAAAGAGAAAAAAAAACAGTCGGGAGCCTATGTGACACGTTTCCCAGTTTCAAGTGTGACACGTCAAGCCAGTCCTGTTTTTGCTTCCAATTGCATGCTGGAACTTGTTTCATTGTTCTCATTGTAAGGATGGGCCTACAGGTCCCAGCAGACAGGATGAAAAAGGAACTGGCTCAAAGAATCCTGCATGGAACTGGGAATCTTGCCAGATGTGAGGGAACCAGGATAGAAGTCTGAAGGGGGGGGGAGTATGAGAGAAAGACGAGGAGGTGGGAATGAGTGAAGTGAAAGAAGCAAGCGAGGTGAGGAGGAGACATAGAAGGTGAGGAGACAGGGCTGGCTTGCAGTGCCCAAAGGACCTGGATGCTGACCACCTGCCTCGAGACCCCCATTGCCACCTGCACCCTAATTAGCACTCAGAGATGTACCTGCGGCCAATGCAGGGCACAGCCTTAGTGCAGTATTTTACACTTGAAGACCCCCTTGGGCGAGACTAGGCCCGTAGCTAAAGTCTGAACGTGTGTCAGGATTGTAGGGGAGGTGAGCAGTGTTTGGCTGTCAGTCCAGAACTGGGAAGCCATACGAACTGCATCCAAGAGCGGTACCTGTTGTCAGTGTCAATTGGCATATAATGGCTATTGATCCTAAACTCTATTCCATTTTGAGCCTCTCTGATGGGATTGCTGAAGCACACTTGTCTGTGGTTAGCCCAACAGAACTATATCTGATAGCTTAATGTGGAATTATACAGTCAGAAATAACCTTCTCCAAGCTTTTATGGCCAAAATTGATATAACATCCGAGCAAGCGATGGGCTGGACGTGGGCCAGTCAGTCCATAAGCGGCAACTGCGGCGCCCCCATCCAGCTATTAATTGTGCGCCTGCACGAGAAAGGCCTTATAGGTCTATAATTCAGTGCACCACTTTCTTCTTTGAATTTTGAAATATTTGCAAATGGACAGTGGAGTATATTTCTTGGCCAGAGTTTTATAAAGGCATTTTATAAAAATGTTTTGTATGTTCTATTGTTTAAAGCGTGGAGCTAGCTTGAGAGCAGCAGAGCCATGTGCAGAGTGTGGGTAGCCAGCATTTGGGCTTGCATCATTTAACCGTTGAACCACTGATCTCACTCCTTGATTAACCCAACATCACAATACACCAGTACACGGATGATTCACAGTTGTACCCGTCGGTCAAGGGCTACAAGATATTGCTTACTCGGCTTCTCTTGTGCTTTTACATCAATCAAATGTGGACGACAAGTGCCTATCCAACACGTAACACCACTAAGATGGAATTCATACTCCTGGACCATGACTCCAAGCAGGAATCCACTCAAACGTGGTTGGACAAAATGTGCCTGGACTTGGTCAACCCTCAATTCACCCACTCAGCACAATCCATAAGCTTCATTGTGGATAGAAATCTATCCTTCCAAAAAAACATTGTGAAAAAGGCTCACATGGCCTGCTATAAGATCTCTCTAGTGAGCAAGATTAAGTCTTAAGTACAGCCCTAGGACTTCCGAATGGTGGTGCACGCCTTTGTATTTTCGCATATTGACTGATGTAACTGCCGACTTGCGGGGCACCAGGCTTGCTTTCCTGTACACCCTCAAAGCAGTCCACAATGATGCGGTTCACCTCATCAATGGCTCGAGCAAATTTGACCACATCACCTTGCGCGATTCACACTGGCTCATCGTACCTGATAGGATCTGATTAAAAAATGTGGACCTCACCTGCAAGGCAATCTCTGCCTCTACGCTGGCCTACCTGACTGCCAAGCCAAAAAGCATTGTACGGCACACAGTTATCTTGCATCTCAACACTGGTAAAGTAGATTGCACGCACAGAGAAAATGAGGAAACAGCCCTTCTCATACTATGTTCTGGTCCTTTGAAACTCCATCCGGTGGCAAGCCACACTGCTCCATGTCTCCTTCAGTTTAGGAAATAATTGAAGACCTGACTTTTCCAACAACAACTTGGCGTCTCCCAGATTCTTCCTGTCTTGTGAACTCCCCCATCCTTATATTGTGCTACGATAATTATTACTTTTTACTCAATGACTTGTTAAATACTCAGTGCCAATGTCCTGCTCAATAACCTGTATAGTGGTCCATTGCTCCTGAGCTAGGTTCGTGCTACACAAATTTATCATAATAATGATAATAATGATGCTCAACAGCAGGCATGTGACACAGAGACGTGTGATGAATCAGTGATGATTCCTCCCAGAAACCTGGCCTGGGACCCTCCTCATGTGGCCAGGGAAAGGTAGATACTGCCTGATACCGCCCCAGGAGTGGCGGGGGGGGTTTGCATGAGGATCACTTGGGGGGAAGAACAGGACAACTGGAATCCCCCCTGTAGAAGTTTCCACCTAATCCTGCACTTTGATTGGTTGTTGCCAAATTACAGAAGTTGAAAAACTAACTTTGTTGAAGTGGACTATAAGCCCCATAATCCTAGAAGTACTGGGATGAGGAAGGGGTTGAAGAGGCATGCAGTCGTAGTAGTCAGGCAATCACGCCTAAAAGCACACACCTGAAGGAACCTGGGAGGCATAAAAGGCCTCCTCAGGTGCAGGCCATTAGAAGGAGTGGAATTGTGACTCGAAGACGAGCTGTAGAAGTAGTAGTAGCAGCAGAAGGAAGAAGGCACACAGCTGGCAAACCAAGCAAAAGTGGGAGAGCAAGAGGGTCGCCGGAACGTGAAGACAGATTTCACCTGCTTGTTCTGAAAGGGTCTGAAAGGGTGTGCAGCGGACGATGTGCAGGACAAAGGTATTTTCACATGTGAGCCTGATTGTTGTGGTTGCCGAGCTGCAGATGTACAGGAGACTGAGGCAAGAAGTAATTATCAAGCTGTGGGTCGGCTGGATCAGAGACACCTTTGCAGGAGAAGGGTGTGGGTCCCCAGTGAGCCAGAGGCAGTAGAGTTGTAGCAGAAGTCGGAAAGCAGTGCACCCGCAGAGCAAGTGTCTAAGAAGGCGGCGAGTGAAGCACAGCATTTTAACACATTGCATAAGCAACAGTATCCATCTTCCTGCCAACTCACATAAGACTTTAAGCAAGTAGAAGTTGTTAATTGCTTCTAAAACACATTGAACAATGGAAATGTAGCATTTGCGTATAACAGTAAAACTCCTTACTAGTGTGAGAAAGTGACCAAAATCCATTACTGTGCTATTATAAGACTGTTATTTCTTGAAGGAGTGGTTGTGTGTCCCTAATTAAGGAGCGGCAACGCTGCTGGGACCATTACAGAATACCTAATGCTAACAATACAAGAGTTACAATCTTTAACTTGACACAACATCAGAGAATGGTCGTGTGTGCCCAATTGTGATTCCCAAAGGAGGCCTGAACTCTATCCTTTACTTTCACACAGGAATACAATTACATTCCAATCTTTAAACCCTGAATACTATATCAAGAAGTGGTTGTGTGTGACTAATTTTGAATTTCAAAGAAAGACGCCATTCTATTCTTTATTTTAACATGACTTACCTTTCATTTGAAGATGTTTAAAGGTGTATAACAATTGAAGAAGACACACATTGCCCAAGCCAAGAGTCTGCCCATATTCACACAGAAACCAAACTTTCCCAGAGTTAAGAAGCAATCCAACTGTACTGTGGAGTTGATAATAGGGTATTGGCCTAAGATACAAGTGTGCAAATCTTACCTGAAGCTAAGAGAGTGGCACCAACGCTTCTGTGTAATTGAATAGGCTAATCACTGGCAGAAAGGTGCAAAGTTGGGGACGGGAAATCGCCTACTTGTAAAGACTACTTTAAAGTTGACACACCATGTAGTGCCAGGGACTCTGGAAGACAGAGAGAAGTGAATCTCTAAAGCAACCCCAGGTGTTTGTTGTTGTGTCAGACAGACAAGAGAGGCAACGAGGCTGCCCCTTTTGAAGAGAGATATTTCAGAGGAAGAGTGCCTTGCCTACTTGAAGTTATTGAAATACTTTGAAGTATATCTTGTCAAAGTCTGTCTAAAAGTACAAATCCCTGAAACTGTTGTAGTAGACTAAAGTACTGAAGCAGTGGTGGTATACCTGGGTGTCAGTGGATGCAGTATTGTAGTAGTCCAAATCAAGAGGAATAATGTGAGACAAAGGTGACTGTTCTCATAGTAAATGAAGCTAAAGGGAAGTTGTTAAAAGTTGAAACAGCAACACTATTAAGTCATCCAGACAAATATACCATTGTGAAGCATAAAACGTTAACCAAGAGCTGTATATCGGGAGGATATCTCAGGAGCAATGCACTTGCATTGGAAGCAAGACGATTCAGAGCAAAACAGGTTCGATCCCCGGGTCTGCGCTTGGAAACCTCTGGGTATTAAGCACGTTATAAGTAACCAATTAAATTACATTAAATATCACTGGTGTTAGTGGATATTGCATTTTCTTTTGAACTGTGTTAAGTCGTCTTGAAGAAGATAGCAAGGTATCGTGGCTAGGATTACCATTGGTGCTATTTGAAGGAAGTGGAAAGTGGATATTTCACCAAGAAAAAGAGATTTGCTAGTGGAACCTTGGTTAACAAACTTTTCCATTGACATTGAAATAACAAGAACTGATTTAGGACATTTCTTTCTTTGGTTGAACACTAACAGACCTGACTTTGAATCCTGGGGAAGGGAAACCACCCAGGATACTAGAAGGTTATTCAGAGACTGTGAATGTTGTTCATGTGATGTGACATTGCCATATTTTTGTGTGTGTATTTCTTGCTTAGTGTGAGGGAAAGTTATCCTGTGTTAGAGTGTGTTCCCTTAGCTTTGGTTAGGCAGGGAAATCCTAAGCAGAGTAGGGATAGTAAGGCATTTTTGAACATCATTTCTTTAATAAAATGACAAATGTTGGTAAATCAACTAACAGTTGTCTGCCTTGCATTACTGACCCCCTCACGGAATCCAGCTGCAGAATGTCTGCTCTATGGAGTGACACCACAGGAGATGGGAGCCTGTTAATGACACAGGCTTGCTGCTAAGATGCTGTCAGAGTGCAGTGTTGTGCTCAGCTGTTGATACCTTTGTGACACAGCCTCTGTGTCCCAGGTCTATTACAGTAGCAGGTTCAGGACATTAGTGCTGGTAGGAACTGCAATTACAATGAGAGGGAAAGCTAATGAAGGTATGGCGCTTGGCAGCATGTTGAGTATTTTTTCAATGTTACAGGGCGAAAGGAAGGGAGCCACTCAAGAGAGATTAAGGACGGAGGGATGTTTTGGTGGTGCCAAAGATGTGAGGGCGAGGTGGTGGAGTGGTATGATTTTTATTTTACCAGTATTACCTATGGTTCTCTTCTGTTCCCCTTCTTCAACCCCACTCTTCTGCTCAATAGGGACAGCACAGGGGCAGAAAAGGGAATCAGGAATTGTAGTCACAACATAAATTTGTAGATGGACTGCCCTAAACATTTAAGCGTGGGGTTCCGAGTGACATCATAGACAAGTACAAATGGGTCTCCAAGTTCGATCCTTAAGCGGCAAATCCATGCCTTTAAACACAGTAAACTCTAATGCAAGTTATTTACAGAGTCAGTGGTTCTCCTGAAAAGCTAGTGTGGTTGTGGTTTTCAAGAACCGGACCTGGAAACTACTAGTAAAACATCAAAGTGTTGCCATCACAGTGCCTTCACATGTCCAGCACACATTTTACCTTTGACCAACGACTGTTATGCCACCAATGTGGCCGATTATTTTTACCCCAGTACTCCCAATCCAATGCTAGGCTCTAAATACCGGATTGGCTTTGGAGTCAAACATTGATTTCGAAACCATCATTGGGTTACTTAACACATTACCAAATGTAGCATAGTGCTTCTTCTGGAGTGATGAGCACTACTCCACTTTGATGCTATGTCACATAATTGCTCTACACTCTGAATCGACATCTTTCTATTCTCCTTCCCTGCCACAGAATCCCTGTCCTTCTTCTTTATTCTAGAAGCAGCTATGTAATTCTCACCCAAGAGTCTCCCCTTTCAACTTTTAATTGTCCCATGTTCTTCTTATCTGAATCTTCCTGTATGTCTTCTAATCGCCCATCCATGGTCGCTCTTGCTTTTCCATCCTCCCAGTCCTACCGTGCCCACCGTAGTTCTTCTGACATTGGGGTTAGGGAGTGTTTATCTTCACATTTACATAGGGTGCTATCTAATTGTAGATAGTGCCCGCTCACCGCACTGTGTGTCTGTAGTTGGTCCTTGCGATGATGTCTTCTTTACATTACTCTCTGATGGTTAATGATAGTTTGTGAATGTGAGTCAGAAGTCTTGCCTCCACCAGTAATTGGCTCCAGCTCTTGCGATGTGGCCGTATCCACGCGGCATCTCTCTGTGTATGTAAGGTTAATTTCTCTGGGGCATAGTCTGCATGCTACAGAGTGAGGCACAACGGAGTGGAGAAGGGGCATTACAGAGTAAGTATGGTGACCTCGTTGCCACCTTGGGTTGAAGGCTAACTAACCTCTCTGAATGTAGTTATGTGTGGCACTGTTCTAATTGTGAAGGTGTTATGAGTTGGTTACCATATGCGTAAACCCTTCCATGCGGTACTGCAAACACAAGAGCATGTTCCTGCTTACAGCATGAAGGCTGAACCATATAGGCTGATCTTTCAATTCCATCTCAGCATTGTCTTCTGGACCTTTCTACAAGTTCATTAAAAAAATGGTAGATGCCTGGTAAAGAGGGTTGAAATAAAAGGATAACTGATGAAGAGGATCGGAGAGAAGGTTGGAAAGTGGTAGGAGAGCGAAGGTGGAAAGGGCAAGATTGACACCAAAGGAAAGATAGCGAAGGTGAGGGAAGGAGATGGAAAGAAGAGAGAGAGATTCATTAAAGCGGTAGACAACTTTTAGAAGAAGAGAGGAGTGTGCAAGTTGGAGAAAGAAGAGTAAGGAGATTTAGAGAAAGAAGAGGTTTTGAAAGTGAAGAACAGGCTGAGGAAGTAAGAGATGAATGTGAAGAAACAATACATTTTGACGGTGAAAAAGAGAAGAAAGAGATAGGGTGAACAGATCAGTAACAAGAGAGGAAAAGAGGCAGGAAGGAATAGGGGCGAAGAAATGTGGGAAGGAAGCGTTAGACTGGAGAGGATACAGTGAGATAGAAGAGGGGCAAGGGAGGACAGAGAAGATGGGCAGAACGAAATGGGAAGAGAATAGTGTAAGAGGATGGGACAAGGGTTATAGCAGGGGCGTGCTTAGTCCGAAGTAAAATGAGAACGGAACATTTGAATAACCGTATTTAAGGAATTCATCTCCATGCATGGTGTGTTACCACCGGTATTGGCGCGGGGGCCAAGGTAACGAGGGGTAAAGGCCCCACCAACGGCTTTTTATTGATCAGTACCGTCAGCAGGCTGCGTGAGGCGCTGTAGTCCTAGGGGCTAATCTGTTGTAGGGCACCTGTGATTTGGGCATCATCTGGTGGGTGGGATGTGCCCAAAGTTCACATGGCTAGTGTAAGGCATGAAGCCGCGCTATGACTGGAAAGGTAGGCATTCAAAAAGCAGGCGTGGGAGAGCGGCCAAGAGCACTGCCAGTGCTACGGGTCTGTGGACCTGAAAGGGGGGATGGTGGCAGGCGGAAATCCAGTGACCTCGTGGCAAGTCCCAGCTTTACCCGCAGGCACAGCACAGAGTTTCAGCAATGTCACACCCCAGGGTACTAATGGTGAGGAAAGGGACCCAAAATATTTCAAATAAGCAATTCATGTACAAACGGTGACTGGTATGATTCAATATGCTTCAATAAAGTAAAGTAATTTAAGTGGCCTTCTGTGGCGCCCTCCTGCCACTACTAATGGCCTTGCTGCGTAATTAAAAAAAGGGAGGGCAGCGGGATTCCCTAGTCGAGAGGCAGATGTGCAACCTGTGGTGTTGATGGGTGCAGGTTGGAAGTACCGGGTTTCTGTCTGTCAATCTGCTTTCTATGGGTGTGGCGGAGAAACTTTCGAGTATGTTATCCATAGGGAAGGTCTGGTGGACTACAGCCCTTTGGGACACCTAACGACTGCCTGGAGAGACCTGAACAGCTGCAAACAATGTAAGAAATGGGCTGCAGCAGGGAGAAGAAAGAACAACAATCCACGGGCAGAACCATGCGTGAAGACTGGGGAAGCCCCAAAATCAGTACCATTCCCCGACCCTGCCCCCTACCCCTCCCCTCAAACCGGCTCCTCTCCACACACACAAAGACACCAGGATCCGCACGAGAGGTTTCTGGGTATCAGAAGAAACCAGCAAGGGCATGAGTACACACCTGCAGGGTTTTCAGCAGTGGCCGCCTCTCTCAGCACTAGAGTTACTTCAAATTCAGCACAGAAAGGTGCGCGTAGGGGCCACAACGCTGCAGCAGCAGTACAGAAAATCCAGGTTAATAAAGCATTGTAGACCAATGGGAGCGGTCATTATCGCGGGTTAGTGAAGGGCATTAGCCCAAGCTATAAGGACTCCTCCCGAGGCCTATGCGTTAATTAGCAATGTCTGATGAAATAAAAATAAAAAAACAGTGCATGCAATGCTGGCTATCAGGCTGCTTCTAAAGTCAGGATGTTTGGAATTAGGCAACTAACAGAGATTATTGATTGTATTCAGAGCTTTCGGATTGGTTTAGAGGAGGACAATAATGCTTGAAAGATCCAAGGTGGGTGCAGGGGTTCTTAGCGCCAGGTATTGGCCCTGTGAACAAGTCAAAGGCCTCCCCAACCTGACCCGCCAGGATACTAAAGGCTGGTAGCGGTAGCACAGGCAGGTCAGTGGGAGCGGGGTAGTAGCACAGGCAGGGCGGTGGGAGCGGGGTAGTAAAGAGGATAGAAGGACAAGGAACTGGCAGGGTACTGTTAAGCAGTGGCTAGGAGTTAGGGTCTGCCGGACCGGGGCCCATTGGGTGAAGAGGAAGAGACAAGAAGCCACGGGGCAGAGATGTTCCCCGAATTAGATGGAGCCGAAGAAAAACACGGTGGTGGGTGCGGGGATCTAAGTGTCAAGGAGCGCATCGGCGATAGTCCAAGCTACCGCTTTGCCATTGGTTAAAGCTCGGAGCTTGACCAATGAGCAGTGTCTTTTTCTGCAACCCAAGTACTGATGGAGCCCAGGCCCTAATAATAACCGACGTAAGTGTGGGAAGTGGCTGTAACACTGCCTGTGTAACAGAGGGCATGTTGAACTGTTCAAGTGCCGTACCAGTACCCGCAGACAACAGTAAGGGCAGTGGCTGTACAACTTTCCCATCAATGGCTGCTCAAACAGAAGATATATCTCAGCACCAGCAAAGGGGCAGGGGGGCAATCCAGCAATACACACACAAACAAAAGATGAACACTGTCTTAGTGCAAAAGGTCAAAATGTATTGTAATGATGACAAGGAAGTGGCTACAAAAGGCCTGCACGACTGTGTCTTCCTGGTGTTCATGTGACTGTGAATTTTGTGCAGGAAGTAGAAGGACTGTGTGCAGAATGGCCTCACACAGTCTTCGGATGTTGATCTCCCATCATTCATTCTCATTATTAAAAAATGAAGAAAAAAAAAGGCGAGCGCACTCTCCCCGTGCGGAAGGTCGAATTCCTCACAGAGAGAGCCATCAATTACATCTACCATCAGTAGGTAAGGTCTTAGTTTTGAGACCCAATGGGTGATATGTCCGCGAGGGGAACAGTACACAGGAAAGAAAATACAAATAAACCCAAAGGCAGAACAAAGCTAGCCATTGTTTAACCCAACAATCAACAACCACAAACACATGGCCTTCAAAGTATGAAAGGAAACCTGCTTAAAAAACATATTTTGTGACATGAAGGTTAAATCATACCTGCAGCAAAGTTGCTGGAGTCAGAAAATGCTCCCTTTTTAATATCGCTCAAAGACTTTAATGACATGCAAGGAAACAGCGTGCATATGCAAAAAAAATGCTTCCATGGTAACTGACATGTAGGGGGCTCACGACGGTCACATCATCAACCCATAGGATAATCTGTACTGCAGCCCACTTCTCAGTACAATGACAATATTCACCGAATTATGAAAGGAGCAACCTTGGAAAGTGACCCAGAGAAGCAAAGTACAAAGACAGGCGCCAGATGAACTAGAAACGACAGCCAGCTAATGGGCTATAAATAGCAGACCAATAGGAAATGATCACAAACTGTCCATCACACTTCAGTGCTGTCAAAACAGCCCACCAATACAACCCTCCACTCCAACAAAGAAAGCAATCAACACAGCCTGAAGAACAGCACATCCCCCCCAACAACACAAACTCAGCGTCAGAACAGAAACATGCACAGCAGCACAACCTCAGCACCAAAAGTCCTATCCAGCAATAATACAAAAAACACCTAGACATGCACATAAAATGGCGCCAGAATAACTACCCTCTAACACAGACAGTGACAGCAGAAGTGTGTGGGGCAAGAAGCCGCCATTGTGCAAAACTGACTTGCTTTGGCTGGTATTTCAACATATGGTGCATTATATCTGTGCATACTTTGAGGTATTGATGGTTACAACACTACGTTGCTGATGCGTGGAGGCAACGTAGAGATGAGACCAATCGCCCCATAGGACTCCAGGATGAAGAGAACGGGCCAGGTAGTTACCATAGGGTATTTGGTCATTTGATCTAAAGCATTACCATCAAATGCCATTCCATCGACAAAATTGCATCAAAAAAATATGCATCGAATGCATGTTTTTTCAAGGTAAAGGGTTTAGTGTTATTTATAATGGGTTTTAAAGAGTAAAAAACAGGGGTTTGGGGCGACCCCCATTTAAAAAAAAGGAAAAAACATGCAGTCGATGGTAATTTTTTCGATGCATTTTTTTAGATGGAATGGTCATTCGATGGTAAAAATTCGATGGAATGACCATAAACCTACTATAGGACGCTTGATGCTGCTCTTCAGCCTGTTCCTAAAGAATATCACATTTGCCAGACACTACAACACGGACATATTTAGAGATCTGTTCATATGTCCACACAATGTAAGTCTAGTTGGGAAACAGGGAGAAGAGCGTTTTTAAAACTTGGTTTAGATTGTTAAAACATCGCCACATAAGAGACACACACATTCTAAACATGTTAGAAAACATCATGAAGCACCAGTAATGCTTGCCTACAAGAAGGAAATGACAAACAGAAACAAGCATTGACAATGCCAATCCTTTGGGCTTTTGTGTCGGCATGGAAAAGGCACTTTCCAGGAACTGCAGTAGTGGTATTAACCTGCCGTTGATGGTGGTAGCTGCAACAGGGTGCAATCACCTGGGTATCTAATAGCAGTGCCTGGCAAATCCCTAGTACTTATACACAAGCCACAACTGTTGGCTTTGCCAATGCTTGTTTTTAACAGGACTTGAGTGAAGGTCACGCATAGTGCTTATAAATCGAGTGGCTGAAGGCAGACCTGCTTAAGACATTTTTATTGCACCAGTAGCATATATATAATTCCAATTAAGACAGCTTTGGAAAAACACTGGCAGACACTTTGAGTGCAACGTTTGATGGTAAGACTTGAATAAAGCAAGCTGAAAGAGTTCCCATGTAGAGGTGTTTTGGGTAGGGAAATGGCCATAGCTATTGGCATGTCCATGGGCAGTTAATTGGGGTTGAGGGGCAAATAACCAAACAGCACTTACAAGCTTTGTGTAACTCCTTATTTGGCTTTTTTTCCCTATCTGTACACTAATGCACTAGTTTTGTCTTATAGGTGGCACTAAAGCACCACCCAATAGCCAGAACTGTCAACAAGGGGTCAAGCAGTTATTCAGGAACTGAGATAACGTTGGCGTGCCTCTGGAAGTAGGGAGTCCCTGTATTCTGGAAGTGCAATTTAAAATTTGCAACCTATAGTGTCAGATGCTTCTAAAATCAGCAACTTTGACACCAGGTCACACCAATTTCTTAACCCACTAACAACACTTGCATCAGAAAAGCAACACACAAACAATCCCTTAAAGCCAACCAAAGTAACAAACACTGCAACATCAGTAACAAGAAGCCTAAACACCAATAAAACATCAGGACCATAAACATGATAGACAATGACAACTGCAGAAACAACAACACTATCAACCAACACAACCTCCGGACCATTAAAGCTACTCACCAGCACAAACCCAACACTTGCAAAACCACCCTCTGCCAGAACATAGCATTTGAAAAAATACTCAAAAATACAATGGCGGCATGCGACGATTCTTCTGGAGTGCAACTTTTCAAACTGGACTTGCTCTAAGCACTTCTACACAGAAAAATATAGGTAAGGACATTTTACAAAAACACTTATTATGGATGTTCTACCTGTTTATAAATGCTCCCAGGTTTCGGAGTAATTTGAGTAATTTATGGTTGGCAAGGCAAGGTGAGGTAGCTAGTTTTGGTAGCTAAGGCAAGTCAGACACAGAGAAACTAACATATTGAACAAGGGACATTTGTGTCAAAGGATGAAGCCAGGGTATCTGGATACTAATTGGTAATGTGGCTCAACAGATCACATCTGCTCCGATAGCAGCGAACAACCTCAGCATCAGAAAAGGTAAGTACTGACAAAACACAGACACCCACAAAAGTAACCACACTCAAAAACTGAGCACCAGCAATAACTATTGCAAACACACTACAGTCCAAGCAAAACCAGTCACCAATGCAGCCCTAGCCCCTAAAACATCAACACAACCTGGGCACAAGTAAACCTAACCAACAACTCACATCCCCTCGCCAGTGAAAATCGAAATAAACCAACTATCAGCATAAAAAAGCTACACACACAGGGCCCGATTCATGGAATTTATTGCATGGGTCAAAGTGACTTTGCCCTGCTGACACAAACCCTGATTCATGGAATGGTGCAAAGTGTATTTTTGCAGTACAAAGACAGTGTAAATTTAGTACACAGTCATGTTTGCAGTACAAAATGACTTTGCACGGACTGTTCACTGCTAAAATTCACTGTGCACAGTTCCATGAATCAGGGTGTGTATCGGCAGTGCAAAGTCACTTTTTAGCAGTGCAAAGTCAATTCCACGAATTGGGCTCACAGTCTCAATGACAGTAACAATCCAAATAAACAGAGGCTATACACCAGCAAAACTAGAACCCCAGCAAAAGAAATTACCAACTATGAATGCCTGTGTTCCAACAAATCTATCCATTAATCGAAGCCACAGAGCAGTAAAACTACCCATAAAAACGACCACAGCACCACAAAACACCAGCAGCCAATGCAATGCAACGCCCAGAAAAGCTAGCCACCAACACACCCCCA
This sequence comes from Ambystoma mexicanum, assembly GCF_040938575.1. Lineage (NCBI taxonomy): Eukaryota > Metazoa > Chordata > Amphibia > Caudata > Ambystomatidae > Ambystoma > Ambystoma mexicanum. Next base: position 151,767,522 of record NC_090931.1, read on the forward strand.
CAAACAGAAGAAGCCCAGGGAAAGGAGCAGTGCCGATTTGCAAGAAATAAGCACAGACAGAGCAGATGGATCCTCTGGGAGACCCTTCCAACTTTGCAAGAAATGACAAACAATTAATACGAAAACATGCGCGCTTCCAATTGACGCACTGAGCCTGGTATGCAATTAATCTAATTCTCAATGAAAATATGGGTTAAATGGCAAGCGATCCCACTGCCAGGTATTCATTACAAGCGCCGAACACATGCATTTCACAGCACAGGCAAAATGACTGCATTTCATTATATTTGTACTCCCTCATAAGCAATTGCTTATGACTTCTGTTAACATATTAAGTTCATTCAGGGTCCCTCCAGTTTCCGAGAGAGAGAACACTAATAATCACGATTTCATTAATGACATAAAACATTAGGATGTTTTTTTAAAATATCACTTTGGAAGGCATACTGGTAATTAAGACTTGATTGTTCTTTAATAGAGAAAACGAAACCTGGCAGGAGACGAGGATGGCTTGCATTGTGTTGCAAATATGCACTCGTTTAATATTTCGTTCTTTAAACATAGGAAGAGCAGCATCTGTGGGCGGCAATGCAAAAGGCGTACGCCGGAAACAATTGCCTCCCCTTGCGGCTCCTTGCAAGATAGCATAGTGGTGACGAAATGACTACTGCTTTACAGCAGATCAGCCCCGCGCTACCACTAATCCAGCAGTGATCCCAATCATAAAGGCGAAACAGGCACAGCCCGGTGTGCATACCTGCGGGTAAGATAGCTCAGTGGGTTAAGTGCTCGCTGCTGTGATGTGCGGGATGCAGGTTCAAAGCCCGGGAAGGTGCACTCGCCTTTCATCTTTCTGAGGTTGATACAATCAGTACCAATATTGATTGGTTAATAGTAATTGCATATCAAAACGTTTCTATGTAAAGTGGTTTGGCTAAAAGCGATATATAAATAACCTCCTTTCGCCCCTTTTTGTAACCTGGGTCGAGGTCAGGCTTTACTCTACATAACGGGTGTGAATTGGTACAGAAGCCGTCCAAACAACAACAGTTGTGTGCTATCAAATTAAAAGAATATGGAGCCATGGTTCTATTAAAATAGGATCTTTTATTACACTAACTAAAATGTACACAGCTAATAAAAACACCACTGACCCAACTCTGTCAAGGAAAGCATAAAGAAAGGAGAGTTTTAAAATAAAGGGGCACTCTGGGTGCTCGGGCAAAGATTTCAGCAGCAAAATGCCAACGTTTATGAAGAGAAGCAGGCTTAAGAGTCACTAGGGTCCTTTAAGGTGGACTGGGGGCCAGGGCCTTTTCAAATGCCTTTGGTTACTTGTTGTTGATGCTGTACAGTGTTGAGCCAGACTGTTCAGCATTAAGCGGGAGTCTGGGCACATTTGGCATCTGACCAGGGTCGAGTCAGGGCGCTGTGGCAATGGCATCCAGTAATGTGGTCCTGTTCAGCAGCAGTGTCAGCTTGTGTGGGTTCCCGTGCAGGACCTTTGAAGGCGTCAAAGGTGCCCAAACTGACATTAAGGTGGTTCAGAGGCTGGGAGGGCTAGCGGTAACTTTGGTGGTACCGTGGTTGCTGGGAGACACAGGCCCTGATCCATGCAATTATTTGCGTGTAAAACAGGGATTTGCGTGTCAGTCTGCCCGCAAATCCCCATTCGTCAAACAGGGATTTGCGGGCCAAATGCCACGCAAATGCCAGTTTTACACGCAAATAATCAGGGCCACAGTTCGGGATCCCAAGGGCAAAGTGAATCTTTCTTCTGTCCATCCCAATCAGGAAGATTTGTCGAGAACCTTTGCAAGATTCTGCCATCCCAAGTGAGTCCTGGTTGCCAGATTTTCAGAAATGTAAAGGTGCCATTTTATTTTTCTTCAAATCTAAGCAATTCCTGCTGCTAAGGGAAGCCGATAAAGAAAAGTGCTCAAAATTATAATTGGGGGAGGGAACAGGGTGGATTTACATCATGACAGACTCGGGGAGGGTGAAAGAGGACCACAGGTCAATTGGAAGAGTTACGGGTGGGCTGGGAAGCCCGTTGGTGCCAGACCTTTCTTGTCCTACGGGTGGAATCCTGCAGAAATCTTGCGGTATTCCCTCTGAAATTTTGCAAGACGCGCTAGAACAAAATGTGTCACTGGAAATGGCCAGGGAAAGGGCGAACGGGAGAGGGTTTTCAAGGATTTACAAAGGGGGGGCCTAGAATGGAGGATGGGGGCACATGGAGGTTTGCAATGGGGAAGAGAAAGAGCTTTAACATAAATGTCAAGCGCCATCTTTTTGTTTCCATCGACGAGAGGTTTTTGTCATCATTTTGTGGTCATTTCTCAAGGGAAATTTAAGCAGGAACTAAGGGAGGGGCCAAAAAATGTCAACATGTATGCTAAAATATGCAGGGGACCACCAACATTAGTACAGCACACATGGCAGTGAGATTTTAAAATGTAATCGTTAGGGTAATATGGGCCTAAACTATAGGCCTGGCCCATTGGCCATGGCCACAGTCTTTTAGCCTATTTGGTGCAAATGAGACAGTGGGCATCTTTTTACTTATTTGGTAGTAGGATGTGGCAATGGCCAGTGTGCCCTGGTCTCTGAATAAAACTCCTGAAATCCAGTGAAATACTTTAGTTAATACTGAGTTTAGATGGTCCAATTTATCGCAACACAACCAATGAAACTCAGCGGGTGTGGACGTGATGACCTCCTTAACTGCGACTCAGCCCATGAACACATCCATGATATCACAGAAGCAATTAATAGTGAGATAACAAATGATGTCATCAGGGAGATCGGGTATGGGGGCAGGGAACAGATAAGAAGGTTACATTCTCATAGCACATGCCGCTACATGAAGAATTTCAGAATTTGTCATGGATGGCTTCATATATATAAAAATAAATGTGGTTTGATCGTATATTGAAAAGCTTTGCATGTGGGTTTTATCATATTAAAAATATTTTGTTCAGCCAAATATCTCGAAAACTGTCCACTATGATTTTCAAGGCTTTTGGCATGCATTTAAATATTACCTTGAATTTGGGCGCTGAAAGAAACCGTCCAAAATCGAGCTGGCCAATTTTGAGATATTCACATTTTAAAATGAATCTGCATCTTGTACATGAACTGTACATGAAGATGTACATTTTGTCCATGTATGAAAACTCAAAGCCTAGACAACTTTGACATCAGTTTTCATATGTATATATCCACGGTATCCCACTCGTCGATCGTGAGCAACTGGTAGTTCTTCTGAGACATTCCCGTCACTCGCTCCCAGGCCTTCCCCTCACCATACAAACAGCTGCCCCCCCCCAGCGTTCCCCCCCTCTGCCTGTTCCGAATGCATTTGCTTTCACAGGAATCCGCTGGGCTCCAAGCAATCACTCACAGCATCCCTGGCTCTGCAGGCAGCCAGCACCTTAACGACCTCTGAAACAGAATTATTTTGTTATCAGCAGAGCCTGTTTGATAAAACATTTTCCAACTGAAATACTAAAACATCACGATTTACCTAGCAAATCTGTGTCCAGTTAAAAATCAGTTCAAGTGAGTAATAGAATAAAGCCCCCTTTCCAAAATGTGTTTCTAGCCCTGAGGTCTACTTGCTTGACGTGCAAACAAGGTTTGCTTTTTTCTTTAGAGTGAACTGTACTTAAATCCATAAACACGAGCTGGACATTTGTAGCAATCTCCATTCCTAACAGAGTTTATTACAAAACCTCTTTGGTGTGCCTCTTAAAGTGGTGAACCTGCAGTGGCGTGAAGTAGAGGTTTCCAGGCTTGCATTATCCGGCATTCTGGGACTTAAAAGCTTTCCTTTCAGGATGTGATAAATAAAACTGCAATTATATTCTTTTAGCTTAACATGTTTCTATCAAGATGGACATGTTGGCAAGTTGCTGTAATTTGTGTATTTCGCAACTAAATTGTATGACAGTACTATTGTCGGTCTTGAAATAGAACACCTAAATATTTGTACTAAGTAAGGCAGGTGTGTGGTTCTCTATCTTGCTCAACCACTCTATCTTCTTCACCGTCTTCCAATTCTTCAAAACTCTGCTGCTTGCGTAGTCGCTTCCACCCCTTCACGCTCTGATATTAGCCCAGTCCTTCGCACCCTCCACTGGTTTCCTGTGTCAAAGTGCATTGATTTTAAAGCCCTGTGTAGTGCACTGTGCCTTCTATGGCACTGGGCTCGAATGCTTGCAGGCTGCATTTCAGCCGTATGTGCCTTCACTTGCTCTCCGATCAGCACTAGAGCGCTGCCTTAAAGGAGAATCAGTGCAACTATTTTCTATGCCATTTTCATGGTTTTTAGGAGCCCTCAGGATCTACAGGCCATGGCTTGGGAACTAATATAGTAGCAGGAGTAACAGCTTGTTCTGTTACACCCCCCATTACTTAGCACTGGTGGGTACCATTCCAGGTCGCGCTTCACAGTGAATGTTCTGATCACTGTCCTACATTCTGATAATCTTTTCATGTGACAGCTTCTAATAAATAATAATGAAATAATGATGTTTTTGAAGTTCTTAATAGAACGGTGGATACATATGTTTTCCCCTTCTGAATAAAGAGGAAATAAACAGCTCCAAAATATATTGATGCAAATTACATGCTTATGACCATCCCCACCCTGATAGTTCACCCCAGTAGTTCCTGCCTATGGGCCCTCAACCACAAGTAGCTCTTGCTTCTGTAAAGGTTGGACACCCCTGGTATATTAGATGTATAGGAGATGTTAATTGCATAGGTGGACCAAATGTAAAGCTCACATACGGCTCTTACAGGCACTGAAAACACACTTCCAAGTTAAACCTTACTTAATTGTGTGCTTTCCTATCCATAAGATGCATACAAGACATGAGCAGAATAATTGTACATCTTATATACAAACTGTGCACTTACTTGTGGAAGAAGTACATTTGGTACATGTACACTAATATACAAATAAAAACTCACATCGAAGTCAGCACTGGCTTGGATGTCACTTTTCAGGATACGTAAATTGCATATATGTGCGAATGTACAACTCCCATACCTATACAAACTCACATCACAGTCAAACCTGACTTTAATGTGAATTTTTATACATATAGGAGGTACTTGGTAAATGTGCATATATGCCTTACACACACAGCCCATACACCTAAAAACCAAACATTCATACACGTTACATCACACACCCATAAGACACACAAACATATGACAAACACACTTACAACAAACACTCACTCATGCCACATGCTCTTACGCTACATACTCTTACCACAAACACAATATTAAAACACTTGCACTTATGACACACACTTATAACACACACACTAATGACACATGCTCTTACGCTACATACTCTTACCACAAACACAATATTAAAACACTTGCACTTATGACACACACTTAAAACACACACACTTATGACACATACTCTTACACCACATTCTTTTACACCACATGCTCTTTTGAAACACACTCTTGCATGATACACGCTTACACCACATGCTCTAAGACACCTAACTTATGACACATGCTCTTATGAAACTTTCTGTTATGAAACACACATGCAAAACTCACACAGCACTTACACGTATGACACATGCTCTTATGGCACAAGCTCTTATGACATGCACACTTACATCACACACATTTACCACACATGTTCTTACAACACAAATACAACACACATACTCTTACATTACATGCTCTTATACCACATGCTCTTGCATCAATTGTTCTTATGACACCCATTTACAACACACACCCTTATGACAAAATCGCAAGACACAATCTTAGCACACATGCTCTTCTGGCACATGCTTCTATGGCACATGCTCGTTCACCACATGCTCTTATGACACATGCTTTTATGGAACACACGCTTAATACACACACACTTATGACTCACACACGTACATCAGTTGCTCTTACACCACACACACTTACAACAACTACACACAACACACACTACTAAAACACACACACTTATAACATACACTATTTCAACACACACTCTTATGAAACATTCTCTTATGAGACACGCTCTTATGATATAAAAACGTTCAACACACACACACTTAAGACCCATACACTTACGACACATGCTGTTACTTATGACACATACTCTTATGACACACACTCATGCAACATATGCTTTTACAGCACACACTCTTAAAGCACATGCTCTTACAACATCCCCTATTACAACACACACTCAGAATCAATGTACACCTTCTATACTAACTGTACATGTACGTTTGGGAGATGTAAATATTTGTACATGTACATTAATATATGTATAAAAACACACATTAAAACCTGGACAGACTTTGATGTCAGTTGTCAGGAGATGTAAATTAGGTACCTGTGTGAACTGCACAACTCTTGTACGCCTCCTATGTGAATTAAATCTCACATTTATAACAAACTGACTTTAATGTGAGTTTTCATATGTACAGGATTCGTAATGGACATGTGCACTTTATGACTTTACATTCAACACTTATACATTACTCATATGTATGGTTCAAGAGAGGTGTAGTCACTGTTGTGGGTTGTTTTACTTTTAGGAGAAGAAAGTGAATAATTAATCTGGGTAGGAAAGTTTCTTGGATAATTGGGATGGTGATTGTTTGCAAGGTCTATGTGAACTTTTGCTCAACTACGTGGTGAGACTGGATTCCACTTGCTGCCCTGAGATGCTGAAAACAGTCCACAGTTCGGAAGGGACTAGAACTTGGAGGCAGGAAGGAACACTGGGGACATTCTAAACTGTCTTGCATCTTAGCCTCTCAACTAACAGGTCCTGTTTGCTTGCTTGGGATGTCAGACTAGGGCCCGATTTTTAAAGAGAAAGACATTAGAGATCAGTTTGTTTGAAGACTTAAATCTACAGGAGAATTTGGCTAACCGTGGCACAGTGGCTGGAAGGAAGCACATTGAGAGTGCAGAGTAAATGATTGGCATTCTTATCTGAAGTTGTAAGTCAAATAGTATACCAGGTGAATTGTGTGCATTTAAAGACCAAGTAGAGATCCGTTAGTCCATATATTCATAAAAGAAAAAGAAAAAGCTCCAAGCACCATTACATGGAAAATGTGTAATCTGAAAAGGCATCACTCCCCCAGCTCTTCCGAGGAGTAGCACAGTTCATTAAAAGGGCAGTCGGAGGAAGGTACCAGTGGCAAAGGATATAAACAGGAAAGATATGGATACTCATCGTCCATGTTTCACCTGATCCATTCTGCAGTTCTCAGAATTGATAGAAGAAAAGTCTGTGTTTTTTTTTTATCCCATTCCCATTTCCCTCAGGGATGTTTGGGATACAGCTGTCAGTAGTGATCTGAAAACTTAAAATCAGCTACGGTTCAGTAGCTGCTGTGGATCTTGGCTTTTTCTGAACCTGACATGCCATACACTCACACGCCAGACACTTACAAACCAAACACTCAGATGCCTTGCGCCACGCACATTTATGATACACACATTTATGAAACACACACTTATGACACAAACACACACTTACGACGCACACTTATACCCCATGCTCTTTCACAACACACTCTTAAAAGACACATGCTTACGATACATGCTTATGGCACACATTTCTGACACACACACTTATGACACAAGCACTTATGGCACATGCAGTTATCATTCACACCATTATGCCACATAATCTCATATGACATACTCTCACAACAGCCACTCTTAGACCACACATTCTTATGACATACCCTGTTACTAAACACACTTACAACACACAAACTAAGGACACACACTCTTACAAGACATGCTCTTATGATAGAGACACTTACGACATGTGCTCTTACAACACACACTCTTATAAAACACATTTACAACACATTCTCTTACGACACACTCTTATGACACACATGCTTACAACACAAGCTTATGGCACACATGCTTACGATACTCATGACACACTTATGACAAGCATTGTTATGATACACTCTTACAGCACACTTATGACGCACACTTACGAATCCAGCTCCTGCAACCCAAAGTTCTTACAACATATGTTCTTATGACACACACCTAAGGCACATGCTCTTATGACACATACTGTTAAACTACACACTCTTCTGCACATACTTAGGACACATGATGTTACAACACCCGCTCTTACACACCACACACTTATGGCACACACAGATGACACAGTTTTACATTGTGCACTTATGACACACACTTACGAAACATGCTCCTACACCACATGCTCTTACACCACCTGTTCTTACGACACACACACACCTAAGGCACATGCTCTTATGATACATACTGTTAAACTACACACTCTTCCGCACATACTTAGGACACATGCTCTTACAACACCCGCTCTTATACACCACACACTTATGGCACACACAGAGGACACAGTTTTACAATGCGCACTTATGACACACTCTCTTAAAACACACACCCTTATGACACACACTCTTTTACTCTTGTGACACACACTCATACAACAAACAATTTTATGACACATGCTCTTAGTGTTAATTTCTCTAACAATTTCTTCTTGTCTTAATAAAGGAGTGGTTTGTTGAAGGGGATGAAATGTGTGGCAGCTTTCTTACGTTTTCTTTTCTTCTTGTCCATGCTTGGTGAAAGTAATACTATTTTAGAAAATTTTAAGCCATGAAATAAATTGCACTTTTGCTTATGCACTTTACGAGAACGTGTGCCCGGGCATTGCTTTCAAAACCAACTGATGTTGACACCAATCAGTCTTGGCATCTAGATTTGGTTTTAATGTTTTATTGAAAAAAAATATATATATATATATCATATAGTTAGAATCGGCTCGAGCCATTCGTGCCTGCATGGAGATGACTTGCAAGTCAAATTGAGCCAGGTCAGTAAATGTCTGATTCGGCACAAATCGGTTTGAGACAATTGGAGCAATAGTTCAATATGGCTCATATTGGGTCAAACCCTTTTACAATCTTGAAAAGTTTAAGAAATAATTAGGCTGATTCGCCCTAAAAGGTTTGGCACAAATAAAGAGATGCGCTTGCTCATTTCATCACTTGTGCGAACAAAAACCTCTGTAGTGCTCTCAATGGCGTCACAATGTGCGCATCCCATATGCAAAGGTGCAGATGTCCTCTTTCACCGCCGTTGAGCATTTGCCTCAATAAGAGGGTGTTTCTGCCTATGTCAAAGCTGATCCTGAAACCATAAACAGAATGTTCTTTGAAATATGCAGAAAATAGGGACATTGTTCTATGCCTATTTGGAATAAGTACAGAAAATTCCCAATGCATGAAAGGGTTATTGGCAACCATTTAATGCATTTTCATTTTAATGGAACAGCAGCGGTATGAACCACTGCTGTCCCACTTTCATTTCTACCCCTCAAACAGGGATAGAAATGCATATTTCTTTTGAACATTTTGCAATGATGGCCCCTTAATGTGTCCGTCACTGTGAAATGTGCTCCCAGCACCCACGTGGGCAGTGGAAAGCTGTCATACAATTAGTGGTGGGAGCGCATTTCTGACACTTAATTTCTGCACAAGGGTTGGCCAATGCCTCATTTGTGATGCTGAACAGGGCACTTTGTGGATAAACCAATTTGCACATCTCTAAAATTAATGCAAATGAAAAAAGTGCATACTTTGCACTTTTTGAATTGCGTTCCTTTTTTATGTCCCTGTTGCATCATTTCCTTGGCCACAAGTAACACTGCATTCTAGGATAGGGATTTAGTTCCGTAGAATTCAGTATTACCAAAGAGTTGCGGACAAGCCGAGACAAACCATCAAATTCTCTGATCTATACGAGTGGCTCAAAATGTGGTTAATCGTTTACAAACCTTTTTGAGCATCAGCTCTAAGTGGCACAAATCCTTCGATCCGAGTTGAAGATGCATAGTTTCAATAGGGTTGAATCTTTTCTCGAAACGGTTCGGCCATCCCATATATAACAGAAATATATTTGTGAGTGTGTGCACATATATATAATGTAGTTCTATTTGCTTGTACCGTGTTAGCCAAGGGTTACAAGAAGTGTTGATTCAAAAGTAAATTACAGGTCCATCCCTTAATTAGTCTAACAGTCATTTATTTGAAAGAATTTCAGATGCAATGAAGCATTAGCAGGGCTGGACTGGGAACCAAAAGTGGCCCTGGAATTCTTTTTCAAAGTGGCCCCATATTTCATTGACAGAGCGAGCATAGCGCGTGAGCCCAACCCTTCTATGAGTGGATTGTGAGTATCCCCCAAGAAGATGTTGAATCAAATGAGTCCAAATTAGTGCATTTAAACCATGTTTTAATCATATATGGATTTTAAAAAATCATGTTTTAAATAAGTTCATGATCTCGCAAAGTATATCTTCAATGATAGATGGACACACCATGAGTGCAATATTAGTCTCAACAAACTTAAGAAACATATCAAATAAAGCAAGCACAACAATACCAGGACGCGAAAGGGGACAGGACAGCGTTAGGGGAGCAGTGGTAAGTGGGGACATGGGAGGGAATAGGCAGGTAGGCAGCGAATGGTCTGGGAAGTGGAGGGGGTCAGGGAGAGGAGAGGGTGATGAGTCATGGGAGTTCTGCATAGTACCCCCAGGTAATGAAAGCGGGGAGGCCTGGGAAATATTGGTGGGCACTGGTGGTGTCCCCCAGAGAGTTAGCAGGGGGCATAGGTGTGTGGGGGAACAGGGAAAGGAGGGAGATCCTTTTTCCAACTCCCGTTGCACAAACATTTAAGCACAATGGATCTTTTTGCACCCATCACTTAGAAACGAATGGGAGACCATGCTTAGAGGGGCCCCAAAACACACATTGGGCCCCCATGACATACAGGAGCCACTCAGAATGCACAGACTCCCTCACAACATGCAAAGGGCTGCCAGCACATAAAGGGGCCCCTCAGCACAAAAAGGGTCTCAGCACACACACAGGGACCTCTTGGCACAAATTGGGACCCTTAGCACAAGCAGTGTACCATCTCATATACTGTGCATATTCAGGCTACACAGCACAACAAAGGCCTCTTCTGCCCGTAAGAGAGCTGATCAGCACACATGCAGGACCTCTAAGCACACGCATGGCACCTACAGCACTTTACAGTGGCTCACAGCAGGGTGTGCCTCATTGCACCCCTCCCCCATAGCACATACAGTGCCAAACTCCACAAAAAGGGCCCCTTAGCAGCTACCTCAGCAGACAGAGACCTTTCAGTAAAGGGGTGAGTGACCCTGTGATCAAAAGAACAACGAGGAAGGATTACACAAATAATAACAAATTGCTCTTTTATTCTCTCTCCCTATCACTCTCTATCTCCCTCTCTCTAATATAGTCCCACCTCTCTTGTTCACTCTCTGTCTACCATTCTCTCCTCTCTCTCTCTACTGCACTCTCTCTTTAACACACTCCCTCTGCCTCTAGCCCACTCTCTGCACCCAGTCTTCTTTATGTATACCTCACTCTCTTCACCACACACTCTACACCAATCATTCTCATCTCACACTCCCTTCCTCTCCTGCACCCTACTTACCTCTCACTCACCCTTGTAGACATTGTGCCACGCACCCTGAATTTATTTTCATCCTCCCAACAATGCACATTCATATGCCCTTTGCTCGCATCACCCTTGTTGTGACACTCCCCTTCCTCCCTGTCTCTCTTACCACCTTGCACAGAGCCCATGATATCATATGATGATAAAGCATTTATAACGTGGCTATACACAACAAGTGTTTCAAGGCACGACGAGGCAAAGGGGGGAACACAGGGAAGACCGAGACAGACAACGATCTTATTACCATCCTATGAACCCTATTTTTTTCTCTCACCCTGTTGACTTTTGAACCTTGAGTCTTTTTCACCATTGCAGGTAAAGCTCTCTTTTACACCTTAGCTCTAACTCGCATACACTCAACAATTCATAAGAAACAGCCAACATATTTCATCTAGTAAACTCACTTGGCGTGTTACAAAAATCAAAGAAATAAAATAAGTCAATAAATGAAGCTAAGTTATATCCACACTACAACATTGATAATAACAACGCCAATTTATCATTTCCAATTGCAAACGCTGGATATTCAGAGCCCAAACATACGATGTCCAAAAGCATTTGATAGAATGCTAGAATGACAGTGGATGGACATAAACCAGAATATAACCAGAACACACAACGACTCAGGAACATGTTGCACATCTCAAACACAGCAGACAGAGCAAAGCAAAGCAGAATTGCAGCTCTCTCAAGGCAATGAAGGGCCCGGTAGCATACCTCGCTCTGACCAGGAAGGCTTGCATTGAAATTGATTCCTTCCCTAATGCCACCCAACCTTCACTCGAAAGGAGATCAAATGTAGGCTGTCAGTACTTGTACTCAAGCAGTGGGGGGCCAGAAGACTCTTTCATCCATTCGTGCCAAGTCGTGGATCATGTATTCAGCGAGGTTTAGTGCAATGCCATGCTAGGGCACTCAGTGAGAATATGTCTTGCGGCTTCCAAACAGTTGGGATGTTTAAAGGCCCCGCAAAACCTTTCACACCGCATCACTTTTAGAGCAGGGCCAGAATTTGCCAAAACAGGCAGACGACGTAATGAAAATAACAGTATAAATCTGCGGGGATTTCCCGAGGGGCAGACATCAGTAACGCTGTGGCTGGCACACCTGTAGTATAAGCATGTATGGAACGTGATGGTGAGATTTAAGCCCCTGTAAACGTATGTAATTATTTCTCTTGTCCCAGTCCCGTCGTTTAATTTTAAATTCTTTGCAAAGCTTCAGCCCTTCGGGTAACTCAAGTATCGCTTTGGAGACTGTCACTTCGTTTGAATAGCTCCAGAATGTATTGTACATGGTATGGTGTATGTTTTCCTGCTCTCCACATATCTAATGCCAGTAGTCCCAGAGCCTGTCTGGCCCGCATGGCTCTCAGATAGATGTCACACACAGAGCTGTTTGCAACTGCAACAGGTATGAGGTGCCAAATAGCCAGCTCTGCTACTGACAGTAAAAGCAGCGCCATGTGATCTAATCAGTGCCACCAGGCGCTAGTCATGATGAGGCAGGGAGGTAATACCGCATTGAAAAGAGACAGAGAGCAACACCTCTTCAAGAGGGAATTGCAAAGAGCGCGCCCGAACAACTGACCCCCCAGAGAGACCGTATCCTGTGCAGATTTAGCCATTTGTTTAGATATGTCCTGCACAACATGAGTTCATATTATTATTCACAAGCTTATGCACTTTCTAAGGTGAGTTTCGCACATGGAATGAGTGAACATCCGTCAGGCACATCCATAGTTCAAATCATTCTCTCTCTTCAGAGGTCACTGCAAAAAACCGGGATGGGGCCAAGGACAGTGACCTCAGTGGATGAAACAGGTGGGCTGTTTATACAGCGTCTCCAAGGGGCCACAAACTAATAAGAGAAGGGGCACCACTTAGTAACTTAGTATTCAGCAGTTTGTGTTAACAGCCTTGTTGGCCGTTTTCAACTCTTGCCCTTGTACAGCCGGTATCCCCAACATTCTGGCTACAAAACCTGCTCTGTATAAGCGAGTCCACAAGTAAAAGACGAACAGAATGGTCAAGTGCCTTTCACCTTTAATAAAGCGCTTCGTTCTTATTCTGGTCAGCATTTCACGTGCTGACAATTTTGCAAAATAAGTGGGATGAGGCCCCGGGCATACATGTATGTGCTCAGGATCACACAATTTAGGTGATGTGGATAATCCAGTAATGGTTTCTAGGCTCCATATTCCAGATCACTTTCAAGCAAGAGTCCTAAAAGGCAGAAGAGCTTGGTCCGATGCCCAGCCTAAGGAAGATGGTACAGGGTGCCATTAATATTTCAGAATTTGAATTCCGACCCTGATTTGACCCAGAAAGGGTGAACCTTGACTGGATGAAGGCTAAAAGCGCTTCATCCCTTTGCCTGCTTCCTGAATGCTCTCCCAGTAAGGCACGGACGCTCCGGGGTGCTCTGGACCTTCAACTGGTCACGTTTCACACTGCTGGCCGGATTTCAAATCTATCCTGTGATGGAGTAGCCAGTCCCCTTTCAGAGAGTGAGTCTACAGTGACTGGAATTTAACAGAGGGGCAGGCCAGGACCAGGGGAGTTGTTTACTCGAGGAACGAGATCCTCGAGCAAAAGTAAGATCACACGAGACGATACAGTTCCTTCAATGATAGTGATATCATCGCAACATGCAGTGTCTTGCTTCTTACCTGAAAATCGATCTATCTTGTGGCTTTCTAGGCAGGCGCAGGCCTCATGCAACCTGGGCCAGCTGCCTGCTAATGTGTGCACAGTGCACTGTGCGCGTAGCCTGGGCTGCAGCAGGGCACATGCAGTTCATATCCGGTGCCCAGCCCAGGAGGCCGTGCGCCGGCGCGGGCCCAGCCCAGCTGCTGGGAAGTAAAAAAAGATGACGGTACCTGCCTCATCAGTGGTTGCAGCCCATTCAAGGCAAACCACCCATGCGGTGCTCAGGCGAAATAACGCGATGTGTATCCTTCCGCTCAAAAAAGAGCCCCTACAGGCCAGAGGCCTACCGGGGGATGTCCCGGTGTCCCGGTGGGGCAGTCCAGCCCTGAGCATTAGTAACAAATTACAGCTTAAAAAGCCCCTTCGGGGATTCCCTATTGCCTTATCTGTGTCTCTCTGTGTACTGGATTTGTAGCTTGCTCTGACGGGCATGCATTACAGAAGTTGTGTCCCCCCTCACACACACATTACAGTTTTCAAGGTTTGAATGGTACACTGTGTTGAGTAGGGTAGGGGTGAGTGGAACTAAAGAGAAGGGAAGGGAGAGGAAAGCACAGACACACACTGTTAGAGTGCTCTCAGGAAGACATGGCAGGATGGGATAGCATCAGTCATGTTAGGTGCAATCCAGCAGAAGTCAGTATATCTCAGACGGGTCTCTCTGCAGGATCAGTGGTAGCGCAATTATCCTCCTTATTGTAGTTGGTTATTTATAAGAGACTTAATACCCAGAGGTTTCTAAGCGTGGACCGGGGATAGAACCTGTGTTGCACCACGTCATCTTACTTCCACAGCGAGCATGTTGCCCCTGAGCTATCCTGCCGAGACGCTATCAGGCATGACCTCCAGAAGGCTGCTATGGAGAAGGCACAACCAGTCATGTGTTGAGCCATTGGCTTGTGGAGCCCGGTGTGAGAAGTTTGCGTCAAATACCATATCAAGATTGTGTTTCATCACAATTATGAGGAAAGGGCAATGTCTGGCATGAGACAGGGCCTCTAGAGTAAGACAAAGTTACTCATCGTAATTTCGTTGTGTGTTGACTCTGTAGTAATTTAATTGCTACAACCGAGATCTAGCAATCCCCGCAATGCAACTCAAAGTTGGCCCTCAAGCGCATCAATCTACCAGTTGGAGACGTCAATATGCTCCTTTGGTGGGCAGGAAAAGACTTTCAGCTGTTCAATTTATACAAGGTAAGTCTGATTAAACAGAGCCGGAATGCATCATAAATGACATTTTGAAATGTAAAAGGAAACTTAAGAAAACTTTAAAAACAAAATCACAAAGATATTGCTGAATAATGTGTGTATCACCTGCCAAAACAAAGGACTGTGAAAGGAGAAGAAAGGAAAGACATGCATATGTTGATGTAAACTAGAGGAAAGAAAGAAGGTGACTTACGGCCCATGTGGAAAAGACTTCTGTTAAACGTAAACAGCTCGCCCTCGAAACATGGAACTGTAAAGTCTGTATACTTCCAATTACATAAAGTTATGTTCCGTTATTGATGCTTCATAAAGTGCAACGCTCTCCAAATTTCCCTTAACTCACAAAGCACTCCATAGGCTGGACCCCAGTTACCAGAAAAATCACCTTTTCAGGCGCACCTCCTGCTGTCCTGATTGCGCGAGAATGCAGTATTCAGGCCCGTCCGTAGGGCAGGGCCGCCTGGGCAACTGCCCAGGGTGACATTAGCCCCCTGCCACACCAGCTCGGGGGAGTCTTTCAAGGTTTCCCCTGAGATGGCTTGGTAGGAGAAGGCGCGACAGGCACCCTATTGAAATGAAATGCGCCCAACTCTGCGGGGAGTATTCAATAACAACAGGGCACTGATGCTTTCTCATCGGCGCCTATTGAAACATTTGGTGACCCCCCACATGACCAAGGGAGGGGGCACCACATTTTATTTTGCAAACTGGGGCGTTGCCGCCTTTAAGGTATTCTCTCACTCTCCCTCAACAGCTTCAATACAAGGCGATGGCCATATCCGTTGCTGTCTTAGCTGCCAAACACTGCAATGCCCTCTCGGAAGGATTAAGACTGAGGATAGAAATGATGTCTTTTTGAAAGAGAATTAAACCTCTTCTCTTCTGGCTCGCCCTTAGCAGCTCCATGGATTCGCTGGCTAGTAGGCTAAGCCTGGCGTTGCCCTCTTGAGCGTGTTCTCTTCTCTTTTAGACAGCGCATCAATGCCCACGGGTGGCCGACGCTCTAAAAATGGAATGGAAAACAATGCCGCCATTTTGGTGCTAGCATGCAAATTGAATGACACAGAGAGGGGTTGCAAAGGTTGCAACACTTTACTCCTGCTAGCATAAAAATACACTTTTAGATGTTTTCAGAAAAAATGGCATGGGGGGGGAAGTGGTCCGAGTGCGAAAGCCATATCATTCCATTCCAGAGCACATAGGAAGAAGAGTGCTCTAACGCCTGAGCTGGACCATCTCTGTTTGCAACCATCAAAAGAAAAGTGTCAGAAGAGTAGAACATTTATTTGAAGCAACCGTCAGTAGAGAGTAAAGGAGAAAACCTCATTCAGAATTAGGAATTTGTTTTCTAGAACATTTATTTTTTCGTGCGGGAAAGATTCACTTTGTTAGATAAGTGTAAATAGATGTGTCGCTGTACAGCAAATCAAAGATGGCCGCCAGAAGCCCCCAAACAACAGAAGCGAGTGGCTCAGAATGTCCTGGAAAAGCCGAGGCTAAAAGAAAACTCTCCGCGAATTTAGTGAGGTCTGCACATTCTCAACCTGATCCTATAAACTGGGCACTTTCCAGAAACTTGATCAGATGGATTAATTACACGGCTGTTTAAAAAATGAGAGGCACTTAACCCAACTCATTATCAAAGGATCTGTGTCAGCATCAGTAGGAGCAGGCACTCCTTCATTCTTATTAATTAAAAAAACAGGGAATTTCTGGCCATCAATAACAGTTAACACAAAAGGCAGGTTGGGCTCCAGCCTAACCGCTGCATCACTGACTGCTTAACCTTTCAAACACTGATCTGCCATCAGTGAAATCTACTCAGCAGAGAAGCGACTGCCATTCTTGATATCTGTTGAAAGGATATCTCGACCATAGATAGCTTCTTGATCTGATTTACAAACTGGCATAGAAAGGAACAGACTGATATTACCATAACATGAATGCGATTATCCATCAATAGGATGCAAATGGTGTCTTTGAACATGCAGGAGAAGTAGGCAGGGTTGCAGTCTGAGCACAACACATCTACATCCAATCCGAAATTTCATTTATTTTCTTTGAACGCCTTTAAACCTTTCGTTTTATCCCCTGCTTTGGCTTTTAAGTCAAGCTTTGGTTATTTCTCGAATCAGCACCGTGAATTCTGCTCTTGTTGGTTTCTATAAGTCCACTCTCGCACCACCCCTGCATGAAGGCAGTTCTCCAAGTGGCGGCCATGTCGGTTGGCTTTAGAAGGCTAGGAAGTTTGATCATGCAGGGGTTATCCTCAAACAAATTCACTGGCTCCCATAAGGAGCCAGGTTAACGCTTACACTAGCCTGAATGGCCCATGAGGATGTCCATGGCCCAAGTGACAAAGACATTGGGCAAAAATATCATAGATTCATCACCAGGGCCAAAATTGCCCTGGTGCAAAATGCGTTGAAAGAATAGGTTATTGCCCAAGAGAAAATTGTGCTTGCAGCACACAAAAATGCACTTGCCATGGTGCACATGTTTTCCAATATGTCTCCAATGTTTTTGGCACTTGGGCAAACGTTGCCCTAGAACTAAAACCGTGCAACTTTGCACCTGCACTGGTGCAACATTTCTGTAATCTGGCCCCATGTGCTTACACAAAGATTTTTGGCCTCTAGCCTGGTGGTTGCAAGCGGAACGAGGGTCCCGTGAAGCCTTCTGTTGGAGGAGTCAAGGTTCTGCCACTCTCCTTCGTTGAAGGACCCTTTCTCGGTGGCACCAGTTTCTTGCTGAAATGTACTAAACACTGCATTTGGCAGGAACCTGTACTTGTCAGGTTTTTAAAATCCTGGATGGCCTTGCTTTGGGAAAGACCTTTTATTCCAGTTATGGGTCCATATGACTAAAAACAATGCAGTCACGTTTTAATGTTTTCAGCCCAAGTAGATAGGGATTGTGTAAATGATATTGTTTTTTGCTGTTCTTAATCCCTTGTAATTCAATTGTATGTCTTTTGTAATATGTCTTTGTAATTGTGTATACAGCACTCTCACACACTTCACACACATAGTTACAGGTCAGAGCGAAGCAAGGACCTCAACAGAGGCCCGGGCATTACCTGAAGTGGTAATGCCCCACCCCACCCCTGCGAGGGGTGCATTGCTATATGTTCCCCGGCCCATAAGACCAGTGTGCTGAAAGCATTTTTTTTCTGTTCCGAAACGCTCTGGCGTTTCAGAATAGACAAAGAAAATTTTTTAAAAAAGGCCGCCTAGAAAGGAAAAATGAAGTCAGTTTTTCCCTTTCCATGGCTGCCAGTGAAAACAATAAAAAAAGTTTTTGTTTTTTAATTTTATTTATTTCCTTTACCTTCTGTCACCTTACTGCCTGTATTCAGTTCCCCTCTGTTACTTCTTAAAGATTTATTTAGGAAATTATGGGTGAATAAGTATCACCTTGTGCATTTGAGATATTGTATTATGTTCTATTGCTTCTGTAAAGTTCTAAATGTATAAATAAAGTTTTGGAAAAAAAAGTAAACAAACACAATGGCCACCATGGAAAGGGAGAAGGGACTACACGTAGTCCCTTCTCCCTTTCCATGACGGACATTCAAAAATAAAAAGGAAAAAAGGAAACAAACAAATGGCTGCCATGGAAATGAGAGAAGGGACTAAGTGTAGTTCCTTCTTCCTTTCCATGGCGGCCTGTTGCAGATCGGGAGCAGACGTGCTGGAGACAGAAGTATTTCCAGTGCGTTCGATTCCAAAAAGCATGTATGTGTGGGGGTAAGGGAAGGAAGGGAAATGTGGGGAAGAGGAGAGGGGGAGGAGGGTGGATTAGAAGACTTTCCTCATTGCCCAGCGAGGGGAGATGGCGGCCACCAGCCCTGAGGAGGCTCAAGGCGGTGGGATTACCCTCTGGTAACGCCTGCATTCTGAGCTTCCCGATTGGCTGGAAGGCCACCACAACCCCCTCGCTGGGTACAAATATATAAGAGGGCCTTCTAGCTCAGAGGTAGTACTGTGTAACACATATGCAAAGCCCTTTCTATGTGCAAATGATGAAGTGGGTATTCTAGCTAATGGTCTTGAAGACTGGGCTTCAGGAAACAGATCCATTCCATGTTTTCACATTATTCATACAAAATATATTTCAATACAGTGGCTCTAAAAGGGCGCTATTTACATAGCCACTGGTTACACTGAAACGTGGTGTGCATGGGGCTCCAGAGGATTGTACTTGGCGAATCCTGTAAATCTAGCCTCTACTCAAAGAGGTATGTTAGTTTTATTTAATTTCTATAGTGCCTACACCTAAACACTTTGTAACATTTAATGAGGCAGTAAGATTTTAAGAAAAGGTGACAACATTACAACACATCAAAGAAAAGAATGAGAAAAAACAAAGAAAACCAAGCAGGAAGAAAATGAAATGATGATGCACAAACCAGTTCATGAAAGTCCAGCTACTCTGCAAATTGCAGGACAACATGAGGCCGTCCCACCCTAACCACAAAATGGTGGGAGGCCGAGTCTAATATGAAAAATAGTCACAAAAAGGAAACATGCACAGCCGATCTCACTCCGCTTCCAAGACATTCTACTGTCAAGGGTTTTGAACCATGTTGAATTATAAGACGGGGTAGATTTGGGGATGAGCTGTCGCCGCCCATCATTCTATCCCGGAACAAAACTGAATCAATAGACTGGGTAGATGTGGGTATGAGCTGTCGCCGCCCACATTCATGCCAGAATCCAGGAGAACCGCGCAGTTTGCGCACACCAAAATGGTCACCTAATCTGCCACCCACCAGTGCAAAGAAAGATGGTTCTGTTCAAAATCCGTTTTTATTGATGTCAAAAAGTTCCTAAAATCATGGGCACAAGACCACTCTAAAGATAAAACCTTCTTGTGGGGGGTTCCACATCACTACTCTACTGTAAGGATGCCATCAAGACAATGTTAAGTAAGGATCCTATACTATCAAGCAAAAGACCACTCTATTGAAATGCATTAATTCAAGACAGATCCCAAAAATGAGTGCAGTACCAGCTTTGTCCACAAACCAGCGCTACGGGTCTAAACTCTGACAGGAGAACTGCTACTTCAGAAGCTAATCAGCCTCCTGAGACAGCTGGAAACCTTCAAAGGACCGCTGGTTAATTAAAACTCTTAACCACCTGCTGTTCCCAGAGACAATCTGATTGCATTAACAGGCCAAGAGGCTGGGAAAACCTCTCACCTCAGAGACCCACACAACAGCCCAGGAGATCACATGGACATGCTAACCAAATGCAGAGTGGCCCCCTGGCCTGCTGACCTCAGCAAACACATCAGACTCTCTCCCTTGAATGGGGAATGTTGATTTTCAGTGTGGACTGTAAACAGAGCCCTGCCTGGGAGAGGAGAAACATGTGGTACTCCCAAGTTTCTGGGGGAGGGGACCCAGACACTTTTGTGGAATCATATTG
Source organism: Ambystoma mexicanum (assembly GCF_040938575.1). Taxonomy (NCBI): domain Eukaryota; kingdom Metazoa; phylum Chordata; class Amphibia; order Caudata; family Ambystomatidae; genus Ambystoma; species Ambystoma mexicanum. The sequence goes on from NC_090931.1 coordinate 151,788,453, forward strand.
CAGTAAATATATGTTTAAGTTAAATGCTTCTAAAATATTGTATTAAGCTTACAAAAATGTGCAGTTTGGAGAACCTCAATCTTAGAAATGTACCCACAATTCAAGACTTGATTCAACTTTGTACCATGTTCTGAGGCAAAACCCCGCTATTTATTGATATTACAGACACCGGGTTTATGTTAGAAACCTAGTAAATTACTGGAATGTGTGTAGAAGGAGGGTGTACATTTGTGTAATTTTTGATACAGATTTAACATTGGTAAACCAATTAAAAACGAAATTAAGTTGTCATTTTTTAATGCAAGCCCCCAGGAAGATCAGAGTCGGACAAGCATGGACCATTAGGAATCTGTAATATGTACATGTAATTTCAACAAATTGTGTATCTAGGAAATATGTATTTGGATCAGAAATAGATTTGTGTGCACATTGACAAGGGGAGTGTCTGTCTGTATGCCATAAAGATGACACCTCATGACTCACTCTGACACACAACTCTGTTCTCCAGTGAGAGCACAGAAAACTCTGCAACCTATCAGAACCCTTAGTGGGTTGGACATGCAGAATTAGCCGACGCACCCACTTTCTAAACACGTAAAAAGAGCCACTGGAAGCCAGATAGGACTTTCTTTTTCACTTTCTGCGGAGCATTTTGACTTCAGACTTCAAATCCATCAATCCCCAGAGACCAGAAATTAACACCAGGATTTGTAGCAGAGAGGCCTGAATCCACAAGCTGAATCCTTTTTCAGCAGGCCTCCAAATCATTTGCAAACTATTCAATTTTTGCCAAGAACTTTTGTCAGAACCAGAGACCAGACCGCTGTGCAGTGCCGAGAACTTTTGTCAGAACCAGAGATACAGATCGCTGTGCAGTGCCACTAGCAGAGCTGACCCAGAAGGTAGAATTATCCAGTGAGCAGAACCAGGCCGAAACCATCCGTGGCGAGGGAACCGCAGTCCAATCCTGACTGATCCGTGGCAAAGTCGCATTCCTGTCCAAAATATAGTGTGAGTACCGCCAGAACTGTGCAAAACCCAATTTCTTAGTTTAAAATAATCTAATCCAAACCATTTTAACCTATTAGAACTGCCTCCTACAATCGTGTCATTCTGTCATCTTTAAACCTGAAAACTGTCATCTGTCATTCTGAGCTTTCGAATTTCAAATCCGAAAAACTACCTTTACTAAATAGACCGTATCTCCGGAATCGTTTGTGATAGAAGCGAGACTTAACTTTTATTCTGAAGCTGAGATTCTGGGCTTTCCAACAAGCTCTAAACCGACTTGATACTCCTCATACTCCCTCGATTTGCCACGATTTGACATTTTGCTTAATTTCAGCCACGTGTAAAAAGATTTGTCCTTGCTTTCCTTTGCTGAAATTCGTTTGCAACCTGACAATCATTCATAGAGCATTGCTAAAGTGAACCTGAACTAATACAAAGTAGCTGTCACCCACCCTGAACCTCTAGAGGGAATTAAAATCATTTTAGCATATTTTTCACTTCTTTGCATACCACATCAAAGTATATTGCCTGTGTTTAAAACTCCTACCTGTTTTCCTCTAAGCTTGCTAGGGGGGAACTGAATTATATATGATTGCATTCCTGAGAACTGTGTGCTTTCCTTCCATCTCTTTACCTTGCATAAAGGGGTGGGGGGGTGAATTGTCAAAGAAAAGTGATTACATTGTCTTTTGTTGAAGTAATATCAAGTTTATTTCTGTACTGCATTTTCATTCATCATTGCATTGTCCTTGAAGCCATAAAAGCATTCTCAGCTACTTTATCCTCTCTATATCACTTCTAAGCCATCAAAAAGAGTGTACCACTGTAACATTATCCATTGTTGATCACTATCATCCTCACAAGTGTGCTATCAAATATGAATTTACTATAAAAGTGTGATATATATATATATTGTTTAATTTTCAAATAAACCTTTTAATTTGCAAAACAAACCTACTTCTTGGCTCAGTGGGGTCAGGGGGATTCTAAGAGAGGGGTGTTATATAAGGGTTGTTATCCAGAGTAAACGAACTGGACATAAAAATACATCAATAAGGGCTTCCATCAGCATCCCAGAATAGGCATTGACTTAGCCGTAGTGTTGAATTGAAGTCGCTTACAAAGTGGGGGCTCGGAGCCGGGATATTCTGGGTTAGACTTACCACTTGTAGAGCTTAATACAGTGTGCCAACTGACCGGATACACATATCGGATTAGATCACCACGCTGTATTACGCTGTAAAGCACTCCTCAAAGGAACGCTCTAAGGAAACAGTCTGTTTTGCAAAATAAAATACAAACTTCTGTAAGTCAGGAAGGAACTCAAATTCTAGAATGACGACACTGGTAGACATCAAAATAGCCAGAGAGCACTTCTTACATAAGCTATTTGTGAGAGGTGAATGGACTGAGCAGGGCCAGGATGCGTGGTTGCAGGCAATCACACAACAGGTCACTGCAACTGGGTTAGATATCTGGCGAGATCAGGGTCCCTTACATATGACCCTGAGTGAACTATACATGGCTCCTAAAGCTAAAGATGAACACGACAAGATGGTTAGGATAGCGGCATATTTGTATCTATATATGGGAGCCATGCAGGACAAATGTGCTGAAGGCCATGATCTGGCAAATAGGCAACAGATCGCGTTAGAGAAGGCCCAATCTGACCTGGTCTCTTCTGACCAGAGGATGCACAGAAGCCAGGAGTCAGAAAATGAGAGCAGACAGTATCTCATTAAAATCAAAGAGGACATGTGTATCCTGCAACAGGAAAAGTCTGACCAGGATACCAGATTTCTGGCCTTGTACCAAGAAGGTTTGGACTCCCTACTGCAGAACTAGAAAAAGCTGGAGCAACAATTAGATTTCAATAGGGCATGTGCTGAGCAGGTAGTTACCCTGCAAAGCCACCTAGATAGGGAAAAGGCAGAGAGCAATAAACTGATCCTGAAAGACCTGGATACCCAGGCAGAGTTAGATCAGGAGCGCCAGATAGCTGGTGCCTTTCAAAGGCAAAGGGACAACCTGGCGGCATAGATGCAGACTCTTAGTCAGGAAAGGGACACCTTAGGCCAGGAAGTCTGCCATTTAAAAAGAAAAACGGAAGAAAATCACTTGTGACCTCCAAAAAGAGCATCAGAACTTTTTAGAGCACATCAGGAGGGTGGAAGAGGCTCTGGCAAGAAAGGAGCAGGCCAGTAGGGATGGGAATCTGCAGCAAAGACTGGCCCAGTACTCCAGGACCAATCAGGAGGCACAGAGAGAGAATGAGGCACAGAGAGAGAATATGCTCCACGAACAGGTAGCCATGCAGGAGAGACTAATAGAGTCTAGTAAGGCCTTAACTGAGGAACTGAAAGCGCAGGCTCTTGCATTGCAACAGGGAGCAGTTGCTGATAGAGATGAGGTTCGCTGGGAAAGGGAAACGCCTGAGCATAACCTCAGGAGCCCTAGTACCAGAGGCCTTCATCTCTCCCAGTCCCTGGACTCTGCCAGCCCCATGTCCCCTGGCGCACATGAGCACAGGGCCACAGGGATGGCAGATTACTATCCAGCCAAAAGGATGGGGCTCATAGGCCAGTACAACCCAGGAATGGATGTGCGGGCATCCGGGTATGGGCACCTAAGTACAGTGCAATTTAGTGGGGAACCCCAGGAGAGTAGGCCCACTAAGGGCATCCTGAAAACCTCTGCCCAGTTAGGTCAGTGGTGGGGTACCCATCCAATCCTGGTAGCAAGGAGGGATCTGAAGACTCCTCTGGGCCTCACAGGACACAGGAGACCAGGTCCCCACATTCTGCCAGCTATTCCCAGGCTCGCAGAATCCGGGAAAACCTGGAAGATCAGACGGGCACCTCTGGGAGCAGTGCTTCTGAATCAGAGGATGAATGGACCAGGGTTACCCGAACCAAAAATGCCAATAAGGTGAAAAGGGCCTTGCTTAAGGACCCCTTAAAACAGATTAAGGCAATCAGGAGTGTCATCACGCCTTACCATAAGAACACCAAGTATTCTGTTTGGGAACACTTGGAGCTCTATGAGCAAATGATGGAGACTTTCCATTTGAAGGGCAGCAGTAGCTGCATCCAGTACGTCAAATGGACATTCTCCCCTCAATACTCCAGTTTCTTTGCGGGGCTGGAGGACCAAAACCATTCAAGATGGTCCACATATAGGGCAGCCATCTTGAAACATTTTTCTGTACATAGAAATCCCCAAGAGGCTCACAAGGCAGCCTACAATTTGCAATGTGGGGAGGATCAGGCCCCACAAGAATTCATGCAAGAATTGAAGCGTGCCTTTGCGCAGACCACCAGAAGGGTGCACACGGACAGCAGAGAATTCATCAACACATTTTTCCATGCTCTTCCCAAGTACATAATGACCCAGCTCGTGAGAGATTTTCACGAGAAAAGATCTTTAGACTGGGCCATTGAGCAAGCCACCCGGATCCATGAGGTGCAGAAGCCCATAGAAAATAAAAGTAATGCGCAGAAAAACCCCAAAACCAACAGCACCCCTGCTGCTGCCAAGGTGGCGGAGGTAAAGGTTGCCCCCGTTTTAGATTTGGAGATGTGGGGACCTAAAAACCTGCCTGCACCAAATAATTCACAGCCCAGAAGGCCCTCGGGCCAGTCACAGACAGGGAGTCAAGGAGGTAGTCCAACAAATGGGGTCCCCGCTCCCCTGACTATGTAAGACCCCGCTACAAGGTAAACCGACCCATCCTGGGTTATGTGTGGACTCTTCCAGCCCAAGAGGGGGGGATCCAGCCAAGCACCTAACCCGGGGAACTTCCCTCCTAACTTCCCACAGGAGGGCAGAAATTCACCAAACCCTGGGCCGAACTTTTTCCCCAGGTATCCACAAGGTTTCCAGCCCCAAACTCATCCATCCTTCTTTCCCCAATTCCCTGAGCCCAGACAACCTAATCCGGGAGAAGGGAGGCCGAGGGTGGAGTGGTACCCAAATCTTCCCAACCCAGGGTATTACCAGAGAAGGGATAGCTACCCTTCCCGGGATCAGCCCAGGGCAGAAAACCGGACCCCGTATCAGCCTGAGCGGGTTTCCCAGTTAGAGCGCCAGGTTCAGAACATGGCACAGGATTTGGGCCGCATGCTGAGGGCCCAACAGAACCCTCAGATGGGCATGCCGGCACAGAATGCCCCAAACTCTGGACCTAGTGCTCCAGAACAATGATGGGGCAGCACCCCGACAACCCACCGGTTCCCAGGGAGGAGGCACAAGGGGAAGAGGGGTGTAAAGCCTTGGAGGAAGCTTCCTTCCCAACTTGTAAAAAGCCCTTGGAAAACCAGGAACCGGAAACAAAATCTCCTACCCAAGGAACAGAGGGGAGGTAGGAGAAACAAAGTACCCAAACAGACCCATTTTGTGGAGGAGGTACAGGTCTTCCAATTTGAGGGAGAGGGATCCTCAGAGGATCCTGGGAAAAGTATTTTCTCCTTCAGAGATGGGGGAACTCCTCCCAAGGAAAAATGGGTCCCAAGAGATTCCAATCCAGACTGGGTAGATGTGGGGATTGAGCTGTCGCCGCCCATCATCCTATCCCAGAACCAACAAAACCAAACTTCCCTGGTTCAAACCCACCCTGTGACTGCCTCCAAAAAGGCAGGGGCGGCCCAGAACCGGAACCAGGGGAACCTAAAACCGAATCAACAGACTGGGTAGATGTGGGGATTGAGCTGTCGCCGCCCATCGTTCTATCCCAGAGCGAACAATACCAAAATCCCATGGGTCAAACCCATCCTGATGACTGCCTCCAAAAAGGGGGGGCAGCCCAGAACCCGAAACCATTTCCAGTTGCCAACTTTTTCTTTCAGATTCCCCAGGCTCTCCACAGAATTCTGCCCAAATCTCTTCTCTCGCCATGTCCAAAGCCAGAAAATTAGCCCACCAGTTGTCCAAAAATGTGCATTATCTGTGCCCCCTTGAGGAGAAGGAGGGAAGATATTATGCCCCGGTACAAGTACAGGGGCAGGGTACAATTTCGGCACTGGTGGACCATGGATCCCAAGCTACCCTTCTGTCCAAATGGGCCTTTGATGAACTTAATGCAGGAAGGGGGAGAATTACCGCATTCCTCTCACCTCTCTTCCTGGACAACTGCAGAACTTTGACGGGAAGGAAATTCCCATTGAGGGGACTTCGGACTTGGACCTCAAAATTGGGCGACACAAGGTGAACCACCCGGTCATAGTAGTGACTCCAGGGGGCACCCCTTGTTTACTAGGGCATGACCTCCTGAGAAGGTTGTCGACCCTAATAGATTGTGTAAACAAGGTCCTCTGGACCCAGACTAGCCGACCAATAAAATTAAAGCAGAGTGTCAACCATGTTAGTTTAAACGGCACCTGCCACATGTTTGAACAAAAATCTGACCAAGTAGAATTTCACCAAATTCCAAACGTGACAGTAATAGCAGTAGGACAACAGACTGGGGATGGGGGGTCCTCTCTATTTCTGAAAATCAACCTTCCTTCCAGTTTAAGGTGGTATTCCACACTGGAATGAAATACTCTGAAATTCTTTACCAATCCACAATCAGACAATCCCACTCCGATAGTCCAGAAAGATGTGAAATCAGCTCAGAGCCTGGCTGATATTTAGCAAATTGGAGAGCAGTTGTTCATCCCTGTTCAGTTAAATGATGGGAAGGACTCTGTTCTCGCCCGAGTGTGTGTGAACAACGGTAAGAGCTTCATCAGCGAAGCCATGTTCCGCCAACTCCCAAAAGATCCAGCCATTCCCACATTCAAACTGATAGACAAATGGGAAATGGATCTGGAAACACCCAATTCGAAACATCTCCTGCAAGCAGGTGTATGCTCAAAATTTCTATTGGCAACAAGAGCATAGTGCATAATTGTTGGGTCGTGCGAGACGTCACTGCCGCCTTTTACTTAGGCAGTGACTTTCTCAATCGCTTTGCCATTAGTTTGGACCTAATAAACTTCAAAGCTTGGTCCCGATTAGCGGATAATCCCATGGGCTTTGATGATCCAGAAAAAGCATTTAGGTCAGCTCAATTGCTACCTTCTGCAGTTGAAATTCAGGTTAAAGAGGAAGTCACCATCCCAGAAAGGACCCGACAATTCTCCCTGGAAGTGAAAGTTAAAAGAGGCCAAAAATTGAAAAACCATGATGCTTATACTCATCTAAATGCTTTCTTCCAACAGCAAGGGTTAGGGGTAAACCCAACACCATTAGTCAACATAGAACATGACACCATTCCAATTGAGGTGGATAACAGCAACTTAAAGAGTATTACTCTAGCCGCAGGCACCATTATTGGAATGGCGGTTGATGACCGACATTTCTCCATTGATTTAGGAAATGAACTGTTAGGACCAATCCCCAAGGACTGTTTTGACAATGACAGTGATGACAATACAACACCAGAGATGATCTTTACCCGGCATGGGGGGAACTTCCTGGTGTACACTTCTTGCCCTTATGGTAAGGAAGATGTGACTTGTGACTTCAGAGGGGATGAGGTGATTTTCCAGGTCCATGAGTGCTGCCTTTCCCACCTGAAGCCTCCGATGCAAATACGCACTCTGACCAGGGACTTCTCCACCCAGCTGGAGGAGGCCGCTGAGATAGCTAAACCAGAAGTCTTTCCAGGTTTCAGGCAGATGGTGGAAGAGAGAGTCAACCTAGCTGATGCCTGTGTGACTCTGGAACAGAAGCAAAAGTTGAAACAAGTTTTCTTGGATTTCCAAGATCTCTTTGCGGTAGACTCATATGACTGTGGTTGCACCGACATCCACACAACAACAATTCCCACGGACCCTGGCATGACTCCAGTGTTTGTGAAGCAATATCGCTTGCCTCTGGCATCCATGAGTCCCTTACTGAAATAATTAAGAACCTTGAGTCCCGGGGAATAATCCGTCCAGTACACAGCACCTTCAATAATCCGGTGCTGGGAATATTGAAGCCAAATGGCCAGTGGAGACTCTGTGCCGACCTTAGGGAGCTCAACAAACGGGTCCATACTTCCCGATGGCCTCTGCCCTACATTGACCAAGGGCTGGCCCAGATTCAAGGGTCACAGGTATTCACTGCAATAGACCTGACCAATGGATACTGGACCGTGCCTGTCAGTAGGGAGGACCAATACAAACTGGCTTTTACCTTTGGGGGCCAGCAGTACACGTGGATCCGAACTCCTTTCGGATACCTCAACTCCGGCAATGAATTCAACATTTTCCTGCATAAGGCCATGCCCGACCTGGGTGCGAGGGGTAACCTGGTTTATGTAGATGATGTCCTCATCAAAAGTTCATCTGTGGAGGAACACATAGCGGAGATCCGTTATGTTCTGATGCAGTTGAGGGCCGCCGGAGCAAAACTTTCCTTTCAGAAAGCACAGTGGTGTAGAACCCGTGTTAATTTCTTAGGGCATGAGATTACTCCTCAGGGTCTCTGTCCCCAAGGAAATAAAGTGGAAGCACTTCAGAAACTGAAGGATCCCACAACTCTGCGGGAACTAAGGAGCCTCCTTGGACTGACTAATTACATCAGAAAGTTCATTGAAGGCTACCCAGAGATCACTAGACCCCTGATTCATCTCTTGAAGGGGGGGGGGGGGTCAAGTGGGAATGGGGTCCAGAACAATCTGAGGCAGTAAGACAACTCAAGAGAAGCCTCTCACAAGCGCCTTGCCTAGCTTACCCTGTCAGAAATAAGGAGTTCTTCCTGGAGACAGGGTTCTCTAATACGTGCTTGATGGCAGTATTATACCAAAAGCATGACAAGGTCAATAAAGTAATCTCCTATGCGAGAAAAACTTTATCCTCTGTGGAGGAAAAATTCAACGATTGTGAGAAGGCATTCCTGGCAACGGTGTGGGCATTGAAGAATTACCGCCCGTTTATCCAGGGGGAACACATCATAGTGGAGACTCCACACCAGCCTCTGCAATATCTCCAAAGTGACAGAATCCGGGCCGGAAATGTGAGTAATTCCCGAATTACTTCCTGGATTCTGTCAATGCAAGGCTTTCCTGTGGAGGTCAGATATGGCAAAAACAAGAAGAGTCCCCTCGCGCAAGGCCTGGCAGACTTGCATGATTGTGCCAGAGAAAACTGTCTCGAGGACGAAAGTCTAAAAATCACGGACAACATGGAGGCATACCTTAATTCCCCACACAAAGTCTTTGAAGAAGACAAGTGTGAGGGAATGCCCACTGTCTATGTGGATGGATGCTCTTACCACGTTGACAACAACGGGGAGAAAGAACTGGTGGCCGGCGTAGGGAATGCATGGGGGAAGGAGTTTCCAGAACCCTCCGCTGGATACAAAATTGGTCCCCGAAGTAGTCAGGTGGCAGAATTGAAGGCTGTGCATCAGGCCATCCTCACAGCCGTCCAACATCAACTCCACAAACTTGTCATAATCACAGATTCGGATTATGTACGGAACGGGTTCGTGGAGCACCTGGTTAACTGGAAAACCAGAGGCATGCTATGTGCTAATAACAAACCTTTGAAACATGGGAAGTTAATTCAAAACATTGATGATCTGGTCACCTCGAATGGGATGACCATCTACTGGAAGAAGATCAAGGGTCATTCCAAAGTAGAGGGACCAGACAAAACTGGAAATAACTTAGCTGATCAGCTGGCCAAAACCGGGGCCATTCAAGGGGATTTAATAGAAATTGAGTCCCTATTGGGGGGAATCCAGGTCACTGCTATCACTAGGTCCCAGACAAATGCTCACAATGATCTTGCAATGCACAATGGAGTAAGGAGACCCCTGATGCTGATTTAATTACGGCTCAAAAGGGGGATCCAATAATTGGTAAGTTTACCAACACATGGAGGACCCTGAGAACTTTCCCCTGATGGATACCCATTACATTGGGAAGGAGGACCTTCGAGTGTTGATGAAATGTCCAAAGATGTTCCGAATCCAAGACGGTTTGTTGGTAAGGGAATCCCAAGCTGCCCATGATCAGTGGGTGGTCCCTACCACATTCCGAAGCCTGATGTTAAGTCACGGCCATGATGCGGCCACCGCCGGTCATAGGGGGTTTCACACAACACTGGAAATCTTAAGAGAGGTTGCATACTGGCCACACATGGGGCAGGACCTCGACCAATACTTGAAGGGGTGTCTTGTGTGTGCACAATTTCAGCCAACATCCCTCACACACCGGGTGCCTCTCCAAAAGAGGGGAATGACACTGCCATGGTCAGATTTGCAAATCGACTTTGTAGGCCCTGTAATTCGCTCGTCTACAGGAAACAAGTACATGTTGACGGTACATGCTTGTTTACCAAGTGGGTGGAATGTCTCCCAGCCCCAAACTGCAAGGCAGAAACAGCAGCTGCCCTGATGATTAACCACATCTTTTCCCGTTTTGGTCTACCTCAAAGGATTGAGTCAGACAGAGGTAGCCATTTCACCAGCGAGGTAATGAGAAAGATGTGGGAAATACTGGGGGTCAAAAGGAAGCTACATATTGCTTACCAGCCAGCTTCTTCTGGAGCAGTAGAGAGATACAACCGAACCATTGTGAGCATCTTAAAAAAGTGTGTGGCAGATTCTGGGCCAAGTTGGGATATCCGATTACCTCTGGTCCTAATGGCCATCAGATCTACCCCTTCATCTGCAACTAAAATGTCACCATTTGAGTTGATGACCGGACGCAAGATGGTGCTTCCCCAGCATTTGCTCTACAGGACCCAAGAGCAGACACTGATAAATGCCTCCACAACTCATGAGTATGTGGAGAATTTAAGGAAACACCTCCAACATGCTTATGCCTATGCTCAGCGGAATCTAGAAAGAACAGCTGATGGCATGAAAACCCACTACGACCTGAAGACCACCAGGAAGGAATACACTGTGGGAGACCGGGTCTATCTATACAATTTCCAAAGGAACCAGGCCAAACAGCGAAAATGTTTGCCTACATGGAAGGGTCCATTTGAAATTATAGACAAGGTCTCCCCAGTAGCGTATAAGATCCGCATCCCCAAAGGTAGTCTGGCAGAAGGGGAAGACAAGTGGGTACATATAAATCAGCTAAAGTGTTGCCATCCCAGGCACACTCTGCAGCAACTGGAGGAGTCCTCTGTAATACCAGAGGGGACCGCTCCAGATTAATTCAGTTACCATCCTAAAATATCCCACATATAGTCTGTAAAATATTATGATTTGGAAAAAAAAACGTTTCATGTTATATCTTGTTTTAAAATAAAACTGCAAAATGTATCCTAATGTATAAAATGTATATGACGCCCCACTACATCAATAGTGATGGAAAAATGTCTATGAATATGTATTGCCGCTTTTGCTTTATCATCCTAGGAGAGATGAAACCATGGAGACTGACCAAGGAGGACGACCGGAGACCGGGAGCAAAGATCCGAGGGGCCCGGGGTACCGCCCATTATTCCCATCAGGACCGGCGAGGAGAACCAATCGATCCAACTGGACGGAGGAAAAGATGCTCAACTGTGCCATCTACAGAATTGGAAGAAGATGATGCGGACATACCAGCACGTGGATCAAAACATCCTTTGCACCCGACTCCCCTCGAATCAAAATCAAAGCGCAGTCGGGGGGGGGGGGGCTTGTCAAGGGTTTTGACCCATGTTGAATTATAAGACGGGGTAGATGTGGGGATGAGCTGTCGCCGCCCATCATTCTATCCCGGAACAAAACTGAATCAATAGACTGGGTAGATGTGGGGATGAGCTGTCGCCGCCCACATTCACGCCAGAATCCAGGAGAACTGCGCAAAATGGTCACCTAATCTGCCACCCACCAGTGCAAAGAAAGATGGTTCTGTTCAAAATCTGTTTTCATTGATGTCAAAAAGTTCCTAAAATCTTGGACACAAGACCACTCTAAAGATACAACCTTCTTATGGGGGGTTCCACATCACCACTCTACTGTAAGGATGCCATCAAAACAATGTTAAGCAAGGATCCTATACTATCAAGCAAAAGACCACTCTATTGAAATGCATTAATTCAAGACAGATCCCAAAAATGGGTGCAGTACCAGCTTTGTCCACAAACCAGCGCTAGCGGTCTAAACTCTGACAGGAGAACTGCTACTTCAGAAGCTAATCAGCCTTCTGAGACAGCTGGAAACCTTCAAAGGACCGCTGGTTAATTAAAACTCTTAACCACCTGCTGTTCCCAGAGACAATCTGATTGCATTAACAGGCCAAGAGGCTGGGAAACCTTCTCACCTCAGAGACCCACACAACAGCCCAGGAGATCACATGGACATGCTAACCAAATGCAGAGTGGCCTGCTGACCTCAGCCGACACAATAGACTCTCTCCCTTGAATGGGGTATGTTGATTTTCAGTGTGGACTGTAAACAGAGCCCTGCCTGGGAGAGGAGAGACATGTGGTACTCCCAAGTTTCTGGGGGAAGGGACCCAGACACTTTTGTGGAATCATATTGCAGCAAATATATGTTTAAGTTAAATGCATCTAAAATATTGTATTACGCTTACAAAAATGTGCAATTTGGAGAACCTCAATCTAAGAAATGTACCCACAATTCAAGACTTGATTCAACTTTGTACCATGTTCTGAGGCAAAACCCTGCTATTTATTGATATTACAGACACCAGGTTTATGCTAGAAACCTAGTAAATTACTGGAATGTGTGTAGAAGGAGGGTGTACATTTGTGTAATTTTTGATACAGATTTAACATTGGTAAACCAATTAAAAACGAAATTAAGTTGTCATTTTTTAATGCAAGCCCCCAGGAAGTCGGACAAGCATGGACCATAAGGAATCTGTAATATGTACATGTAATTTCAACAAATTGTGTATCTAGGAAATATGTATTTGGATCAGAAATAGATTTGTGTGCACATTGACAAGGGGAGTGTCTGTCTGTATGCCATAAAGATGACACCTCATGACTCACTCTGACACACAACTCTGTTCTCCAGTGAGAGCACAGAAAACTCTTCTACCTATCAGAACCCTTAGTGGGTTGGGCATGCAGAATTAGCCGACCCACCCACTTTCTAAACACATAAAAAGAGCCACTGGAAGCCAGATAGGACTTTCTTTTTCACTTTCTGCGGAGCATTTTGACTTCAGACTTCAAATCCATCAATCTCCAGAGACCAGAAATTAACTTCAGAATTTGTAGCATAGAGGCCTGAATCCACAAGCTGAATCCTTTTTCAGCAGGCCTCCAAATCATTTGCAAACTATTCAACAGCCGGGCGAGCTGTTTGAATTTTTGCCAAGAACTTTTGTCAGAACCAGAGACCAGACCGCCGTGCAGTGCCGAGAACTTTTGTCAGAACCAGAGATCCAGACCGCTGTGCAGTGCCGCTAGCAGAGCTGACCCAGAAGGTAGAATTATCCAGTGAGCAGAACCAGGCCAAGACCGTCCGTGGCGAGGGAACTGCAGTCCAATCCTGACCCGATCCGTGGCGAAGTCGCATTCCTGTCCAAAATATAGTCTGAGTACCGCCAGAACTGTGCAAAACCCAATCTCTTAGTTTAAAATAATCTAATCCAAACTATTTTAACCTATTAGAACTGCCTCCTCGAATCGTGTCATTCTGTCATCTTTAAACCTGAAAACTGTCATCTGTCATTCTGAGCTTTCGAATTTCAAATCAGAAAAACTACCTTTACTAAATCAGTCGTATCTCCGGAACCGTTTGTGATAGAAGCGACATTTAACTTTTATCTTGAAGCTGAGATCCTATGCTTTCCAACAAGCTCGACTTGATACTCCTCATACTCCCTCCGTAATTGCACTCGAAGCACGCAGCTAAATTTGCAGCGATTTGACATTTTGCTTAATTTCAGCCACGTGTAAAAAGATTTGTCCTTGCTTTCCTTTGCTGAAATTCGTTTGCAACCTGACAATCATTCATAGAGCATTGCTAAAGTGATCCTGAACTAATACAAAGTAGCTGTCACCCACCCTGAACGTCTAGAGGGAATTAAAATCATTTTAGCATATTTTTCACTTCTTTGCATACCACATCAAAGTATATTGCCTGTGTTTAAAACTCCTACCTGTTTTCCTCTAAGCTTGCTGGGGGGAACTGAATTATATTTGATTGCATTCCTGAGAACTGTGTGCTTTCCTTCCATCGCTTTACCTTGCATAAAGGGGGGGGGGGTGTATTGTCAAAGAAAAGTGATTACATTGTCTTTTGTTGAAGTCATATCAAGTTTATTTCTGTACTGCATTTTCATTCGTCATTGCATTGTCCTTGAAGCCATAAAAGCATTCTCAGCTACGTTATCCTCTCTATATCACTTCTAAGCCATCAAAAAGAGTGTACCACTGTAACATTATCCATTGTTGATCACTATCATCCTCACAAGTGTGCTATCAAATATTAATTTACTATAAAAGTAATATATATATATATATATAAATATTTATATATATATATATATATATATATATATATATATATATATATATATATATATATATATTGTTTAATTTTCAAATAAACCTTTTAATTTGCAAACAAACCTACTTCTTGGCTCAGTGGGGTCAGGGGGATTCTAAGAGAGGGGTCTTATATAAGGGTTGTCATCCAGAGTAAACGAACTGGACATAAAAATACATCAATAAGGGCTTCCATCAGCATCCCAGACTAGGCATTGACTTAGCCGTAGTGTTGAATTGAAGTCGCTTACACTACCAAAAGGCACAGAACACCAACAATTGTCTCTGCCAACTCCAACCATCCTCCATGAACCAGAGGAGTCCAGCACCACGCTGCAACCCTCCAGTGGCACCTCAATGTCTCCAGCGATACCAGCCACACACCCACAAGCATGGCGGCAGCCCGAAGTGGCACCCCCAACCACAGAGATCCCAGCACGGAACCCCGGGCAGTGAGAGAAGACCATGCAAGCACGGGACAAGCTCCCATGTATCTCCCAAACAGCGGGCAGCGAGGGGTGCCACACAGATCCGGCACTGCAGAAGACGGAACACCAAAAGAGCAGCAGAGAAGGCAGCAAGGAACAGCGGACAACCCCAGCCAAGGGAAGGCATCCCTGCACCGTGACAACAGCAAATCGGAAACAACTGGGAACTAACCAAGGCTGCCTGCATAACATGGAGGAAATGGTGACGTGGTTTTCCTGCAAGCAAAATGCAGCACAGGTCTTTAACATACTGCAATTGCTGTGGCTGAGGTAAGAGTGAAGACATGAAGGGGGCGGGAGGGGGTGTGTGCAGGGGCGGGAAGGGTTATTTAAAGGAGTGTGGTGGAAGGAGGTCTGAATAGAGGGGAGGATGTCCTGGGGGCAGTGGGAAGCCACTGGCAAGACCAGGGTGTTGAAGGAGGAACCCCTGCTTCAAGAGTTGAAGGAGCGTGAGGGGGCAGAGATTGGAAGGGATTTAAAGGTGGACTTCGTTCAAAGCAATGAATGGATAAGGAAAGGGAGGGGCCAAACAATGTAAGAGAGGCAAGGGAAAGGCAGCCGCTTTGATGGTCACTGCAGGAAGATACGGAAGCCTCCAGAAAATACACTGCGATCCTTTACTTCTTAGCTATAGGTCATTCAGTTTGGGGCACCACTCTCCAGGCTTCATACAAGTGGGAAGGCTGGAATCTAGGACTGGGCCCTATATCACACAGCGAAGTCGAAGTTGAAAGAGCCCCATTGAGGGAAAGGCTCACATTGACAGGGCTGAATAAAGTAGTATCTAGGGATCACACTGTAAGTGGCAGTATATGCTTCTTAGAACTATCCCTCGAAGACTAGAGGACCTGTCGGCAGAGCTTAACAACAGTAACAACCAATGAAGTGGGGGAGTCCATACTGGTCCTGGATGAGGAGAAGTGAGGTTTCTGTTCTGGGTGACACAAAGGCTTCACTGACCAGCAGCTAAGTAGAATCTTGAGCTACTCATGCCAGACTTTGATGAATCCTCAGTAGATTTTCTTGGATCTTGTATGTCGAGACCCATCAAAGCCTGCCTTTATTGATAATTTCAGGTATACTCCCTCAGAAGACACAAGGACTGGAGACTGGGCTCCTTCTGCGCTAGACGACAGTTGCCAACCAACTCTACGATCAGGTAAACTAATATAGGCTGCTATATGGCCACCAATCTAGATGTAAAACCAGAACCAGCATGGACACTGCCACCATTCAGGCCATAGATGATGCTCTCAAAATCATGGCTAAAGTTGACATCAGCCTCGTAGCCCTCCTTGACCTCTCTTCCATGTTTGACATGGTCAACCACTTTACATTTACAAGCTTACTCGCAGATATAATGGTGTTCAGAGCCGCAGTCCCTAATTGGTTCACCTCCTACATCTCTGACAAATTCCAAGGCGATATCAAGCAGTGCACATGAGTGGCTTCCGATCCAATCGTCACCCGGGTACCTGCTGAGTGCCACAGGGACCAATGATCTCCTCAGCGATTGTCAATCTCTATATGAAACCACTCAGGTCGAGCCATAATATGGAATATCCCACTTCACCAATAAGCCAACAATACTCAGTTATGCTTAAAAGTGAGTTGCGCTCAAGACATTTGACATCTAGAAAATGACTTGCCTCCATGAATGCATGGATGGCAAGCATCTATCTGACACTCAATCCCACCAAAATGGAATTTGTGATACTAGGCCACCCATCTAAGCAGGAAGCCATCCAAGGGTGGCTAAATGACATGCATGCGGATGGATTCACTCCTCAGATGGCCCTATGTGACAAATCACTGGAGTTCATCATTGATAGCAATTTCTTTTTCAGGCAATATATCAACAAAAAAGCCCAAACCTCCTGATGTGAACTAGCACTCTTACGGAAGATTAAATCCCTACTCCCACCTAAGGATTTCCAAACTACAGTCCATGCCCTGGAAATCTCAGACCTAAATGAAGGGAACACCCTCCTCGTCGTATCTTGTTGTTATTTGCCGAACGCCATCACTGGCCACTCCACTGACAAAATGGCTCTACAGGACCTTAATTCTTGCCACTTCACCAATCTCAACACACTGGAACAGCAACCTTAGACCTCGAATAGCAGACTTGATGCAAGACAAGGTCACTGTCGACAGGAGAGAAACTGTTCCACAAACAAAACGATTTATTGGAAGTACATGAAATGCTGAAGTCTGCTTATAATGAACTATATTTATCATTTTTATTTTTTGCCTTTATCTTGTTTGATTATGGAGGTGGTGCAATGCCACACACACACATTGTAACCTTTATAACTATAAGAATGTCGTTGCTCACCGCAACCCTCGCATCGTTTGGCTGTAGGTCTAAAGCTTCTATGATTCTGTTACTGCCCCATTTGTAAATCTAGCCAACATTATTGTTAAAGTTTATGTTTTGTGTAAAACTTCCATGGAAACAGTAGATAAAAAGCAAAGGGAATGAGATCTGTTAAATATGGATTCTAAATGAGACCGGGGGATTACAATGACTGAACACCACAGGGGGCATGCATTAATATCATTCAAACAAATGATTCCTCATTGGATTCTTGTGTGCATATGTCGCCGAATATCATTCTTCTTGACTGAGCCCTTGACGAGTATATTCACCAAAGGCCAAGATGTGCGCAAGATCACACAATGAGTTTACATCGGCAGGAAATTTCCAGTGGTAGGTGAAACGTTTGGGCACAATGGAAGACTTTCTAAAGAAACATTGCCTGCCACAAGGCAAATGTCTGGCAGTGGGTGCATTGTATATTTTATGGTATCAGGTAATAATGTCCCCATGCATAATGTCGCCGGAAAAAGCCATTGGCGATTATGTATGGGGACAGGTTGCGGGGATGTCCCCTGCTCCCAGTGTTAAAAAAAAATAGAAAATCAGGGGTTGCCGTGGCGTCCGCTGCATGTTCAATGTAATAATATCCCGGCAAGAAACAGCAACTTTTTTGTCAGGGGACATTTTTGCAGGGACATTATTACATGGGACCTATTTTATGTTATGCTATATGATGTTATCTTACGATGTTACGAGCGCTTTATATGACACTTTGAAAGTGCAAAGCATTCTCCAAATGAGGCAAAATGTGAATCCATCCTGGGGTAATAACCGGAACTGTGGTCTGTGGGATGAAAGGAAACAGGGAAAAAGACAAGCGGGCACAGTAAGCAGGCAAATTCAAGAGAGAAGACAGAAGGACGCATTGGTATTTTGTATTCTTGTGTTTAGATCATGCATCGGGCAGAGCTAACTGCATTTAGACGCAGGACTTAACGATAGACTCATTGGCAGGAAAACTCAGCCAAAAAGAAAATTAAAAGATATCATCTGAAGAGATACGTTTTAAGAGCGTTCCGAAATGCATTTAAGGAGGCCATTCTTGAGACAGGCAGTGCTAGTGTGTTCCATAGTCGAGGTCCATAGACAGAGAGGTGTCTGTCTTCCTATGAGACCACAGCAGGCAGAGGGTACCACTAGCAACTATGTATATGCTGATCGAAGTGACAGGGCTGGGTGGTAGGGAGACATTCTATCAGCCTAATTGGCTGGAGCACGTCCACTTTGAAATCAATTCTTGTGGCCGACAGGCAGCTAATGATGAGAAATACTAAGTGCCCAAATCTAGGCAGACTTGTGCCGCCTGAAAACAAATCTGCCCGCCGCATTTTGAGCAGTTTGAAGGCGCTGTAGCTGTCTCATTGGGATGCCTGTTGAGGGTGCCTATTGAGTCTCGGGAGGATAGCTCAGGGGCAATGTGCTCGCCTTGGAAGCAAGACGACACGGAGCAACACAGGTTCGCACCTCTGGATTTTAAGCGTGTTATAAAAAACCTATCATTACATACCATTGTCATAATCCGGGTTTGAGTTAACCAGAGAGTCGACCACTACTGAGTAATCAAATGCTGCAGTTATATCGCGCAACATTGAACAATGGCTCCCACTTTCTGTTCACAACCCAGATTGAGCTGCCAGTAACATATCCCAAGCTCTCTGCTCCATGAGCATAGTACGGGGGCCGGGTGGTTGGTAGGGCAGAATGAGAGCTGGATCGCATCAGTCATTTTGGCCTCAGCACAATAATCCAAGTCTGTTGGATTAAGCTAAAGCTTGTTTATCGCCATCCATTAAGCTATTTCGGCGGAATAACCAGCTAAAAAAGTCAGATGGGTCGTTAACCCGCATATACATATCACCCGCATAAGAGAGGTGCGAAAAATTGATGCAAATTCATATATCAACTATAAATACATACACAGATGTCCTCTATGCTTAAGGTCGCACTGACCTTTACATGCACAGGCCACTTTCCACTTCACCCAGACTTCTGAAATCCTTGCACAACCGTCACCAAACACTGCGAAATCTACTACTTTGCAGGATATGGTGTGATTTTTGACCTTTGGTGAAGATTGGTCAAAGTTTCACAGGTTGTAATAAGTGTGGACAATCAAGAAAGTGGATCAGACTTCCCACGGTCATGATTCATTACATTTCTCCTTGAAGTGGTCGCCCTGCTCTTTAACTTTAACACATTTCCCAGTCGGACAGATTGCTGGGGCTATTTGCTAGACCCATTGGTGAAGCCACAGCTTTGGCTGTACAAAAACAAACTCATTTGACCGCAGAGACCTCCTTCCAGTTCTAAGACACACAGAAACTATATACCTGGCAGTGTTTATAATGGCCCCTTAAGGGGGACTGATTGTCACTGTGAAATGTTAAGAAAATAAACAAAGTACTTGTATTGCTGTTTGATGGATAGAAATGCAGGTGGGACAGCAACGTTCAGACAAGTGCTGTTCCACTTGCAAACAAATGCATGCCAAGGTCAGGAAGGGCCCTGTCATGCAGTGAGCATCCCAATGCGCCTGGTCCAATCAGATGCAGGGTAATGCCTTTCCTTCATGCACATTTTAAAGTGCATTTCATTGTGGATACAGGCTGCACTTTAAAATGTGCAGAAACATCCCCTTACTCAAGCAAATGTGCAAAGGTATAAAAGGAGGGCATTTGAATGTGTGCATAAATTATGCACACATTCAAATGCTCTTTGTACATATGGCACCACTACTTTTATAGGGCAAATAGTGAGATGCAGCACTTGTTCCAATAAACTAAAGTGCCCCTTTTCAGCAAACCTTGTGCTGCTGCTCATAGGTTGCATCTTAACTGGTAACAGGATGCCGGTGGGTGAGCAATGTGAGATCCTGGTGATTGACTCTGTCGAAGGTGATGGAGAGGCCCACTTGGACTGGAAGACATGGCTTCCCTATGTCTATGGTTTATAGTACATCACGTGGCATTTTGGAGCAAGGCGTCAGACAAAGGGGTGGCATGGTATGTTCGTTTCTTTATTAAACAATAAGTAAAAGGCCCTTACTCTTCCTCTTCTAAAGAGTATTCCCTAGCTAACTTATACTCAGGTGCTTGTCATCAGGGCGGTTGTCCAAATGAAAAAGTCCCGTCCTCTGTCCAACACTACCCAACTCTAGCCCTACCACCATATAGAGAAACAACATCAAAAAGACCAGGAGAATGACCCCCCTTCTCCGGGTTCACTGATATCCGCCTTGGTGATTGTGTTTTAAAAGTCTTACCTAAGAGTCGATGTTCCACAAAGAAACAGAACACCAGGAGGATGACTCCATCCTCCCGATCCAATAGTTCATTGTCTTTGGCAATATCGCTGGAAACCATTACCCTAGTGTCTGAATCAACAAAACTGTATTGGGACGCCAAAAGAATGACTCCCATCTCCTGGTTAATTTGACTCTGGATGACAATATTTCGTAACAGTTCTTATTAAGCTTTGTACTTCTCTGCAAGCTTTCTCCAAAGTAAAATGAAGTGTTCCTGCTTTTATCTTTTTAAAAAAATCTTTTTTATTATGATTTATCGATGCACAAGATGGCACACAATAATACCATTATCATTCCTACCTTCATTACATAGCATTTTGCATTGTCCTCTTAATGGTAATAACCAGAACCAAACAAGTGAACTAACAGCTTAACTTTCCCATCTTGACTTCCCAAAGGGTACTGCCGCCTGGGTACCATTACCAAGGGTAAACTGTTCACTCCAATACCCTCCCTTAGTCCCACTCCCCCATCCAACCTCAACCTCTGCATGTCATCCATTCAATCCTTCATCTGGGTTAAAAAAAAAATAATAAAAAGAAACACTCAGAGGGGTTGTCATCTAGCGAGTTGACCAGTGAGTGCACCAGAGCCTTCCAGGCAGTCACATTCTCTGAGATCTCTCTCATACCTGTTTGCATGGCCATATACCAAACCACTGATTCTGCTGTGGACCACTGCCTCAGGTCACTCCACCAGCATTCTATCAGAGGGCCCCCCTGGGACTTCCATGCCACGGCCATCCTTCTATGAGCGAGCAAAAAGGCCAGGTCGAACATCCTATTTGTGGGGTTTGCCGTCTTATGCCGCAGAAACACTCCAAGCACAAAGGCCAGGTCGAACATCCTATTTGTGGGGTTTGCCGTCTTATGCCGCAGAAACACTCCAAGCACAAAGGCCAGGTCGAACATCCTATTTGTGGGGTTTGCCGTCTTATGCCGCAGAAACACTCCAAGCACAAAGGCCAGGTCTAACATCCTATTTGTGGGGTTTGCCGTCTTATGCCGCAGAAACACTCCAAGCACAAAGGCCAGGGCTAACATCCTATTTGTGGGGTTTGCCGTTTTATGCCGCAGAAACACTCCAAGCAGGCAAGCATCTGGTGACCAGCTAACATTGTAATGCCCCCTCGTTTTAACCTGATTCCCATTTCCCTTCAAAACGGTTGAATCACAAGGCATTGCCAAAAAATATGCATCTTATCAGTCCCATCTATTTTACAACTGGGGCACCCTGCATCCGCTGCAAAGGGAAATTGTGATATCATGTGTGGTGTAATGTAATCTCTATGACGAAGATATAGGGCCTCATTACGACCTTAGCTGTACCGCAAGGATACCCGCAGATGCTGTTACCATTTATGGCACCTGGTCTGGCAGCATTGCCGTCAGATTACGGTGCCGGCAGAGCGGTGTAAATCCCAATCCATTAGGGGGATTTGCTATCATTACCGCCAATGGAAATGCCGGTGGCGGTAATGAGGGCTGTTTGGCCAGTAGGGCGTTTGGCTTGCCTTCAGCGTTTAGCTGGAGGTGACCCAGGTGCCCCACCGGCAATCCCGTATTGTGGCGGCCTGTTAAAGTGCCAGTATCCTCCGATACTGGCGCTTTTTTACTGGACCGCCTGACTCGAAATAAGCCCCAGAGCTGGGTAAATTTAAATCTAGCATTTTGTCAATACTTTTTTCATGTACAACTGTGCATTAGTCCACTCTTGGTCTGTGAAATCTCTGCTCAAATCAGCATCCTACTTGGATTTTACCCTTGACGCTTCCGCTGGTAATGTCGAAAGCAGCCCTTGATACAATCTTGATACCCCGTGACCTCCCTCAGACACGTCATATAGCAATTCCAATCTACTATTCTCTTCCAGGGGGTCTGAAAATTCCTGCCAGACGGTCCTAGCCTCATGCAGTTGTCTGGTGTACGTCATAAATTGTCCTGTGTGTATTCCAAACCCCTCCACAATGTCATGAAACTCCATAAACTCCCCATTGGAAAACAAATCTCCGAGCATCACCACCCCTTTCTCTCCTATTGAGATCGGATATGTTTACGGCCACCCCTATCCTCCATATAAAACGCTGCCAATGGTATGATCGGGGAATACATTGACCAGCTTTTAGCAGTTTCTTGGTCCGAGTCCACATCTTCCTTCCCAACTGCAAAATATGCAGGGGGTCTTGGACTCTATTATCCGCCAGCCAAAGCACCTCCTTCAAGGAGTATGGTGCAATCGCTTCTTATGGTAAGGTATTCGCTAGGGTTTCCTCATCCGAAAGCCATCAAGTGACATACTGCAATTGTGCCGCAAGGTAATATAGCTCAAGTTGTGGCAACCACACTCGTCCCTCAAAGAAGTGTCTGCACAATGTGCCCAGGACCGTCCTGCGCCTTTCAGAGCCCCACCGGAAGCCACTAACTACTGAGTTAAGCTCTCTGAAAAAGGACTGTGGTATCAAATATGGTATATTTATAACGTGATACAGCAGGCATGGGAGAGCAACCATTTTGATTAGCACCACTCCAAATAACCGAGAGTGGCAATCTGTTTTCACATTCGATAAACCTTTCTAAACCTAGCTTAACTTCTACAGTGTTCAATTCATGAGTGAGTTCAACGTTGTGGCATATCTTGACCCCCAAATACCTGAACAACTGAATCTCCGATTTCAGCTCCAAATTTGGTAAATGAGACTCCTCGATCACAGCCCACCCATCCAACAGGAATATGCATGATTTCTCTCTGCTCACTGTGATACCGGATTAAGGGTTCCTGCTTCACTTTGCCTACTATTACCATCAGAATTGTTGCAAGGGAGCCTACTCCTGACTCTTTAGTTATCTTTGCCAGTACAACTGAAATGAGGGAGATCACTCCTGTGGCTTTGGTAGTTTTTGCAAAAAATACTGAGACGAGGGAGATCACTCCTGAAGCGTTGGTCAGTTCTGCAACAATTATTGAGGCAAGGGAGTGCACTCCCCATGCTTATACCACTTTGCTTTCTCTTACAACAACAACAAGTACTGCGAGGTGGGAGATCACTCCTGATGCTTTGGTCATGTAGAGAGGCAGACATACACATTATCTGTAGTGCCCGCCCCTCTGTCATACTGGAATAGTAGAATGAGAACACTGTGTGTGACACCAGGTATAGTTCCACTACTGCATTGAGTGTATGAGAGATGTTATGCACTCAGACAACCGTACCAAATGTATCCAAGAACTGAATTGCTAGCAGGAGATTTGCAGACACTACTGAACATCGAAAAGCTGCAAAGAAAATGTGACAGGTATCAAGTGATGTCATAAGGAGAAGACATGATGACGTACAGAAACAATATGAGAATTCTTAAGAATGAAGATGCAATTGAAGAAGCAAAATAAGCACGTATATGAGTGAGAACAAACCATATCGAAGAAAAGTAACCAGATGAGTAGTAAATGTGTATATGAAGAAACGCAAGGTAGATGAGCCATATAGAAGCTTGCTGCAGTAGAAAATATAACATGGGTAAAAGTGGCCATGTTGAAAAGATGGACATCGGTTCTGAATGAAAGTAAGCGAGCAGCTCGAAGGGAGAAACCATAACTGCAAAGCTGACAGGCACTGGAAAAACAGCTTCATGCGAGGAACAAAGAATAGATGTTGACCAGAGATCAAGGATGCCACAGCAAGAACCAATTGTAGGGTACAAAGGGACTCAACGAGGATAAGCGATGTACGCAGGACATACTTCTGTTAGATTAAGTAAATGAGAGTACATTTTCAAGTGCCAAGTATTGAACAATAAAAGATGCAGAAAGCGCATGTGAGACGGAGCAACCAAGTCTCCAGAGGCCAAAGAGGGTAATGACATAATGGAATCAAAAAGTACTAAATAGAAAGGCGTTATGAACAAAATCACGTTCTACTCACACATGATTGAAGACTCAAAAACAAGGCCTGCTCATCCGATGTACCTACACTCCCATAAAGGTCCAGAGAAGAGAACATCCAGGAAGGTCAAGTACAAGGAAGAGGCCTTGGTTGCAGGCTTGGCTGATTAGAGATGGTAGACTTATTGAGCAAGTGGGCAGTAGTCTGACGTTGTTCTCTGCACCTGGGTTTCATTTTGCTTATGTCCTACCAATGAGCCAAATGTCCAACGTTGGGAGAAAAAGCCAACCAATAGGAAGGGCCCATGCAATGGTGAGCATACAATGTTGCAGGGGCCAAAAATCTGCTGCTGTATTGCTGCTATAATCTGTATTGTACCTAGTTAGGAGGAAGTTCAAGGTATGCCTGCCAGATGAAGGGCACCCAATGATGTTAGTAACACTTACAGAAGTTATAAGTAGATATGTTCCCCAAACCAATTACTCTGTCTGATATGTTTTATTATTTGCCATGTAGGATGATGTCATAGCTGACGTACATTGAAGTATAAAGCCTTTGACAGAACTAAAATGTATTGAGAGTGCGTGGACTACGATTTGTTGTTTGCAAGGTTTCCCTACTTTATTGAGCTGATAATAAAGTTGTATTTGTGCCACATTGAGTCTTTCTGGTTATTTGGGTCTGAGATCATTTATTATGATGATCCCATTCTGTGCATAAGAATGCCCAAAGGGCACAGTGAGCTATGAAACAATTACTGAGATGAGGAAGATCATGCCCGATGCTTTTGTTACTCTCTCTCTCAAACCCCTAACTGGTCTACTGTGGTTCCTGTAACTTCTTTCTTCCTGGGACCACATCACTGGTTCTTTCTGGGATGTTGGAGCCACTCTTCTACATTCGTTGCTCATTGCCATTCTTTCTTCGCTTCTCTCTACCCTGCTTTGGTTCTGCAGGGCCTCCGGATCACTGGTATGGGCACTGCTAAGGGACCAACAGGTCCACCTCACTGAGATCACTCCATTGTTAACTGGATTATCACTTCTGCATCAGTCAGGCTTCCTTCTAGCTCCAGAGGCTTCCTCCGACATTCCATCGACGTCCTCTCGGCCAAGGACTTGCGTCTCTGTCCAGCCTCTTGGTTGCTGGGTTTGAACTTCCCGGGTAGGTGTGTCTTCACGTTGCTTGTCTCTGGTTTTCCTGTTTCCCTTTCCGGCAGCCCTTTGTTTGTTTTTATGGTCAATAGTTGAGTCCTCCCAGTGCAATGTCAAATTCTCTTGTCTGTTTCAATGATGCACTCTTCAGGCCTCCTCTGGGCCCCCTCTTATCAGTACATTGTACGTCACATGAAAGAGTAGTTTGTATAACTCCCGTAATCTTCTTCTTCATAGTATTTCCATAAGACAATGAATTAGGTTTTGTATGAAGCCAAAGAGGAGTGTCAAAATAACATAGAGAGGTACTGTCCGAGGCTTTTCTTAGAGATTTTATGGATTTCGGGGACTCAAGGGTAACAGGGTTAGGGAGCTCCATCTTGGAACGGGAGTCACCATCCCCATGAGGAAAGGCGCTTCTTGTGAAGTATTCCCGCTTTTTTGCATCCCTGCGGAGGATATGAAGTAGCGGCCTCACCTGCTTAGCCCACCGGGAAGAGCTCTCCCATGGGAAGGAGTGACATGTTCTCACAATTAGTGATATACATCAACCATAAAAGGTGGATGTTCTCATGGGTAGCATAGTCCGAGACACTGGCTCGGATTGGCCTACAGGGAAGTAAGGCAATGACCAAATTGAAGTGCCTACATGCTTGTGTGGGCCAGTTTTTGGGACAAAGTGGGCCAGCTTAATGAGTTACTTCAACTTCATTAGTAGTTTTTCTGAACAAACATTCTTTAAAAAGCACAATGTGCAACACATTTTACCAAAACACTTCCCCCCTGGGTATTATTCAAATAGTCTGCCACAAAAGGAATAAATCGCATTTGTTACTGTGGGCCACTTTTTCATTGGTGCACAAGCCAATTTTACGAACCAGGCCAATCCTGCCAAGGCCTGGTAGAACCTCAGCAGGAGTCTTTGACCAATGTAAGGTTGAGCTTCGAGAGTCACTCCATCCAATAATAAGGGGTAAGTGGATTCTGCATCTGGATCAGGCTTTCGGTTTCATGAGAGGCAAAACTTTTTTAGTCTTTAATGAGAAAAATGTAGCTATTGCAAGGATGGGCTATTTCCTATTGAAGACCGGCTGTGGGTCAGAGTATTCTGTGATGGAGGCTTGAGGTGATGCAACCGTAGTAGGTTGTGGTTTGTAGAGAGGCTGGGATGTTGGCGAGGTCAGTTAGGGTCAGTGGCGGGAAAGAGTTGGGTTTGGGAGGGCCCTTTGCTCCATGTGCTTTAGAGAGGCTCAGCTTCACCTCACCGCGGAGGCCCAGCATGGCTGAAACATGTGCCTGGGTTTTCTGATGGCACTTTTGTTCAGAGGAGAAGTGCCTAGTATTTTGGTGCTGGACTGCCATTGTGGGTGGGACCAGCCTGATATGCAAGTGGATATTTCTCTGCTGTGAAGGGTGCAGTGAGCAAGCATGTGGTTATAGACCCTCCTGATTGGAAGGAAGTCCATAGGACAGGCTATTTGACCCACGTTCATTCTCAGTAGAGGGGCTCCCACACCCTTGCCTAAGAGGGTATATGATCGCTTTATTTCCATGGGAACGTGGTAGGCAAAGCACCGCAGTTTGGTAGTCTTTTAATGACCAGCGTGGGCATGATAATAACATCTTGCTTGATGTTGTCTTTAAGCGTCAGAGTTCTTCTTGCAGGTGGCCAAGTGGCTGTCTAGGGTATGCCGGTTTTCAGTGAATGCTCTGGTGCCATGCTCAGAGTGGCGTATCGGGCAATGCCTGATAGGCGGGTGCTACACAACGGTGTGGCACGATTTTCTGTAGGAATCTGGGCCACTTGTAGCAGCATGCGGCATGTAGTTTTATCGAATCATGGCGCCCCAACGTCCATCTAAAGGCACCTTTTTTCCACAATGACCACCAGAAATGAACTAAAATTACTGTTCAAAGAGTTTAGAGTGAAATGTTAAAAATATAGATGCACTTTATTTATTTATTTATGCTGGTCTGGCTGTTTTCTTTTTTATCCAAGCCCTGTCCTTTCTAGAAGGGGTTGGTGTGTGGATGTCAGGGGTGTGTTTGTGATAGATAGGACATTGCGTGGAGAGAAGACAGACAGTATGGCGTCCAGAGTGATCCCTTTCCAGCGGGTGGTTGCGTGTGGCGCTGAGGGTCTAGGCGCTTAGGCGCTTGAGGAAGGCATGCTCCTCTGTGGAGGCAGCGGCTTCAGGAAACACGCCGCTTGAACCCGAGATAATGGCACATGCCACGAATGTCCTCAGAATTCCGAGGTGGCATTATTGGGCCATAACACACTCTACCAGGTGAATAGACATGTGTAGCTGTGGCTTCCTGTCTGCCGCAGGTGATGGGAAAGAGGTAACACATGTAAATGACAAGAAATATTTAACCGGATTGGGATAACACGGCTGATATTTGTATTTGCCACAGAGTTCGTAGAATTCCTTTTAATTACAGAACTTTAATCATAGAGAAACATGGGAAAAACGCCATCCACTTATATATGATCCCCACAGAATATATAAGCGCAGCAGGGGACCACTGTGGTGGCGACAGTGCGCGGTATATTATCATTTAACATGAACATAGGCCATGCCATTTTAGTGGGGGTGGCAATGTGGGGTAGCTCATTGGCGCATTTTACCGAAAGCGAATAATGGTGGCTATAATATGGTGATTCATTTGTTGTATGCGATGCAGGGATGTCAGGAGGCCTGGGCTGGTTCCCTGCCACAGCCGCCGGTAGGGGGCCGCCGAGGGGGGGGCGGGAGAGTCGGGGGGAGCAGACGCAGAAAGGTTAAAATGGCTTTAGCACAATAGCTGCTTCGAGAAATAAAAGACTGAGCTGATTGCCCCGCCTGGTAAACAGGGGCGGCTGCTGGAACAGAGGCTCAGTAAGTCAGGAGATGAGTGCCTAAATCCCACCGAAGCGCAGAGAGGGCATTTCTATGCCAGACGCATAGGAGTGAGGAAGGCGCGCAGAGAGAGACAGCTGCAGACCTCTGGAGGTATGTGGGCTGTGTTTACCCACACACACACACAGACACGTGCGCTTGCGCGCGCAGACACACACAAACATTTAACATTTAACACATGCGCCTACCCAAGCATATGCACACACATGTACGTAGGCACACACATGTGCATACACAAGCACATGCACACAAAAGTACACAAACAAACATATGCGCGCACATGCGAATACACAAGCCCATGCACATGTTCACAAATATGCGTGCATGCACACACACACAGAAACATAGATGCACAAATGCGAAGACACAAGCCCATTCATATGTGCATGCATGCACACATGGGGCCACACACACACAGAAACATATGCGCACACATGCGTATACACAAGCACAGCACAAATGTGCGTGCACAACCATGCACAGGAGCATACACAAAGAAACATGCATGCAACACGCGCATACACAAGCACATGCACATGTGCACAAATGTGCGCACACATACACACACACAAACACAAACACAAACACTGGGGCATACACACGGAAACCTACACGCACACATGCGCATACTGAAGCACATGCACATGTGCACACATGTTCACACACACACACACACATATGCAGGCACAAACGTGGGCATTGTGAGAAACCTAAGGGTATTCTCTCATATAGACCCCGAGAATCCTCTACTCAGGTGGCCAGGGGAGGGCCATCGCTTCTGGATTCCAACCCTGGTGGTGGACGAACAAGGGAAGATTACCTGGGTTGGGGAGGCCGGGGTTGCCTTCAGTAGAATACCCTAGGAGAACCTCGTTATTCCAACAGGACGATAGGCAAAGAGATCCCAAAAGCCTTTATGGGTTATGCAGATCCCATTATCCCAAACCCAAGAGAGAGAAAAATCAATTATCCCAGAGCAACCCCGGGGAAGGGCAAAGCAAGGTAAGACAAAGGCATAATCTCCATTCCAATGCTTCTTTGTCTTTCCCCAGTTCAGATCATGGAAAGGGGTATACAGACCCAGGCTCGCATGTCTGGCTGGGTAACAAAGGAAGTCATTTAATACAAAGAGAATCACCCCATGGGGTTTCCCCCTATCCTTTACCAATCACCTTATCATAATATAGCCTGTCAATTTCAATTCCCATCTGACCCCATTTACCCCTCCCCATTTCCAACAAATACTGAGACAAGGAGGAGCCAACTAAGATCAGTAAAGATTACCCATAGGAATAACATGAGGAAAATAAAGGAAACCTACCCTAGAAATAACTCAAGTTGTCCCACTAATAGAGTCCGGCAGGGTCAGGCATTTAATAGTGACCATTTACACCTGACTCCACTTGACTTGTTTTCACTATAACAGGTGTGGTCTTGCACAGATGGAGGAGTGAGCTGGGGAGGGATACTGGACCAGAAAAAACACAAAGCTTAGAGCTGCAGGAAGAAGGATCCGGAGGAGAGCGGCATGCCGCGACTCTGGCCCTGTGTTTGAGAGGGGCTGCATCGTGGCTAGGGAGCGGTGTCTCCTGAGAGATGGAGCGAGACAGCTGGTACCCTGCTGGCGGTGTACATGAAATTGCCAGTTCCCTTGGGTCTAGTGCCAGGCCCAAGGGTGCCTGCAGGGCAGGTGGTGAGACCCTGACCTAGACCCAAAGCATCCCTGAGAGACTGCTCGCCAGCGCTACGCTACCCGGTGAGTTTCGCAATAAGAGAGAGAAAAACTCTGGAGTGTGCAGGTGGCTGAAGTGCAAAAGGGAGGAAAATGCAAGATTTTTAAAGTGGCACAAAGCGGAAAGCAAGAGGGACAGTTTCAAAAAACAGAAAGTAAGAAAAAAGGAGAAAGCGCCCTTGTGGCACAGAATGAAGGATAAGGGACATTATCAGCGCAGAAGTGAAAGTGAAGTCCAGAGTAAAAGGAAAGGGTGCGAGCGACCCAGAAATAAGGAAACAATTGCAGGTGTGCACAGAAGAGTGAAAGAAGTGTGCAAGAGGGACGATGGGAAAAAGACAGTGCAAGTGTGCAAGCGAGAAGGAGGGGAGCGTGCAAAAGGCACAACAGAGAGAAACAATAAGACAGTGTAAGTGTGCACAACAAAGTGAAAGGAATAAAAGACAGTGCAAGTGTGCAAGCGAGAAGGAGGGGATCGTGCAAGAGGCACAACAGAGAGAAACAATAAGACAGTGTAAGTGTGCACAACAAAGTGAAAGGAATAAAAGACAGTGCAACTGTGCACGACAAAGAGGAAGGAATACATGAAAGTGGTGCAGGAAGCACCTGAAGATAAAAAGTGCAAAGGAAAGCACAAGTAAGCACTAAAGAGAGGGGAAAAGGATCAGAGTGGTCACGCTTAGGAAAAGCAAAGAGCCTTGCATTTTCGAAAGCCTCTCATTCTACCCCATAAGACGATTTATATGTAAGAAAAATTGCATATAAGGAAAGGCACATTCTGACCACCTGAAATTGTGTTTGGAACTAGAGGGTCCTTACCTTGGGGAAGGGAACCCTGAGAAACTTAAAAGGAACTGTGATACATTTTGTTTTGTGTTTGAAAGCTGGGAGAGGCCTGAGCTTGGGAAAGGGAACCCTGAGAGACCCAACCAAAAAAATCGAAGTGCATCCTGATAAAACTGACATTGTGCTTGAAAGCTGGAAGGGGCCTGAGCTTTTGGAAGGGAACCCTAAGAGACCCAGTTATTGGTTTTCTTTATAGTGTTGAAAGGATTGAAGCATGGGGAAGGGAACCTGGAGAAGCTTCAAAAAGAGCTGTGTTACATTTCTTTTGTGGTGTTTGAATCTTGAACATGTTGAAGCTTGGAGAAGGGAACCCCAAGGAACGCAAAGACACAGAAAGTATTTGAAATCACTGCAATGGCCCAAAGGTGAAGGTCTTATGAACAGCCTTTTTGATTGAATTAATTTTTGTGACATTGGGACATTGACCAAACAGCACTTGGTAAGAAGACCACCCAAAACCAACTTTGGTTTTCTGCTTTTTGTTGAACCATTATTTTCCGTTTTTGACAATAGACCCCCTAACACATTTTCAGACATTGCCGCCCCTTAGAAATATCATTTGAGGGAACGATCCCTCCAGTGTT
Organism: Ambystoma mexicanum; assembly: GCF_040938575.1. Taxonomy (NCBI): domain Eukaryota; kingdom Metazoa; phylum Chordata; class Amphibia; order Caudata; family Ambystomatidae; genus Ambystoma; species Ambystoma mexicanum. The sequence goes on from NC_090931.1 coordinate 151,820,180, forward strand.
AGGGCCAGTTAGGCAGTACAACCACCCAGGAACCCTAGTAAATAAAGGTTTTGAAAACGTATTTACGAGTCTGTGTCTCTCTTGATACCATGCCTGTCTCACAGCATACACACAGAAGCATACACGTGTGCTTGCGCATACACAAGCACATGCGCAAAAATGTGCACACACACACACACACATAAGCACGCACACACGGTTGAACGTATATATACCTAAGAGGTTCGGGCAGTATATGTCCGTGGACTCGGAGGCTGCCTGTAGGTATGTGGATGCATGCACACCAATGGCTGTCTGTACTTTTATCCATACTGACATGTGGATTTTATGTGTACGGAGATATGTAGGCTGTATGCATGTACACTAATGTTTGCTGATGGTTAGTTGGAACTGCTTCTAGACATGCAGGTAGAGCATACTTCCAAGTATACATGCATGCTTGTGGGCTTGAACTGTATGTACACGTATTCATACTTGAGCTGTATGCATGCTGTGTGCAGACTAGTTGCACCAATAGGTGCACTACTGGGGGATTGTTTGTGCTCACACTTGTGGAATGATCGTATGCAGATATGTCTGTGAGCTATATGTACAACTAGCAAAAAGTGCCTGTACTTCGCACTGGTTCTTTAGACTGACATGATAACACTCTCACCAATTTTTTGACAGTCATGGAGCAGACGTAGAGGGGAGAGTTGGCATGCTGCAGCAAAATGGGACATTCGGTGGACTCTCCCCACCTGTCGCCTCACCCTGGTGTGGGGCAGTATATTGTGGTGCATTGCGGGGCAGATATCTCATAAACAGTGCATCTTAGGGCCTTGAAACATGGTTTGTGAAGACCTTTAAGTTTTGTTCCTGGCATCGAGACAAATTAGCTTTGTCTGGTCCTTCTACAACCACCTTGATGTTTCGCTGCTTCCAGGCAACCCTCTCATGTGTGCAGGGGCTGAAATCCGGGGCTGAAATCCATCGACAGGGTGGGGTGTCCACATGTAATGTATCCAGTGACAACCGTTAACTATGCAAAATGTGGTGCAGATTGGTGGGCGGTGTCGAATTGTATGAGGTACAAACAAACAACAAAACTAACAGATTTTCCATTTTATATGTAGATTATTATGTAGGTGTGTTGTGGGCTGCATGTACTTCTAGGTGTACAAAAGAGATGGAGGGGAGGATTTTAAAATAATTGTTTTTTTCAAAGGATCGTTGAGATGCTGTATGGATGAGGTGGTTACTGCAAGTGGGCACAACAGTGATTTCATGGTAAATTTTGGAGCAAATCAATCGAAATTTTTTTTTTTCTATTTTAACCCTTTTTTTTTTTTTTTTGGGGGGGGGGTCCCCCCCCAACCCCCTTTTTTTCTCTAAAAACCCCTTTTTTAACTAAACGAAAACCCAAAAAATAAATATATAAATAAAAAATTTTTTTCGACGAAATGGTTTTCGACCAAATTGCGTCGACCAAATTGCAGTCGACCAGTTTTTTTTCGACGAGTTGACTGGACACCGCACACAAGGTTGATTGGTCTCTGCAAGTTATCAATAACACAATTATGTTCAACATGGTGACAGAATGCCATCTGCAAGATGTAAGCTCATAAGGGTCTAGCAAAAGGGGTGTCATTGTACACACATGAGCTTACTTAAATTTGATGAGTGTGTAATCTAAAGATTTTTTTGCTTGAATTTGTTTATTTTGCTTTAATTGTCGCGCCAAACAGTCTGCAGGCATCGGGGTGCGTACATTTAGACACAGACATACACATTTCAACGGGACAATCGGATTCCTGGCGTTAGCTTTTCTGTCCAGCTTTATTTAAAAATTGTGGTTTTTAGCTTTGTTCTGAAACTCATGTAGTTTTCCTCAACTCTGAGTCTGATCGGCAGACCGTTCCATGTCTGAGCTTCTCTTATAGGGAAGGATCTTCCCAATCCATTTGCTCTTTTAGCTCTGATGCATGCGATTTGTCCTTGTGTCGACTTGGGATATAATAACCAATTTGTTCCTTCAAGTAGGCGGGGGCCTGTTCAAATAGGCAACGATGTACTAAGGTCATAGTTTTGAAGATGATCTGGTCTTCTAATTCTAGCCAGTGCGAGGCTTTCCTGTCAGCTGTTACGTGATCTCTTCTATCTTTTTGTCTGACTAGATTGGCATGCATATAATGGATACATGTTCACGTCTGCTTTGCACAATCCAAAGACTCACCAGCAGCTGGAAAGAGAGTTGGCCAGATTTCAGACAGACAAGTTGCATAAAACTACAAATGTACACGTGAACACTTTGAAGCTTTTATTTTTATTTTGAGGTTCCTTTAAGAGCCCATAGGCCCTCGGGGTACGTCTTAATATATTTTTTCTCTCAGCTCCTCCAACCCTATCCTTACTGCAAGACATGCTCCAGAAGAAGTCTGATAACTATCAGAAAAGTCAGCAAAGGACTGACTTCTCTTGTCAGCAATGGGTTTTTCTTTCAATGTACAAAACCCCATGTTAAATTCCACTGGCATTTCCAGGGCTCTCCGACACCTTGTGGCAGTGTTCTAGCAACCTACAGGTGCTGGACAAAACTAAATGTAATTGATATTCTGTTAAAGGAAAATACTGTGGTGTGAATAGCAAAACAGTTGTAGCCAATTGCGATTTGACTGATTTAAGATGCCAAACCTTGCTTCCAAGTCATTGGCTGGTCAGATGAAAGAAAGACTTGTTGAAACCATTCCTTTCTGCCCAGATGATCCTTTGTGAGTCTCAAGCGAGAATTCTTCCCCCGCCCCAGATGCGGAGAGCCTGCTTCCCATGGGTGGGATAAACCCATGCCAACTCTATTGAAGATTTCCCTGCAGTGGTTAATTAGGAAGAAGAAGGCCCTTGCGGGCAGGGACTCATTTAATCTCTTGGGCCTGAAGAAGGTTGAATCCAAGGCAGCATGTGATTTCTGACAGAGGAGAGATTTTACAAGTGTTGTGAGAAGTCTCTATCCGCTCTGTTCTGCCCCACAGTGACCCCACTTAGAGCTGAGGCTTCTGGGAAAAGAGGGTGGACTCTTCTCTAGGACATGGCTCAAATGGCTATCGGTGGGAGGCTGGGAAGCCACCAATCCCCTGCTAGACGAGGCAAGGGGGGGCGCACAGAGGGAAGACAGGGACAACGATCTTACTACGCCAGGTGACATTGAGATTGCACAAGTGCAGGGGAAGGGGGAATGGGAAAAAGTGCAGGGGGAAGGGGGAGGGGTCAGTGCAGTACATGGGATCAAGAGTAAAAGAACAAAAATAGAATAAATAAAAGCAATAAGTAAATAAAAAGTGTGGCCAGCTATTGGCAAGTGCAGGGGTAAGTGCAGACATCAGGTGTCAGGTGCTGGTAGGGGACTGTAGGGATACAGAAAAACAGAAATGGAGTGGGATCCCCTAAATGTTTTGATTCTTCTAGGAATTGGGGCACCAAAGTCATTTTCAAGAGTGCAGACGATATGGGCCTCATTCCGAGTTGGCCGGTTCAAGGTTAAAGTGAAGTAATAACGTTTATCAGCACTTTTACCGGACTAGCCAACTACAACTTTGTCAGATGGGATTAAGGATTTACCTCCAGCTAAAATATGGGGGTAAATCTGCCCCCCTACCAGTAAATAACTGTCTTTATTACCGGCATGGCCCGTAATCGCTGCAAAATCCCCCCATGGACGCCTATGGGACTTCATGGATTGGGGATTTACCGCCAGTAATTCTGGCAGACCAAATGCTGGTAATGGCAATTCCGTTTGCCGGTATTCCAGCGCAGCAAACTTGTGATGAGGCCCAATGTACTGTTAAGTGACATTCTTCCCTGTTTAAGGAATAGAAGCAAGCAGCTGCCGTTCCATTGGACTCTCTTTTAAGTCCAGAGCATCACCTCCGGAGCTGCTGATTGTCCAGCACATCACCTAAAGAAATCGAGACAGTTCTGAGTCTTCGAGCCACGACTGAAGGGTCTCTGAACCTGCCCGATGCTTCATGCACCTGACTGCCTTCCACACAGCGAGCCTGCCTGGAAAGCCAGTCAAGGTGCTTGGCTTGAAGCTGCTCCTGCCAGTTGAACTTCTTTGAACCAACTGACTGCATGAGACACCAGGACTGAATCTTACACTTCTACTTTGAGAAGACCCTTGGGACCATCCAGCTGCACTGAGTTGGAGAACAGACTGCATTACCCATACAGTACCAAGCCACGGAGCTGTCCCTCTTTGTCAATACTCTCTTTGGTGCTTGTATCCTCTTGAGCCAGCTCTTTCGCCGCCCATTACAGAAACCGTAGAAAAGCACCAAGAAGTGCAGGCCAACACTGTTCCAAGCCAGAAAACTGGTGGACTAGTTGCCCTTTTCAAGGCATATTAGGTGCCTTCACCCCATGGACTTTGCCTTGGGCCCAAGGTCGTAAATGGATACAATTGTCCACCTTACCCAGTAACCTGTTTGTGTTTTTTCCTTTTTTAGTATTGGGTAGCACTAAAGCACTACTTACAAGCTGAAACTATTGCTTTGGAGTATAGCTAGAAGGGAGATAACATGTGAAAAGGGACACAGAACTTGTGAGTGCTGATTGGTTAATCACCACCCATGGCATGCCAACCCCTATGGCCATTCTCACCAAGCTACCTGACCCCCGCTGCCCCCAAAACACATCCACTTGGGATCTCTGTGAATTAGCTCTATAAAGCAGTAATATCAAACGCTATCCTTCTAGTGCTCTTTCTAAGCACTCTGCTGAGAGTTAATGGGCCTCATTATTAGTATGCCGGTCCGGTAACAACGGTGCCGGTAAGCTACCGGCGACATTGTTACCGGACCAGCACACTCTGAGTTCTGCGTGCGGGTGCCTTTCCACCCGCCTGGTCGCAGACTTTGACGGATGCACCGGCACTGTTGCGCACAGTGCCGGTGCATCCGTCCTCCCCGTCCTCCCTATTCCCATTGAGTCCTATGGGACTCGAATGGGAAGGGGAGTTACTTTTTCCGGCGCTGGCTTCGGGGACAGCCGGGGCTGTAATGAGGCCCAATGTCTTAATTGCAACTGTAAATATGCTATCGGGGTCTAAACATTTCCTAAGCAAGTATGTCTTCAGCCACTTAGGTCTTTTCCTTGCAGTGAACTTAAAAACAAGCATTAAAAAGCCACCAGTTTGTGCTTACGTATAGGTATTAGGTAAGCATTTGCCAGACTCTGCTCTCATAAGCCCAGTTATTCAGACCCTTTTCCAGTTGTTGCCATCTGTTGACTATCTCATGCCTTTCTAAAAGCCCAAACTGTTGGCTTGGCCAATGTTTGTCTTCATTCCTGCCAACGCATTTCTCTCCTGCAGTATAATTCCCGGAGCATCCATCCATTATCTCTCTTTGGAGTCTTCCACTGCCGAAGCGAGTTACCAATATATAGGGGAAGGAGGTGCACTATTTTCTATTCACTTTCTATCTGTTTTCCTTTTATGAATGAAGCAACACTGGGCTGTGTTATGCTACAAGTTCAGAGAAAGCACATATAAACCTTTGGACCTTTGCTCCCCCCTTATACTTCTTCTGGCCAGAAAAGCATTTCATGACAGACAGGTTTTGGGAAGTTTGTAAAAAGGAGAGGTACATGTTTGAGTATTTGATGGATGCCGTCTGGCATGCGCAGTATCGCGAGAAAGCGGTCAGTGCATTTAAGATGAAATAGTCATAACTGCCAGGCTATTATGCAAGTCTATGCAAAAAGGACGAGCATACTCGTCCTTGGTACTTAAGGGGTTAAAGTCAAATCCAAAAGATGGTAAACTGAGCATTGTGATAAACTGGTTGACATTTGGGGAAAAGAGGCTGAAGAGTAGGCCTGAGCTGGAATAGCTCAGAACGTTGCTTTTGGAACAGGGTTTCGTTTATTTTTGACATCCCTGCACATGGTTTTGTCTTAGTTGTGAGGGCAAGCGTAGGTTTTGGACACAGACGGACTTTTTAGTTGAACTTACTGACACTGACTATCCTGCGTTTCTTTAGGCAGGGAAATCCCACCTTAGCACAGAGCAAGTTAGGCCTTACTCCACCCTGACATTTTCTTTAAGAAGAGCCTTCTGGTATACATTGAATCTGTTATCAGTGTCTCCTTCCATGATGCCAACCTCCCAGTGTGTGTTTTAGGCCATAACTTCCGCGGCACTGGTGCAGGGCTGGCCATGAGCACATCCCAGGCTGCTCTTTGGGATGTTCTGAGGCGTTAACCTCTAGAACTAGGAGGAAGAATCCCCACACGAGACTAGAAAGAGACAAAAGGTCATTGGGACTTGCATCTGAGGGGCACGCTCACGACCCCCAGGATTGTCTATCCCAGGCTCCTGCAGTGATTCATGCCATCCCTGGTGACTTCACGTGTTACGATCTTTCCTGATGATGTAGGACCAATGCGGCAGCCCCTGCTGCTCGCACGCATGTGAGGCCTTAGGCTGATGCACAACAGTGGTGTATTAGGGGAGCGGAGTGTGAATATTGTGTTTGGGGGGCAGATGCTGACCTTATGTGGACCTATGGAAATTCATCTCCTAAAGTGGTGACCCCAGAGTCACAGGAAAGCAGCCACGGCTGTAATTGGCTCATGAGGTCTTTACAATGCAAGGCTGGCCACTTGCTACTCTGCCAATCAGCACACATGCCCTTGTCTGTGGGAAGGGCACAGAAGGGGGTCTAGGTGGGGGTGGTTGTGGGGCTACAGATTATCTCGCCCATCATTTACCGGATTCGGCAAATTGAGTCAGCACATGTTGGTCATTTTCTGCATGCTTGGGCATGGTGGTGCTATGTTAATATCCCTAATGTGAAGGGTTAAAGATGCCAATGGAGTGACACTTTTTTGCCGTCTTGATTAAAAATAAATAAATAACAAACCAGGCGAAACGACCATTCGGTTAAAATCGTCTTACAAGACGTGGACTATGAAAACAAACTTTCACCCTGAAGCATAGTTGTGCTTGTTAGACTAGACCTAATTTGGTGTCTTTTGAAGTAGCAACACGTGTTTCGTGGGATGTGTTTAGATGTTCTGAATTCATCTTTTTCTGTGCAACACTTGAGGATAAACAGCGAAGCTCCATTGAGCATGATATGGCCAAGTGAATGCAAAGCAGAGGCTGCACGAACCATAGCTTGGGAAAAGGTCCAGGGTTCTCAAGTTCCTAGAACCTCGTGGATGGCCTCGAATGAACACGCTTTTCTTCATGAAGAATGACCATTGAAGAGAATTCATCTCCACTTGACAGCTCTAGTGGGATCAGGCTGCAAGTCTTCTAGGCACTGTGATATCTCAGGCAACCTCTGAGGTGCTAGAGTGCGACCAGTGGCTTCGAAAGGCCGAACAAACCTGGAACCAGGAGCCTTCAGCAAGGTAAGGCAAGTATTTCTATCTTGGGTTGGAGGGGCTCCAGGTTCGGGGCACTTGCAGTCAGGCAACTTCTCAAGTCTTTCGGGCTGGCACTCAGGTCATTTGGTCTGCTGGGCATCTGCATAATGGTATACATATAGAGTGAGGGGGCTTGTGCCAGCCTTTCTGCGCTACAGGAAGACTTTATGCACACTATGAGAATGGTGTTCCTTTGCCTTAAAGTAGATGGACAGCCCTGGTTATGTCCCTTACCGCTACTGTCTACTGACCATCTTGGGCACCAATATGACCCCCGCTGCTTCAAGGGCAGGGCCACGCTGCTATTTCGCTGTCTTCAGGCAAGCATGTGATAATGTGCCAAAGGGCCATAAGATCCAATGCTTTGCATATGCCAGCATGGTTTTGCAGAGCTTGCAAAAATCCATCACCAAAACTTTGTGTTTACGCCCGAGTGGGAGGTTGAGAGGGCACAGTGGAGGGATATGTGCTGTTCTACTCCAGCCCATAAGTTTCTATGTGTGCCTCTGTATTCTAAGCCTAGGAGGTGCTTCAGTGGTGTTAGAGTGGAAAGCTGGAATGTTCACCTGGTGTTAAGGGTGGGATCCCAGGGCCACTAAAAGCAAGTGAAAAGTGTCTGCTGTCGCCAGCTGCCCTATATTAAAAGGATTTGTCGGGAGGTTGCTTGTGGAGCAAAACCTTCATCCAAAAATAGACCCACTTCTGATCCTATGGGAATATACCATCAACATGAACTGACTATCTGTTTCTCCAACATCAGTCTTGCCCAATGATCCAAGCACTGACTAATACTAGGTTGGATTTTAGAAATACAGTTCTTGCCAATCTCCCACAACGCACTGTTTGCGCTACCTAGACTTACCACCAGATCAGGAAGGTTCAATCACATGACACTGGTCTTAAAGGAGCTCCATTGGCTTCCTCTTAAAGACACAAACAAGTTGTAGATTGAAACCTCAAAGAGTGTAACCAAAACAAAGCGGCCTGCTTCCCTGAGCTTCTAAAAATAACAGGCAGCTCAAGAGAGCTCTGATGTAGAACCGCCCTCCCGATCCAGGCTCCTAACTCTAGAAAAGACCTGGTCGCTAATAAAGGGCTTTTGGGGTGACCTGGAACTCTCGACCCATGGATTTGCGTTCCCATCTATGTGGTATTTTTAGTAAGGTAATCAGGGGATGACCTTACCAAAAATACCCCAAAACTTTCTGATGGATCCGAGCTAGCTGTAGGATTGTCTCTAAGACTACACACCCTACATAAAACAAAAACATCTGGAAAAACCCTATTCCTCACCGAGAAAACAACTCATGGTGTACCCTGCATAACCTAAACAATAACAAAGGGTAAAGAACTAAAATGATCCAAGGTTTATTACAATAAATTCACATTTGATAATTCTAGTTACGCAAAAGTTAAAAACAACAAGCATCTCAAATAACATGCAAAAAACGAACTTTACAATTAGATGCGGGAAAGCAACCTGACATCACACAAGATGGCAACTGACACCAATAGAGGGGAGTAGTCTGAGGCCTAGTCCACATTGGAAATTCGTACCTTTGTAGGTGCTTGGTTACCCGACAGAATGGAAACTTAAAAACGTTGGAGGACAGATCACTTGGCCTCCCGGCACACTTATCCCACCTCTGGCCAAGACAACTCATTTTTCCGCACATAGTCCTTTGCTGGTGTTCATGTCTGTTTATGTCGCCATCCGGCCTGCTGCTCTAGAGGCGTTGGACCTCCATCCCAATGAGGACTTCCATGCCCTTATGAGCAGTCCCCTTGTCCATTCCAGCTTAAGCTGGTGATACTTGCCATGCGGGTGCCTTTGGCCTTGGCATACTAATCCTGTTCAGTCCACAGAGCACATGCTCAAGCCACTCCATAGGGAGATACGTTTTGGCAAATCTAAACGGAACCAGGGACTATCTAAAAGCCCATAAGAAAAGAAGACGCTAAGGGGAACGGGCAGTGAAGTAATGTGAGTGTGGCCAACTTTATCCAGTTCCTGGGGATTGGCTGCCTGCAGTTCAATTTACTTTAGGTGTATTCAGTTATTTTTAGATTTATTCATCCTTCGTTTTCTCCATCATCTGGCAGCCAGACCTCTTGGAACAATGGTCTAGAATCTTTTCTGGTTCATGGGTTTAAGCGACCTCATTGGGGGAGAGACAGATTTAGCTTAATTCAATTCATGTTTTCTTGTTATCAGTCGAGTGTCTGGAAATTCTTTATGCATATTCCTTAATATTTAATCATGGCTGCCGTCATCTCAGAGAAGATTTTTTTCACTCGTTCTGCAACCAAACACATCACCAGGCTACCTTCTCAGACCATTTTTTCCTTTTGAGTTTAGCTGATTCTATCTGATTGGCGGGTAGGTGTGTACAAAGCAGGAGACATCTTTGCAGAGTACAAGCAGTTAATGCACATGCGTTCCTAATACAAATGCAAGGAAGTATCGAAATAACCCTTCTATGCATTGCACATTGCCCAGTGCCTGTTCAAAACAGCTCCTGGGTAATTCATGACCTTTATCACGCACTGGAAAGCATGTTGTGTCTGTGAGCATGGGATGCACTGTTTCATGCATTGCACAAATATCTCCCATCCACGGTTTGGCTCAATTGCGCATTGGAACTCACACAATGGACCCGACTGCCCACATCTGGGAAGCGCACAACCTGGGCTCCCAAAGAATCATGGGATATTTGCTGGTTCAGTTAAAGGAGACCTTGAAGCCCTTCCATTCCCTCGCATCACAAAATGCCGGTGCTCAGGCCCTTGGGGTCCAGAAACGGAGGAGAATCTCCATCCTCCCCCAAGTGACAAAACTCCAGTGCATGTTTTGGTGCAGGCTACACGAGCGAGGAGTAAAACGCTGTTCAGTGGCCAGCGATCCTGCTAGTAGCATTCATACGTGTAGGGGAATGTTACAAAAGGGTGGTCTGTAGCCAGAAAACAGTTCCATTGGCCTTGCTTTTGAGGATGGAAGTGGACGGTGGGCACAGCTTGAGTGTGGCATTTAAACACAAGTGACATGGTGGGCACATTCAAATTCAGATCTGCTTCCTCGCCCTCACTTTCTACTCCCCTTCCAGCTCTCTCTTTTACGGCCATTTTTAGTTGGGGCTCATGAGGTTGCAATAGAGTGAGAAAATACTGGTATTTGTGGGCTTTTGAGGAGGGATGCATATATGCCACTAACATGATCAGTTTCGTATTTCTTATGTTATATTTGAATTGTTACCACATTTAAGTGATTTAAAACTATCATTTCTCGCTAAAAAAATGTGTCTGGAAGTTAAGAGGTTAATTGCAGCCAAGCAGCTTCTAGTATAATATAGCTTTTTCACCAAGTGTGCCTTTCGCCACTTCCGTTCTAAGCAGCACAACTTCACAGGAGACAGCCCCGGCTTGCAGTGCGTAGCTTGTCTCATTTATCTTCCTTTGTATAGAACAAGTAAACTCTAGCTACTAGTGTAACTAGACTTTGCAGTGTTTTTTTTTCCTTTAAAAAGCACGAAGGCCAGCAGAAACATTATATTCATTTTATTGGCATCATTTTTGGAAAACAGTCATCTATAAAAGATATAGGGCAGTTTTACAGAAATTTTGCATCAATTAGCAATAGAGTAAAAAGTGCACCAGTGCAAAATTGCACCCTGTCAATGCGTGTTTGCACTTAGCAATGTTTGCCCTAGTCCTTGTCTCTGGTGCACTTACCAATGAAATACTATTTCTTGTACTTGGGCAGTGTTTGCCCTAGTGCTTGTCTCTGGTGCTGTTACCCATGAGATACTATTTGTTGTACTTGGGCAGTGTTTGCCCTAGTGCTTGTCTCTGGTGCAGTTACCCATGAGATACTATTTTTTGTACTTGGGCAGTGTTTACCCTAGTGCTTGTCTCTGGTGCAGTTACCCATGAGATACTATTTTTTGTACTTGGGCAGTGTTTGCCCTAGTGCTTGTCAGGCGGAGAGGTCCTGTGTCCGCGGAAGCTGCTGAACCCCCGACAATCCCCCTAAAATGTAATTCCCAGAACGAGATATTAATTCAGCTCTGTAAAATACACCCCAAAGGGAAAGGGGGGAAGTGGATAACATAACAACACCAGGCTGACTGCGTCAAGGCTAACCAAAGCTGAACCTGCAGAGGATACAAGAAAAGCAGATACAAATCCTTTTATTACTTACTTAACCTTTAGGGTTGGAAAGACTTTGAATCCTTAACTAATAAGTAAGAATCATACCTGGTTCTTCTCTTTAAATTTCTTAGAGAAGCTTGTAAAGAAGCGGAAAATCTCTCTTACTTGAGTCTCTTGAAATTCACAGCAACTTCTTATTTTGGGCAAACCTGGAAAGTTTTGCTCTTTGCCTTTTTCCAAAGTTAACTAACTGTCCAGTTAAATTGTCTTTAATATTTTCTTTTTTCCTTTCAAACTTTTCTTTAGTTTCCAAAACCTTTTTACAATTCAATAGAGTTTGAGAATTCTTGAAGAAACACGTGCAAAAGCACACGCGCAGATGATCTCAATGCTGAAGATTCGCACGTTGAAAACTTCCCGCGCTGAAGAACACGCGCACTGTAAGAAAAGTCCACGCGCAGCAAACACACGCGCTTGTAAACACACGCGAAGCAGAATTCACGCGCAAACGGATTCTCACGCAGAAAACACATGCGCTAGTATTCACACGTGCTGTTGAACTCCCGCCCCTATTCACACGCGCCTTATAACCCTCGCGCCAAAGAGTTCACACGCGGACTGAAACTCGCGTAAGAAAGCACACGTGCTGGAAATCACACGTGCTATTGAGTTCTCGCGTAGAAGCACACGCGCTTGAAATCAAACGTGCAACAGAGTTCACGCGCCGGTCGGACAGATTCTCGCGCTAGGAAGCACACGCGCTGGAACTCATACGCGCAGTTGAATTCACTCGACAGGAAGCACACGCAGTGAAACTCACACGCGCAATTGCATTCTCGCGCCGAAACAACGTGCTGAAACTCACACGCGCAATTGAATTCTCGCGCCGAAACAACGCGCTTGAAAACACACACGCTATTTTCACTCGCGAGGAATCAAAGACGTTAAATAATTTTCGCACGCGCAAAGGTTCAATGGTTAGTTTCAGATTACACGTAGTACGTGTTTAACAAATAGCGTTCACCCGTTAACCTCGGGCTTAATTTCAAGCGCACTCAAACAGTTCAAAATATAAATTCAAAGAAAACATTTTACGAGTTCTCACCTAAATGTCTTTAAGATAAACAGAGTGGCAGTCTAACAATCTCTAAACAAAGTCACTTATCTCCAGAACGATTTCCTAAAGATCTTCAGAGTTTCCTGTCTTCAAATCGCATTCCTGACAGCTGAGAACTTCTCCTGAAACCCCCAAGAAAGTAGCCGCTCAACTGCTAGCGCCTGAAGGATAAAATCCACCAGGCCCAAGTCTTAAGCAGGAACAGCCACCACACACGTCCTCTCAGCTGGGGCTTAGATGATGAAAGACAAAGAGTGACAGTTTAGAATGTTCATTGTTGTTCTGCAGTGTTTTCTAACCAATCAGAGCTGTCACTGTGAAACTCCATTTTGCCTTGGGTCAGAACCAGGATTCTGAATCAGGAAGTTAAGGCCAAACCAACTACAATAGAAAACTTCCCACCCACACAAGGCTAATCTAAAAAAGGATAATAAAAGAGAAATAAAGGGAAAGAAACTTGAATAAGGGAAAATAGCCTGAATAGGGGAAGGAAACCTGACAGTAGCCCCCTCCTAATGCCCAGTCTCTGGGCCTACCTTATGTGGATTTTTAGCATGAAACTTAGCAACTAAACTAGGAGCATGTACATCAACTGAATCTTCCCAAGATCGTTCTTCAGGTTCATATCCCTCCCAATCAATTAAATACTGCAACCTTCCCCTCACTCTCCTGGAATCCAAAATTTGTTTAACCACAAATTCCTCAGATGAATCCTCCATAATCACAGGGGAAGGTGGTGTTCTAAATCTAGTTCCTGAACAAACTGGTTTTAAAAGGCTAACATGGAAAGTAGGATGTACCTTCAAATGCTTGGGTAATTTCAATCGTACTGCCACAGGGTTGATGATTCTCTCTACCTCAAATGGGCCTACAAATCGTGGACTGAATTTATTCTTCCCCTTAATTTTTAGGTACCGGGTAGAAAGCCAAACTAGGTCTCCCACCTTATATTCAGGACCAGCCTTCCTTCTCAAATCAGCACACCTTTTATATTTCAACTTGTTTTCTCCCAACACCTTTTTTGCTCTATCCAAGTTATTCTTCATTACCAGCAAACGATCTTCCACTCTAGGATTCCCGGAATCCTCCAACACCTCAAAACTCAGAAAGCGAAGATGAAACCCACGACCCAAAAAGAAAGGGGACATAGAAGTAGCATCTTTATCACAATTGTTTTAAGAGAATTCTGCCAAACATACCAAATCCACCCATTCCTCTCCAGCTTGTAAGTAACACCTTAAAAATTTCTCCAATTCCCGATTTACTCTCTCCACTTGTCCATTAGTCTCCGGATGATACCCAGAAGTTAAACTAACGTCTACCCCAAGTTTCCTACAGAAGGCCCTCCAAAATTTTGAAATAAATTGAGATCCCCTATCAGAGATAACTTGACTTGGGAGTCCATGTAGTCTAACCACACCTTGCAAGAAACTATGAGCCAGTTTTTCCGTGGTAACCTCTCCCTCCATTGGTAAAAAATGTGCTTCTTTAGTAAGAAGATCCACCACAACAAGAATGGTAGTACAACCCTTATCTTGAGGGAGATCAACAATGAAATCCATAGAAATAGTGTGCCAAGGACGAGGAGGAACAAGTAACGGCTCCAATAAACCATGCGGCTTCCCAACTTGACTTTTTGCTTGTGCACAGGCTACACATGTTTTAACAAGGTTCAATGTGTCTTGGCGAATTTTTTCCCACCAAAAGTTCCTTCGAACCAATTCCAGAGTTTTTCTGAAACCAGGATGTCCTGATAAAATGGATTCATGACAATTTCTCAAAACCTTTTCTCTTAACTATTCAGTAGGTAAATAAAGCTTGTTATCAAAAAATGGCAGACCGTCTTTCAAACTTCTGGCTGGATCCAGTCTCACCCACTCCTCCATCTTCTGCAAGGACATATTCTGGCAAACTTTGTTCAAAAAATCCATTCCTTTAATGGCTCCGGCTAACAGAAAACGTTCTGGAGCAATTAAAGGTTCTGGCTCCAGAACCTCTCTCTCCTCACTACCAGGAAATTGGCGGGATAAGGCATCAGCTTTTTTGTTCAGACTTCCGGGTTTAAAGGTCACAACGAAATCATAATCGGCAAAGAATAAGGACCAACGAAGTTGTCGTGGAGACAAAGTTCTTGCAGATTTTAAAAACAATAAATTTCGATGATCAGTAAGAACCGTTACCGTATGTCTTGCCCCTTTCAGAAAATGCTACTATTCTTCAAAAGCGGACTTTATTGCTAACAGTTCACGATCTGCAATTGTATAGTTCACTTCAGCAGCAGAAAACTTCCTAGAAAAGAATGCAACTGGATGTAGCTGACCAGTAGTTTCATGCCTTTGAGAAAGCACCGCCCCCAACACTAAATTTGAAGCGTCCGTCTCCACAAAAAATGGTTTAGAGAGATCAGGATGAATTAGAATCGGACTAGAAGTACATTTTTCTTTTAACTCTTGAAAAGCTTTTTCTATTTCAAGGTCCCAGTCAAATTTCACTCCTTTTTTCAAAAGTCTCTTTATAGGAGCAACCAGCTGAGAAAAACCTTCGATAAATCTCCTATAAAAATAGGCAAACCCTAAAAAACTTTGTATTTCCTTAACCTTAGTAGGAGTGGCCCATTCAAGAACTGCTTGAACCTTTTTAGGATTCATTTCTAAACCCTTAAGTGAAATTATAAAACCTAAAAACTCCACAGAATCTGTATGGAATTGATTTTTTTCAATTTGGCAAACAAATGGTTTTCTCGCAACTTTTGTAAGACTAAGCAAACATGTTTCTGATGTTGATCCAGGTCAGAAGAGAAAATCAAAATGTCATCGATATACACGACAACAAAAATATCCAGGAATTCTCTAAAAACCTCGTCAATAAAAAATTGGAAAGCCGCTGGAGCATTGCATAAACCGAATGACATAACTTGGTATTCATACAGCCCAAACCTGGTCTTAAACGCTGTCTTCCATTCGTCCCCTTCTTGCACACGCACAAGATGCTAAGCTCCTCTCAAATCTAATTTAGAGAAAATATTTGCTCCTTGTATTTGATTAAGCATTTCCGAGATGAGAGGAAGAGTATACCGGTTCTTAATAGTGACTCTGTTAACGGCTCGATAATCTATGCAAGTTCGAAGTGTTCTATCCGGTTTTGGTACAAAAAATAAAGGAGAGGCCGCCGGAGACTTAGAGTGACGAATAAACCCTTTGGCCAAGTTTTCCGTTAAATTTTCTTTTAAATAATCATTCTCTTTCTCTGTAAGAGCATATACTCTACTACTAGGCAAAATTGTTCCTGGCTCCAGGTCATTTTTACAATCAAAGGGCCTATGGGGTGGTAATTCTCCTGCCACTTTCTCATCAAATACGTCCCAAAAATCTTCGGTAACACTGGGGAAGTTGACCCACTACAGCTCCCACATCATGACATCCAATTCCAGTCTCAGCCAGAAAGCTAGACACTGAATTAATTTGTTTGACATCTTTCTCAAAGAGACTTCCTGAAAAGCAATTCTCTTTACAGAAATCTGACTGCATGTTAATTGTCCTAGCACTCCAATCAATCAAAGGATTATGGAGAGTAAGCCAAGGCATACCCAAAATAATCTTTAGCAAAGGAGCATCAATTAACTCGAATGAAATTATCTCTCTGTGACCTCCTGTTAACTCCAAAATTAAAGAACCAGTTCTGTGAGTAATGGGACCAGAAGATAGAGACGTACCATCAACAGCCCTAACTTGCTCTACAACCTCTTTCTGAAGAATTGGAATTCCCAAAGATTTTGCCAGACCCCAATCCATGAAATTCCCGGTGGCAGCTGAGTCAACCATAACGGGACCATTTCCCTTACACTCCAACTCAAGGAACAAGGATACATTTACGGTTATATGGGGAACAGATGTCTGCACAGTATTGACGATCTGTTGTACCTTGGCCGCTGAAGTAGGAGTATTCTTGGGAGTGTAAGGACAATTCCCTAAAAAGTGCCCACCTCTTCCACAATATAAACACAGATTGTTATCTCTCCTGCTAGCCCTTTCTTCCATAGTTAAAGGACCTCGGACCCTGGGAGGTGGATTATTCCCTTTGGATCTACTCTCTACTTTAGATCTATCCACTTTAACTAGAGACTTTACGTCACTCTGACTATGACGCCTCTCTGCCTTCCTTTCACTCAAACAAAAGTCTAATTGAATAACCAAATCAATCAAAGCTTCACAAGTAGAAGGGTGCTCAACCACTCCCGACAATGCATTCTTTAACTCATCTCTAAGGCCCCGATAAAACAACGAGGCCTGTTTAACACAAGGGACTTAAATTGTGTTATATAAGCAATCAAATCTCTATTACCTTGTTTTAGTTCTAAAAGTTCACCATCCACTTCCAGAGATAACTGTCTTCTATCAAAAATCTTTCGGAATATCTCTAAAAAACTGGTGTAATTTCCTAGAACCGTACTCTTTTGACTCACCAACAACCCAGCCCAAGCAGATGCCTCCCCAGAAAGATAGGACAACATAAATGTTATCTTAGATGCATCCGTGGGAAAGATCTCTGGTCTACTCATAAAATGTAATTCACATTGCGTCAAAAACACCCTAAACCTCTTGGGGTCCCCATGATAATGTTCTGGAGGCGCCAAAGGAACTGGCATAATTAAACTCCTTACCCCTTCAGCCACTGGAGGGGCCCGTTGTATTTGTGGTAATCGATCTCCACTTTCCCTTTCTAACTTAGGTGGAGAACCAGCACCCCCTGAAACCTCATCCTCTCTCCTTTCTCCCCTCTGTTGAATTTGTATTACTTTAACACTCAAGTCATCCACCTTTTGACTAAGTAAAGCATTTTCATCACGGGATATTTTCAATTCCTCCCGTAACTCCCTGATCAAAGATCCTAACGCCTCCATGGATTCGTCGGGGTTCATGACAGCTCGGGCGGACTAAATTATTGGCCTTTCATTCTGTCAGGCTGAGAGGTCCTGTGTCCGCGGAAGCTGCTGAACCCCCGACAATCCCCCTGAAATGTAATTCCCAGAACTAGATATTAATTCAGTTCTGTAAACTACACCCCAAAGGGAAAGGGGGAAGTGGATAGCATAACAACACCAGGCTGACTGCGTCAAGGCTAACCAAAGCTGAACCTGCAGAGGATACAAGAAAAGCAGATACAAATCCTTTTATTACTTACTTAACCTTTAGGGTTGGAAAGACTTTAAATCCTTAACTAATAAGTAAGAATCATACCTGGTTCTTCTCTTTAAATTTCTTAGAGAAGCTTGTAAAGAAGCTGAAAATCTCTCTTACTTGAGTCTCTTGAAATTCACAGCAACTTCTTATTTTGGGCAAACCAAAGTTTTGCTCTTTGCCTTTTTCCAAAGTTAACTAATTGTCCAGTTAAATTGTCTTTAATATTTTCTTTTTTCCTTTCAAACTTTTCTTTAGTTTCCAAAACCTTTTTACAATTCAATAGAGTTTGAGAATTCTTGAAGAAACACGTGCAAAACTACATGCGGAGATGATCTCAATACTGAAGATTTGCACGTTGAAAACTTCTCGCGCTGAAGAACACGCGCACTGTAAGAAAAGTCCACGTGCAGAAAACACACGCGCTTGTAAACACACGTGAAGGAGAATTCACGTGCAAACGGATTCTCGCGCAGAAAACACACGTGCTAGTATTCACACGCGCTGTTGAACTCCTGCACCTATTCACACACGCCTTATAACCCTCGCGCCAAAGAGTTCACACGCGGACTGAAACTCGCGTAAGAAAGCACACGCACTGGAAATCACACACGCTATTGAGTTCTCGCGTAGAAGCACACGCGCTTGAAATCAAACGTGCAACAGAGTTCACATGCGGTCATACAGATTCTCGCGCCAGGAAGCACACGCGCTGGAACTCACACGCGCAGTTGAATTCACTCACCAGGAAGCACACGCAGTGAAACTCACACGCGCAATTGAATTCTCGCGCCGAAACAACGCGCTGAAACTCACATGCCCAATTGAATTCTCGCGCCGAAACAACGTGCTTGAAAACACACGCGCTATTTTCACTCGCGAGGAATCAAAGACGTTAAATAATTTTCGCACTCGCAAAGGTTCAATGGTTAGTTTCAGATTACAAGTAGTACGTTTTTAACAAATAGCGTTCACCCGTTAACCTAACGCTTAATTTCAAGCGCACTCAAACAGTTCAAAATATAAATTCAAAGAAAACATTTTACGAGTTCTCACCTAAATGTCTTTAGGATAAACAGAGCGGCAGTCTAACAATCTCTAAACAAAGTCACTTATCTCCAGAACGATTTCCTAAAGATCTTCAGAGTTTCCTGTCTTCAAATCGCATTCCTGACAGCTGAAAACTTCTCCTGAAACCCCCAAGAAAGTAGCCGCTCAACTGCTAGCGCCTGAAGGATAAAATCCACCAGGCCCAAGTCTTAAGCAGGAGCAGCCACTACACACGTCCTCTCAACTGGGGCTTAGATGATGAAAGGCAAAGATTGACAGTTTAGAATGTTCATTGTTGTTCTGCAGTGTTTTCTAACCAATCAGAGCTGTCACTGTGAAACTCCATTTTGCCTTGGGTCAGAACCAGGATTCTGAATCAGGAAGTTAAGGCCAAACCAACTACAATAGAAAACTTCCCACCCACACAAGGCTAATCTAAAAAAGGATAATAAAAGAGAAATAAAGGGAAAGAAATTTGAATAAGGGAAAATAGCCTGAATAGGGGAAGGAAACCTGACAGTACCCCCCTCCTAATGCCCAGTCTCTGGGCCTACCTTAGGTGGATTTTTAGCATGAAACTTAGCAACTAAACTGGGAGCATGTACATCAACTGAATCTTCCCAAGATCGTTCTTCAGGTCCATATCCCTCCCAATCAATTAAATACTGCAACCTTCCCCTCACTCTCCTGGAATCTAAAATTTGTTTAACCACAAATTCCTCAGATGAATCCTCCATAATCACAGGGGAAGGTGGTGTTCTAAATCTAGTTCCTGAACAAACTGGTTTTAAAAGGCTAACATGGAAAGTAGGATGTACCTTCAAATGCTTGGGTAATTTCAATTGTACTGCCACAGGGTTGATGAATCTCTCTACCTCAAATGGGCCTACAAATCGTGGACTGAATTTATTCTTCCCCTTAATTTTTAGGTACCGGGTAGAAAGCCAAACTAGGTCTCCCACCTTATATTCAGGACCAGCCTTCCTTCTCAAATCAGCACACCTTTTATATTTCAACTTGTTTTCTCCCAACCCCTTTTTTGCTCTATCCAAGTTATTCTTCATTACCAGCAAACGAACTTCCACTCTAGGATTCCCGGAATCCTCCAACACCTCAAAACTCAGAAAGCGAGGATGAAACCCACGACCCAAAAAGAAAGGGGACATAGAAGTAGCATCTTTATCACAATTGTTGTAAGAGAATTCTGCCAACCATACCAAATCCACCCATTCCTCTCCAGCTTGTAAGTAACACCTTAAACATTTCTCCAATTCCTGATTTACTCTCTCCACTTGTCCATTAGTCTCTGGATGATACCCAGAAGTTAAACTAACGTCTACCCCAAGTTTCCTACAGAAGGCCCTCCAAAATTTTGAAATAAATTGAGATCCCCTATCAGAGATAACTTGACTTGGGAGTCCATGTAGTCTAACCACACCTTGCAAGAAACTATGAACCAGTTTTTCCGTGGTAACCTCTCCCTCCATTGGTAAAAAATGCGCTTCTTTAGTAGGAAGATCCACCACAACAAGAATGGTAGTACAACCCTTATCTTGAGGGAGATCAACAATGAAATCCATAGAAATAGTGTGCCAAGGACGAGGAGGAACAGGTAACGGCTCCAATAAACCATGCTGCTTCCCAACTTGACTTTTTGCTTGTGCACAGACTACGCATGTTTTAACAAAGTTCAATGTGTCTTGGCGAATCTTTTCCCACCAAAAGTTCCTTCGAAACAATTCCAGAGTTTTTCTGAAACCAGGATGTCCTGATAAAATGGATTCATGACAATTTCTCAAAACCTTTTCTCTTAACTCTTCAGTAGGTAAATAAAGCTTGTTATCAAAAAATGGTAGACCGTCTTTCAAACTTCTGGCTGGATCCAGTCTCACCCACTCCTCCATCTTCTGCAAGGACATATTCTGGCGAACTTTGTTCAAAAAATCCATTCCTTTAATGGCTCCGGCTAACAAAAAACGTTCTGGAGCAATTAAAGGTTCTGGCTCCAGAACCTCTCTCTCCTCACTACCAGGAAATTGGCGGGATAAGGCATCAGCTTTTTTGTTCAGACTTCCGGGTTTAAAGGTCACAACGAAATCATAATCGGCAAAGAATAAGGACCAACGAAGTTGTCGTGGAGACAAAGTTCTTGCAGATTTTAAAAACAATAAATTTCGATGATCAGTAAGAACCGTTACCGTATGTCTTGCCCGTTTCAGAAAATGCCTCCATTCTTCAAAAGCGGACTTTATTGCTAACAGTTCACGATCTGCAATTGTATAGTTCACTTCAGCAGCAGAAAACTTCCTAGAAAAGAATGCAACTGGATGTAGCTGACCAGTAGTTTCATGCCTTTGAGAAAGCACCGCCCCCCAACACTAAATTTGAAGCGTCCGCCTCCACAAAAAATGGTTTAGAGAGATCAGGATGAATTAGAATCGGACTAGAAGTAAATTTTTCTTTTAACTCTTGAAAAGCTTTTTCTGCTTCAAGGTCACAGTCAAATTTCACTCCTTTTTTCAAAAGTCTCGTTATAGGAGCAACCAGCTGAGAAAAACCTTCGATAAATCTCCTATAAAAATTGGCAAACCCTAAAAAACTTTGTATTTCCTTAACCTTAGTAGGAGTGGCCCATTCAAGAACTGCTTGAACCTTTTTAGGATTCATTTCTAAACCCTTAAGTGAAATTATAAAACCTAAAAACTCCACAGAATCTGTATGGAATTGATTTTTTTCAATTTGGCAAACAAATGGTTTTCTCGCAACTTTTGTAAGACTAAGCAAACATGTTTCTGATGTTGATCCAGGTCAGAAGAGAAAATCAAAATGTCATCGATATACACGACAACAAAAATATCCAGGAATTCTCTAAAAACCTTGTCAATAAAAAATTGGAAAGCCGCTGGAGCATTGCATAAACCGAATGGCATAACTTGGTATTCATACAGCCCAAACCTGGTCTTAAACGCTGTCTTCCATTCGTCCCCTACTGCACACGCACAAGATGCTAAGCTCCTCTCAAATCTAATCTAGAGAAAATATTTGCTCCTTGTATTTGATTAAGCATTTCCGAGATGAGAGGAAGAGGATACCGGTTCTTAACAGTGACTCTGTTAACTGCTCGATAATCGATGCAAGTTCGAAGTGTTCCATCCGGTTTTGGTACAAAAAATAAAGGAGAGGCCGCCGGAGACTTAGAGTGACGAATAAACACTTTGGCCAAGTTTTCCGTTAAATATTCTTTTAAATAATCATTCTCTTTCTCTGTAAGAGCATATACTCTACTACTAGGCAAAATTGTTCCTGGCTCCAGCTCAATTTTACAATCAAAGGGCCTATGGGGTGGTAATTCTCCTGCCACTTTCTCATCAAATACGTCCCAAAAATCTTTGGTAACACTGGGGAAGTTGACCCACTACAGCTCCCACATCATGACATCCAATTCCAGTCTCAGCCAAAAAGCTAGACACTGAATTACTTTGTTTGACATCTTTCTCAAAGAGACTTCCTGAAAAGCAATTCTCTTTACAGAAATCTGACTGCATGTTAATTTTCCTAGCACTCCAATCAATCAAAGGATTATGGAGAGTAAGCCAAGGCATACCCAAAATAATCTTTAGCAAAGGAGCATCAATTAACTCAAACGAAATTATCTCTCTGTGACCTCCTGTTAACTCCAAAATTAAAGAACCAGTTCTGTGAGTAATGGGACCAGAAGATAGAGACGTACCATCAACAGCCCTAACTTGCTCTACAACCTCTTTCTGAAGAATTGGAATTCCAAAAGATTTTGCCAGACCCCAATCCATGAAATTCCCGGTGGCACCTGAGTCAACCATAACGGGACCATTTCCCTTACACTCCAACTCAAGGAACATGGATATATTTACGGTTATATGGGGAACAGCTGTCTGCACAGTATTGACGATCTGTTGTACCTTGGCCGCTGAAGTAGAAGTCTTCTTGGGAGTGTAAGGACAATTCCCTAAAAAGTGCCCACCTCTTCCACAATATAAACACAGATTGTTATCTCTCCTCCTAGCCCTTTCTTTCATAGTTAAAGGACCTCGGACCCTGGGAGGTGGATTATTCCCTTTGGATCTACTCTCTACTTTAGATCTATCCACTTTAACTAGAGACTTTACGTCACTCTGACTATGACGCCTCTCTGCCTTCCTTTCACTCAAACGAAAGTCTAATTGAATAACCAAATCAATCAGAGCTTCACAAGTAGAAGGGCGCTCAATCACTCCTGACAATGCATCCTTTAACTCATCTCTAAGGCCCCGATAAAACAACGAGGCCTGTTTATCCTCGGCCACCTGCTTTCTAACACAAGGGACTTAAATTGTGTTATATAAGCGATCAAATCTCTATTACATTGTTTTAGTTCTAAAAGTTCACCATCCACTTCCAGAGATAACTGTCTTCTATCAAACATCTTTCGGAATATCTCTAAAAAACTGGTGTAATTTCCTAGAACCGTACTCTTTTGACTCACCAACAACCCAGCCCAAGCAGAGGCCTCCCCAGAAAGATAGGACAACATAAATGTTATCTTAGATGCATCCGTGGGAAAGATCTCTGGTCTACTCATAAAATGTAATTCACATTGCGTCAAAAACACCCTAAACCTCTTGGGGTCCCCATGATAACGTTCTGGAGGCGCCAAAGGAACTGGCATAATTAAACTCCTTACCCCTTCAGCCACTGGAGGGGCCCGTTGTATTTGTGGTAATCGATCTCCACCTTCCCTTTCTAACTCAGGTGGAGAACCAGCACCCCCTGAAACCTCATCCTCTCTCCTTTCTCCCCTCTGTTGAATTTGTATTACTTTAACACTCAAGTCATCCACCTTTTGACTAAGTAAAGCATTTTCATCATGGGATATTTTCAACTCCTCCCGTAACTCCCTGATCAAAGATCCTAACGCCTCCATGGATTCGTCGGGGTTCATGACAGCTCGGGCGGACTAAATTATTGGCCTTTCATTCTGTCAGGCTGAGAGGTCCTGTGTCCGCGGAAGCTGCTGAACCCCCGACAATCCCCCTGAAATGTAATTCCCAGAACTAGATATTAATTCAGCTCTGTAAACTACACCCCAAAGGGAAAGGGGGAAGTGGATAGCATAACAACACCAGGCTGACTGCGTCAAGGCTAACCAAAGCTGAACCTGCAGAGGATACAAGAAAAGCAGATACTAATCCTTTTATTACTTACTTAACCTTTAGGGTTGGAAAGACTTTACATCCTTAACTAATAAGTAAGAATCATACCTGGTTCTTTTCTTTAAATTTCTTAGAGAAGCTTGTAAAGAAGCTGAAAATCTCTCTTACTTGAGTCTCTTGAAATTCACAGCAACTTCTTATTTTGGGCAAACCAAAGTTTTGCTCTTTGCCTTTTTCCAAAGTTAACTAATTGTCCAGTTAAATTGTCTTTAATATTTTCTTTTTTCCTTTCAAACTTTTCTTTAGTTTCCAAAACCTTTTTACAATTCAATAGAGTTTGAGAATTCTTGAAGAAACACGTGCAAAACTACACGCGCAGATGATCTCAATGCTGAAGATTCGCACGTTGAAAACTTCTCGCGCTGAAGAACACGCGCACTGTAAGAAAAGTCCACGCGCAGAAAACACACGCGCTTGTAAACACACGCGAAGCAGAATTCACGCGCAAACGGATTCTTGTGCAGAAAACACACGCGCTAGTATTCACATGCGCTGTTGAACTCCCACACCTATTCACACGCGCCTTATAACCCTCGCGCCAAAGAGTTCACACGCGGACTGAAAATCGCATAAGAAAGCACACGCGCTGGAAATCACACGCGCTATTAAGTTCTCGCGTAGAAGCACACGCGCTTGAAATCAAACGTGCAACAGAGTTCACATGCGGTCGGAGAGATTCCCGCGCTAGGAAGCACACGCGCTGGAACTCACACGCGCAGTTGAATTCACTCGCCAGGAAGCACACGCGCTGAAACTCACAAGCGGAATTGAATTCTCGCGCCGAAACAACGCGCTGAAACTCACACGCGCAATTGAATTCTCGCGCCGAAACAACACGCTTGAAAACACATGCGCTATTTTCACTCGCGAGGAATCAAAGACGTTAAATAATTTTTGCATGCGCAAAGGTTCAACGGTTAGTTTCAGATTACACGTAGTACGTGTTTAACAAATAGCGTTCACCCGTTAACCTCGCGCTTAATTTCAAGCGCAATCAAACAGTTCAAAATATAAATTCAAAGAAAACATTTTACGAGTTCTCACCTAAATGTCTTTAAGATAAACAGAGCGGCAGTCTAACAATCTCTAAACAAAGTCACTTATCTCCAGAACGATTTCCTAAAGATCTTCAGAGTTACCTGTCTTCAAATCGCATTCCTGACAGCTGAGAACTTCTCCTGAAACCCCCAAGAAAGTAGCCGCTCAACTGCTAGCGCCTGAAGGATAAAATCCACCAGGCCAAGTCTTAAGCAGGAGCAGCCACTACACACGTCCTCTCAGCTGGGGCTTAGATGATGAAAGGCAAAGAGTGACAGTTTAGATTGTTGTTCTGCAGTGTTTTCTAACCAATCAGAGCTGTCACTGTGAAACTCCATTTTGCCTTGGGTCAGAACCAGGATTCTGAATCAGGAAGTTAAGGCCAAACCAACTACAATAGAAAACTTCCCACCCACACAAGGTTAATCTAAAAAAGGATAATAAAAGAGAAATAAAGGGAAAGAAACTTGAATAAGGGAAAATAGCCTGAATAGGGGAAGGAAACCTGACAGTGCTTGTCTCTGGAGCAGTTACCCATGAGATACTATTTGTTGTACTTGGGCATTGTTTGCCCTAGTGCTTGTCTCTGGTGCAGTTACCCATGAGATACTATTTGTTGTACTTGGGCAGTGTTTGCCCTAGTGCTTGTCTCTGGTGCAGTTACCCATGAGATTGTTGTACTTGGGCATTGTTTGCCCTAGTGCTTGTCTCTGGTGCAGTTACCCATGAGATACTATTTGTTGTACTTGGGCAGTGTTTGCCCTAGTGCTTGTCTCTGGTGCAGTTACCCATGAGATACTATTTGTTGTACTTGGGCAGTGTTTGCCCTAGTGCTTGTCTCTGGTGCAGTTACCCATGACATACTATTTGTTGTACTTGGGCAGTGTTTGCCCTAGTGCTTGTCTCTGGTGCAGTTACCCATGACATACTATTTGTTGTACTTGGGCAGTGTTTGCCCTAGTGCTTGTCTCTGGTGCAGTTACCCATGACATACTATTTGTTGTACTTGGGCAGTGTTTGCCCTAGTGCTTGTCTCTGGTGCAGTTACCCATGAGATACTATTTGTTGTACTTGGGCAGTGTTTGCCCTAGTGCTTGTCTCTGGTGCTGTTACCCATGAGATACTATTTGTTGTACTTGGGCAGTGTTTGCCCTAGTGCTTGTCTCTGGTGCAGTTACCCATGAGATACTATTTGTTGTACTTGGGCAGTGTTTGCCTAGTGCTTGTCTCTGGTGCAGTTACCCATGACAAACTATTTGTTGTACTTGGGCAGTGTTTGCCCTAGTGCTTGTCTCTGGTGCAGTTACCCATGAGATGCTATTTGTTGTACTTGGGCAGTGTTTGCCCTAGTGCTTGTCTCTGGTGCTGTTACCCATGAGACGCTATTTGTTGTACTTGGGCAGTGTTTGCCCTAGTGCTTGTCTCTGGTGCAGTTACCCATGAGACGCTATTTGTTGTACTTGGGCAGTGTTTGCCCTAGTGCTTGTCTCTGGTGCAGTTACCCATGAGACGCTATTTGTTGTACTTGGGCAGTGTTTGCCCTAGTGCTTGTCTCTGGTGCAGTTACCCATGAGATGCTATTTGTTGTACTTGGGCATTGTTTGCCCTAGTGCTTGTCTCTGGTGCAGTTACCCATGACATACTATTTGTTGTACTTGGGCATTGTTTGCCCTAGTGCTTGTCTCTGGTGCAGTTACCCATGAGATACTATTTGTTGTACTTGGGCAGTGTTTGCCCTAGTGCTTGTCTCTGGTGCAGTTACCCATGACATACTATTTGTTGTACTTGGGCATTGTTTGCCCTAGTGCTTGTCTCTGGTGCAGTTACCCCTGAGATACTATTTGTTGTACTTGGGCATTGTTTGCCCTAGTGCTTGTCTCTGGTGCAGTTACCCCTGAGATACTATTTTTTGTACTTGGGCAGTGTTTGCCCTAGTGCTTGTCTCTGGTTCAGTTACCCATGAGATACTATTTGTTGTACTTGGGCAGTGTTTGCCCTAGTGCTTGTCTCTGGTGCAGTTACCCATGAGATACTATTTTTTGTACTTGGGCAGTGTTTGCCCTAGTGCTTGTCTCTGGTGCAGTTACCCATGAGATACTATTTTTTGTACTTGGGCAGTGTTTGCCCTAGTGCTTGTCTCTGGTGCAGTTACCCATGAGATACTATTTTTTGTACTTGGGCAGTGTTTGCCCTAGTGCTTGTCTCTGGTGCAGTTACCCATGAGATACTATTTTTTGTACTTGGGCAGTGTTTGCCCTAGTGCTTGTCTCTGGTGCAGTTACCCATGAGATACTATTTTTTGTACTTGGGCAGTGTTTGCCCTAGTGCTTGTCTCTGGTGCAGTTACCCGTGAGATACCATTTGTTGTACTTGGGCAGTGTTTGCCCTAGTGCTTGTCTCTGGTGCAGTTTCCCGTGAGATACCATTTGTTGTACTTGGGCAGTGTTTCCCCTAGTGCTTGTCTCTGGTGCAGTTACCCGTGAGATACCATTTGTTTTACTTGGGCAGTGTTTGCCCTAGTGCTTGTCTCTGGTGCAGTTACCCGTGAGATACCATTTGTTGTACTTGGGCATTGTTTGCCCTAGTGCTTGTCTCTGGTGCAGTTACCCGTGGGATACCATTTGTTGTACTTGGGCATTGTTTGCCCTAGTGCTTGTCTCTGGTGCAGTTACCCGTGAGATACCATTTGTTGTACTTGGGCAGTGTTTGCCCTAGTGCTTGTCTCTGGTGCAGTTACCCGTGAGATACCATTTGTTGTACTTGGGCAGTGTTTGCCCTAGTGCTTGTCTCTGGTGCAGTTACCCGTGAGATACCATTTGTTGTACTTGGGCAGTGTTTGCCCTAGTGCTTGTCTCTGGTGCAGTTACCCGTGAGATACTATTTGTTGTACTTGGGCAGTGTTTGCCCTAGTGCTTGTCTCTGGTGCAGTTACCCGTGACATACTATTTGTTGTACTTGGGCATTGTTTGCCCTAGTGCTTGTCTCTGGTGCAGTTACCCGTGAGATACTATTTGTTGTACTTGGGCAGTGTTTGCCCTAGTGCTTGTCTCTGGTGCAGTTACCCGTGAGATACTATTTGTTGTACTTGGGCAGTGTTTGCCCTAGTGCTTGTCTCTGGTGCAGTTACCCGTGAGATACTATTTGTTGTACTTGGGCAGTGTTTGCCCTAGTGCTTGTCTCTGGTGCAGTTACCCGTGAGATACTATTTGTTGTACTTGGGCAGTGTTTGCCCTAGTGCTCGTCTCTGGTGCAGTTACCCGTGAGATACTATTTGTTGTACTTGGGCATTGTTTGCCCTAGTGCTCGTCTCTGGTGCAGTTACCCGTGAGATACTATTTGTTGTACTTGGGCAGTGTTTGCCCTAGTGCTCGTCTCTGGTGCAGTTACCCGTGAGATACTATTTGTTGTACTTGGGCATTGTTTGCCCTAGTGCTCGTCTCTGGTGCAGTTACCCGTGAGATACTATTTGTTGTACTTGGGCAGTGTTTGCCCTAGTGCTCGTCTCTGGTGCAGTTACCCGTGAGATACTATTTGTTGTACTTGGGAAGTGTTTGCCCTAGTGCTCGTCTCTGGTGCAGTTACCCGTGACATACTATTTGTTGTACTTGGGCAGTGTTTGCCCTAGTGCTCGTCTCTGGTGCAGTTACCCGTGACATACTATTTGTTGTACTTGGGCAGTGTTTGCCCTAGTGCTCGTCTCTGGTGCAGTTACCCGTGAGATACTATTTGTTGTACTTGGGCAGTGTTTGCCCTAGT
The DNA here is from genome assembly GCF_040938575.1 of Ambystoma mexicanum. Classification (NCBI taxonomy): domain Eukaryota; kingdom Metazoa; phylum Chordata; class Amphibia; order Caudata; family Ambystomatidae; genus Ambystoma; species Ambystoma mexicanum. The sequence continues at coordinate 151,849,105 of NC_090931.1, forward strand.
GCTCGTCTCTGGTGCAGTTACCCGTGAGATACTATTTGTTGTACTTGGGCAGTGTTTGCCCTAGTGCTCGTCTCTGGTGCAGTTACCCGTGAGATACTATTTGTTGTACTTGGGCAGTGTTTGCCCTAGTGCTCGTCTCTGGTGCAGTTACCCGTGACATACTATTTGTTGTACTTGGGCAGTGTTTGCCCTAGTGCTCGTCTCTGGTGCAGTTACCCGTGAGATACTATTTGTTGTACTTGGGCATTGTTTGCCCTAGTGCTCGTCTCTGGTGCAGTTACCCGTGAGATACTATTTGTTGTACTTGGGCAGTGTTTGCCCTAGTGCTCGTCTCTTGTGCAGTTACCCATGAGATACTATTTGTTGTACTTGGGCAGTGTTTGCCCTAGTGCTCGTCTCTGGTGCAGTTACCCATGAGATACTATTTGTTGTACTTGGGCAGTGTTTGCCCGAGTGCTCGTCTCTGGTGCAGTTACCCATGAGATACTATTTGTTGTACTTGGGCAGTGTTTGCCCTAGTGCTCGTCTCTGGTGCAGTTACCCATGAGATACTATTTGTTGTACTTGGGCATTGTTTGCCCTAGTGCTCGTCTCTGGTGCAGTTACCCATGACATACTATTTGTTGTACTTGGGCAGTGTTTGCCCTAGTGCTTGTCTCTGGTGCAGTTACCCATGACATACTATTTGTTGTACTTGGGCAGTGTTTGCCCTAGTGCTTGTCTCTGGTGCAGTTACCCATGAGATACTATTTATTGTACTTGGGCAGTGTTTGCCCTAGTGCTTGTCTCTGGTGCAGTTACCCATGAGATACCATTTGTTGTACTCATTTGTTGTACTTGGGCAGTGTTTGCCCTAGTGCTTGTCTCTGGTGCGGTCATACAGATTCTCGCGCTAGGATGCACACGCGCTGGAACTCACACGCGCAGTTGAATTCACTCGCCAGGAAGCACACGCAGTGAAACTCACACGCGCAATTGAATTCTCGCGCCGAAACAACGTGCTGAAACTCACATGCGCAATTGAATTCTCGCGCCGAAACAACGTGCTTGAAAACACACGCGCTATTTTCACTCGCGAGGAATCAAAGACGTTAAATAATTTTCGCACTCGCAAAGGTTCAATGGTTAGTTTCAGATTACACGTAGTACGTGTTTAACAAATAGCGTTCACCCGTTAACCTAACGCTTAATTTCAAGCGCACTCAAACAGTTCAAAATATAAATTCAAAGAAAACATTTTACGAGTTCTCACCTAAATGTCTTTAGGATAAACAGAGCGGCAGTCTAACAATCTCTAAACAAAGTCACTTATCTCCAGAACGATTTCCTAAAGATCTTCAGAGTTTCCTGTCTTCAAATCGCATTCCTGACAGCAGAAAACTTCTCCTGAAACCCCCAAGAAAGTAGCCGCTCAACTGCTAGCGCCTGAAGGATAAAATCCACCAGGCCCAAGTCTTAAGCAGGAGCAGCCACTACACACGTCCTCTCAACTGGGGCTTAGATGATGAAAGGCAAAGATTGACAGTTTAGAATGTTCATTGTTGTTCTGCAGTGTTTTCTAACCAATCAGAGCTGTCACTGTGAAACTCCATTTTGCCTTGGGTCAGAACCAGGATTCTGAATCAGGAAGTTAAGGCCAAACCAACTACAATAGAAAACTTCCCACCCACACAAGGCTAATCTAAAAAAGGATAATAAAAGAGAAATAAAGGGAAAGAAATTTGAATAAGGGAAAATAGCCTGAATAGGGGAAGGAAACCTGACAGTACCCCCCTCCTAATGCCCAGTCTCTGGGCCTACCTTATGTGGATTTTTAGCATGAAACTTAGCAACTAAACTGGGAGCATGTACATCAACTGAATCTTCCCAAGATCGTTCTTCAGGTCCATATCCCTCCCAATCAATTAAATACTGCAACCTTCCCCTCACTCTCCTGGAATCCAAAATTTGTTTAACCACAAATTCCTCAGATGAATCCTCCATAATCACAGGGGAAGGTGGTGTTCTAAATCTAGTTCCTGAACAAACTGGTTTTAAAAGGCTAACATGGAAAGTAGGATGTACCTTCAAATGCTTGGGTAATTTCAATCGTACTGCCACAGGGTTGATGATTCTCTCTACCTCAAATGGGCCTACAAATCGTGGACTGAATTTATTCTTCCCCTTAATTTTTAGGTACCGGGTAGAAAGCCAAACTAGGTCTCCCACCTTATATTCAGGACCAGCCTTCCTTCTCAAATCAGCACACCTTTTATATTTCAACTTGTTTTCTCCCAACACCTTTTTTGCTCTATCCAAGTTATTCTTCATTACCAGCAAACGAACTTCCACTCTAGGATTCCCGGAATCCTCCAACACCTCAAAACTCAGAAAGCGAGGATGAAACCCACGACCCAAAAAGAAAGGGGACATAGAAGTAGCATCTTTATCACAATTGTTGTAAGAGAATTCTGCCAACCATACCAAATCCACCCATTCCTCTCCAGCTTGTAAGTAACACCTTAAAAATTTCTCCAATTCCTGATTTACTCTCTCCACTTGTCCATTAGTCTCTGGATGATACCCAGAAGTTAAACTAACGTCTACCCCAAGTTTCCTACAGAAGGCCCTCCAAAATTTTGAAATAAATTGAGATCCCCTATCAGAGATAACTTGACTTGGGAGTCCATGTAGTCTAACCACACCTTGCAAGAAACTATGAGCCAGTTTTTCCGTGGTAACCTCTCCCTCCATTGGTAAAAAATGCACTTCTTTAGTAAGAAGATCCACCACAACAAGAATGGTAGTACAACCCTTATCTTGAGGGAGATCAACAATGAAATCCATAGAAATAGTGTGCCAAGGACGAGGAGGAACAGGTAACGGCTCCAATAAACCATGCTGCTTCCCAACTTGACTTTTTGCTTGTGCACAGACTACACATGTTTTAACAAAGTTCAATGTGTCTTGGCAAATCTTTTCCCACCAAAAGTTCCTTCGAACCAATTCCAGAGTTTTTCTGAAACCAGGATGTCCTGATAAAATGGATTCATGACAATTTCTCAAAACCTTTTCTCTTAACTCTTCAGTAGGTAAATAAAGCTTGTTATCAAAAAATGGTAGACCGTCTTTCAAACTTCTGGCTGGATCCAGTCTCACCCACTCCTCCATCTTCTGCAAGGACATATTCTGGCGAACTTTGTTCAAAAAATCCATTCCTTTAATGGCTCCGGCTAACAAAAAACGTTCTGGAGCAATTAAAGGTTCTGGCTCCAGAACCTCTCTCTCCTCACTACCAGGAAATTGGCGGTATAAGGCATCAGCTTTTTTGTTCAGACTTCCGGGTTTAAAGGTCACAACGAAATCATAATCGGCAAAGAATAAGGACCAACGAAGTTGTCGTGGAGACAAAGTTCTTGCAGATTTTAAAAACAATAAATTTCGATGATCAGTAAGAACCGTTATCGTATGTCTTGCCCGTTTCAGAAAATGCCTCCATTCTTCAAAAGCGGACTTTATTGCTAACAGTTCACGATCTGCAATTGTATAGTTCACTTCAGCAGCAGAAAACTTCCTAGAAAAGAATGCAACTGGATGTAGCTGACCAGTAGTTTCATGCCTTTGAGAAAGCACCGCCCCCAACACTAAATTTGAAGCGTCCGCCTCCACAAAAAATGGTTTAGAGAGATCAGGATGAATTAGAATCGGACTAGAAGTAAATTTTTCTTTTAACTCTTGAAAAGCTTTTTCTGCTTCAAGGTCACAGTCAAATTTCACTCCTTTTTTCAAAAGTCTCGTTATAGGAGCAACCAGCTGAGAAAAACCTTCGATAAATCTCCTATAAAAATTGGCAAACCCTAAAAAACTTTGTATTTCCTTAACCTTAGTAGGAGTGGCCCATTCAAGAACTGCTTGAACCTTTTTAGGATTCATTTCTAAACCCTTAAGTGAAATTATAAAACCTAAAAACTCCACAGAATCTGTATGGAATTGATTTTTTTCAATTTGGCAAACAAATGGTTTTCTCGCAACTTTTGTAAGACTAAGCAAACATGTTTCTGATGTTGATCCAGGTCAGAAGAGAAAATCAAAATGTCATCGATATACACGACAACAAAAATATCCAGGAATTCTCTAAAAACCTTGTCAATAAAAAATTGGAAAGCCGCTGGAGCATTGCATAAACCGAATGGCATAACTTGGTATTCATACAGCCCAAACCTGGTCTTAAACGCTGTCTTCCATTCGTCCCCTTCCTGCACACGCACAAGATGCTAAGCTCCTCTCAAATCTAATCTAGAGGAAAATATTTGCTCCTTGTATTTGATTAAGCATTTCCGAGATGAGAGGAAGAGGATACCGGTTCTTAACAGTGACTCTGTTAACTGCTCGATAATCTATGCAAGTTCGAAGTGTTCCATCTGGTTTTGGTACAAAAAATAAAGGAGAGGCCGCCGGAGACTTAGAGTGACGAATAAACCCTTTGGCCAAGTTTTCCGTTAAATATTCTTTTAAATAATCATTCTCTTTCTCTGTAAGAGCATATACTCTACTACTAGGCAAAATTGTTCCTGGCTCCAGCTCAATTTTACAATCAAAGGGCCTATGGGGTGGTAATTCTCCTGCCACTTTCTCATCAAAAAATCTTTGGTAACACTGGGGAAGTTGACCCACTACAGCTCCCACATCATGACATCCAATTCCAGTCTCAGCCAAAAAAGCTAGACACTGAATTACTTTGTTTGACATCTTTCTCAAAGAGACTTCCTGAAAAGCAATTCTCTTTACAGAAATCTGACTGCATGTTAATTTTCCTAGCACTCCTATCAATCAAAGGATTATGGAGAGTAAGCCAAGGCATACCCACAATAATCTTTAGCAAAGGAGCATCAATTAACTCAAACGAAATTATCTCTCTGTGACCTACTGTTAACTCCAAAATTAAAGAACCAGTTCTATGAGTAATGGGACCAGAAGATAGAGACGTACCATCAACAGCCCTAACTTGCTCTACAACCTCTTTCTGAAGAATTGGAATTCCCAAAGATTTTGCCAGACCCCAATCCATGAAATTCCCGGTGGCACCTGAGTCAACCATAACGGGACCATTTCCCTTACACTCCAACTCAAGGAACATGGATATATTTACGGTTATATGGGGAACAGCTGTCTGCACAGTATTGACGATCTGTTGTACCTTGGCCGCTGAAGTAGAAGTCTTCTTGGGAGTGTAAGGACAATTCCCTAAAAAGTGCCCACCTCTTCCACAATATAAACACAGATTGTTATCTCTCCTCCTAGCCCTTTCTTCCATAGTTAAAGGACCTCGCCCTGGGAGGTGGATTATTCCCTTTGGATCTACTCTCTACTTTAGATCTATCCACTTTAACTAGAGACTTTACGTCACTCTGACTATGACGCCTCTCTGCCTTCCTTTCACTCAAACGAAAGTCTAATTGAATAACCAAATCAATCAGAGCTTCACAAGTAGAAGGGCGCTCAATCACTCCTGACAATGCATCCTTTAACTCATCTCTAAGGCCCCGATAAAACAACGAGGCCTGTTTATCCTCGGCCACCTGCTTTCTAACACAAGGGACTTAAATTGTGTTATATAAGCGATCAAATCTCTATTACCTTGTTTTAGTTCTAAAAGTTCACCATCCACTTCCAGAGATAACTGTCTTCTATCAAAAAATATCTCTAAAAAACTGGTGTAATTTCCTAGAACCGTACTCTTTTGACTCACCAACAACCCAGCCCAAGCAGATGCCTCCCCAGAAAGATAGGACATTATAAAAGTTATCTTAGATGCATCCGTGGGAAAGATCTCTGGTCTACTCATAAAATGTAATTCACATTGCGTCAAAAACACCCTAAACCTCTTGGGGTCCCCATGATAACGTTCTGGAGGCGCCAAAGGAACTGGCATAATTAAACTCCTTACCCCTTCAGCCACTGGAGGGCCCGTTGTATTTGTGGTAATCGATCTCCACCTTCCCTTTCTAACTCAGGTGGAGAACCAGCACCCCCTGAAACCTCATCCTCTCTCCTTTCTCCCCTCTGTTGAATTTGTATTACTTTAACACTCAAGTCATCCACCTTTTGACTAAGTAAAGCATTTTCATCATGGGATATTTTCAACTCCTCCGGTAACTCCCTGATCAAAGATCCTAACGCCTCCATGGATTTGTCGGGGTTCATGACAGCTCGGGCGGACTAAATTATTGGCCTTTCATTCTGTCAGGCTGAGAGGTCCTGTGTCCGCGGAAGCTGCTGAACCCCCGACAATCCCCCTGAAATGTAATTCCCAGAACTAGATATTAATTCAGCTCTGTAAACTACACCCCAAAGGGAAAGGGGGAAGTGGATAGCATAACAACACCAGGCTGACTGCGTCAAGGCTAACCAAAGCTGAACCTGCAGAGGATACAAGAAAAGCAGATACTAATCCTTTTATTACTTACTTAACCTTTAGGGTTGGAAAGACTTTAAATCCTTAACTAATAAGTAAGAATCATACCTGGTTCTTCTCTTTAAATTTCTTAGAGAAGCTTGTAAAGAAGCTGAAAATCTCTCTTACTTGAGTCTCTTGAAATTCACAGCAACTTCTTATTTTGGGCAAACCAAAGTTTTGCTCTTTGCCTTTTTCCAAAGTTAACTAATTGTCCAGTTAAATTGTCTTTAATATTTTCTTTTTTCCTTTCAAACTTTTCTTTAGTTTCCAAAACCTTTTTACAATTCAATAGAGTTTGAGAATTCTTGAAGAAACACGCGCAAAACTACACGCGCAGATGATCTCAATGCTGAAGATTCGCACGTTGAAAACTTCTCGCGCTGAAGAACACGCGCACTGTAAGAAAAGTCCACGCGCAGAAAACACACGCGCTTGTAAACACACGCGAAGCAGAATTCACGCGCAAACGGATTCTTGTGCAGAAAACACACGCGCTAGTATTCACATGCGCTGTTGAACTCCCACACCTATTCACACGCGCCTTATAACCCTCGCGCCAAAGAGTTCACACGCGGACTGAAAATCGCATAAGAAAGCACACGCGCTGGAAATCACACGCGCTATTGAGTTCTCGCGTAGAAGCACACGTGCTTGAAATCAAACATGCAACAGAGTTCACATGCGGTCGGACAGATTCCCGCGCTAGGAAGCACACGCGCTGGAACTCACACGCGCAGTTGAATTCACTCGCCAGGAAGCACACGCGCTGAGACTCGCACGCGGAATTGAATTCTCGCGCCGAAACAACGCGCTGAAACTCACACGCGCAATTGAATTCTCGCGCCGAAACAACACGCTTGAAAACACATGCGCTATTTTCACTCGCGAGGAATCAAAGACGTTAAATAATTTTTGCATGCGCAAAGGTTCAACGGTTAGTTTCAGATTACACGTAGTACGTGTTTAACAAATAGCGTTCACCCGTTAACCTCGCGCTTAATTTCAAGCGCAATCAAACAGTTCAAAATATAAATTCAAAGAAAACATTTTACGAGTTCTCACCTAAATGTCTTTAAGATAAACAGAGCGGCAGTCTAACAATCTCTGAACAAAGTCACTTATCTCCAGAACGATTTCCTAAAGATCTTCAGAGTTACCTGTCTTCAAATCGCATTCCTGACAGCTGAGAACTTCTCCTGAAACCCCCAAGAAAGTAGCCGCTCAACTGCTAGCGCCTGAAGGATAAAATCCACCAGGCCAAGTCTTAAGCAGGAGCAGCCACTACACACGTCCTCTCAGCTGGGGCTTAGATGATGAAAGGCAAAGAGTGACAGTTTAGATTGTTGTTCTGCAGTGTTTTCTAACCAATCAGAGCTGTCACTGTGAAACTCCATTTTGCCTTGGGTCAGAACCAGGATTCTGAATCAGGAAGTTAAGGCCAAACCAACTACAATAGAAAACTTCCCACCCACACAAGGCTAATCTAAAAAAGGATAATAAAAGAGAAATAAAGGGAAAGAAACTTGAATAAGGGAAAATAGCCTGAATAGGGGAAGGAAACCTGACAGTGCTTGTCTCTGGAGCAGTTACCCATGAGATACTATTTGTTGTACTTGGGCATTGTTTGCCCTAGTGCTTGTCTCTGGTGCAGTTACCCATGAGATACTATTTGTTGTACTTGGGCAGTGTTTGCCCTAGTGCTTGTCTCTGGTGCAGTTACCCATGAGATACTATTTGTTGTACTTGGGCAGTGTTTGCCTAGTGCTTGTCTCTGGTGCAGTTACCCATGACATACTATTTGTTGTACTTGGGCAGTGTTTGCCCTAGTGCTTGTCTCTGGTGCAGTTACCCATGAGATACTATTTGTTGTACTTGGGCAGTGTTTGCCCTAGTGCTTGTCTCTGGTGCTGTTACCCATGAGATGCTATTTGTTGTACTTGGGCAGTGTTTGCCCTAGTGCTTGTCTCTGGTGCAGTTACCCGTGAGATGCTATTTGTTGTACTTGGGCAGTGTTTGCCCTAGTGCTTGTCTCTGGTGCAGTTACCCGTGAGATGCTATTTGTTGTACTTGGGCAGTGTTTGCCCTAGTGCTTGTCTCTGGTGCAGTTACCCGTGAGATGCTATTTGTTGTACTTGGGCATTGTTTGCCCTAGTGCTTGTCTCTGGTGCAGTTACCCGTGAGATGCTATTTGTTGTACTTGGGCATTGTTTGCCCTAGTGCTTGTCTCTGGTGCAGTTACCCGTGAGATGCTATTTGTTGTACTTGGGCATTGTTTGCCCTAGTGCTTGTCTCTGGTGCAGTTACCCGTGAGATACTATTTGTTGTACTTGGGCAGTGTTTGCCCTAGTGCTTGTCTCTGGTGCAGTTACCCGTGAGATACTATTTGTTGTACTTGGGCAGTGTTTGCCCTAGTGCTTGTCTCTGGTGCAGTTACCCGTGAGATACTATTTGTTGTACTTGGGCAGTGTTTGCCCTAGTGCTTGTCTCTGGTGCAGTTACCCGTGAGATACTATTTGTTGTACTTGGGCAGTGTTTGCCCTAGTGCTTGTCTCTGGTGCAGTTACCCGTGAGATACTATTTGTTGTACTTGGGCAGTGTTTGCCCTAGTGCTTGTCTCTGGTGCAGTTACCCGTGAGATACCATTTGTTGTACTTGGGCAGTGTTTGCCCTAGTGCTTGTCTCTGGTGCAGTTACCCGTGAGATACCATTTGTTGTACTTGGGCAGTGTTTGCCCTAGTGCTTGTCTCTGGTGCAGTTACCCGTGAGATACCATTTGTTGTACTTGGGCAGTGTTTGCCCTAGTGCTTGTCTCTGGTGCAGTTACCCGTGAGATACCATTTGTTGTACTTGGGCAGTGTTTGCCCTAGTGCTTGTCTCTGGTGCAGTTACCCGTGAGATACCATTTGTTGTACTTGGGCAGTGTTTGCCCTAGTGCTTGTCTCTGGTGCAGTTTCCCGTGAGATACCATTTGTTCTACTTGGGCAGTGTTTGCCCTAGTGCTTGTCTCTGGTGCAGTTACCCGTGACATACTATTTGTTGTACTTCGGCAGTGTTTGCCCTAGTGCTTGTCTCTGGTGCAGTTACCCGTGAGATACTATTTGTTGTACTTGGGCAGTGTTTGCCCTAGTGCTTGTCTCTGGTGCAGTTACACGTGAGATACTATTTGTTGTACTTGGGCATTGTTTGCCCTAGTGCTCGTCTCTGGTGCAGTTACCCGTGAGATACTATTTGTTGTACTTGGGCAGTGTTTGCCCTAGTGCTCGTCTCTGGTGCAGTTACCCGTGAGATACTATTTGTTGTACTTTGGCAGTGTTTGCCCTAGTGCTCGTCTCTGGTGCAGTTACCCGTGAGATACTATTTGTTGTACTTTGGCAGTGTTTGGCCTAGTGCTCGTCTCTGGTGCAGTTACCCGTGAGATACTATTTGTTGTACTTGGGCAGTGTTTGCCCTAGTGCTCGTCTCTGGTGCAGTTACCCGTGACATACTATTTGTTGTACTTGGGCATTGTTTGCCCTAGTGCTCGTCTCTGGTGCAGTTACCCGTGAGATACTATTTGTTGTACTTGGGCAGTGTTTGCCCTAGTGCTCGTCTCTGGTGCAGTTACCCATGACATACTATTTGTTGTACTTGGGCATTGTTTGCCCTAGTGCTCGTCTCTGGTGCAGTTACCCATGACATACTATTTGTTGTACTTGGGCATTGTTTACCCTAGTGCTCGTCTCTGGTGCAGTTACCCATGACATACTATTTGTTGTACTTGGGCAGTGTTTGCCCTATTGCTCGTCTCTGGTGCAGTTACCCATGAGATACTATTTGTTGTACTTGGGCAGTGTTTGCCCTAGTGCTTGTCTCTGGTGCAGTTACCCATGAGGTACTATTTGTTGTACTTGGGCATTGTTTGCCCTAGTGCTTGTCTCTGGTGCAGTTACCCATGAGGTACTATTTGTTGTACTTGGGCAGTGTTTGCCCTAGTGCTTGTCTCTGGTGCAGTTACCCATGAGGTACAGTGTTTGCCCTAGTGCTTGTCTCTGGTGCAGTTACCCATGAGATACTATTTGTTGTACTTGGGCAGTGTTTGCCCTAGTGCTTGTCTCTGGTGCTGTTACCCATGCGATACTATTTGTTGTACTTGGGCAGTGTTTGCCCTAGTGCTTGTCTCTGGTGCAGTTACCCATGACATACTATTTGTTGTACTTGGGCAGTGTTTGCCCTAGTGCTTGTCTCTGGTGCAGTTACCCATGAGATACTATTTGTTGTACTGGGGCAGTGTTTGCCCTAGTGCTTGTTTCTGGTGTTTCTGGTGCAGTTACTATTTGTTGTACTTGGGCAGTGTTTGCCCTACCGCCAATTGTACTTGCATGAATGCAAAGTTTCTGTAATATGCCCCCTTAGGTTTTGTATTAAACGCAAATTATACGTCATAATCTCAAATTACGATTTTTGATTAACTGGCCTGCTTCTGACTAATTTTTCATCTATTACTTAATTTGCCTTTCATTTACCTCCCCCCTCCTTCTCCCCTCCCTTTCTACTCCCTTCCTACCTCTGTCTTCCTTTGTCCTTCTTTGTTTTCTTCATTTTATTGGCCTTTCTCTGATACCGTTCTGTTGCCATAGTCCTTTGCTCTTGTGCAATAATCTTGACCTTTTACTGACCTTTCTCGGATAGCATTCTATTCCTACAGGCAACAAACAATTTGACAAAAAGAAAAATAAGGTCATCAGTGGGTGTTGGCCAGATAATTTTTCATCGCCTTGACGGAATATGGACAGGGAAGTTCTAGAATCGTGGACAACAATGGACCAGGCAAAGGAACATTCTCAGGCCAGAGGTCAAGCAGTGATGCCAAAGGATGCAGCCAGGGGTCAAGTGCTAAAAATGAAAGTGGGGGACTCATCAACAAAGGCAATGGGATTTGACGTCAGCAGAAATTGGCATATCAATGTGAAATATGCACATTTAATTAAATTGGCTTTGCATAACCATCCAAATTGCACAGGACAAATGGCATTTGCCTTTCATAAAATCAACACACACACAAAACCGAGAGAGGATATTTTCTCCTAATAGCGTTTTTGAAAACGTTAAAAGGTGTTCATGTTTTAAACTCCAAGAACCAATAGCAATTATTTCCCTTGAGCTTGCAGTACTGAAATGGGACATTTCATCTTTAGTTGTTTGCTATTTTTCACCAGGTTATATAGTGCAGTGGTGAAGTGTCTGCCAGCCAACCTGAGACCTGCATAGTTCAATCCCTAAGGTCGGCTTTAATTCAAAAAGGACATTCAATGTTTCTCTTTTTATCTGTGGGTTGGTGGGGGATAGGGGGGCTTTGAGTCCACCCTCTGAGAAAAGTGGGTGGACTCCGTTCACACGCGTGTACTAACGACTTCAGCCTTGGATGCAGCAGGGAATGGCACTTCCTGTGGATCGATAGTGTGGAGCATGTTTCATTTCTGAATAGTGGGCCTTTTACAAGCCTGACAGTGCTTTACATTTGTGGCAATAATCCCGGTGTTGCCACTTTTTTGGCAGTAATGGGATTACCATCAGTTTTACTGCACTGCCAAATAGCTGTAGGGCGATCCTCCATCTCATGGAGGATGTCTCTCCAGCTGATAGACGAAGGGCGATCCTCTACTTCAGGGAAGCTTTGCCCCCAGTTTACCTCTGGAGGGCTGTCCTCCCCTCCATGGAGGATGTCCCTCCTGCTGATAGCTGCAGGGTGATCCTTCACTTCATGGAGGATGTCCTTCCAGCTGAGAGACGAAGGGCGATCCTCTACTTCAGGGAAGCTTTGCCCCCAGTTTACCTCTGGATGGCTGTCCTCCCCTCCATGGAGGATGTCCCTCCTGCTGATAGCTGCAGGGTGATCTTCCACTTCATGGAGGATGTCCCTCCAGCTGATAGACGAAGGGCGATCCTCTTCATGCAGGATTTCCCACCACCTGACAACTGGAGGGTGATCCTCTACATCATGGAGGTTGTCCCTCCTGCTGATCGATAAAGAGCGATCCTCTACTTCAGGGAAGCTTTGCCCCCAATTTACCTCTGGAGGGCTGTCCTCCCCTCCATGGAGATGTCCCTCCTGCTGATAGCTGCAGGGTGATCCTCCACTTCATGGAGGATGTCCCTCCTGGTGATATACGAAGAGCGATCCTCTTCATGCAGGATTTCCCACCACCTGACAACTGGAGGGTGATCCTCTACATCATGGAGGTTGTCCCTCCTGCTGATCGATGAAGAGGGATCCTCTACTTCAGGGAAGCTTTGCCCCCAGTTTACCTCTGGAGGTCTGTCCTCCCCTCCATGGAGATGTCCCTCCTGCTGATAGCTGCAGGGTGATCCTCCACTTCATGGAGGATGTCCCTCCAGCTGATAGACGAAGGGTGATCCTCTCACTTCAGGGAAGCTTTGCCCCCAGTTTACATCTGGAGGGCTGTCCTCCCCTTCGTGGAGGATGTCCCTCCTGGTGATAGACGAAGAGCGATCCTCTTCATGCAGGATTTGCCACCACCTGACAACTGAAGAATGATCCTCTGCATCACGGAGGATGTCCCTCCTGCTGATCGATGAAGACCGATCCTCTACTTCAGGGAAGCTTTGCCCCCAGTTTACATCTGGAGGGTTGACCTCCCCTTCATGGAGGATGTCCCTCCAGCTGATAGACCAAATATGAGGTCAGATCTCAGCCGGGCATAGGAGACCTATAATCATTGTCTCCCCTAATTGTATTCTCATTGTATGTTTCCTGTACCTAACCATATGGCACATTGCACTTACTAACAAGTTGTTTGCTAAATTTACAATCTGATGGTTTACACTACAAATTACCTGTAAATATGTTTCATTGAACTTTCCAACATAATTTTTTGTGTGTTCATTACAAATGTCATCATGTACTATCATGTATATATATAAATACTAAAACATTGTGAAAAAGAAAAAAGCATCAGCCAATGAATAATAAAAAGATGACACTTTTCACATGTGTAAGAGATGCGAGTTTACCAGCAGCGAGTATGCTGTTTCTAACAATGGTTGCCCTAATTGTACGGGCATCCATAATGGTCTAAAACCTGTTTGCACTTTAAATTAATGGTGCATTCTTTTGAATCCCAGAGGGAAGGACAACCCCCTAGTTATACCTCCAGCTGATAGATGCGGGGTGATCCTCCACTTCATGCAGGATTTCCTACCACCTGACAGCTGGAGGGTGATCCTCTACATCATGGAGGATCTCCCTCCTGCTGATCGATGAAGGGCGATCCTCTACTTCAGGGAAGCTTTTCCCCCTAGTTTACATCTGGAGGGTTGACCTCCCCTTCATGGAGGATGTCCCTCCAGCTGATAGATGCAGGGTGATCCTCCACTTCATGGAGGGTTTCCCTCCAGCTATTATCTGCAGGGCGATCCTCTACTTCATGACAGTGGCGTACTTAGGCTTCTGCTGCCCTAGGCCAAAATAAGTGCATGCACCGCCCCATCTTTACTCCACCTGTGCCAGACTCTGCACCTTCACCAGATTCCACCCCTTCAACAAACTCTGGCTGTATTATCCAAACTACTCCCTTCACCCATTTTGGCCCGCCTTTTGGCTCCATAACATGATAAAGACCTTTTTAAGGTTGCAAGGATTAGAAAGTTATTCCTTCATCTCTATAAATTCAAGCCTGTTGTAGAGGTGGAGCCACGTACCTCCACCCAAAGCTCCTCCCCCATGCTGCCTATATGTTGGGAGCCAGAGTATGAGACACATGCAGTACCAGTGAAAATACCTATACCGAAAAGAATCTTGGAAGTATGGTTCCCATTAAGGAAGCCATACATGCATTCACGACAATATGATGGCCATTTGAATGAAATCTCGCAGGAAGTATGAAAACTGAGCAAAAGAGAAGATTGGTGACGTCATGAAAAGCAGAGCTGACACACCTAGAAAAGAGACAAGAAGCTGAAGACCATAGACATTCTATAGGCACTGAAGAGGAGGTGGCAAAGATGAGCAACATTTCGGGCTCGAGATGAAGATACTCATGCTACGAGAATAATGAAGAAGATATCAAGTCATTTTACAATTGTACAGATGCAGTAAGGCAAGTAGACAAAGTATTCTTAAATGCTGGCTATGTAGTGAATAGATTGCGGCGATGCGCCAATGTATATGCATAGGAATGTAAGGACTATGGATGATTCCACAACGCACTTTATCAGAGCTGGATCCCGTGAGCAGAACGGTGTTTCAGTGTGTCGCAGTTAGAATTTAAAAAAGACTTAAGCATGGAGGTGAATTCAAGAAAGGCTTGGCTGGCCCAGAACCAGGAAGTCAAGGCCACCGTGAGCCTGAATGTTCGAGCAGTGGTTACAGAACGTGTGAAAAGAACAAAACTCCTGTCTTAGGTGAGGAGCGAGAACATTGAAGACGTCAGAGGTTCATCATTTAATAGTATTTTAAATGCAGAAAAACTCTAAAACATGGTCTGCAGTCACATGGATGCATGAAAATATATACTGGGATGAGCCATATCGAAACCAAGAGAGAGAGTATGCCTATACTCCCTCTTATTCTCCAGAGCAGAGAACATTTCCAAGACCACTGTTCAAAGGGCTAATTGACTGTTAGAAGGAAAGAGTGATGATAGATGGCATGCTAATTGGTGGGAAGCTATGGTTATTACCAGCCCACCTGGATGCCAGCTTGCGTGCTGCTTGCATGTGTGGAATATTAGGGGTATGAGGGTGCCAACCAATTTTTGAGGGCCACGTAATAGAGAGCCCTATAGTTTGTATAACCAATGGGACGTTGTGTATTTGCTGATGTTCATAGAAACCTGCACTAGAGGAGGGCTTAGTTGCCCCACCTGATGTTAGAGACCCAATCACCTTCCCTGACAAGTATGGAATGTATATCTAGATGTTCCCTGTAAGCCAATCATATTTCCAAGTAGGTTTTTGTAGTTTTCCACGTAGGTTGACGTCAATGATGACACATTTTTAGTATATAAGCTACATTTTTTATGAAATGTGTTGAGTGCGAAGATCGAACGAGTTCATTGATGTTCATTGTAACTCCCTGTTTTAGATAATTGATATTAAAATAGACGTATTTTGCCAACTTCCTGAGTCAGTTTGATTATTGATGTTTGAGTATATGCTGCATCTCCATCTATCTCAAAGTATTGCTACCTCGTCTTAAAGGGCTTGTGTTGGGCACACAAGTTCAAGGTCATCTTCTATGTTATGTTAGTTGAACAAGTGATTTCAGATCTCTGCTGTCCAAGCTTTGGAGAAGGCAGCGTGTTCTATAGCTGAGTGCACTACAGGTAATTGTTAAGGCTAATTGTCTACTTTTGGTTAAGTCTGAAAACAATCTTTTAGAGGAAGTGATAAGAACATAAGCTGTCTGCCAAGTGGACACAAGTGCGAGATGGTTGGAATACAGAATTCCGGTTTCAAACCTCATATCTGGTTTCTCTCACTGATCTGTAATATTGATGCAACATTACTACATTTCTACATCCGGTAGTACAGGCACATCTTATAAAAATGTTGAATTAAAATAACTCAAACACCTCCACATGTTTACAGCCCTGGTGTTTGCTGGGGGCACAATGGAAATAATGCAAATTACATGTTGCAGCCTGTGTACCTCCAATCCCTTGCGCTAGAATCCCATTAAAATATGGCAAAATCACAAGTATAATTTTGTAAACTCTCCCTGGGCATAAACAGCTCAGTAGAGTGAAGACAATTGGAGACGTTTCTTGGAATCTTTGGCTGTGCATTGTCATGGTGGAGTAATGGATAGGGGCAATGCTGAACATTCTTGTGTGGGAAGCAACAACATTCTTCTTAGCTGCACAATGCCGGCACTTTTTTTTTATAACAAATGAAGTACTACATACTGTTTGCATCATTGCTGTCTGTGCATTTTTTCAAAATACCCAACACTCCAAGAGTAAAACTGAGCAATGGATCGGACGTTACAGCACAATATTACCTTTGTGAATGTGGTTTAGGCTATGGGTCTTGCCAGCTTACATTTAAGGTCATTTAAAATGTTTGTTAACTCCATTGAGTTTGTTGGACTGTACAATATCTAGGAACATTTTGAGATTTGTGGGTATATATATATATATAGATGTCCTGCTGTCATTTGAAGTATTGTTTCACAGTAACAGTCCTACCTTGTATTTAAAATATAATTATTGTAAAGATTACTCATAAACATAACAGTTATGCATTGGGGTTGCTGATGGTAGTCTTGTTGAAAGGAGAATTGCCATAGCATTTCGGTGCTGAACAGCCCTTGTGGGTGGGACAAAGACTGATATGCTGTCAGGTCTGTGCTCTGTAGAACACATCTATATTTTATTTATTCCCACTTAGTGATAGTACTCTGTATAGGCACAGGCATTTATATGTACTCCTACATCGTTTTGGTTTTGGTGGAGATGGAAATTAGTGCTTGCTTCTGAACATAATTTGCCACCTGTGGGAACTCTGTGCTTGACTAAAGCATATGCATGTGTTCAATACTGTAAATGATGCATCATTTGTCATTTGTACCCTTTACTTCTCTGAAGGGAAAACACTCATTTATGCAATGGTTTAAAAAATGCATGTTGTGTATTTGAATATAAAAGTGATTTCTTAATTTTTTTTCTTAATAAACAACAGTTACACTAACAATAAAGCTTTTGTAAAAATCAAGCATATATATATATATATATATATACAAGATTGTCCATCAAAGACTTAAGCTGTCAGAGTGGAATGACTTCCAACAGCTGGAGGATACAGTTTGGGGTAGATCCTACACTTCTTGAAAGATTTCCCTCCAATTAATTGTGATCCTACACTTTATGGAGGATGTCCCTCCAGCTTATACATTGAGGTAGACCCTACACTTCTTGGAAGATTTCCCTCCGTTTAATAATTGGAGTGTGATCCTCCACTTTATGGAGGATGTCGCTCCAGCTTATAGATTGAGGTAGATCCTACATTTCTTGGAAGATTTCCCTCCATTTAATAGTTGGAGTGTGATCCTCCACTTTATGGAGGATGTTGCTCCAGCTTATAGATTGAGGTAGATCCTACATTTCTTGGAAGATTTCCCTCCATTTAATAGTTGGAGTGTGATCCTCCACTTTATAGAGGATGCTCTTCCAGCTTATAGACTGCGGTAGATCCTACATTTCTTGGAAGATTTCCCTCCATTTAATATTTGGAGTGTGATCTTCCACTTTATAGAGGATGTCCTTCCAGCTTCTAGATTGAGGAAGATCCTACACTTCTTGGAAGATTTCCCTCCATTTAATAGTTGGAGTGTGATCTTCCACTTTATAGAGAATATCCTTCCAGCTTCTAGATTGAGGTAGATCCTACACTTCTTGAAAGATTTCCCTCCATTTAATAGTTGGAGTGTGATCTTCCACTTTATAGAGGATGAACTTCCAGCTTCTAGATTGAGGTAGATCCTACACTTCTTGGATGATTTCCCTCCATTTAATAGTTGGAGTGTGATCTTCCACTTTATAGAGGATGTCCTTCCAGCTTCTAGATTGAGGTAGATCCTACACTTCTTGGATGATTTCCCTCCATTTAATATTTGGAGTGTGATCTTCCACTTTATAGAGGATGTCCTTCCAGCTTCTAGATTGAGGTAGATCCTACACTTCTTGGATGATTTCCCTCCATTTAATAGTTGGAGTGTGATCTTCCACTTTATAGAGGATGAACTTCCAGCTTCTAGATTGAGGTAGATCCTACACTTCTTGGATGATTTCCCTCCATTTAATAGTTGGAGTGTGATCTTCCACTTTATAGAGGATGTCCTTCCAGCTTCTAGATTGAGGTAGATCCTACACTTCTTGGATGATTTCCCTCCATTTAATATTTGGAGTGTGATCTTCCACTTTATAGAGGATGTCCTTCCAGCTTCTAGATTGAGGTAGATCCTACACTTCTTGGATGATTTCCCTCCATTTAATAGTTGGAGTGTGATCTCCCACTTTATAGAGGATGAACTTCCAGCTTCTAGATTGAGGTAGATCCTACACTTCTTGGATGATTTCCCTCCATTTAATAGTTGGAGTGTGATCTTCCACTTTATAGAGGATGTCCTTCCAGCTTCTAGATTGAGGTAGATCCTACACTTCTTGGATGATTTCCCTCCATTTAATATTTGGAGTGTGATCTTCCACTTTATAGAGGATGTCCTTCCAGCTTCTAGATTGAGGTAGATCCTACACTTCTTGGATGATTTCCCTCCATTTAATAGTTGGAGTGTGATCTTCCACTTTACAGAGGATGTCCTTGCAGCTTATATACATTGAGGTAGATCTTACATTTTTTGCAGAATTTCCCTCCAAGCAATAGTTGGAGTGCGATCCTCCATTTCATGTAGGATTTCCCTCTATCTTATAGTTATGGGGAGATCTTCCACATCACTTCCAAAAATCATTGGATCTCACATGTTGCAATTACCGCGAGCTGTAAATCCGATAACATTGCCTGCCTGAGTGTGGGTAAGACAGTTTGGTGGTAATTCCACAGAAATACCACATACTTCCAGCCACATTCATAATGGGGCCCATAGACTTTCTATTGAGGATGTGCATTTTGTGTGGCTGCTTTTGGTTGACCTTCCAAAGGTCACCATGAATGTGCATCATTTCCAAAGTGGTGGAATTTCCCACATGTCACCCTCTCTTCTAAAGTGGCACCCCTCTCTCTTTTTACCTTTCCTCTTCCTAACAGGCTCCTACCCGCTCGCCATGATCTATTCGTTCTTTCAGCCAACCTTTGCGCCTGGATACATTTCCATAGGTAGACCTTTGACTTGCTCTGCCTATGAAGGTCTCACATTTAAAAGTTGACTTTTGGACCAGATACTGCAGAGGAGAATTGATGTGGCTGAGGTGGCGTGCTGGTGGGTTGCGGCACACAATGCATTGTGACCAAGTGGCAATGTTGAGAATGAGGTGTTGGTACATCAAGGCATCGTGTAGTTGTAACAGTGATGGAAGGAGGGCAGTGGAGGGTGGGGTTAGGAATTAACTGTGGTCTGTATCCTCCGGCTCTCCAGATGTTTTGAACTATGACTCCCATGATGCATCACCATGGACTATGCAGACTTGGGTTGGTGGGAGCTGTAGTCCAAAACTTCTGAGAAACCAAAGGCTGCACATCCCTGGAATAAGAAGTACATCTGCCTGCCCCATCCACTTCCCCTCACATCCCCCCATACCACCCCTCAGCCCCATGTTTTGCAGAGTCATGAGAGGATAGTGCCAGATAAGACACACTGGGATCTGGTGGCAACTGTACATTGACAGTGCAGGCAGCCTGCAGCAACAGGGAAGACATGCATGGAATGGCCCATACGCAACAGAATCCCCCATATCACTGACAGGCAGCTCAATGCTATTCGATAATCACTGTGCCCAATAAGGTGCATGGAGACTCCATGATTGTGTTAGTAGAGAATTGATCAAGACAGACGATGGATGTTATGTTATTTGATGTTTGTATAGCGCCTACTGCCACTGTTATGGCTTCAAAGCACTGTGGGGTGAAAGGCCCTTTTGAAGACCATAGTCTGAGCAAACATGAAAATAAAGAGCATTACTTTGCATGTGAACAGCCATTAGAATGTAGGTGAGCATTCAATTACTAGCAGAGATGACTAGTTTATTGACATTATACACGCCATAACAAGCCTTGTGATCAGGTGCAGAGAGGACAGCTATTTCAGTGACTATATGAGTAGCTGGACCACATTTTTCATGGGTCTCCACTGGATTCTATGGGTTGTGCTGAGCGGTGGATGTGTGCTCTTGCATCTGTTCCTTGCACTTAAGACCTGTTAACAAATACTAACAAAGGCACCATTGTTGGTTTTGGTGTGGGCATTATGTAATGTAAGTGATCTTGTAGAGTTTCTGTCTGCCACTATTTGTGGCCTTGCTGTACTTGGCTTTGTAAGGAAATAAAGGGAGGTGGGTGGGATCTGATCAGCCGAGCCCTCTGGGAAGTCTCCCATTGCCTTTTACAGAACAGACTTGTAAACAGTTTTAACAGCCTGACGCTGGGAATCAGGCCAGTCAAGAAGGGGATGAATTGTGTGACTGATTGACAGCCGAGTGCTAGGAAATTGGGTCTTTCCGTGGAAAAGGTGGGGGCGGGAGCAGTGAGCCATTAGCATCAGCCCTCGGTCCAGCGCTCTCCCATGCATTCATGAGCAGCTTTGCAGAGAAGCCGGGAGATGACGTGTGCCTGTTTACAGATGGGGGAGCGATCTGCCTCGGTCTGAAACCTGCACCCCAGAGGGAGTGGACAATGAGGCTCGAAGTAAGAAAAACTGGAAGAGGGGCCTGGGTGGTGGATGCTAATTCTCAACGCAGCCGCGCAGAAAGGGCTGCCTCTGCAGCTCAGCAATCAGGATGGGGGGTGAGGGCGGGGGGGGGGGGGGGTGTGGGGGGGTGATGGCTGATAATTGTAGAGTGAAGTCAGAAGGCCACAGGGATGCTGGGACGCACAGGGAGAGGTATATAATCGACAGGCAATTGTGCCTTGTTTATACCATTGTGCAAGTCAGTGGCAAGGCCTCTGATGCACAATAGGGACCAGGTCAGTAGGCCATAGCAGGACGGGGGTACCCACATCATGAGACCCCACGCAGATGATTCTGCTCACTCCTGGAGGCCATATGTGCACTACGAGTCCCAGTTCTCAGGCCCACATATGGAGTTTAGTGCCATGTCTTTAGCCCTCCCCAGCAGAATAACAGAAATGGCCTGCAAAGGCATAGGGCCTCATTCCGAGCAGGGCGGTAAGGGATACCGGGCACCGGTAAGGAGACCAGTGCCGGTAATCCCTTACTGCCCAATTCCAAGGTCCCTTGGCGGGGACCCTAAAGGACGTGTGGTCTGACCACACGTTCTTTACGGGACCCGTTAAGGGACCTTGGAGCTAATAACGGGCCCGCAATTAGCGGAACCGTTATAAGCGCCTTCCCATTGAGCCCTATGCGGGCTCAAATGGAAATGGGGAATGACATTTGGAATGAGGACTTACCGGGTCCGCCTAGGACGGAATGTCCCGGTAAGTCCCCTCTCCACCAGACCCGGACACGATTTTGGAGGCAGCCATGGCGCTAATAGCGCCATGGCTGCCTCCAAAGTGGTAATGAGGCCCATAGACTGCAAACTTGCAACATGACTGTATTTCCTTGAAGCTCTGCCTCCCCATCCAAATACCAAGAAGCGTTTCCCAGATCCGAACACCCCAGGAACCTCGCAAGAGTCATGTCCCTAAACAGGAAATATTGTGGCTTTCATGCCCCGGTGCGGCGTGAAAGCCATTCACACCGCCAGGTTCATCCGGGGTGTGAATGGCTTTCTTTGTTTTCCTCCGGAGATTGGCTATGATGCCAATCTCCAAAGGAAAAAACAACAAAAAAACTAAAATGAATCCAAGATGGCCACCACCATGGGGAAAATTATTTTTTTCCATTTCTATGGCATCTGGAGCGGGAGGTTCGGCGGATCGGAGCATAAAGCTCTGGTCCTGCAGGTAAGTGGGGAGGTGGGGAACGGGTTGGGATTGTTTAGGGGGGTGGGGAGTTGGGAGGCAACAGGGAGATGATCCCTGTTGCCTTGCTACATAAAATAAAAATGGCGCCACCCGGGGAAGGGCCTCGGGTGGCTGGAACAGCAGGCAGCGGATATAAATTCTCGCCCGCTATTCCAGCCACCTGATTGGCCAATGGCTCTTCCTCTGTGTGAATAATGCATGCAGCCACCTCTACATGCCATTCAAACCCCAAGAACACATAAAGAGACATGCCCTACTCTTATACACCAGCTAAATAAAGCTCTGTATGGGACAGTCGAGGCTAAAAAGAGTCCCATTGAGGAAGGGCCAGGCCAAAAGCAGAGCAAAACAGCCTACAAATAGAAAGTGATGAACTACAAAGGGCATATGCAGTAGCATTCTTACTCTGCTCATATTTATTTATTTATTTTATTTATATACAGGAGGAACAATGCTCTTTTGATCACAAAAGAGAGTACAATAGTCAATAAATCAGATTTGATGGGAAGCAGTGAGCTTCTTACAATGGGGTGAGTTTGAGGGACATTCTGACCAGGTTGTGGAGGGGAGCAAATGGAACAGTTACTGGGGACAATATATAAGTAGACATACTTTGATTAAGGACAACCACACCCACCAGTAAAACAATCTCAACCATAATGCATACTGTGGCGGGGAACAAGGAATGCTTTCTTGACAGCAGAGGCTCCAGAGCGAGGAAGGCAAAGAGAGCTACTTGGAGGAATACCACGTCATTGAATGAACCTCTACCGACGGGTGCCACAGAGAGTCTCAAAGCAGGGGCCATCTTTAAGCCAGGCACCCTCACTTACAAACAATGGAAGAGATATTTGGGTTATGGATATGACATATTGCGCTACTTCACCTTCTTAGTCTGTGAAGCTTACTAAAAAACTTTGTAAACTTTCTGAAGTTGCAGACATCTGAAAAATATTTGAATATTTATACATGCATAAACAGATAAATATAGTTATGTGTAATTCACAACATGTCAAATGTAGCTGAGCACCCTTCCCTGGGTGCAAATTGGTATTATATTGAGCTACCACGTACATGATATCAGCCCAACCAAATCCAAGGGTAAAGTCTTTAGGCTGGTGCGCACTAATGAAAGGTTATCCAAGGAAATGGGAGAGGCTGGGTTCGCCTCTGGAAGTGAGTAGACAAGTGAGCAACAGGCCCAAAAAAGCTGATGGTGCTTGCATGGAACTATCTCGCTGGCCCTTCAGGATAAAGTCTGGTGGCCTCTGTGGAGGGACCTCGGTTCTTCTTAGTAATGGTGATATGAAAACGAATAGGATGGGATATGTTCACCATCAATGTTCCTTCAACCAATGGAAAAGGAGTGTAACGTCTTACACCTCTGTAAGCACCTTAATAATAGTTACAGTGTAATTCTATTCTTTAAGAAGGACAATCCTGCTCCAAGTGGCCCGCTGTGGCTGGAGAAGAAGCGCCATCGTGTGTCTGCATCCAAACCATCATATGGTCCAGGATGGAGCGGAAATTGTCGCACCCTAGTGGAGAGGGCCGCTCATCTTCCAACTCATCCTCAGAGCCTGGAATGCCAGATTCCAGGCCCCAGCAACCAGACAGCAGGTGTGAAGAAAATGGCTTCCATAAAACCTTGCACCAATAGTTTCGATTATCAGTCTTTGCTTTCCTCAAAACCATGGGCCCTTTTTGAAAAAAGTGTTTCTTTGTTTCTTTTAATATAAGGACCCACGCCCTTGAAGCCTAGTTGATCTCTGCCTCCTGGGGATTGTTTTGGCTCACCTAGGTGGCGCTGCATGTCATCTATAAGTGAGCAAAAGCATTGCTGTAGATAGAGAGGGTTGGCGTGTCGCAGGCAGATGTAGATCCTGGATGTTCTTTGGCTGCACTGCTATGTATCCCGCAGACCAGCATTTGTTTAAATGGTGGCCCCTTTTTTCCAACGTTTTCTCAATTGTATATTTCCAACTTTTTTTTCAAACTTAAATCTTTCAAATATATTTTTATTTCAAGTTTAACGCCAAATACCACTGTCTACACTAGGTAGGCCAAAGGTGCCATGGGAAGTGGTGCAGGCAACAGCACAGCAGAGGCACTGATGCAGGGGCTGAGGGGTCCTCAACAAAGGTGTGGACTCCACAGCACTCAAGACTGACCAATTATCAGAATTCCCCTCATCCGGAGACTTGGGTGTGCGCACACAGGATATCCGTGGCCGGGCCGAAATCGTCCCTGGGAATTGGGGGCCAGTTTCTGGCCACACATGGGCCGGTTTGGAGAAAAAAAAAGTAGGAATTTTTTTTCTCAACTTTTTTTTACATTTTTTACAAAAAGCCTTTCATCCTTCTTAGGTTGATAAATGAGTCCCAACACAGGTTGGGTGATATTGGGCCTCATTCCGGCTTTGGCGGTAGCCATGCCTCTATTGGCGGCATGGCTGCCTCCAAAACCAGGTCCGGGTTCCCTGAATGGGTAATTACAGGGCCATTCCGAGTTTGGAGGGCCCGGTAATTCCCACTACAGGGAACCCGGGCCCGGACCTTCCCCATTCCCATTTGAGCCCCCAAAGGGCTCAATGGGAATGGGTGCAGGGAGCTAACAACGGGCCGATTACGACCGGCCCGTTGTTATCTCCCTGGTCCCATCACGGGACCCGGTAAGGATGCCTGGTTTTACCAGGCATCCTTACCGGGTCCCGCGAGGGGACCTCGTAATCAGGCGTAATGGGTTTAACGGGTCCGCATCCATTAGCAGCACCTGTTAACCCATTCTACCAAGATTGTAATGAGGCCCATTGTGTGCATATTTGTTCTATAAATAGAGCTTAAGCGTAAGCGCTATACAATAACATATTATCATTTGGCCTTGGACGTCTGCTCGGATTCACAGTAATTTGACAATATGGATCTATACACACAGATATTAATGATACATATGGTGATCCGTCTTGTATGAAATGTATATCACATTAGTGAAATCATAACCATATTTTTCCTAGTGTACTTAGGAACAATGCCATTTGATGCCACTTCCTGTTTTATCAAGGGGTGAAAGGTCTTGTTTCATTGCTACCCCGCATGTCACTTTGGGGTGGGGTCAAATTACATCACTTCCGGCGATGTCTTCTGTGGTGAAGGGTCGTGAGGCGAGCGGTGGGCCACTTTTTTGTGGAGAGGGTGGGCCACACTTTTTTGGGTGACCCGGCCTATTTCTTGTCCCAGTCCGACCCTGCATGTGACACGCTATGAGCTGCGTCCCAAGTCTCCGGCTACTGGAGGGAAATGGCTTCGCCTTTTTCTTCTTATGAAGATCGTGGCACCTCCCCCCAATTTGCTTTTGGTTTTACTCTGTAGAGTGTTCTAGCAGCTCAGGGAACCTTCGGTCAACAAATTAATCTATTGTTGTAACTCAATATTGTTGGAAGTAGGAATGAAATCAGTTGATTTAGTAGAACGCCCATCTAAGATAAACTTAACCTTGTAGATTTCAGAGTGTGCGGGTTACCATATACCTTTAAATTGCCGAATGTTGACCTTCTCAAGTGCCCATCTCTCTGGAGTCTGCTGCCCATTGTCCGGGTGGATGCGATGGGTGTTGATTAACCCTCTGTGGTGTGTTTATGTGCTACTTCTGGTAGAAGAACATAGCATTACCATCTCCAGCCTTTAATAATTATAAAAGGTATTTAATAGCGTGCTTTTAACTAAAGTGCTTTACATAACAGACTTTCGATGCAATTATTACCGAGACTAAACTATTTTTAACAGCAGACTTAGGGTTCTCAAGAATCTTGAACTTTTTTACATCATTTGAAAATCTGGTGTCTTTATCATTTCTAATCAATTTTGAAATGCCTTTTTAGCAAGACCTATAGCAACTATATAATATAAAGAGATCCCTCTCTGTATTGAAATGCCACGCTGTGACGAGGGAGAGTTTATTATCAAAAGGGGATCTGTTTAGCAGACCCGCAGAGTGAAGTGAATACATATCAGACTGAAATTCTGAGCACTTGTTTTCACAACATTACTGCAATGGGGTGTATAAAAGAGCCTCTCCTTTTATTGCAAGAGCTGTGCAGGTGTAGGCTTGTGTTCTCCTGAGAGCATTATTATAAGTGCGGTGCAGCAAGAGAAGTGAACTGGATGCTCCCCCCTGACCTTTTCAATCAACTTGACATCCTTTCAACTGGCGCCAGCCCACCCAGATCTTTACGCCACACTGATATGCTGCTCATGAACTGACAGTAGATTAAGCCAATTGGGCAAAGTCAGTAGACGTTGCTGAAAGTTCACCTTTAGTTCAGAGCCAGATGGGCAAAAGCGTTGTGGGTTTGTAAATGAGCCTAAATACCAGTGCTTGGCTCTAGGAAAGTGTCTGTGTCTATAGGGCTGATAACCACAATGCACTGCCCATCTTGCTCTGAACTTCTAGCGACGGCCACTGGGTGGCGCGGTGCTGTGTGTGACTTTGCTCAAATGGCTTAGGACCCGATTCATTAAGTACATTGAGTGGTAAACAGGGACTTTGTGCGCCAAATCGTACGCAAAACCCTGTTTGACGATTCATGGAATCGACTGCAACACTTTTTCGTACACTGCAGGGACTTCGCAAAGGCTCAACACGTCTATGCGAGCAGCCGAGTACCTTGCATGAGACACCTCACAAAGCGTGGGTGTAAACTGCGCATAGACCGGAATAGGGGGCGGAACTCGCAAAATGGGGAAAATGTGGACGTTACGTGGGACGGCCCGCACGAGGCAATCACACGCCCACAACTGCGCAGGTAAAATTATATTCATGGATATGACCACGCAACCTTCCATCGGGGAAATGACCACGCAAAGCTCTTGATGTATCCGCCACCCAAAGACAGGCGGACAGACACTTGCGCATAGGAATCACGACGCAAAGGTAAATCGCATGGTGGATTAAGGGGTGCCTGCACACAGTCTGGGTTCCGATAGAACTTAGGGGTGCGAGTAAGCAGACTAGTGGGGTGCAGTAACGGTTTATGATGTTCTCACACAGATTTAGCAGAGTTATGGAAATGTGTACGCATGTTGACGGGGTGCCGGTAATAGTTACGGGGACCTTGAGCAGTGAACGCAAGGTGCAGACCTAGTTGCGGTGGACCCTATGCACTGTTTCAAGGGTGCATGTTTTCACGCTTGGGGAGCATGTAAAGCTAGCTGTATTTGGTTCTTTTTGCTTTGCGTGGGGGCGTGTCGGGGGCTTTTCCGGCCACGACTTGTGTGACCGGTCACTTTGCGCAAACAATTCCATCAATACGCAGAGCATGCAGAATAGAGGTGTTCTCGGCGCCTTGGCTTTGTGGGATCTCTGCGCCCTTTTAAATGAATCAGGCCTTTAATCTGCTTTCACGTTTTTTTTCCAAGCCTTTTAAATCGACAATAAATCTATTGTGGGCTTAAAAGGCTTGAAAACACATTTGCTCGTGTTTGCTCCTATCTCAAAAGCAAACTAATAGAGACTAGGTAGGATCTTTGAAGTTGCATGCAGTAAGAGGTGCTGTGATAACTAGGTAGGCCTGATCTCAACATCTGTATAGCTAACAGTCGCCTGAAAACTGTGACTCCAGATGTAGAAGACTACGACTCCCATGACTCCTTACACAATTACTATGCTGGCTGGGGCTGATGGGAGTTGTAGTCCAAATCATCTGGCCAGCCAAAGGGTGCTGACCTCCGATTATTATTAAAGAACAAGAGCCATGACAAGGCTGGTGATTCACCTACCTTGTTACAGAGGGCAAGCCAATATCTCTGTGAATAATTTCTGTAAAGGCGATGGAGAGAGTACAATACATTTAGCCCACATTCTGTTTTCAATTTGCAATTCTACGGAAGCCAACCAACACTGTGCTGTGTTACACATGGCGGCACATGCGTGCATACGGACGTTTCTTACAGTTACTAGTTTATCCATCGATTTTTTCCATCAAAAGTAAGTACTATCGAATCATTTCCAACTAAAAAATGTGCATCAAATGCATGTTTTTTTGGGGGATGAGGGGGCTCCCAAAACCCCTTTTTTAACCCTTAAAAACACACCAAAAACCAATTTAACCCTTTATCCCCTAAAAATATGCATTCGATGCATATTTTTTCGTTGGAACAAATTCGATGGAAAACCATTTGATGGAAACATGTGCGATGGAAAGTCTGCATACCGTTTCTTACTTGGTTCGAATCTATACAAAGCGAATCATTTGGTTCGCTTTGTATAGAAAAATATTCAAGACAGCTTTTTCATTATGTATTCATTTTTTTACATAGTCATAACTTCATTCTAAAAAAAGGCAGCATCAAAACGATTCCAGACACCTGGTATACAAATTTAAAAAATAAAAAGGATACTAAATGTCTCTTTCACTTTATTTCACATTGAAAATCTTTTCTTTTGTAAGTGTTCTTTATTTTTATACAAGTATGTGCACATAGATGGTACATGTGTGGTGCCATGTTCATTACTGCTGCATGATCGTAAACCATGGCTTGCGTGTATTTACTTATAAGGCAGTCCTAAGATGGGACCCTCTCTCTGGCCCCTCTAAAATGAACTGTGTTGCAAGACTTTAACTTCTTGAAAGACAAAAGATGAACCCTCATTTAAAAACGAAATAAGTCCATCTCAAGTACGAGGCCGCATCACAGCAAACGATAGGCCTTGACCGGAAACTAAAACATGTCTGTTTGTCTTGGGCGTCCGTGGAATGATGCTCAGGGTTGTGGGGAACATTACGCAGCCATCCCATAATGACATGGCGGGGCCCTGGAACGGAGAACAACTTTTAAAAAATCTCATTAGAGAAGCATCTGGTTTTGCAGAATCTTATTTAAATATTTCTAAAAATGAGAGTCTTCCCCTGTGTTGGCTTTAAATTAGGAAGTGAGGGTGATGGAGGTAAGTTGCCATGACGCACATTACAGGATTATAGGGTTAGAAGGAAAAGTGATATCCAATCCTGATCCTTTTGGCCCTTGGAAACTGGGGTTACACAGTGGGAAGGTCGACGTTAGATGGTGTTCCTGGAGAAACGGAGTTCAGAGGCAATAACAATTATCTTTCGAAGTCTCCTTCTCAGAAGGGAAGACCCTGCGATATGGGTTACTTGTTTCTGGTATACTAATGAAAAAGAGATCCTCAAACGGACAGGTTGCAGTCTGTCCATGAACAGGTGACCTAACAGGCCTAAAAGGAAGGGCTCCAGAGTCTGAACCTACAAGCAAACAGTAAAGAGGAGATGGGAACCGGCATGGCAAGAGCCCAGATTTACCCCAGGGTCAGCAGCTGTGACTTTCAGCTCCAGAATATGAGAAAATGGACACAGGTGCTATCCTCGAAACATCAAGCATAGGTGGCGGGAACCGCTCTCAGCTCAAGACCAGACTACCCTAATGCCTTGGTTAGTGGACTTAGAAAGGCTTTGCGTAGGAAACACCCAAATTGTTCAAATAAAACTGCTCGTATGGAGCATTTGACCTAATTCGGGTAGTACAATTAATCCAAAGGCCAAAATACTGAACATGAGGAGCGGGGGTTGCGGGGTTGTCCACCACTCCCTGTGTTCGGTATTATGAGTTTCAGGGCTTGCGGGGGACCCAAAATAAAAAAATTAAAAACCTGGAAAAAAGACAAAGGGATCCTGCAGCGTCAGATCCAACGCGCGTTAGAGGAACGGAACTGACGCCACAGGGGTATAAGAGAAGCAGCGGTGGGGGCGGCCAGCAAAAAGATAATTAGGGGGGGTTGAATTTGGGTTGTTTAATCAGTTTTGGGTTGTTTTACCTTATTAGAAGTGTGGCGAAATCGACTACGGTCAATTCCGCCGCAATTCTTTCTACTTCGGTAAAACAACCCAAATCCACGGCAAAGAACATGAAATGTGGCGGCACATGGGAACTGCAGCCGCTGCACGAGGGCTGGTCACCTGATGCCAGGAATTTCCTTCACTGACTTGGAGTTACAGCGTGGATCCAGTTTGCAATTGGGTGTCTGGGATTAGGGTGCCATCTTGGTCTAGCCTCATGCGATTTCTCCCCGAAAGTAGGCCATAGAAGTGTGCCCGTAGAAGTGCGAGCTGTCCTTTTTGGCAACTCTCCACCATTTAAACCAAAAGCCAAAGAAAGACAATAAAATTTGCAATCCTGCCCACCTGGAGGTGGAGTGGCCTCCACCTTGAACATCAGGCCGCTCTGCCACATATCTTCCTTAGGAAAGCACTGAAAAGTAGCGAATAATAAAACGATTGCATGAAGGGACCCACCGGAGATGCCAGTGCCAGGTGGTAAGTTATATATATGGGCACTTAATCACTTGATGAAAGAGGGTATAGGAAAGGAATTTCAATTATGAGGTGCATCAACACTATTAAAAAAGCACTTTC
The DNA here is from genome assembly GCF_040938575.1 of Ambystoma mexicanum. Classification (NCBI taxonomy): domain Eukaryota; kingdom Metazoa; phylum Chordata; class Amphibia; order Caudata; family Ambystomatidae; genus Ambystoma; species Ambystoma mexicanum. Next base: position 151,879,566 of record NC_090931.1, read on the forward strand.
TGTACAATCCATGAGATGAGGCATAGGAAATAGTTAAAATGTTGTTAAAAGAAAAGTTGTAAACATAAGTACTATCAAAGCAGCTGTGCAATTTAGGCAAATATGCCTATACGAGGTGTTATGAGCTTTAAATGGTGTTGTTATGTGTATGCAGAAATTGTCTTCTAAAATGTTAATCGATTGATAGTGCACATTTTGGCTAATATTTTCCAATTCCTAATTAAAAATATCATACTACTCACAATGGTCACGTTACATAGCGAAGCTGCTGCCATGCGGTGACCTCTAGGCGCTTGGGATAATGAGGATTCTACAGATATTCCGCTATGGCCGAACTGTACCCCTGTACTGAGAGAGGAGACTCCTCAGTAACTCACAGGCAAAGCTAGAGTTGGAGACCCTCGGGGTGTGTACACTGGGTGGGCATGGCAGTGCACCGCTGGCCCCTTCATCCGGTCTTCCCTGTTTCCTGTGAAGCGCCCAGTACATGGAGACAGCACTATTCGCCTTGCAGCCGGCCGGGCCAGGCAGCAAGGCGTCCAATCGCAGCCTCTGCTCGGCGCTCTGCGATTTGCCATCAGATACCTGGGCTTGCAGCTCTCTCCGGCGCACAACCCCCTTGTTCCCGCGTTCAGTATGGAATAGAGCTACTCTTAGCAGCGTTTGACATCTTTATCAGCCAAGGGCACGAGGCTACTCCAGGGAGAGAAAAGAGAAGCGATGAAGGGGGGAGGAGGGTAAGGGGGAGCCAGTGCAATGCAGAGGAGGAGGAAGAGGCAGGGAGGCAGGGGGCTAAGGGGAAAGGGAAACACACAGAGAGGAGAGAAAAGGAAAGCAAAGGGGAGGGACCATGGAAAAGATGAAAGGCGGAGATGGGAGAGCAAGGAAGGAAAAGATTAGAACATGTAATGAGGCAAAGGGCAGTAAGAAAGAGATGCGGGAAGAAGAGGGAGACACATGGAGGCAAATGGAAACCCTGGGCAGAGAGAAGGAGGCCGGAGAGGAGTAAAATGGACCGTGAAAGAAGAAGGAGGAGGGATAGAGAGAAGCAGCAGATGAGGGGATAAAAGACTAACGAGAATCCATTTTGCCTTTGATTTTTGGTTATAAATAACAAAGCTGTTTTCCTGTTAGCCAATCACCGTCTCCTGCTGGTCATGAGTCAGGTTGTCTAGGCAGTGTGTGTGTGTGAGTAGGACGGTCTCCTGCTGGTCATGAGTCAGGTTGCCTAGGCAGTGTGTGTGTGAGTGTGAGTAGGACGGTCGCCTACTGGTCATGAGTCAGGTTGTCTAGGCAGTGTGTGTGTGTGTGTGTGTGTGTGAGTAGGACGGTTTCTTTCTGGTCATGAGTCAGGTTGCCTAGGCAGTGTGTGAGTAGGATGGTCTCCTGCTGGTCATGAGGGGGTGTGTGTGTGTGTGTGTGTGTGTGTGTGTGCGTGCGTGCGTGCGTGTGTGTGTGTAGGACAGTATCCTGCTGGTCATGAGTCAGGTTGCCTAGGCAGTGTGTGTGTGTGTGTGTGAGTAGGATGGTCTCCTGCTGGTCAAGAGTCAGGTTGCCTAGGCAGTGTGTGAGAAGGACGGTCTCCTGCTGGTCATGAGTCAGGTCGCCTAGGCAGTGTGTGAGTAGGATGGTCTCCTGCTGGTCATGAGTCATGTCGCCTAGGCAGTGTGTGAGTAGGACGGTCTCCTGCTGGTCATGAGTCAGGTTGTCTAGGCAGTGTGTGTGTGTGAGTAGGACTGTCTCCTCCTGGTCATGAGTCAGGTTGCCTCAGCAGTGTCAGTGTGTGTGTGTGAGTAGGACGGTCTCCTGCTGGTCATGAGTCAGGTTGCCTAGGCAGTGTGTGTGTGTGTGTGAGTAGGACGGTCTCTTGCTGGTCATGAGTCAGGTCGCCTAGGCAGTGTGTGTGCAGTGTGTGTATGTGTGTGAGTAGGACGGTCTCCTGCTGGTCATGAGTCGGGTTGTCTAGTCAGTGTGTGTGTGGGAGTAGGACTGTCTCCTGCTGGTCATGAGTCGGGTTGTCTAGGCAGTGTGTGTGTGGGAGTAGGACTGTCTCCTGCTGGTCATGAGTGGGGTTGTCTAGGCAGTGTGTGTGTGGGAGTAGGACTGTCTCCTGCTGGTCATGAGTGGGGTTGTCTAGGCAATGTGTGTGTGTGGGAGTAGGACTGTCTCCTGCTGGTCATGAGTCAGGTTGTCTAGGTAGTGTGTGTGCGAGTCGGACTGTCTCCTGCTGGTCATGAGTCAGGTTGTCTAGGCAGTGTGTGTGTGGGAGTAGGACTGTCTCCTGCTGGTCATGAGTGGGGTTGTCTAGGCAGTGTGTGTGTGGGAGTAGGACTGTCTCCTGCTGGTCATGAGTCAGGTTGCCTAGGCACACTCTCTGCCGTCATCTCGCCTCTGCGGCTAACTTCTCCCCCAAAGCATGCGACTGGATTACTTCCTTTCTCCAAGACAGGGCTAAGAAAGTTTTCTCGACTCAGCCTCTGCCACCCCCAGCCTCCTCAAATGTGGAGTCCCACAACGGTCCTGCATAGCGGCAACGCTCTATAACTTTTCACCAGGCCTCTGTTTAGCATCCTGGATTCCCTGGGCATCTCATACACCAATTATGCGGATGACACACAGGTGCTAATCCCACTCACAGGTGACTACAAAACTGACATGTCTAATCTCACGGCTATCTACTCAACCATCCAATCCTGGATGGCGGACAACTGGCTTGGCCTTAACAGCGAAAAAACGGAACTCCTACCTATCGGCTCACCCACTACCTTGGGTAACCTCAGTCAGGAATACTCCTCTTTCACTATTGACAACACACCCATCAAGGTGTCTGACTATGTCAAAACACTTGGCATCTACTTAGACTCAAACCTCACCATGGACAGACAAGTGAATGCTATTTCGACCTCCTCAGCATACTACGCGAAAATCATCAACGCACCCAGACCATTCCTATCACAACAGAACTGTCTCACCATCCTCGCCAGAGCCATTACTGGCTCCAGACTACATTACTGTAACGCCCTTCTATCCGGGACGTCATGCAAAAACCTTGCTAAACTACAACTGGCTCAAAACAATGACCTCAGGGCAGCCACTGAGACTTCAAGGAAAGAACACATCTCTGAAATCAGGAGACAGGTCCACTGGCTCCCGGTTAAACAAAGAATGATCTTCAAAACTCTCTCCCTGGCACACAAATGCCTCCATGATGCTGCCCCTCCATACCTTGTCCAGAGGATTGTCAAACACACCGCCACAAGACCTCTTAGGGAGGGGTACTCTAACCTCATCCTTGTGCCTAAAAACAAAAAGGCCTGTGCAGGAGGATCCAGTTTTCCCACGATAGCCGCTACACAATGGAATGCCCTTCCGCCTAACCTAAGAATGATTCAGTCCCACCAAGCCTTCAGCAAAGCATTCAAAACACAACTCTTCATCTAATACTAATCAATTGTTTTCTTATGTCTCCTAAAATATGTATATGGACTGCTGCTGAATTTTGTAACTGCAACTAAGAGACCTCTCGGTCACATGTAACCCTGCCTATTGAAAATGCGTACACACTTCATGTAACAAGCGCCACGATGCCTCTGGGCTGTAGGTGCGCTATACAAATGCAAATAAATAAAGTTTGTGTGTTTGAGTAGGACGGTCTCCTGCTGGTCATGAGTCAGGTTGCCTAGGCAGTGTGTGTGTGTGTGAGAGTAGGACGGTCTCCTGCTGGTCACGAGTCAGGTTGCCTAGGCAGTGTGTGTGTGTGTGAGAGTAGGACGGTCTCCTGCTGGTCACGAGTCAGGTTGCCTAGGCAGTGTGTGTGTGTGTGAGTAGGACTGTGGTTCCCAAGGCTCTGCTGGTAGAATGGAGAGCCACTGCCCCAGCAGTAGTTAGTAGTTATGCGGGTGAGGGCTGGACCCTGTGGGTGGTGGCGGCGCTAAGTGCCTAGTGATCTGATGAAGCTGCTGGACGCCACATGCAACCGTAGGGATCCCCTTGCGATGAGGCCTGCCCAGAGCATGCATTGGGACAAAACCGAGCGTCACCAGCCCTGGGGTTGTGGAGGTATCAAAGGATAAGGGAATTGGGGTTGGTTGGGGGCTGGGGGGAGGAGCAATAGAAGGAGCAGAGCATGTGTAAAGTTTATTAAGTAAACTGTATCACATTAAATAAATGAATAAGAAGGAGCAGATAGCCCTGTGGGAGGAGATTTTGGTAGATCAGGAAGATGGAGAAAGGGCCGTTCTGATTGGATGGGGGGGGAGTTCAGAACTGGTGGATCGAGCTGCAGGTTCTGGTGAGGTGGTAGGTTGGGTGCCCATGGCGAGCCTGTACTTACTCAGTGCTCAGGCAGTGCTATGTACTTTCATGAGGCACTAGTGCACTGTGGATGGGCCGAGATGTGCTCCAGCAGACCCGTGAAGTATGGGAGGGCTTGGCACGTGATCTCAGATGCAATAACCATGCTGTTAACGCTTGGCACTTTGGCGGCTCCTGCTATGAATCGCAGCTGCATCCAAGGTCGAACATGTCCCCTAGAACCCAACCTGGCGGACAGTCTCCTCGCCTGCCTCTCTCTCTCCCCCCCCGCCCCCCCCCACAACATGACCTGTAGAAGCAGAGGCCAAAGAATGAATGACTTGATGTGGCAGGCCAGAGCTTCCGCTCATCGTGACAGGCTCACAGAAATATATAGCCTTCAGGGGCAGTGACATAGTGTGATGTCAGACCAACGCTTAAGCAGAAAAGTTGCCTGGAGGTTCTGCAGGCAGGTGTTCACTTGACATAGAGACACAAAGGGTCCAAGAAAAAGATGTTACCCACTGGTGAATACACAGTGCCTGCTGGGGCATGAACTCTGGAAGCAACCTGCGACTCGACCTCAATGGGCAGTAGCTCCTGGCTCCTGTCAACAAGCATTGGCAATGCCATTAGTTTGGGCTTTTGTGTAGGCATGGGAAAGGCACTTGACAGGCACTGGAGAAGTTGTATTAAAATCCATTGATGGTATCATGTGCAAAATGGTGCGAGTGCCTGGGCATTGAGAGCTTTAAGTGGCTGGGCCCTGGCAGGCTCCTAAATCTCATTTTGAGGCGGGGCCTTGCCGGGCCCACTAATCTCCCCTGGCAGCCCCGACCACTGCACGAAAAGTCTTTTTTTCTAAAGCCTGAAGCTCTCGCTCGTGTGTGAGAGCTTCAGGCTTTAGAAAAAAATGTCTGTCAGCCATAATGGTGGCACCACACCTGCGAGGCATCCCTTAAAGCAAGAGATGCCCGTGTGCCGGCGCCACCATTATGGAGAAAACATGAGGCCGCTGGAAGCAGAGGCCTTGCTTTCTAAATACTGAAGCTCCTGCGAATTCGCGGGAGTTTCAGTATTTAAGAAAAAGGCCTCATCCTCCAGCGGCCTCACCCTTTCAGCCTTAATGGTGACGCTGCCCCTCGCCAGCTGGCGAGTGCCAGCGCCACCATTAAGGCTGAATAGGCGAGGCGCTATCCCCTGCCAGGCAAGCCTATAGAAAATAAATACAGAGGTCAGCACCCTCTCCCCAGGGGGAGAGGGTGCTGATCTCTACAAAAGGCTGCCTAGCAGGGGTGCCAGTAGCCCATTGATCCTGGGCTCGTCGGGGGGGCGTGGCCTAACGGGCCAGCAGGACCCCCACTGTTAGGCCAAGACTCCTTGATGAGCCCCGGCTCATTTTGTAGTTCCACTTAAGGAACTGTGGGCATCTAATAGCAGTTCAGGGCAAATGTCTAATACTTGTACACAACGCAAAACTGTTGGCGTTGCCAATGCTTGTTTTTAAGAAGACTTTGGTGAAGGACATGCAGAGTGCTTATAAATCGCGTGGCTGAAGGCAGACCAGGTTAAGACATTTTTATTACAGCAGTAACACCTTAACAGCTCCAATTAAATCATTAACAAGACTGTTAAGAAAATAAAAGGGCAGGCACTTTGAGGGCAAAGTTTGATGGAAAGGCTTGAATACAGCGAGCTCAACAAGTTCCCATGAGGAGTTGTTTTGGACGGGGAGGGGCAGTAACTGGTTGGGAATTCCATAGGGATTAGCATCCTTATGGCATGCTAATCCGGAAGGATGGGAGGATAGCTCAGAGGCAATGTGCTCACCTTGGAAGCAAGACAACCCAGAGCAACACAGGTTCTATCCCGGGACTCCGCTTAGAAACTTCTGGGTATTAAACGCATTATAAATAACCAATTTTAATTATGGAGATGGGGGCAAATAACCAAACATCACCTACAAGCTTTGTGCTGCTCCTCATGTTCCATTTCTCCCTAGCGCTACTCAACTGCAATTGTTTTGACTTATAGGTGGCGCAAGCGCCTCCTAATTGCCCAAACTAAAAATGGACAACAGTGTGATATTTGATCCCACAGGAGTGTAGAAGTTGCTTACTGGAGGGCACAGGGAGGGGCCACTGCACAGAAAGGAAAAGCCTCTTTTCAGATGTCAATATCACAGTTGTTTCATATAGCGCACAGCTGTTATTGGTATACCTTGGCAGCAATATATCTTTGTCCAAAATGCCGGCCCTGCACAGCTCAGGTGTACAAGAAATCTAATGCCCGAGTAGCCACCTCTACTTTCGGTCTGCTGTCATACATGTTCTGGAAGAGGAAGGGACATGTGTAACCCTTGCTTCCCAGGGATACCTATTCCACCATGTTGGATATGGATTGCATTAAATCCTATTAGTGCATAGAGACAAACTGTACACATCATAACTCCCTGGTATTATGCCACCAGAGGGAAATATGAAAACCATCCTTCACTGGCGTGACGTCACATGCCTGCGCACCAACCTTGCACCGCTGTCCTCGAAATAAATGCTCATCAGGTCCTTTTTCATGCTACTCTAGCTGACACATAACAGAATTCCACAGCCCACCTGCAGCCTGCCCACTCTGGAAACAAGAAGTGAGCAACATGCTAGAGGAAAGGACCCTTCTTTTCTTCTGAAATGTGGAAGTAACTGATGGATACCTGTATACTACATACAATTGTACATGGCGTGACAGGTCAGGGGCCTAAGGCTGCTAAGGTGGGATGAAGACCCCTCTCAGCCAGGTTTGGGAGGTTGACCAGGGTTTTCGCCAGAGCCAATCTTGCCCTAGAGGTGGGGTGTGAGTTGGGAAAGCCTTGGTCTCTGTTCCTTCTACATGTACCTGCATGTCTACAATGAGTGGCACCCTTTCTTGCTCCATACCTGTATTGCTCAATGTGGGCCTGTCTCTTTTGGTTTGTCCCTTCTGACTACATCCCCCAGAAGACCTGGCGGTGGTAAGAAGAGTGAGTGATCCAACCCGGAGAGAGACAATGAGAAGCTGAATTTGCAGAGCATTCCTCCCATCAGCAGCACTTCCAGCACTCTCTGCAGCACAGATGCGCAATTTTTCTTCAAGAATGCCACAGAATGGCCCATGCAGCAAAGCAGCAATCGCGGCGCTCTGTGCAACACGACTTGCAGTTTACCTTCAATGGTTCCACAGAGTAGCCCGCAGACCAAAGCATTAATCACAGCGCTTTGTGTTTACCTTCAACAGGGCTGCACAGCCGTCCACATGTCGAGCCGACAACCAAACCGCTTGACTCCAGAAGAATTGGGAGATTACTTGTGTTGAGCAGGCTGCCATTCCCAAAGGCGGGCAGACTTGTGTATAAAAAGAGTGCGGGGTTACAAACCTTTATTTGTCTTTGCTTACCTGTGACACCTCCGCTGGGGAAAGGAAAGCTTATGGTTGGCCCAGGTATCTAAGGAAGCAGTGAGCCAATAGAGGGAGAAAGGGAGGATAAAAAGGGACCCTGGAAACATGAGGGTGTGGGTGAGGTCAAGTGAGGAGAAGGACCAACAGACCAAGCAGAGGAAGGAGGTGCAGAGGCGCATGGAGTACAATTGGTGAGAAAGTGTGCACGGTGAAGTATAGGTTGGTCGTGGCAAGTGGTACTTGGGTATGAGTGTGCAAGCAAAGACTAGTAGAGCTGGAGTACATGAGAATGTGACTGGGAGAGTGAAAGGAGGGTGGCTGTGGGAGAAGGATTCGGAGAGAGTAGTAAAGTAGTAGTATTGTGGAGAGGGGTGTAGTATTAGTGTGAAGAGGGGAGTGTAGTAGTGGTATGGATAGGGGTGTGTAGTAGTAGCATGAAGAGGGAAGTGTAGTAGTGGTATGGAAAGGGGTGTGTAGTAGTAGCATGAAGAGGGGAGTGTAATCGTGGTATGGAAAGGGGTGTGTAGTAGTAGCATTTAGATGGGAGTGTAGTAGGGGTATGGAAAGGGGTGTGTAGTAGTAGCATGAAGAGGGGAGTGTAGTAGTGGTATGGAAAGGGGTGTGTAGTAGTAGCATGAAGAGGGAAGTGTAGTAGTGGTATGGAAAGGGGTGTGTAGTAGTAGCATGAAGAGGGGAGTGTAATCGTGGTATGGAAAGGGGTGTGTAGTAGTAGCATTTAGATGGGAGTGTAGTAGTGGTATGGAAAGGGGTGTGTAGTAGTAGCATGAAGAGGGGAGTGTAGTAGTGGTATGTAAAGGGGTGTGCAGTAGTAGCATGAAGAGGGGGGTGTAGTAGTGGTATGGAAAGGGGTGTGTAGTAGTAGCATGAAGAGGGGAGTGTAGTAGTGGTATGGAAAGGGGTGTGTAGTAGTAGCATGAAGAGGGGAGTGTAGTAGTGGTATGGAAAGGGGTGTGTGGTAGTAGCATGAAGAGGGGAGTGTAGTAGTGGTATGGAAAGGGGTGTGTAGTAGCATGAAGAGGGGAGTGTAGTAGTGGTATGGAAAGGGGTGTGTAGTAGCATGAAGAGGGGAGTGTAGTAGTGGTATGGAAAGGGGTGTGTGGTAGTAGCATGAAGAGGGGAGTGTAGTAGTGGTATGGAAAGGGGTGTGTAGTAGCATGAAGAGGGGAGTGTAGTAGTGGTATGGAAAGGGGTGTGTAGTAGCATGAAGAGGGGAGTGTAGTAGTGGTACGGAAAGGGGTGTGTAGTAGCATGAAGAGGGGAATGTAGTAGTGGTGTGGAGAGGGGAGTGTAGTAGTGGTGTGGAGAGGGGAGTGTAGTAGTGGTGTGGAGAGGGGAGTGTAGTAGTGGTATGGAAAGGGGTGTGCGGTAGTAGCATGAAGAGGGGAGTGTAGTAGTGGTGTGGAGAGAGGAGTGTAGTAGTGGTGTGGAGAGGGGAGTGTAGTAGTGTGGAGAGGGGAGTGTAGTAGTGGTGTGGAGAGGGGAGTGTAGTAGTGGTGTGGAGAGGGGAGTGCAGTAGTGGTATGGAAAGGGGTGTGTAGTAGTAGCATGAAGAGGGGAGTGTAGTAGTGTTGGTGTAGAAAGAGGGGGTCTACTAGTAGTTGTGTTGTGTAGAGAGGAGAGGAGTGGTGCTGTGGAGAGAGGTGATAGTAGTAGTGTCGAGGAGATATTAGTGTGGAGATGGCACAGTAGTGGTAGAAGGAAGAGGGGAGAAGGAGCAAAGGTTAAGATAAGTGGATGGATGTTAGGTGGACAGAGAGAGAGTGCAAGAGAGAGACGGAGATAGAAAGTGAGAGAGGGAGAGAGAGAAAGAGAGAGAAACATCAGAGTCGTGGTAGAAGGTAGAAGGGAGTACCCTAGGAAAAGAGAGGGAACGAGAGCCAGGAAAAGAGAAGAGAGAGAGATGTGGAAAGACAGAGGAGAGTGGTAGAGAGAGGGGAGAGTAGAAGGAAGGGAGAGGAAGGATAGAACATTGTGTTGAGAAGTGGAAGGGCATGAATGGGAAAGACCAAGTGGAGATTAAGTGGAAGGCAACTAATCTTGTACACGGTTCCATTGTGGCACCTAGGTTATATACCGCTAGAATGCGCTCAGAGGAAGATAGATAGAAATAGTGTTTAGGCCAACACAACATGACAGGAAGAATGTTAGAAAGTGGGGGTTACCGATCTCTAGAGACCATCCTGGGGTCGAAGGATGCCTGAGGTAGGTAGGAAAACGCTTGCGCTAGACGAGAAACAGAAGGACAAACCTTAGTGATCCCTCTTAAAATACTGGAACGAAAACTCTTGAACTATTCTGGAGGCCCTCTGTGACAGTGGGTGACTTTCAACCGAAGAGAGATATTCCACCTCGGGAATCAGGGTCACATGATAGATAACTTGAGCTTCACTCTCACTGTCTATCAGACGCGACTCTGAACCCCATAGTGGAGTATCTCCCCGCACGTTATTGCATCCACAAACGTTTCTCTATCTTTAGGTATAATAGTTGCTACTAAGCGGGAATTTCAAGATCCCTTTTGGAATAGACCGCAGCAAGTTCTGTTTGTCACTTTCTGTAATCTTATCTGCACCCACGAGAATCCTGCCACTGTATCTTGTTCATCATATAATGCACTTTTTCTCTAGCTTGGCACAGAACCAATCAGGTCTTCCCTTTTCACGTTGGTGACCAAGGTAATAAAATGGCCTCCTGCGTTTGTCTGTAACTCTGTAGACTGAGAGAGGCATGCTGTGCTTTGCAGGCCCTTCATTGGGACACCTTTCTAAATGAATCTCTCACTGGTCGGGAGTGTTTGTTTACTACTCGGTGACTATCACCCAAGTGACCCTCCCAGTCATCACCCATGATGCATAGTGACTGTGACTGGCGGGGCACATGCAGCTCCGAAGTCGCCTACTTTTAGGTGACTGAGCGAGAAGCGATTAGCACATTTTAGTGAGACGGTAAGTTCGGACGAGGAGAGCAAAGGATGAACGGCGAAATGGGATCACCCAAATTCAACCTTACAAACAAATTGAAACAAAAACAACTCAAACAAGCCATGTTAAACTTTGTTCTGTGTTTGGTTTGATGTTTTGGGTGTTGGAGAATACATATACAAGTGAGGGTGGACATTAGAAGGCCTGCTGTCCTACTTTAGGAATCAGCAGGTATTTTGTTTTGGGCAGGAATGCATCCCTGACTCATGCTTTTTGTAGACTCTCGCTACCCTCTTTCCAGGGGCAGGTGCACCATTTACAGATGGATGGAGAGAGCCTATGCATAGCGACAGTTATCTTCCCTAGCACAACACAGACTGATATGTAATACATCGGATTGCTGTTGCGGGAGTGGACTGGGGCAATTGCGGAGGTCAGTGAAGAGGCGAGCTATCTGTCACCCATTCATTAAGTGGCACAGCCCTGTCTTCTAGACTACAGACATGACCATTTCCACCCGCCCTCTCGGCCCTGGGCATTACTGTCCAAAGCTAGGTGTGTGGAGGGTAATACATCGGATTGTTGTTGTGGGAGTGGACTGGGGCAATTGCAGAGGTCAGTGAAGAGGCGCGCTATCTGTGACCCATTCACTAAGTGGCACAGCCCTGTCCCACAGAAATGACAATTTCCCCCCTCTGTGCCCTGGGCCTTACGGCCGACCGCTAGAGGAGAGGAGGGTGAGGTGGCGCTTATTGAAGGGACCTGGAAGGATAATGGGAAATAAATCCAGCATCATGAGCTGGGTTCCACCTGATGCGCTAGCTGTCTGCCAGCAGCATTACCCCTGCACTATCCCATCCCAATCGTAGATATGCTGATAGCAGTGTCCATGTCACAGAGGGACAAGACAGTGAAACACTGCTGTCCATCATCAGCCTGGGAGAGACTGACTCGTGCAGATGGGGAACAACAGCAACTGTTAAAGTGTTGTTGTTCAAACACTGTTGCTGTGTCTGTGGCTTTAACGCCCGGCAACACTACGTCGTCTTGATGAGATTTGGTGATGAGGTTTTGCAACAAGTCCCGCCCATCGCGTGAAGGTACAGCTCAGATTTGAGAGTAAGTTCTTCGGGAACATGTTTCAAGAGAGGAGAGAGACAGACACATTGGGCCTCATTACGACCCTGGCGGTAAGGGGTTAGCGCCAGCGTTAGCTGCGCCGACCCCTTACCGCCAATTACGAGTTCCCTTTCCGCCATGGCGGTTTTTACACCTGCTTTTAGCGGGTGTAAAAAACCATGGCGGTAAGGGAACTTGGTGTTAATTACGCCACCGTAATTTACGGTGGCGTAATTAACGCCTTCCCCACTCCCATTATGCCCTATGGGGCAAAAATGGGAATGGGGAAGGGTAAATAGGTTAATGGGGATTTACCGCCCCGCCAAGGTCGGAATGGGGCGGTAAGTCCACCAACCACCATGGCGTAAACGTAGTTTACACCATGGTGGTAAAGTCACGGCCAGGTCGAAAGAAAAAGGTCGACAGGACAAATGGTCGACACCATTTGGTCGAAAGCCAAATGGTCGATTTTTTTTTAAATTTATATATATATATTTTAGGTTTTCATTTAGGGAAAAAAGGGTTTTTTAGAAAAAAAGGGGGTTGGGGGGACCCACCAGGGACCCCCCAAAAAAAATAAAAAATGAAAGTGAAAATACAACAAAAAAAAATCGACCATTTGGCTTTCGACCAAATGGTGTCGACCATTTGTCCTGTCGACCTTTTTTTTCGACCAAATGACTGGTAACCGTGTGTCTGTGTATCCCCATCCCTGCAGGAGTGTGGCAGAATATGTGTGTGCACCCCCGTACTTGTCAGTGTGCAGCATCAACTAAATACACTCTTCCCTGCGGAAAAGGAGTAAAATGTGAAAATATGTACTTTTCCCAGCAAGAGTGCAGCAACACTGATGTGTGTGCCAACTTCCCTGTGGGAGTGTGGCACAAACTGCATGTGCACACCCTTGCCTGCAGGAGTGTGGATGCAGCAATAACTGTGTGCTCGCTTCCATGTAGGATGTACTGTGTGTGCACTGCCTTCCCTGTACCAGTAGTGACCACACCCACACTGCTGACCTGGCAAAAGCAGGGCCTTGCCATAGTCTGCTGGGATATTTTGAGCGTTCATTTTGATGGATGCCAGTTGTCGACATGAGGTACAGAGACACCTCTCCTCTTGTCAAAGGCAATGGCTGCGGTCGCACCGAAAACACGTTCTTATTGCACACATGTCAGCTTTGGATATCAATGGCAACATGGACACATTCTGCTCTTTTAACAGACCTCTTGGGGAACCTATATTGAAGATGGCCACTGTCCACTGTGAGCTGGCATGTCTCACTCACATGTGCCTCTACCACCTGCGCAGCTGCGGGCTTGCAACCACTCGATGTTCTGCACCCTGGCCCAAACATAGCAACGAATGCAGATCCTGGAACTGGGTCCAAAGGGTCACTGTGTGACAGAGGTGAACACCCCACATGAGGTCCCCCAGCACCTGACACAGTGTAATCGGCAAGAGCAGGAAACCAGATGATATGATATAGCATTTATAACGCGCCTACACACAAGTGTCAACCAACCAACCAGACGCCTGGCATCCCAGTGGCCGATGGAGAGCCTCATCTGTTGTCTGCAAATGTTCTTGCAAACACAGATTGAGTGAAATCTTGAACATGTAAACTGTGGCTTCTGGATAATTCATCCTACTCTTCACAGTTCTGAACTCAGCCACTTTCCCCTTAAAGCACAGGAGAAGGGAAAATGCTGAAAGACGTTCAATGTTTCCTTTCTTCCCTTGCATGCATGGACCATCATAAGAGATTGGCAGCAGCTGCCTCGCCAACTGTGCAAAGTCTGACTCCCTTGTGCTTTAATGTTCCATGTTATGTTTGCACTGGTTCATCATTACCAACAGGCATATTGATGTAAGTACCTACACGAGTGACACATCGCTATGGCTCACACCAGGTGCGACTTCCTCAAAGGGAGGGAATGCAGAGTGGAGATTGTGCATGGGCTGCCACTGTAGTGGAGTGAAGAAAGTTCCATTCAATGCTCAACTGTGGCTGTAGCTGCAGTCACCCACAGCATTCCCTTGCTCACACGACTGGTCCAGCGTATGCAAGGATGCACTCCCGCGGGTCATCGCAGACATTGCCACCTGGTGTTGTGGGAGTTTTTGTTTCACCTGCAACACTTGCAAAGCATTTCTGATACTGTATGACAAGATGACATGAGAGCACATCTGGCGTCCCATGGAAAGCATTTCACGGACATGATAGCAGCCACTGACAGAACATGCCACTACAATGTGGAGAACATGTGCAAAGCAGGGGGCATGCATTGTGCTCTCCAACCTGAGGGCAGAAATGGCATGGAGCCAATGACCACTGTCACACCCCCCAAGGTCATCTGGTGGCCAGTAAGGCCCTCAGTCACTACCTGCTTCACTTTATCCCAGACATCTGCACCCGTGTGGCTCCTGCCATGCATGCCAAGGTGTCATGTTGGTAGATAGCGTGCAGCTGCTCCGTTGACCCCTGGTGCTCACCAGTGCTGACATTAGAGGGGATGGTGACTCAAAGCACAATTGCAGGCATGTAGTCAGTGTGTTGGCCATGCATGCACCTGTCCTCTGTAAAGTGGACCTTCCACCCTCTGACCTGTCCAGTATCATCCCCATTGCAAGAACTACTGCATATCACAACTCAGGTATAGCCTTGAGTGAAAGTCATTCCAGCTGTAAATGTGCCCGTGGCCATCAGAACTTGCCACCAGTTCCCTACAAGTATTCCCATCAAAGGCAAGTAGGAGAATGTCTACTGCTAGCATTATAGCCAGCTGGGCAATCAGCAGCCGTGTCTATGAAAGATCATGAACATGTGTCTGGCTGTGCTCACTGTCAATGGGCCGGGGAATACACCCAGCTGGGCAATCAGCAGCCGTGTCTATGAAAGATCATGAACATGTGTCTGGCTGTGCTCACTGTCAATGGGCCGGGGAATACACCCAGCTGGGCAATCAGCAGCCGTGTCTATGAAAGATCATGAACATGTGTCTGGCTGTGCTCACTGTCAATGGGCCGGGGAATACACCCAGCTGGGCAATCAGCAGCCGTGTCTATGAAAGATCATGAACATGTGTCTGGCTGTGCTCACTGTCAATGGGCCGGGGAATACACCCAGCTGGGCAATCAGCAGCCGTATCTATGAAAGATCATGAACATGTGTCTGGCTGTGCTCACTGTCAATGGGCTGGGGAATACACCTTGCTCCTCTGCCACCAGTGCACCCATGATTATTGCTGGGAGTCATTTGCTGCGGGCTTAACCCACCTCCCACTTCTGGGGGAGGCAGCACCAGAATGCTGACGAGTGACCACTGATCCCTGGGGATCTGTTGCTATGCATGTGGCTCCCCTTCCTGTGCATGGTTTTGCATCATACGACCAAGCATCGATGAGGCACTAAAATTGGACCCTGGGTTCCCATAGGACACTGCTTTTGGCACATTGTGCAGGTGTCAAGGTGCAGCTGATGACCCTGAACTAATTAATTCCAGAGAGGATGTGCGCTCTGGACGCACAGTAACAGTTGTAGGTGTCATTGGCTGCTGGGCAGAGGCAGGAGGAGAGAGAAGAAGAAGCGCCGCATGGCAAACAGGTGCCAATGGCGCCACTGATTGCTGCAATGGCCTGGCTACACGCGTACCATTGCCTGATGAAACATGGGAGGATGTGATACATTCCCACTTGTGCCAGACTCCGATGTTAGGGAAGGTGGGATTTTGGCTGGCCTGAGTGAAGTGTCAGACACAGCCAATCCAGTGACATTTGAAGCATCAGAAGCACAAGTATCCAGCTCAATTCCTGTCTCAGTGCTCTGGGTACTAGTAACCGGGGTTGATGTGACACTTCTGGTGGGTTTCCTGTTGCTGTACGATGCTGCCATGCAAGACTCGTAGATTCCCAATGGTTTTAGCAGCAGCTGTTTTTTCAAACGACTGTGCGACATATCCACACCTTCTTCTTCCGCTCCCACATGTGCTACTTCCCTTGAGGACATCTAATTGGTTGTTGGTTATTGCCACACACAGCTCAGACACGGACAACCCTGGGTACTTTTGTCAAAGCTTGATAATGCTGTGCTGTGTGATCTCGCAATTGGCCTCACCTGCAAGACTCTGGAAACGAATTCTTTACAGCAATTGTTCCACTTTACTGGACATGTGTTAATCAATTTCACTAGAAACTTCCAGTGCTCATTTGCGTCCGCTTTTGTGTTCAACCACGTGGGTCAAACCAGTTGCCACAGTACACATTCCTCCACAGTCCATTCCGTCAATCTGGTGTGTCACACATCCGATACCCCTGCCACCACTGCCTGAGTGACCAGCAATCCCCTGCAAAAAAAGATTTCCCAGCATGCCCCGTATATGAATTAATTAATCTTTTATAACACACTTAATACCAGAGACCAGTCTCTAAGCACAGGACCAGAATTCAAACCTGTATTGTTCTGCGCTGTCTTGCACCCAAGACAAACGCGTTCCCCTCAGCTATTGCCCCGACAAGATGTTTCCTCTCCTCTCAAAGTGTACTAATATATTCTAAAAGAAATGTAAGTGCGCGTGTCAGCTATTGCAGTGAACCAAGACAGGAGTCAGCGCGGGATCAAACTAGCCCACAGCACAAAATATACAAGCAAGTTGGACTAGCAAGGATTTACTAGCCTGCCTTTTCCAGTAAAATACATATAGGGCCTCATTACGACTCAGGCGGTAAGGGCTTTACAGCGGCGTAAACAGCGCTGACCCTTACCGCCTGATTCCGAGGTCCCTTAGCGCCATGGAGGTTTTAACACCTGCTTTCAGCAGGTGTTAAAATCCATGGCGCTAAGGGACCTTGATGTTAATTACGCCACCGTAATTTACGGTGGCGTAATTAACGCCTTCCCCACTCCCATTATGCCCTATGGGGCAAAATGGGAATGGGGAAGGGAAAATGGGAAAATGGGGATTTACCGCCCCGCCAAGGTTGGAATGGGGCGGTAAATCCGCCAACCACCATGGCGTAAACGTAGTTTACGCCATGGTGGTAAAGTCACGGCCCAGGCGGTAACTTACCGCCTGGGTCGTAATGAGGCCCATAGTCCTTTAAAAATGTTTTCAGCAATAAAACAAGGACATGATATTCTGTTCCACAAAGCCTAACTTCACCTCTTAAATCAATGCCCGAAAGCCCTGCCTAAATAAAATGCTCCAACTCTCAAACAGCAACATCAGTCACCCTTCCCCCTCTTTGAAAGGTTCCCAGGGACTTCTGAAGCGCTCCAGAGGCACGTTCTGTATATAGGCTGGTGAATGTGGCTACCAGGACTTGATTACCTGAATCCCTCAAAATTGTGAAAAGTTCGGTGGATCCCGAACACAGGGAGCATTCGGGTGATTTTAGCTTCAGATGAACTTATTTGCCTAGGATTAGTTCTAGGTCTGACTCTATATCTGGTGGTCTCAGCCTTTCCTGCTTGTAAAGTTGATAATTTGTGTTCATATACAGCTCTTTATGCCCAACTCGCTTCTAAGAGCTGTAAAAATAGGTGGTGGGTTTTATAATACTACGCCTAGGGGTAGATTCAGAAAGATCTTTTTAAAGGAGTCACCTATATTTGTTTTGCTGTAGTCACCACAAGTGGGACGGGAATGCCCAGATGTGGCTTCTGTACCTGCTGAGCCTAGAGACCCAAGCTACTCCTGATGAGGTCCAACAAGGCCGAAACATGTTTGGGGATGCTTGTGGTCTTGTGCAGAAGGGATGTGGCCTAGCAGTTTAGGCTGGGCTTCCCCTTTTTCGGATGGGACCACACCTGATTTGCATATGGCCTTTCCCCTTCTGTAATAGATTGGCAGGATAAGAACTTTGGTCTGGAGGGTTGCCCAGAACAATGGCAGAGGTTAAGATTAATTCTAAACCTTCCAGCCATCACCTCTTGTTTTGCTATCTAGCAGTAGTGTACACAGCGAGGGGGTGTTTCCTTGGGGGGAGGTAAAGAGATGGAACTGTTTTTATAAAGTTGGTTTGACGTCTTCTGAACTCTCTAGCTCAGGAAATTGATTCTTTCCCAAGCCAAGATGGGGAGGATTCAAAACGTAGTCTGTGTTGGAACTTCTGATTAGGATAGCACTCTGCTGAGGGTTGTATAGCTTCCTTTCATCTGAGGACATTCAGAGAGCAGGTTCTGTTTCCTGGGGATTCTTTTTAGAGGGCTCAGAATTACGGGTGATAAAGTAGAAAAACGGAAGTTGGGTTCAACGAGCACCGGCATCTTCAGTAGTAGGGGTGGGAGCACTGCGTAGAAGAGTCTGGCTTTGATGTAACAAATTGTGCCCACATTTTTCTGTACTTTAAGAATTCAGTAATTTAATATATGTTGGTCATGGAAATCTCCTTATGCTGATTTTTTACATATGATTTTTAATTGCAAGTTTGTTGTGGCTTTTTGGGATAAAGTGCGAGAATGCTAACAAAATATATTACATTTTTATGAACCTTTAACTATTTGGAATCTAATAATTGGTACTATCGTTAATCCTTACCTCCCCAACATTTCTTCTCCTGCTTTATTTAAGCTTTTCACTTGTATTGGTTTTCATCTGATAACTTCCAAATGGAAACATTTAGATAAAATATCATTTTCAATGTAGTGGAATTTCATTTGTTCTGTTAGCAGAATTGAGAAATGTCATGTTTTTTCCTGCAATAATCTATCTAGCGTCATGAAAAAATTGCACATTTTTAATACGTTTCTTAATAATACATAGTTGTTACTGCAAACTCCCCATCCTTCCTTTCCTTTTCCTGTGTGTCTGGTATGTACCCCTCTGTTTGTCTCACAATAGCAATTTTATTGAATTTAAATGTTTTCTTGTGTACTCTTTAAGAATATTTCTGTAATGAAATCCTGCTTCAATATATTCAATTGAATTTACTTTTTTACTTGTTTAAATTTCAATAAACATGTATTAAACTAAAAAAAAAGAATGAATTAATTTCAAGCCATTTGGGGATGTAAAGGTAGCCAGGGTTAATGCTCATTGAGGGTGCCCGACTGTCATCCCTCAGCACGCACAGGAAGTCAATTTGTTACCCCGTTAGTCAGCATGTTCCACGTGGCATTCTCAGGAGGGCTGCCACTTCAGAGGTCAGTGTTTGTGAGAACAGGCTTGCGTGCACAGGAATAGCGTCTCCTCTTAATTGAATAGTACTGCGTGTAGGCCGAGGATCAGCGTCTTCATGCCATACCTCCACATTGCGTGTTCACCTGGGGCAGCGTCCTCACACTGGGCTCACCCTCATGCTTCCTGAAAGGTTTCATCATTTCAATGCTGCATCCACATCGGGACACCCGAACAAGGAATCTCTGGTATTAAGCACGTTATAAAATGTCAGGAAACTGATTCGGCCCCGGCCCGACACTTGGGGAAAACCAGAACTCATATACGGCCAAGTTTCAGCTCCCTACTTCCCCCTCTTGTTGACACTCTCAGGTAACTGTGCCACGTAAATTCTAAGTCCATGAACATCTGCCGTTTAGCAGTTAGACAGCGTTGGAAATTACCATGGAAACGAGGTCCTTCCGCATTCATTCAGTCACGTGTCTTTTCACGTTAAGCCTTGTTTTCTCCCTGTCACAGGATCTATGGTTCCTACTTATGCCCCGCCCATCCTTGAATCACTGCTTCTGAATTTGTTTTCTACGGCCACTGAAACTTTGTTTGGAACTGCTTTCTTGGTTATCTACCCGGCTACATCCTACAGAAATTCCTTGTCTTGCTCCCTGTCTGTCTGGTCACGAAAACCCACTTACGATCCTTGGAATGCTTTTGGACCTGCTATGCCTGCTTATTCTGTACTTCATTCTGCCTGCACGGATACTGACCCGGAACCCTCGATCATTCTTCCTGTTCGCTCAACGTTGTGCTCATTAACTCATTCGATCACTGCATCCGCGCTCCCTTACCTTGAGACTCTCTCCATTGCGTGTACCTGGACTGCCTTCTGGAATACTTTAGGCATCTGCGTGCCGGTGGGTGTTAGGAGGAGCATTTTTTCGCCCCACTCGAACTTGAACTGTTTCCTGGGAACTCTGCTAGACGTCCTCATGCCGGCGGGTGTTAGGTGGATTTTCTTCCCTTCCATCGACCTGGGACTGCCTTCTGGGAACTTGCTAGGCATCCTCATTTCGGCGGGTGTTAGGAGGAGCATTTCTTCACTCCATTGGTGCCAGGACTGTGTAACAGTGGGTAAGTCTTCCCATCTTCCATTCCGCTCAAAACCTACTTCGATCCGCAGACTCCACTCTTGGACATATGGTAAGAGGTTTTGTCTTGTTTTTTCATGTTGTTCGTGATCCTGCTACTCTTCTTGGTTAACTAAATCCACTCATTATACTGTTATCCACTTCATAGGATACGCCTGTTTACTTATCATCAGGAACACTGATCTAGTACTGGAACGTTATCTGCTAGTCCAAAGGTACTATTTCCTTGATCTTGCCTTGTCATTTGTTCACGTGCATTCATTGGTACTAACCTTGACCTTCCTTGGCAGGTCAGTGGTATCCTGTGGCCTTCCATCCAACTTTGGGTCAATTAACTCCTCAGGTGATTGTTTTTACATCCCTGAGGGGTACATTGGCAGAAAGAACTCGTCGACTACACGACGGGTTCAACTGCCGGAGCAGAACTCCATTCAGGAATACTGCAGAGTTCTGACATATTCAGAAGCCTCTTTCCTGAATGGACGCTACCACGGACCGTTGACCACTCTGGCCCAGATAGTGGCAGACCTAAGGGCTATAATGACAGCATCTCATGAAGCCACTCAATGAAATCTTCTTGAATTTCGTGCCAGTATGCAACCTAGTGGGGCAAGCACCTCGAGGACAGCATTAGCCTATGGTTCCGCTGCAAGCGGTTCTTCCGACAGACAGGAGAGTACCCCCGTATACATGGCTGCTCAGTTCCCTCTTGCTCCACCAGAACGTTTCCATGGTGATCATAAGCACTACCGTACTTTCATCAATCAGTGTAAACTACACTTTTTTTGCCAGCCTTCCTCATTTCCGGACTCTACCACTAAATCGGCTTTCATTCTGTCCTATTTAGGTGGTACAGCTGCAGCTTGGGCTAATCCGCTACTGGAACAAGGGAGTCAATTGCTTCATGATTGTGATGCATTAATCACGGCCGTGTCACGGGTATTCGATACCAGATATAAATCCCAAGACAATGATCTGGAACTCCTGTCTCTGCAGCAAAGGGACACCCCCTTGTTGGCTTATCTTGCTCGTTTCAATCAATTGGTCACTGAGATGGGGTGGGCTGATGAAAAGAAAGCCGCTTTGTTCTATAAGGGTTTGTCCGACACACTGAAAGATGTCCTAGCCACGGTTCTGGTGGTGGCCTCCACCTTCCCCGAATTATTGGACCTTGTTTTTCAAATAGACGCCCGTAGGTCGGAAAGGAAGGGGGAGAAGAGAGGCGTGTTTTTTGCTCCGCCTCCTGTTAATGTGCCATCCACAGTGGAGGCAGAAACCATGCAGATTGGAGCAATTCGGGGACCTCTGTCATCCGAGGAAAGAGAAAATCGTAAGAAAAACAATTTATGTTTCTACTGCGGTTCCGCGGAGCATTTCCTAAGAGAATGCCCGAAAAAACCTAAGAAGCAGGGAAATGCCAAGGCCCGGCAATAGAGGGAACCCCTTTGCCGAGCATGAAACATCAGGGATCCTGCTTATCAGTACCTTTTGTTTTACATGCCAAGTTGACCGTTCCATCTGAGAATTCATGGTCTGTTCAGGCTGTTTTAAAGTCTGGCGCAACCGGGAATTACATTGATGCTCAGTATGTACATGACTGGAACATCCTGGTCACCCGAAAGGTTCATCCAGAGTTAGTCAGCGCCATGGACGGTACCACATTGTTATCAGGTCCGGTCACTGAACGTACAGTCAACCTTGTCATGACTCTCGCCTCAGGGCATGTGGAAGAGATACATTTTGATGTTATTGCAGCACCTCAGTTCAAACTCATTCTGGGTTTACCATGGTTAGTGTTACATAACCCCTTGGTGGACTGGCAATCCGGTGTAGTCAGGTTCACTTCTAATCATTGTGAAAAGCAATGTTTTGCCCCTAAGTCTGAAATGTCCAGTCCATGTTTTCCGCTGTTAAATGCAGCTTCAGTGATTGGGGGCATAGCCTCTGTCCCTCTACCCAAAGAGTATGAAAGGTTTCGGGATGTTTTTGATAAGGTAGAGGCAGGGAAGTTACAACCACATCGCCCTTACAATTGCCCCATCGACCTTGTGGAAGGTGCCAGGATTCCCTCAGGGAGGGTTTATTCCCTTACACAAAAGGAGAATGCGGTCCTGAAAGAATATCTGGACAAAGCCCTAGAAAACTGTTTTATATGTCCATCTCATTCTCTGGCTGCCTCTCCTCTCTTCTTTGTACCCAAGAAGGAGGGGCACCTGCGTCCATGTATTGATTATCGGGAACTTAATGCTGTGACCATACGTAATCAATATCCTATACCTCTCATATCTGTTTTGCTAGATCAATTGGGTACCTCCGAATACTTCACGAAATTGGATCTACGGGGTGCTTACAATCTTGTAAGGATGAAGGAAGGGGATGAGTGGAAGACGGCCTTTAAGGCAAAACATGGCCTGTTTGAATACTTGGTTTTGCCATTTGGACTTTGTAATGCCCCGGCCACTTTCCAGAGATTCATAAATGATTTACTGAATGACATGCTTGATAGATACTTAGTTGTTTATCTGGATGATATCCTGATATATTCTCCTTCATACCAAGAACACGTCAAACATGTATACACTGTTCTTCAACGGTTAAGAGAAAACCGTCTTTATACTAAACTTGTGTAACGCTCACATGACTCCCACGGAGGCGCTGGCCTGGTTCGTGCTGCTGTGACCTCTTCTAAGGTGATGCGCAGGGTTCGGAAGACGGACTGGACTGGGCCCCCAAATCTGGCTTGTCTGGCTCGCAGAAGTATCCTTCTGTAGGCGAAAATAGGGGATTAACTGTCTGCGGGGTAATGCAATCGGCCTCCCACTTTCCCCTCTCACCCTCCTCGAAACCCTTCAGTGATTCCTCGTAGCGTCTCACCTTAGGGTCTGGAAGGACGAGCTCTCCATCCTGCTCCTGATGCAGGGGCGCGTTGATATCCAGTTACTTCACTGGATTTTCGGATTGGTGAGAACCAAACTTGCTTGGCTTCCAGGTAAGTTTTTTGATAAGAGGTTCCCCTTGTGTCCATGCATTAATGTCCTAATGCCAGTGTCTTTTTCCCCATAGGGGCCGGGGTATGGAATGCCGGGGAACAGGCACCGACCCGAGATGAGAGGTGAAATCCTTGTAGAAATCAGGTAAGTCTTTAATGAGCGTTTTTTTTGGTAATGTCTTTTCATTCGCTCATTAATGCTGATGTCTCTTTTTCCCCTTAGGGGCCGGGGTCCGGAAATGCCAGGATGCGGCGCGGACCCGAAATGGAGAGGGAATGAATCAGCAGGTAAGTCTTAACATGGAGATTTAGCTTTCCTTATTCCCTTCTCTCTCTCACCTTTTGTTCTGGTCTTTTTCTCCCTAGGCGCTGGGGCGTGACTGGGAATCCGGACGATCGCTGCTGAACATGGAGACGCCCTGTAAAGGTGAGTGGAATGCGGCGCTGCAGCGATCGACGCAATGAGCTTTTAAATAAAAGTCTTCCTTTTCAGGATTGTCGGGGAGATGTCTTCGGGATGCGGTTTTAGCAGGTAAGGACTTTTCCTTCTTCTGTTCTCTTCTTCTCTTCCTTTGCAGGTGATTCAGGATGCTGGCAGGCGTGGCAAAAGTCAGGATGCAGGAGCAGACACGGTGAGCGTCCAGCTGCTAGATGCAGAACAACACGAAGCACATGTGGTTGTTCGGGTGGGGTTTAAAAAGCCTTGGAAGAAGTTCCAGGTATGTATCCTTCCTCCAATCAGGTATGTATCCTTCCCCAACCACGCCCGGATGGTAAATTAGTCCCACGGGTAAAGTAGTTCCTTTCAGGCCTCAAGGAGGCCGGGATCCTGCAGCATGGTCTGCATCAGGTAAGTGCACCCAAGCACTCCCATAATGAGCCTGGCGCCTATGGCACCAGGACTGATGTCTTTTATGAGCCTGGTGCCATAGGCGCCAGGAAACTGTCCAAAGGGCCCCTATATGGGGTTGCTGGGTCCTTCCTTGGGGACTGGATGTCTGCTTTCGGGGACGCAGGGCTTGAACCGGCTCCCCGGGAGCGGGCATCATGACAGCACTCCCCCCCAAGGCCCCTCCCAAGGATGTTCCCTCCGGGGGTTTTGGTTTGTCTGGGAAGAGTCGGTGGAATTTCCTGACTAATCGAGGTGCATGCACATGGTCGCTGGGTTCCCACGACCTCTCCTGAGGTCCGTACCCCTTCCAATCAATTAGGTAGAACAGTTTTGAACTTAACATTTTTGAGTCTAAAATGTTCTTCATTTCGAATTCGGGCTCCCCATCTATTAGAATAGGTTCTGGAGGTTTGAGTAGTCGGGTTCCGGGTACCACTGGTTTCAGAAGTGACACATGAAAAACAGGTTGAATTCGCATACTAGCTGGTAAATCAAGTTTAACAGCCACTGGGTTAATTATTGCCGTAATAGAATAAGGTCCCAGATATTTTGGGTTAAAAGTTCAAGGCCCTTTGAGTGGTAAATGTCTGGTAGCTAACCACACTTGATCCCCAATCTGATACGGAGGTGCTTCACTCCGATGTAAATCAGCATTCTCCTTGTATTTTCTCTTGGCTTGTTGTAAATGTGTAGTTGCCTCTTTAAAGGCTTGGGTAATTGTAGAATGCAGATGTTCTACTGCAGGCATTCCGAGGTTCTGAGGTGAGTCAAGGTTTGAGGTTCGAGGGTGATGCCCAAACAAAGTATAAAAAGGACTGTGGCCAGTTCCAGAGTGTACCGAATTATTATATGCGTATTCGGCTATCCAAAGAATGTCTTTCCAGTTGCTTTCAGATTGCTGTAACATACAACGTAAGTACTGCTCAAGGGTCTGATTTGTCCTCTCGGTCTGACCATCGGTCTGAGGGTGGTGACTGGTCGATAATCTTACGTCGATCTGCGCCATTTGACAACATTTGCACCAGAAGTGGGAAATTAATTGGCTTCCCTGGTCAGAGATTAGTATAGATGGGAATCCATGTAGCCGAACAATATTTTCGAGGAATTCTTTGGCTATGACAGAAGCTGAAGGTAAACCTTTCAAAGGAATAAAGTGAGCCATTTTGGAAAACAAATCCACAATTACCAGAATAGTATTGTACCCCGAACAAGGAGGCAGGTCTGTAATAAAATCCATTGATGGGGTGTGCCAGGGTGCTGGCGGTATGTCTAGAGGTTGAAGGAGAACGGCTGGTCTTTTCTTTTGACTTTTATTTTTGGTGCAAACACCACAGGACATCACAAAAGATTTAACATCTTTTCGCCAAGAGGGCCACCAAAATTGCGTTTCACCTTTTCCTCTGTCTTGGCAATACCGGGGTGTCCCTCTATTAATGTATCTTGATAACCGGAAATAACTAGTTCGTGTAATTCCTTATGTGGCAGGAATAAGCGTCCTTGGAAATAAGGTAAACCATTATCTATGGTAAAGTCTGATCCCTTTTGTATCCAATCCTGTAAAGTTGTAGGATCCAGTAGTTGTTTCACTCTGGCTTGAATGTCTTCAAGCGTCTGTAACGAAGTCATGCCTAGAATCCTCTGTTCGGGAATTATTGGTACTGGTTCTGAGTTTGTATCAGATTCTCCCATTCCAATTCGGGATAAGGCGTCTGCTTTGCCATTCTTGCAGCCAGGTAGATAGGTAATCACAAAATCAAATTCAGTGAAAAACAAAGCCCATCGGAGCTGCCGTGATGACTGAGCCTTGGCGGTTTTCAAATACTGTAAATTCCGGTGATCAGTGATCACTGTGATGGTATGTCGAGCGCCAAGCAGATAATGCTGCCAGGCTTTAAAAGCGGACTTAATGGCTAACAGTTCTTTGTCCGTGATTGCATAATTAACCTCGGGTGCCGAGAATTTCCTGGTCCAAAATGCTACGGGATGCAGTTGGTTGGTTTCGGGATCTCTTTGGGACAGGACAGCTCCCATGGCTAGGCTGGATGCGTCAGTCTCGACGACATAAGGGAGATCTGGACGCGGGTGTTTCAATATAGGTGCAGAGGTAAACTTAGCTTTTAAATCCTGAAAGGCTTGCTCGGCTTCTTCAGACCATTCAAAACGTTTATTTTTCCTCAAGAGTGCAGTAATGGGTTGTACCACACGTGAAAATTCTGGGATAAACCTGCGATAGAAATTGGCAAAGCCGAGCATGCTTTGAACCCCTTTTACAGAGCTAGGTGATGGCCATTTGAGGATGGCATCCACTTTTCTTGAGTCCATTCGGACTCCTTTGGGTGTCAGGATGAAACATAGAAACTCGACTTCTGTGGTATGGAAAACAAATTTCTCCAATTTAGCAAATAGTTTGTGTTGGCGCAGTTTTTCAAGTACTGCCCTGACGTGTTTTCTGTGATCAGATTCTGAAGAGGAGTACACCAGAATGTCATCGATATATACGACAACACAAACATCGATGAGTTCCCGAAGGACATCATTCATGAAGTATTGGAAGGCAGCCGGCGCGTTACACAATCCGAAAGGCATCACCTGGTACTCGAATAATCCGTATTTAGTACGGAAGGCAGTTTTCCATTTGTCGCCTTCTTTAACTCGTACCAGATGATAAGCCCCCTGGAGATCTAACTTGGTGTATATGCAAGCGTCCTTCACCTTGTCAAGGAGTTCAGGGATCAGAGGCAGAGGATAACGGTTTTTAACCGTTATCTGGTTTAATGCGCGGTAATCGATACAAGTTCTAAGGTCGCCTTCTTTTTTGGGCACGAAGAACAAAGCCGAGGATGCCGGGGACTTTGACGGGCGAATAAAACCATTAGCTAGGTATTGATCCAAATATTGTCTCAAATGGAGATTCTCAGGTTCGGTAAGGGCATAAATCCTGCTACAAGGGGGTTGTGCACCGGGCACCAGATTGATTTGGCAATCGTACGATCTGTGAGGAGGTAACGTGTTGGCCTGTTCCTTTTGGAAGACGTCCTGAAAGTCTTGGTATTCCGGAGGTAGTTGCATGGAGGCTGAGGTTACAGATGCTAGATGAATCTTCAGGTTTTCTGGGTAGCAGGCTTGCGTACAATCCGGGAAGGTTATTCTCTTAGCTCGCCAATCAATTCGAGGATTATGTGTCTCTAACCAAGGGATTCCAAGAATAACCTGAAACTGTGGAGCCCTGATTACATCAAACACAACACCTTCCCGATGGCCGTCGGGACCAATAAGAGTCACCTCAGTAGTGGAATGTGTTACCGGTCCAGAGGCAATTTCAGTTCTATCGACTGTGGTGATGACATCTTTGCTGGTTTTAGGACGGAGAGGGAGGTTAATCCTAGAGACCAATTCACGATCCACATAGTTTCCAATAGCCCCACTATCGATGTATGCCTTTATTGCATGCAACCGCTTAGGCTGTTCTGGATCTACGAGAACCATTGGCACAATGAAATGCGAGGTCTGAGAGTTAGTTTTCAAGCTCGGCAAGCGGACCCCTACACTTTTCGGGCAAAGTCGTTTCCCGGAACAGAGTCTTCATGGTTTTTATCAGCGGCTCCTACCGCCTTTCGGGGTGGTTTTTGCCGGGCAATCTCGTAGAAAGTGTCCAGAATTCCCACAATAAAGACATAATTTTAACTGCCGCCTCCTTTCACGTTCCTTTTGAGTTAAGGGTCCTTTAACCCCTCCAATTTGCATAGGCTCAGAGACATCAACTCCCTTGGGATTAGCATGGGTCTTGACCAACACCCGGGTCTCAAACCTGGACCGATCTGCTTTTCTGTTTTGAAGTCTGTGATCCAATTGGACCACTAAGTCTATATACTCTGTGCATTCTTGGGACGGATTTACAACTTGGGCCAAGACATCTTTAAGTTCTCCGCGTAGGCCTCGATAAAACAACGTGACTCTTTTATCCTCTGGCCATCCCGTTTCCACAATTAGTCTATTAAAGGTTGCAATATAGGATAGTAGGTCCTGATTGCCCTGTCGCAGGGATAGAAGTTCGTCATCTAGAGCCTGCCCCTGAGAGTGTCGAGCAAATAACCTTTCCATGCTTGCTTGAAACCTTTGAATCGGGTCATCTTGAATAACCAGTGGAACTGACCAATCGGCAGCGCAGCCGCTGAGATATGACAATACAAAGGCTACCTTGGTCTGATCATTAGGGAAGGCCCCAGGTCTGCATAGGAAGTGCAAATGACACTGATTCATGAATACGGCGAATTGTTTGTGGTCCCCAGGAAAGTGTTCGGGTGGGGCCAGCGGCATGTTTCCAGGTAGATTAATCTGCACAGGGTTACTGGAAACCACAGGAGCGGGGTTCCTTCCGGAAACGGGTAGAGGAGTTTGCCCAGCTTGACCTTGCAAAACCTGTCTGGCCAGGTCATCAGTTCTTTCCTTTGATATTATTAATTCCCTCCTGAGGGCATTAGTCTCTTGATGAGCGGCATGTACTTCGGCCCGTAATTCCCCCAGTAATTGGGCCAACTGATCAGTCTCAGAACTTTCCATAGCGCCTGGGTGGGAATTTGTAGGAAGGCTTCGCGTTCTGTAACGCTCACCTGACTCCCACGGAGGCGCTGGCCTGGTTCGCGCTGCTGTGACCTCTTCTAAGGTGATGCGCAGGGTTCGGAAGACGGACTGGACCAGGCCCCCAAATCTGGCTTGTCTGGCTCGCAGAAGTATCCTTCTGTAGGCGAAAATAGGGGATTAATTGTCTGTGGGGTAATGCAATCGGCCTCCCACTTTCCCCTCTCACCCTCCTCGAAACCCTTCAGTGATTCCTCGCAGCTTCTCACCTTAGGGTCTGGAAGGACGAGCTCTCCATCCTGCTTCTGATGCAGGGGCGCGTTGGTATCCAGTTACTTCACTGGATTTTCGGATTGGTGAGAACCAAACTTGCTTGGCTTTCAGGTAAGTTTTTTGATAAGAGGTTCCCCTTGTGCCCATGCATTAATGTACTAATGCTAGTGTCTTTTTCCCCATAGGGGCCGGGGTATGGAATGCCGGGGAACAGGCACCGACCCGAGATGAGAGGTGAAATCCTTGTAGAAATCAGGTAAGTCTTTAATGAGCATTTTTTTTGGTAATGTCTTTTCATTCGCTCATTAACGCTGATGTCTCTTTTTCCCCTTAGGGGCCGGGGTCCGGAAATGCCAGAATGCGGCGCGGACCCAAAATGGAGAGGGAATGAATCAGCAGGTAAGTCTTAACATGGAGTTTTAGCTTTCCTTATTCCCTTCTCTCTCTCACCTTTTGTTCTGGTCTTTTTCTCCCTAGGCGCAGGAGCGTGACTGCGAATCCGGATGATCGCTGCTGAACATGGAGGCGCCCTGTAAAGGTGAGTGGAATGCGGTGCTGCAGCGATCGACGCGATGAGCTTTTAAATAAAAGTCTTCCTTTTCAGGATTGTCGGCGAGATGTCTCCGGGACGCGGTTTTAGCAGGTAAGGACTTTTCCTTCTTCTTTTCTCTTCTTCTCTTCCTTTGCAGGTGATTCAGGATGCTGGCAGGCGTGGC
The DNA here is from genome assembly GCF_040938575.1 of Ambystoma mexicanum. NCBI lineage: Eukaryota > Metazoa > Chordata > Amphibia > Caudata > Ambystomatidae > Ambystoma > Ambystoma mexicanum. The sequence goes on from NC_090931.1 coordinate 151,909,056, forward strand.
AGAAGTCAGGATGCAGGAGCAGACATGGTGAGCGTCCAGCTGCTAGATGCAGAACAACGCGAAGCACGTGTGGCTGTTCGGGTGGGGTTTAAATAGCCTTGGAAGAAGTTCCAGGTATGTATCCTTCCTCCAATCAGGTATGTATCCTTCCCCGACCACGCCCGGATGGTAAATTAGTCCCACAGGTAAAGTAGTTCCTTTCAGGGTCAAGGAGGCCGGGATCCTGCAGCATGGTCTGCATCAGGTAAGTGCACCCAAGCACTCCCATAATGAGCCTGGCGCCTATGGCGCCAGGACTGATATCTTTTATGAGCCTGGCACCATAGGCGCCAAGACACTTACCAAAGGGCCCCTATATGGGGTTGCTGGGTCCTTCCTTGGGGACTGGATGTCTGCTTTCGGGGACGCTGGGCTTGAACCGGCTCCCCGGGAGCGGGCATCATGACAACTTGAGAAGTGTTTGTTCCATGTTAAAGAAGAGGAGTTTCTAGGATACAACATCATTAACATGGGAATCAAGATGAGTGATAACAAAGTGAAGGCCATATTGGAATGGCCTACCCCTACCACAGTTAAAGCCTTGCAGTCTTTTCTTGGTTTGGCAAACTTTTACAAACGGTTTATTCGGTCTTTCTCGTAAACTGTCACCCCGTTGACAGCGTTAACCAGTAACAAACGTCCGTCCCTGTGGAGTGAGCAGGCCCAATTAGCCTTTGAGGCCTTGAAGGTGGCTTTCACGACTGCACCAGTCTTACAACCCCCTGATACCGGACTTCCGTTTCATGTGGAGGCTGATGCCTCGGAAGTTGCGGTTGGCGCAGTCCTCTCTCCAGTATGCAATGATACTGGTTTGTTACATCCAGTGGCTTATCACTCAGGGAAACTAACACAGTACGAGCAGAACTATACAGTCAATGAACGTGAACTCTTAGCAGTAAGGGACACGTTCGTAGTTTGGAGCCACCACCTACTCAGTACTGTTTCTACTGTACAGGTGTACACTGATCATCAGAACCTACTCGCATTACAATCATTGAAATGCACCACAGCCCATCATGCCAGATGGCACGAGTTCTTCTCTATGTATAACTTTGTCTTATCTTGCCGTCCAGGTCATTTCAACTCGAAAGCAGATGCCCTTTCATGGATTCACGGTTCCCCAACCCGGACATGGAATGGTACTGTCCTTCTCGAGAACCAGGTGGTCTGCTCATGTACCTTACAACCTACATTGAAATCATTGATCCAGGACTGGGTGTCGAAAGACCCTATTGAAATCCAAGAAAACAACATGGATGTGCTCAAGAAATTACCATATGTCCAAGGCCGTGTCTACATTCCCGATCAAGTTACGAGACACTTGGCCTTACAATGGTGTCACGACTCATTGGTGGCCGCACATCCTGGTAAATGTAAAACCCTGGAACTATTACAACGTTGGTGCTGGTGGCCCTCTATGCACAGAGATGTATCCGCCTACATATCCTCTTGTTCTATTTGTGCCCAGTGTAAAGGTGCTACAACCAAACCGATGGGTCTCTTGCAGCCTCTTCGTGTTCCTGAACATCCCTGGGCCATGATCTCAATGGACTTCATTGTGGAGCTCCCACCAGTTATGGGTCATGACACCATATGGGTGGTCGTTGATTACTTTACCAAATTAGGTCTGTTTATCCCGTGCAAGGGAATACCTACCGCTCCTGCAGATCTGTTTCTGCACCATGTTTTTCGGCTATTTGGTCTTCCGGATGTTATAGTATCAGACCGGGGGACGCAGTTCACCTCCTGTTTTTGGAAACACCTCACCAGCTCTATTGGTATTGAAGACCGCTATTCTAGTGCCTATCATCCCCAAACCGATGGGCAGACTGAACGTCTTAATGCTATTTTAGAGCAGTATGTGTGTTGTCTTATCCTTCAATACAAAGAAACATGGTTCTCGGTCCTTGTTCATGCTGAGTTTGCTTATAACAACTCCATCCATGCATCCATTGGTACCACGCCCTTCCATGCTATATACGGCCAAAATCCATGGACCATTTCCATGGATTTAGCCCCGGATAGTACCAACCTGGCTGTTCATGCTTGCCTTTGGGACCTTTCTGCTGTGCATAAAGCAGATGGTGTTCATCTGACGGAGGCCCAAGAAAAATCCAAAGCTTATGCTGACCGACACCGTCAGGAGGATCCTCAGTATTCCATTGGTTCAAAGGTGTGGCTGTCCACAAAAAACCTCTGCTTCCCGGGTCGTAAGTGCCTATTGCCTCGCTTTCTAGGGCCCTTTCTGGTACAGGCAGTGATTAATCCCGTTGTGGTCAGGTTGCAGTTGCCTAAATCATGGAAAATACATCCTGTATTTCATGTCTCCTTACTCAAGCCTTGTGGGGAATCCACTAGATTGCCTGTTTGCCCTTCCCCTGTTATGGTTCAGGGCTCTGAAGAATACGAAGTCAATGCCATCCTGGACTCCAAGTTATCCAGGGGTACTAGGTTGTTTCCGGTGGCCTGGATAGGTTATGGTCCGGCAGATTGTACCTGGGAATCTGCCTCTAATATCCATGCCCCACTACTCATGGCCCGTTTCCTTGCTTCAAGTAGGGGGGTGTCATCATTGGGGGAGAATGCTGTCAGGAAACTGATTCGGCCTGGCCCCGACACTTGGGGAAAACGAGAACTCATATACGGGCCAGGTTCCCGCTCCCTAGTTCCCCCTCTCGTTCACACTCTCAGGTAACTGTGCCACGTAATTCTAAGTCCATGAACATCGCCGTGTAGCGGTTAGACGGCGTTGGAAGTTACCATGGAAACAAGCTGCTTCCATGTTCATTCAGTCACGTGTCTTTTCACGTTAAGCCTTGTTTTCTCGCTGTCACAGATCTATGGTTCCTACTTATGCCCCGCCCATCCTTGAATCACTGCTTCTGAATTTGTTTTCTACAGCCACTGAAACTTTGTTTGGAACTGCTTTCTTGGTTATCTACCCGGCTACATCTTACAGAAATTCCTTGTCTTGCTCCCTGTCTGTCTGGTCACGAAAACCCACTTACGATCCTTGGAACGCCTTTGGACCTGCTATGCCTGCTGATTCTGTACTTCATTCTGCCTGCACGGATACTGACCCGGAACCCTCGATCATTCTTCCTGTTCGCTCAACGTTGTGCTCATTAACTCATTCGATCACTGCATCCGCGCTCCCTTACCTTGAGACTCTCTCCATCGCGTGTACCTGGACTGCCTTCAGGAATACTTTAGGTGTCCGCGTGCCGGTGGGTGTTAGGAGGAGCATTTCTTTGCCCCACTGGAACTTAGACTTTTTCCTGGGAACTCTGCTAAACGTCCTCGTGCCGGCGGGTGTTAGGTGGATTTTCTTCCCTTCCATCAACCTGGGACTGCCTTCTGGGAACTTGCTAGGTGTCCTCGTTTCGGCGGGTGTAAGGAGGAGCATTTCTTCACTCCATTGGTGCCAGGACTGTGTAACAGCGGGTAGGTCTACCCATCTTCCATTCCGCTCAAAACCTACTTTGATCCGCAGACCCCACTCTTGGACATATGGTAAGAGGTTTTGTCTTGTTTTTTCATGTTGTTCGTGAATCTGCTACTCTTCTTGGTTAACTAAATCCACTCATTATACTGTTATCCACTTCATAGTATACGTCTGTTTACTTATCATCAGGAACACTGATCTAGTACTGAAATGTTATCTGCTGGTCCAAAGGCACTATTTCCTTGATCTTGCCTTGTCATTTGTTCACGTTCATTCATTGGTACTAACCATGATCTTCCTTTGCATGTCAGCAGTATCCAACGTCTAGAAATTGGTTTATTTAGATGGGGAGTAGTAAAATCTAAGCAGGCACCTCCAATCATGACAATAAAGTGTTAGAGGTGTTTATGTATCCAAATTTCAGACTGTGGAACCATTCATGCTTGCATTCTATCTTTGCCAGCAGATGATACAGTGATCCTGGACAAATCTTATGTCACTGACAGAGCTGCCTTGCCTTCTATGAATAGGTTTGCTTCTCACATACTGGTGGCATTATTTGGCCAATTACCTGATATTTCCTATCATCTAGGCCATTTGAGTGGAAGGAGTTCTAGGCAGAAGAGAGCATATCAGATATTGCAGGCTTCTTACAAGCATATTTTAAGGTCTGCTTATGTGACAACATAACGGTTTGCTTTTTATTTTACAATTCAAAGGTTTTTCTGCATGTTTTTAAATACCATTGCCCAAGCCTGTGTTTGGGGTGTATTTAAAGCTTTAAAATAGAAAAGAGAAACCTATCTGAAATCTTTTAAGATCACACTATTAGTATGCTGGTAACTATATACTTTCCTTGATGATGGAGACAATGGAGCCAGAATCATTCCCATTTTGCATAATAGGTTTCTATAAAGTTTAACGTTTTGTTTTTTTAAATGTTTATATTGGGTTATGTGATTTTCATATTTTTCAAGTCAGTTCTGTAAAATGGGATTATTTTAGTTCAGGGTAAAAACTAGAAAATAAATTGGTAAAGAGCAGAAAATGCAGAGTGGGTATGAATCCCAGCTTCACATCTTAATCAATGTGTGATCCTGGGAATCTCATTTAATCTTGTATTTCTTCACCTGTCAAAATTGCAAGTCCCTAAACCTTTCAAAATTGTCAGTCCTTCAGAGTGATTTCGTTCTCGGGGTATGATCTTTAAAAAAGACTCACTCATGGTTTCACTGGCTACATAAAGTGTTGCTTCCTCTATAATGATAGTGAGCATTGATATATTACACACCACAGCCACCTGTTTCTTTGCTTTCGAATGGCAACACTGCTTGAAAACCATGTCCCACTTCTAATCTCAGTCTGTCTGGATACGGACACCTTCCTAGTATCTTCAAATCATCATCCACTCTCTATGCTATGGTATGTGTAGTTTTATCCTTGCTTCCCATTGGTCACCTGTATGCATACATGAGCACTTTTGCTGTCTCCGAGGCAGCTAATCTGAGTTGTTTGACTATTCTGGATTATGTGCACATTTGTCATAGAATCTGTGTCCTGCAGTTATGCTATGTCCAGTATACCTTCCACGTGGCTGCTATTGATGAAATGTTTGCTGTACCTATGCTTGGACACAAGTACCCTCGTCATAGACAGCTAATGTTGCCCTTGAAATTCTACTTATCACTCTGATTACAACATGAATGAAGCGGATAAGGTATATGAAAGGGAGTTTACCGTGCTCATTTTGATCTCTGCGAGGCAGCATATCAAGCTATGGGTTGTTATCGTGACATGGGGTTTGGCACACTAGATATTCTATATCCCTTAATTCCTTTGGTCTGTTGGAGGGGGGCCCCACAGGTGTCTGTGCCCTGGGCCCCCAAAGGTTTTAAGATGGCCCCGGAAAAGTGGAACTACAAACCCCAGAAGGCAAAGAAAAAAAACAGGACTGGATTAGCACCTACAGATTGAAATGGGTCATGTTGGCAGGTATGCTGCAGGTGGGTGCAGAACATGGCTTTGGACTTCTGGCTTCAATCCTGCCTTTGTTGGGGGCTCCAACACCGTCCTTTGTTAGTGAAGCTTTGCTATGATGCTGAACAGGCAAGGGTTTCATGCATGAAAACGGATATGCCTTGCCCAAAGTTAAGGTGATTAACAGGTGAAGGCAAGAGAACAAGTCTGATGTCAGCAAAAAACAAGTGGACCGTGTACATGATGAGATAGGAGGGAAAACGCCCAGAGCCAGAGAAGAGGAAGGTGAAGCAGAGGAAAGATGGAGCTAAGTGGAGGGAGGACTGGCTCGTGGAAACAGGGGAGAGTAAGTAAAAGGGATTCATTAAGAAGAGAATAGGATACAGGCCACGGATCTGCAACCATTGGATCTCCAGATGTGTTGGACTACAGCTCCCATCAGTCCTAGCCAGCGTTGCCAATGGTTAGGGATCATGGGATTTATTGTCCAAAACATCTGGAGAGATGTAGGTTGCACACCCCTGATATAGTCCCATTCCTGAGAGAGGGAAATGAAGGCGAGGAGCCAGGCAGAGTGGCCCGGGCTCTAGAATGAAAACATAGTGTGGAGAGAGCTTAAGGACAGAGGGCGGAGTGCAAGTTTGATAGTAAATCGAAAACATTGAATGTTATGGGCCTGATTCACAGTGTTTTTCAATGGCAGAATCCCATTGAAAAGCACTTTGTGAATCAGGTTCCGGATATCTTAGGGCTATGCCAAACTATGAACTGTATTACCAAAATTGCTGTAATTCTGCCTGCTGGTGTGTGACGGTAATTCTCACCACGCATAAGCATTACTGCATGCGGTAATCCTGCATGCAGTAATATAGCATCTCCCCATGGAGTCCCTCAGTGACTCCAAAATGGAGAGAGAGAGCACTGGAGAACATTGGATGGAAACAGAAACCTAGAAAGATGAGAGGAGAAGTGTCATCTAAAAAAGTGTCTTAAGAAGAATCAAACCCGAGTAACATAACATAAAGAAACAGTGCAGAGGAAGAAGGAGCAGTGAGACGATGGGAGAGGCAGGACGAAGAAGTATATGGAAGAACGCTGGCAAGGAAAGAAGGCTTGCGGGAGAAGGCGGGTCGAGAATAACAGACTTATAGAAGAGAGGAGAAAGGTGGATTAAAAAGGGTAATGGAAGACTGGAGTTAAATAGATGTATAAAAGTCAGAAGAAATAGGGATTGCATTAAGAGACTTGTAAGAGGAAAGGAAGAGGGGGTTGTGTTGAAGGGCAAGAGGAGAGTCAAGGGAAGATAATGGAAGATCAAAAGAAGTAAGAGATGGTGAGAGAGGAAAGTAGATGGATAAAGGACTGGGAGGGGGTGAATGGACTGAAAGAGAAGGAAGAGAGTCTGGAGGGAGGAGAGACTAGAAGGGGAGGAAAGAGAGAAGTGTGTGGAAGAGGGATGGGATTGCACGAGTGGAGAGAGAAGAGGAGCGGGCGCGAGCCAAGATGAAAGAAGAGAAGCAGACTAAAGATGAAAGGTCTGAGGGGGAGGGTCGCTAGTGAGAGGAAAGGGGGTACGGTGGCCCTGGAAGGACTAAAGAGAGCAGAAGGGTACACTGGAAAAAGTAGAGGGGTAAGAGGAGGAAAGATTGTGTGCAGGAGAGGGGAAAGTAGTGAGGGCAAATGAAGTGGGGGGTGAGTGTAGGAGAGAGAGTGGGTGGGGGAGAGGGAGAGTGGGGAGGAGAGGGAAGTGGCAGGAAGGAGGAAGGGCAAGCAATGGAACGAAATGGGAAAGGGGGTGAGGGGACAAAGGTGAGTGAAGGGATTGGGACTGGACGGGAAGGGGGCAGGGAATAAGTCAGGGGATGGAGGACAGGGGGCAGTGCTTAAAGTGGGCCGGGCCGGGGCCCTGCCGGGGCCCCGTCCTACAGCAACATTGGCGGGAAGATGCGCCTGCAATGAAGTCAGGCAAGCTGACAGAAGTGGCAGCCAGCCACAGCGACGCTATGACTGGCTGCCACTTCCATCAGTCATAGTAACTACGTCTGGTGACCCCTCGCGCGAGAGGTCACCAGAGGCAGTTACTGACTTACTGTCCCTTTGTTTCCCCAGGTCGCAGAGGCGTCTTTAACCCTCGGCGAACCTGGGGATTCCTCGACATATTTCGAGGTTTATAAAAGATGGCTTGAAAAGTACACATTTCAAGCCATCTTTTATAAAGCTTTGCCGACGGACAATTTTGTCCGTAGTCAAAGCTTTATAAAAGACGGCTTGAATTGTGTACTTTCAAAGCCATATTTTATAAACCCGAAATGTTTAAAAAAGATGGCCTGAAAACTAGTCAAACCGTAGGGTATACACACAAATATATATAAATTTTATATATTTGTGTACGTACCTTACTATGGTTTGTGTACTTTGCAAGCCATCCTTTATAAACGTAGAAATATGTTACATATTTCTATGTTTAGAAAAAATGGCTTGCATAGTACACAAACCATAGTAAGGTACGCACACTGATATATAACATGTATATATATGTGTGTGTATACCCTACGATTTGCGTACTGTTTAGGCCACGCCCTCCCACAAGCCACGCCCCCAAATGAAGCCCCCCCCCTCGATTTCTTACCCCACTTAAAGCCCTGACAGGGGGGAAGAGTCAGAGAAGAAGGGAGCGGGTCTAAAGGGAAATAGAGAAAGGCCGAGTGAAAGTATCTCATGATGTAGGAGATGAACTGAAGGAAAGTGGGGAATGAAGGGAGACTATGTGTGGGCGAAGCAAGTAAGGAGGTGAGGGAGGCAGGGGAAACGGAGCGGGGCCGCAGAAAACGGGAGGAGGGATGACATGAGAATGAAAGGATGCGTGAGAGGGAAGGAGTGAGGGCCCGGGGGCTGTGTAGGGAGTGGAAGCAGAGCAGGAGAGGAGAGGAGAGGAATTAGAAGGGGGTGAGGAGAGGCCAGGCAGAAGGAACGGGAAGTCGGGAGTGGTGTAGGGAGAACGAGTGGGGAGAAATGTGAGGACATGTAAGGACTGTGTTAAGAAAGGGAGGCGAGGAGATAGCAGTGGCAAGTAAGGGAAAGAGTAAAGGGGCGGGGGCAGTGGCGGGGGACACAAAAACAATGCGAGCACAGCGGCAGAAGGAGCAGCAGGGGCCAGGGACTCCCTGTGCAAGAAGGTCCCGTGTTCCGGAGCGGTGGCCAATCGCCATGGCAACAGGCTGAGGGGACAGGCCTCAACGCTGGGAGAGCATTGACATCTTTTATCAACTAATGACAAAATGCACAGCCTTCAATGGTCCCCGCCAGCCACCACCATTTCCCGCTCTCCCCGCCTGACCTCTGACGACACTGGGGAAGTGCAAAGATCAGAGGTCGAATTGGAGAACTATCACCTTGTTCGACAAAGCGTCACTGAAATATGGAGTAGCGATAATAGGAGGGGGTCGCATGTGAGCTCACAGGCCCCTGGAGAGCTATATCGCTGGCCCTAAGTGCCAAAGTTCAGGGGAAGCTCCATCCAGCCCCTGTGCACAATGCACGGCAGCGCCCTCATTATCCAAGTTCTCCTTCCTGATTGCTGCAGTCAAGAGTCAAGCGAGACCCACTTGCCCTGGGACCTTCGGAGGTCATAAACCCTGGGGGGTATGATTGGTGAGGTGTGAAGGGTGAGATGCCGCACCGTTGTCCACGTCAGGAGGGCACGCAATGCCTGTGCACACAGCTGGCAGGAGTTTGTGGTCATGCAGCGTGGACGCAGGCATTTGTGTGTGGTCATGCAGCGTGCGTGGGGGCAAGCATGTGTGCATGGCCATGCAGCGTGGGGACAGGTGTGTGCGGTCCTGCAGGGCGTGAGCAGGTGTGTATGGTCATGCAGCGTGGGGGCAAGCATGTGTGTATGGACATGCAGCGTGGTGGCAGGTGTGTGTGGTCATGCAGCGTTGCGGTAGATGTGTGTGGTCTTGGACCGTGGGGGCAGGCATGTGTGTATGGCCATGCATCGTGGGTACAGGCGTGTATGGCCATGCAGCGTGGGGGCAGGTGCGTGTTGGACGTGCAGCGTGGGGGCAGGCAGCTGTCGCCGTCACGTTATGTGGTCGGTGAGCAGAGCTGCTGCGGTCTGCAGTCTCCGCCGAGGCAGGCGTTTACATCACATCACAGCGATGAAGGGACTCTGATCTGACAGCTCGTGTCACCAGCTACACGGGAGACTTGGACACAGGTGGGACAAGACCGATCAGCTGTTACACAGAGCAGGCTAACGAGGCCCTCATCTGCCAGTGAGTGGAATGGCCTCTCCTCGCTGCCAAGGCAGGCCCTGTGTGCGGAGATCACACCGCCCGATAGAGATCGACTAATTGCAAGTTAGGGGTGTAGCGCAGCAGCCCACCGCAGAGCCGAGGCAAGGCATCATGTTTGTACCCTGGAATTATACGCTATTCTAGGTAATATGCTGCTCCCTTTTTTAGTTTTGGCTATTATGTGGCGTTTAAGCACCACCTAGAAGCTACAATTATTGCATTAGAGTACACACGAGAGGCAGATGGGATGTGAAGAGGGACACCCAGGTTCTGGATGTTTATTTACATACCCAATGATAGCCTATAGCCATGCTCATCACTATGGCCATTACAATAGGGTGACCAGATGTTTAAAAAAAGAAACCCGGACGGGCCACCGAAATAGAGGTAGGACTAAAGTAAATACACATACAACTTTAGTCCTACTTCTATGTCGCTGGCCTGTTGCGGGGGTGCGGAGGGGTTGTGCTAACATGCACACTCCTCTCCTTGGAGGAGAGTGCCCGGAAGGGGAAGGGGGAGGAAATGGGGGGCAGGAAAAGAATTTCACGCCCCCATTCGTGCAAAAAGATTTGCGCCGGGACACGATTTGGGTATTTCGAAATCGGGTCCCCGCAAAAAAGGGACCATATCCAAAACCCCGGACGTGGTTTATAAAAGTAAAAAACTCCCGGGACCCCTGGACGTCGGGTGATTTCCCCGGACTGTCCCGGGAAAACCTGGACGTCTGGTCACCTTACATTACAACCCACTATCTACCCCACCACACCCAAAAAACATCCTCGTAGGATTTCTTTGAGCTAGCCCTATCAAGCAGTAACACCAGACTGTGTGCCGAAAAAGCCTGCAAGTGTTATTTCTAAGCGGTCTTCTGAGAGTTGATGGCTTTATTGCAGCTATAAATGCGCTGCTGGTGTTATAAAGTGTCATGTCTTAACCAAGTGTGCCTCCAGCCACTTAATTTATAAACACTGAAGTTCCATCAAAACAAGCATTGGCAAAGTCCAAGATTCTGGCTTGTGTGACGGTATTAAATGGACATTTGCCAAGCACTGTTTAAAAAAAAAAAAAAAGAATGTGGGTTGTTTTACCGTAACAGAACAAATCATGACCAAAAAGACTGTAGTGGTTTTGGCTGAAAATACAGTTTGGTAGTTACAGTAAAACAACCCAAATGAAATACATTACCTACTCTGGCCCACCCCCTTTGCTAGCCTTGCGGCGGCACACTTCGCTGTGTGTCACCTACTTGCTCTGTCCATGAGACACCTGTTCTCATTCCCTTCCGTAATCGGGAACCGGTACCGCAGGGTCCTTTCCTTGTTTTTTTATTTTTAGTTGACGCGAACGGCTGCGCGGGACATCCCCGCAACCCCCGCTAACATTATAGTGAACAAGGGTGCAGGGAACAACCCCACAGCCTTCACTGCCCTTCTTCACTATATTGCCACCGAATGAGGGATTTGGTCGAGATTTTTGGCCGTGCAAACTTTTGAGGCAGGATGAGGCAGAGGACTGCACTGTTACCTTTTGCGACATCAGTATGAACAAAGAAATCATTTTAAAACAATTCTTATTCTAAGGTATGATTACAATTAATATCTCCGGCATATGTTCCTAGTCGGGCAAACGGACACTAAAGTGTATGTGAAAGCGGCATATAAAATTATTTATTGTCTAAAATAAATGTTTAGACCTTTGTACTATCAGTCAATGTCAAAGGTATCCCTTATGCAAATTCTGCATCCCTGTCAGTCACAAGCAACAAAGGGTGCAATGCTGGACCAGGTCAATTTCTATAGAAGTCTATGGGCATTACATCTCATCTATACAAGTCTATGGGAGTAAATATCATAGGGAAACATGAACAATGATAATCGTTCCGCCCAGAGCAGCCACAGTTTAAAGCCCACCCTCATTTAAGATTGCCTGTAGTTGCTGCTCATAACACCTGGCCGATCATAGGCGTAAGGAGCGGGAAGGTGGCCAATTATTCTCCTTTGTCGAGTTGCAACATGCCCACATGCACCCTGGCACCGGCACCCAGGCATTGCAGAAGGCTACAAAACCACACCAACATTCACAACACATATTCCCAAGGAGGCCAGGCAATACATCACGCATGATACCAACAGTCAGTCATCTTTATCAGTTACTACAACAGACACAATCAAATATAATAAAAAATGATGACACATTTTTATTATTAATACAAGTATATTGTTTCAGCTTTCGAAACTCACAACATTGTATGTCTGATGAGCCATGAACTGAACAAAATGGCAGCCATCACAGGGCGATGATACTGTGAACGCAGCAATGTTGTTACGGAGGTGGCGCAGTGAGAAAATGGATTAGTTGGCAGACCATACGCCAGCGTGGGTGTGATATAAGCCTCTGTCTGAGGTGGAGGTACACACAACATGAAGGCATGGTAAGCTGCCCAAGAGATGGAACAGGGGACAGATGGGCACGAGGTACAGGATCAGGCCTTTCGTGTATTAGAAAGATCCGGCAGAGGGGACTTCCTGTATCAGGTGGGTAGGGCGGGCGGAATTGTGCAGGTCTGGAATAGTGCTGTATAGCCATGCCCTCCAAGGTCGGAAGCTGCTTCTTTAGAAAAGGTCATTGTTAATGTAACCAACTAAATGTATCACGCGTTCTCTTCTCTATAAGGTTCACTGTGTAAAATCCTATAAAAACCCAGCGGTCTCTGTGTTGGAGGGCCACAATTCTGAAATGCAGATAATCAGCCGCATCCCTGTCCATTTCAGCACAGCTGCATGGAAACAAATCCAGTCTCTAGCTTTGCTGCCTAAGGTTGATCATCGGGATGTTTGGGCTTCAACACAAAACCTAATGGTTCATCTTTTCAAACCTTCATTTCTATATTAAAAAACAACAGTAGAGTAATTTGGATAAGTCCAGGAGAACCCTTCATACTCCTATTCAGACGACAATACACAAGAAAAGGGCATATCAAAACACTGATCAATCACCACCCAGTAATATCAGTTTCAGCACTAGAACCTAAGTCACCAGCCTCTTCAGGTCAAAATATTCCACCAATACTCCATACATTAATTACACACCAAACTTGAATGAGCAGACATCAATGTGTGAAATTAACCCGTAAAGGGAAGTCATTCTCAAGCTTATTTTATTTATGTATTTATTATTCGCTTGTTAGGCGCTTATACAGGAAGTACATACTGTTTCAAAGCGCCCACAGGGCAACAGGGAGGGGACAAGGAGATTTAAAAATGACCGAAATACATACAAATATTAATACAGTGGGAAGGGGAGCGGGAGACAAACCTACTATGCCTTGTGAGTGTTCAGAATGTGCAAGTGCAGAAGGAAGGGGGGATGGGATAGGTGCTGTGGTGCTCCTGGGTGAGCAACAAAAGAAGTGCAATCTATGGTAAGTGCCAGCCTCCAGGTTGAGGGTGTGCCGGGGCAAGTGGTGAGAATAGATAGAAGCTGGGGGGGGGGGGATTTGGTGTGGAAGCTCAGGACCCCGGGGATGCACAAGGGCCCTGAACACCAAACAAGCAACTTTGAGATTAGCAGAGGAGAGTGGGGAGGAAGGGAAAGGTAAAGAGATAAGTCTTGAGGAGCTTCCAGAATTTAAGAAAGTCCTGCACAAGACAAAGAGGGATGGGGAGGCTGTTCCAAAGAAGGGAGCAAGCTGAGGAAAGCGATTGACCTCCTGCCCTTTGTTCAGCAAAACGCTTTCCACATAAAGAGTTGGTGCTAGAGGAGCGCAGGTGTCTAGAGGGGGAATATTTAGAAAGAGAGAGTTGCAGATTGTGTGGTCCCTGGCCCCAGACAGTCTTGTGGATGATACAGAGGGATTTGAATTTAATCAGTGAAGCAACCAGGATCCAGTGAAGACTTTTTAGGGCAGGAGAGGTGCGATCCCTGGGCTTGAGACCCAGGATAAGTCTTGCTGCCCTATTCTCGATTAGCGGTAGAGGACGCAGAGCAGAAGAATTAAGATGAAGGAGGAGGCTATTGCAGTAGTCAAGCCCAGAGAGAACCAGGGCTTGGGCAACATTGTGCTTCTAGGGGAAGGTGAGAAAATATAGAATTCCTTTGAGAAGAAGGTGCTGAAAGTGGGAATTCTTGGCAATGTCCTGAGTGTGAGGGAGGAAGGAGAGAGCGGAGTCGAAGATAACTCTGAGGTTTCTGGCTTCAGGGAGGGAGCAGGGGGAGAGCCCATGGAGGAAGGCCAGAGTGAAGGTAAGAAGTCGGGAGCAGGGGTTCCAATGGGAAGGATCTCCATTTTGCTGGCATTGAGGCAGAGAGCATTGGAAGTGCACCAGGCATGGATGGCAGAAAGGCAGTCAGGGATGATGGAAGGTGCAAGACAGTCAGCAGGAAGTTTGAAGAAGAGTTGTTTGTCTTCTGAATAACACTGGAAGTTGGGGGAGAATGAGGAGATGAGGCATGCCAGCTGAGACAGGTAGATGTTAAAGAGCCAGGGTAAGAGGATAGAGCCCTGGGGAAGACTACAAGAGGGGAAGGAAGTAGGAGAGAAAAAGCTGCCAAGGATGACTTGAGAGGAGTGGTCAGTAAGGAAGGTCAGCCAGTCCAGTGCCCGCTCGGAGATACCAAGGGTGTCGTGGAGCCTTTTTATGAGGATGGAGTGGTTGACCATGTCAAATGCAGAGGAAAGATCAAGAAGGATGTGGACAGGCGTGTTCAGAGGAGCTGTTTCCGTGCTTCTGGTTGCTTGGAATCCAGATTGATGGTCGGGGAGACCACCAACAACTTCAGTGTGAGAGTTGAGTTGGGCCAGGGTGAACTTCTCCAGCAGGTTCCCCAGGAAGGGGTTGATGGAAATAGAGTGGTAGTTGGCTGGACAGGAAGTGTCTGCTCATGTTTTTATAAGGAGCGGGGGCACAAGGGAGTGCTTGGGGGAGGAGGGGAAAGAACCTGTAGCAAAGGAGTGGTTACATAGATTAGCGAGTGCAGCGGCAAGAGAGCCAATGTTGTCCTTGATGGTTCTCAAAGAGCAGGGGGAATCCTGTTTGGAAGAGACCTTCATGGAACGGATAACTCTGGTGACTTCATCAGGTGAGACAAGGCGAAGGAGGAGAAGGAAGGAGGGCCAGGAGGAGAGGCCAAGGGAGGCAAAGGGGTGAGGGATGGGATGTGATGGGAGAGTGTGTAACAAGGCTGTTCAGGATGTCCGGAATTTTGGTGGTGAGGTGAGTGGCAAGTGCATTGCAGAGTGCCTCAGAGGGAGTAGGGGAAAGGATACTGCTTGGCTTTCCATAATTTTGTTTAAATCCAAAATTGAGTTGAGTAATTCCTAAACGCATGTTATCTTCCACCTAGTACCCAAACCTTGAAGTACGTAAGAAAGCTTACTCTAACGATTGAATAGTGGGGACCAAGCTCCACCTGAGTTCCTATTATCGTGTACTCAATAATGATAATATACCTCATTTCAAAGGTGGAACACTAGTGAGCTTAAGGCAGGCACACATCACACTCTGATGGGTTGGGGTGTGACACGGCTACTCCTGTGGATCCATTTTCCCTGAGAGCAACCCATCCCTAGCAAAACAATCCTTTGCCTCCATGACAGCCATCCAAGCCAAGAAGACACAGACATGTTGAATGCTGACATTTACAAATCATGGTCCTAGTAGACAATAAAAAACACATTTGCCATTGTCCCGTTATGGGAAACCCTGGGAAAAATGTTACTCCCCAGGATGTTGTTGACAACTTTACAGAGCCTATATTCAGAAAACATGTATTTGGCCTGCGGGGCTCCAATGGGGAAAGGTATAGTGCAGTCTATCTGATAGACGGGGTTACAAGAACCACTCCTAGTCTTCCTGTGTATCAATGACATAGCAAGAAAAACCCTCCAGCCAGTTGTTTTTCAGCCTGCCAAGCATTATAGAAGGGGAAAGGCCATATGTAAATCATTCTTGGCCCAAACATGCTGAGAAATATGTTTGGGGTTTCCTGCGGTCTCGTGCACACTGAATGCAACCAAGTAGTATGGGCTGGACTGACCCTTTTGGGGTGGGAGCAAGTCTGATTTGCACATGTCCTTTCCCCTGTCTGTAATTGCTGGCTGAAGAACAATGGTCTGGAGGGTTGTTCAGATAATTGACGAAGGATAAGATGAATTCTAAACCTTCAAGCCATCACCTCTTTTGTTTTGCTTTAGTCACCCTTCTTGGAATAACATCTTTAGGGAAGATTCCTTGCCCGGCTGAGATGATCAATGGTGCCCTCCCGGATAATTACTGTGCAACAGGGCCAATAACGGCAGGTTGCTGCCTCACGTTTAGTGCCAGTGGAGCGTAATGCTGTCCCTAGGAACCCTGAGGTTACCCCACTTTGTAGACGTAAGTGCCGTAAGCTTTATGAAAGAGCCCTGCTAGCTGAGAGACACTACCTTTGACTGCAATGAGAAAAGGGACTGACAAGACCACTGCAAGCAACTCTGTGACAATGCTCCAGGGACACGCCTCAGGGCTGTGGATACATATCCTTGGTGTTTCTGCTCGTTGGTGCTGAGGATCTTTATTCGTACAGCTTTACAGACTCGTCGTCACGGTTGGGTTGGATGCTTTGTTATTTTCGGACCACCCCTTACGATGCTCCAGAGAGTGAATGCATGTGTGAAGCCCGAGTGAAAAGGGCCACAGCCCTTCCAACTGCTTTGAGATCCTAACTTTACTGTAAATAGTGCTGCTCACCCATGAACCCGGGACACAAGTTCTTGCTCTGCGAGTCCCTGTATCGGATCGCGGGCGATCAGAAGGGCTCGCAAAGTTTGCATCAATGGATTCTCGGCCTTTAGTCTCCAAACAGAAAAGAACTATGTTTGCAAATGCTTGCACTCGAGCTATTCAGCCACAGTCGACCCTGGAGGCACCTGTAGGTCCATAATCGCCCTGGAAACCAAGAGGCCCCTTTTGTGTTGATCCACAGGCGGCCTGTTCTGGTTCAGCCTCCATGGCCACCTGGTTCCCACAAGTGTATACCCTTGTCCATGACAGCACCCCAGACTCCCCTGAGTCCTGCTTGAGATGCCAAGCCAGGACTTACCCCAACCTATCCCAATTCCCAAAACACCAGCAAGGACGCCCCTATGTCTTGCATAGCATGGTGACCACACTTACCTGAGCAAGCATGAGGTGAAAACGTCATTCCTGTTGCTATTAAGCCCGTATGCTTACCTAGGTCTTGGAGTCCATGTTCTTGACATATCTGTGAATGGGTCCCACTGGCCACTGTGGGTTCTTGATACTTCATTGCTCTGCCACATACCCTCTCCGAAATGTGATCCTGAACCTTACACAACACCCCTCCCGATTTCCTATCATACTTCATTTCACTCTTACGATTGGCACATTAGAAATCACAAATAAAACCATGTTTGGTGCAGTCCTTGCCTGGCCCCCAGTCACAAAAGCAAGACACAGAGGATACCGTAAGGAAACCTGACATAAATAACTGTGACTTCATAAAGAAGCTTCTTTTTTTGTATTTTCTCCCTATTTTTAGTAGGGTATTAGGTGCTGCTTGCGCCACCTATCAGTGAAACTATTTCATTACAGTACAGATAGGTAGAAATGGCATAGGAGGAGGGACACAAAGCTTATAGTTGTTCTTTGGTTTTTGGCTTACTCATTAACTGCCCATGGCCACGCTAATCCCTATGGTCTTTCTCACCCAGTTCCTGCCGCTCCACACACAAAAGACCTCCACATGGGAAAACTTTGATCTCGCTTTATCAAGCCTTATGATAAAACTTTAAGTGCAGGGCAGTGTTTTTTTTAAAGCACTCTTCTGAGTGTTAACAAAATAATTGGATCTGTAAACTTGCGACCAGCTTAATAAAAATATCTAAACCAGGTCTGCCTTCAGCCCCTTGATTGAAAAGCGCTACGCGTGTCCTTCAGTGAAGTCCTGTTAAATATAAGCATTGGCAAAGCAAACAGTTTTGGCTCGTGTATAAGTATTAGGCATTTGCCAAGCACTGCTAGTGGATGCCCAGGTACCCGCAGCATTCTGCACCCGATACCATCAATGGCCAGTGAATACCACTATGGCAGTGCCTGGAAAGTGCCTTACCCATGCCTACACAAAAGCCCAAACTATTGCCATTGCCACTGCTTGTTAACTTTCTCTCTCACATAATAGAAGGTATTTATTTATTTGCAATGCACTTCCTGATGCAAGACAGCTGCGTAGGTGCAAATATGAATCAAGATGGACGGGTGGGATCAAACTAGTGTCTCATTTGAGCTTTTAGGGTCAGCTTGTATGAACATTGAAATGATGGGGGTTTAAAGGGCCTGATATTGTGTTTGGCTCTATTACCTCTGGTAATGGCGTCAAACCCATTCACATTAACGCATGCGATAAGCATGCGGTAACTTGCAGGGGACGCATGCTTCTGTGATATGAGGACCTTTCAGTTATTCCCTATTTTGGAGTCCCATATGTATTGGCAGGGAAGTCACATGTTAGTGCATGTGGTATTGCAGCATGCAGTGCTTCTGTGTAAGTACCCCCACACACAAAAGGAGGACGAATTGAAGAGCTTTGCTTCTGAAACCCGGACTTTGGTCAAGTGGTAAAATATTTGGTATTATAAAATACTGGCGCTTTTACGACCTCCAGTGGCTCTTTTTAAGAAAGAAGACTTAAGACGGACATAGGAGTGAAGAGTTTAAGTAATCTTCTATAGTTTTAATTATTTAGTTGTATTTATTTTATTGTGCATTTGTAAGGTGCTTCTACATCAAGTAAATGTACATATGTGTATATATAAATATATATATAAATATATATATTACACGGCCCGCAGTAGCGGCCGTGTAGTTATGGTTAAGTTGCTAAACTCATGAGAAGACCCCTTTTGCGGCGGCTTAAAACTTTGCTGCCCCGGAGGAATCCTCACCAAACTTTGCAAAAGAAGTATATGGCCGGCTCTGAATTTTTCCCCCAAGTTGGGTGAGGTTTCGTGCAGGGGGGCAAAGTTATAGGGGGGTCCTACATTTTCTGTTTTTTTTACATAGACTGAATGGGCAAAAACCTTGCGCACGGCTACAGCCCGAATGGCTGGACAGATTTTCACCAAATTTGCGCCAGCGGCGAGGGCTTGGGTCAGAAAGCATGCTTTTGTGTGTTTTGTGGAAATCAGACCAGTACATTTGTTGCAAAGGACTGAAATGTACGTCCCAAAAAATGTGTGATATCTGGGTCCGCTCCGCAGACCCATTTCCCTGTTTGCTCCGCGGACCGAAGTCTCATTGTCCTGCGGTACACCGTGCTGTCGGCGAACATTGGATGTGGCCAGTGGTTGGCTGTAAGGAAGCGTTCTGTGCGTCAAAGGTTTTGGAAAATGCCACCATGGTGTATCAGTGGACAGTGTTGTGGTGTGTGTTCCAAGCCCCTAATGCATTGTGTTCATGGCTGGGCCTCTTGTATGTAACTGTGTGGCCACTAAAAGTAGTGATATCTGCCTCTGCTCTGGTGTCCCTTTTCCCTGTTCGTGGTGCAGTGAAAAAATGACGTGTTGTGCGTGAATGGTTTGTTGTTTCCGAGGGCAGTGCGGTGGTGAAAGGGCCTGGAAAACATAGTTTACGGTATGTGGTGGTGGGAAGAAGGGATGGAAAGGGTGCGGGAGTGAGAAGTGCTGCAAGGGATACATCTCATTAGAAGAAGACAGTGGTATGGCCGTGGTATCCGTGCATACTACGCCAATTTGCGGTTACCGTAACAGGCAAGAATCTTGTTTGTTATTTGCCGGCAGCCTTCGTTATGGCATGCCAGCTGCAGCTGCGATGTCCTTCTGTGATGAGTGGTGGCAGGCACATTTGCAGAAGAGGAGGGCATTGCACAAGACACGCACATTTACAGATAGGGTGTACCATCGTGTGCTGTGTTTGGTAAGTCAGTAGCCCCTTTAATGCATGGCTGAAGCCCTTGCACAGAAAAATATGTCCGCTGGTTGAAAAGGTATGTCCACTGGTTGAAGTCGGTGCTACATTGTCGCTTTGTGTGTGTGGTTTGGCTGCATTGCACACATTGTTGGTTGCATGGGTGTGGTGATTGGGAGAACATCGTACAGTTGTCAGTGTATGGGTGAAGATGCTGCAGTGACAGTCGTGTACTGTGTCCACTGGGTGCACTAATGGAATAGTGTAGATATGGAAGAGGCTACGGTGCAACTGGTTCTTACATGTGCTTGTGTAGGGTGCATGGCGTGGATTAGAAAGTGTTGCAGTGCACTATGCAGTACTGTTTGTGTGCATGTAGTACAGTGTGGCGAGAGGACCATTGTTGCGACGATTGTGTTGTTTGGTTGGCATAATTACAATGGTTTCTGAATGGAAGTGGGTAGAGGTGCCAAACCCTGCGGTATGTTTGTGCATTATGGTAAGTGGAACATGTGTGCATGCATTCCTGCTTTAGAGTGCAGAGGTCGTAAGTGCTGGTGCCTATGTTGCCTTTCTGATTACTGGCACATGCCTACACGTTTTCCTGTGTGGCTTTATGTTGTGGTGGGTGTGGGCAAGGCCTAGACTGGTGGGTGCATGGCCGAAGGCTGTAATCCATAGGCCATGCACCCAGCAGGCTAGGCCTTCATGACAGACACCACAATGTAATGCAGTCATGCACTCGTCAGTCTGCATGCATGTCAGGTTGGTGACTTGTATGCAACGGTTTTGGAGGGTATTGTAGACTTGGTAGAGCAGCAGAAGTGAGCTGCTATGCGTACATTAGGATATGGTGCACATCATTGCCCCTGTTGCACAATAGGGAGCCACATGTCACCATTTGCCTTGCATGCATGTCAGTTTGGTGACTTGTACGCAATGGTTGTGGAAGACATTGTAGACTTGGTAGAGCAGCAAAAGTGAGCTGCTATGCGTACATTAGGATACGGTGCATGCTCAGCAACACACATGTAAAACATGGCCAATGCACACAGTCTCCTATTTACCGTTCACGACACCTGCATCCAACAACCTAGGCCTTTATAACAACCACAACCTATTGCAACCATGCAGCTGTCACTCTGCATGCATTTGAAGTTGGTGACTTTTACACAATGGTTGTGGAGGAAATTGTACACTTGGTGGACCAGCGAAAGAGAGCTGCTATGCGTAAATTAGCATATGGTGTACATTATTGCCCCTGTTGCACAATGGGGCGGCACATGCCACCATGTGCATTTCATATGGTTTGCCCTTTATAAGCCCCTTGCATGTACGATGGTGTCTGCATGCATTTGAAGTTGGTGACTTTTACACAATGGTTGTGGAGGACTTAGTAGAGCAGCAGAAGTGAGCTGGTATGCGTACATTAGCATACAGTGTATATCATTGCCCCTGTTGAACAGTAGGGAGCCACATGCCACCATGTGCATTTCCTATGGTTTGGCCCTTATAAACCCTTTGCTTTTGGGAGTGCTGTAAGATATTGCAGCATGAAAAGCGGTGCTCAGCAGCACACCTGTTAACTATGGCTAACGTACACAGGCTCCTACATACCGTTCAGTACACCCAACGCAATGTTATGAAGCCATGCATGCAACTATTTGCTCAGGGTGAAAGCTGGCAGGCTGAATTGCAGATGGGGAGTGCAGTGCACATGACATGAGCATTTAACCATAGCCTGTGCTATGGTATGTCTTCTGTGGGGAGAGCCTAGCGCCTTGCATCCATGGCTGGATTGGAAAGCGAAAAAAGGAGTCCTCCTGTTTTACTGGAGCGTGGCCCTCCCGGTACTTGGGGAAGCATATGTGCCACATTCTGCGTTTCTCACCATGATGGTCATTGGAAATGGGACTATGGCCTTTGTCTAATCAGGTGCTCAGGGTGTGCGTTATAGGCAAGAGCACCAATAGGGAGAAGGACACCTCCTGCTTCTCTGGGCCGCGGCCTCGCAGTACTTGGGGAAAGGCACATGCCACATTCTGCGCTTCTGACCATGCTGGCCAATGGAAATGGGACTATGGCCTTTGGCCAATTAGGTACTCAGGGTGTGTGTCACAGAAAAGAGCACCAATAGGGAAAAGGACTCCTCCTGCTTCACTGGGGTGCGGTACTTGGGGAAAGGCACGTGCCACATTCTGCGCTTCTCACCCTGCTGGCCAATGGAAATGAGAATATGGCCTTTGGCCAATCAGGTGCTCAGGGTGTGCGTCACAGGCAAGAGCACTAACAGGGAGAAGAACTCCTCCTGCTTCACTGGGGCATGGCCCTCGCCGTACTTGGGGAAAGGCACGTGCCACAATTTGCACTTCTCACCATGATGGACAATGGAAATGGGACTGTGGGGAATGTGCAATCAGGCGCTCAGGGTGTGCGTCACAGGAAAGGGCGGCAATCATTTTTTCCATTCGTTTGTGTAGTGCGGCAGGCGAACATGGCAAGATGCACACTTTTCGTCATGGGTGATGCCTTTGTGGAAGATCTGTTTGTGTATGCCCTCCAAGAAGGCTTTAGTGGCAATTTCGGTTGGAGGGAGTGGACGCTTTGTGGTGCAGTGTCGAAGCGTGCTGTTTCGGCAGAGTGCTAGTAGAATGTCGACGCATGGCCACTTCCGCAACTGTACAAGTTGTGGTCATGCACTTTGGAGCCTTCTTTTTGGGTTACATGCTTTGTTCCTGTGTGCACCGTCAACTGAATAAGTTGATGAAAGCAGTGCAGCATATTTTTCCCACTGCAAAGCTGCTGGAAATGGGGCTATGGCCTTTGTCCAATCGGGTGCTCAGGGTGTGTGTTACAGGCAAGAGCACCAATAGGGAGAAGGACTCCTCCTGCTTCACTGGGGTGCGGCCCTCGCAGTACTTGGGGAAAGGAACATGCCACATTCTGCGCTTCTGACCATGCTGGCCAATGGAAATGGGGCTATGGCCTTTGGCCAATCAGGTGCTCAGGGTGTGTGTCACAGACAAGAGCAGCGATAGGGAAATAGACTCCTCCTGCTTCACTGGGGTGCGGTACTTGGGGAAAGGCACATGCCACATTCTGCGCTTCTCACCCTGCTGGCCAATGGAAATGGGAATATGGCCTTTGACCAATCAGGTGCTCAGGGTGTGTGTTACAGGCAAGAGCACTAATAGGGATAAGGACACCTCCTGCTTCACTGGGGCGTGGCCCTCGCTGTACTTGGGGAAAGGCACGTGACACATTTTGCACTTCTCACCATGGTGGACAATGGAAATGGGACTGTGGGGAATGTTCAATCAGGCACTCAGGGTGTGCGTCACAGGAAAGGGTGGCAATCATTTTTTCCATTAGTTTGTGTAGTGCGGCTGGCAAACATGGCAAGACACACACTTTTCATCATGGGTGATGCCTTTGTGGAAGATCTGTTCGTGTATGCCCTCCAAGAAGGTTTTTGTGGCAATTTCAATTCGGAGGGAGTGGATGCTTTGTGGTGCAGTGTCGAAGCGGGCTGTTTTGGCGGAGTGCTTGTAGAATGTCGACGCATGGCCACTTCCGCAACTGTACAAGTTGTGGTCGTGCACTTTGGATCCTTCTTTTTGGGTTCCATGCCTTGTTACCGTGTGCACTGTCAACTGAAGAAGATGATGAAAGCAGTGCAGTGTATTTTTCCCACTGCAAAGGTGCTGGAAAGGGGACTATGGCCTTTGTCCAATCGGGTGGTCAGGGTGTGCATTACAGGCAAGAGCACCAATAGGGAGAAGGACTCCTCCTGCTTCACTGGGGCGCAGCCCTCGCGTTACTTGGGGAAAGGCACATGCCACATTCTGTGCTTCTGACCATGCTGGCCAATGGAAATGGGACTATGGCCTTTGGCCAATCAGGTGTTCAGGGTATGTGTCACAGGCAAGAGCACCAATAGGGAGAAGGACACCTCCTGCTTCACTGGGGCACGGCCCTCGCAGTACTTGGGGAGAGGCACATGCCACATTCTGCGCTTCTTACCCTGCTGGCCAATGGAAATGGGACTCTGGCCTTTGGCCAATCAGGTGCTCAGGGTGTGCGTCACAAGCAAGAGCACCAATAGGCAGAAGGACTCCTCCTACTTCACTGGGGCTTAGCCCTCACCATACTTGGGGAAAGGCACGTGCCACCTTCTGCACTTCTCATCATGGTGGACAATGGAATTGGGACTGTGGGGAATGTGCAATCAGGTGCTCAGGGTGTGCGTCACAGGAAAGGGTGGCAATCATTTTTGACATTAGTTTGTGTAGTGCGGCTGGCAAACATGGCAAGACACACACTTTTCATCACGGGTGATGCCTTTGTGGAAGATCTGTTCGTGTATGCCCTCCATTAAGGTTTTTGTGGCAATTTCGATTCGGAGGGAGTGGACGCTTTGTGGTGCAGTGTTGAAGCATACTGTTTCGGTGGAGTGCTAGTAAAATGTCAACGCATGGCCACTTCCGCAACTTAACATGTTGTGGTCGTGCACATTGGAGCCTTCTTTTTGGGTTCCTTGCCTTGTTCCCGTGTGCACTGTCAACTGAAGAAGTTGATGAAAGCAGTGCAGCATATTTTTCCCACTTCAAAGCTGCTGGAAATGGGACCATGGCCTTTGTCCAATCAGGTGCTCAGAGTGTGCATTACAGGCAAGAGCACCAATATGGAAAAGGACTCCTCCTGCTTCACTGGGGCGCGGCCCTCGCGGTACTTGGGGAAAGGCACATGCCACATTCTGTGCGTCTGACCATGCTGGCCAATGGAAATGGGACTATGACCTTTGGACAATCAGGTGCTCAGGGTATGTGTCACAGGCAAGAGCACAAATAGGGAGAAGGACTCCTCCTGCTTCACTGGGGCACGGCCCTCGCGGTACTTGGGGAAAGGCACATGCCACATTCTGCACTTCTCACCCTGCTGGCCAATGGAAATGAGACTCTGGCCTTTGGCCAATCAGGTGCTCAGGGTGTGCGTCACAAGCAAGAGCACCAATAGGCAGAAGGACTCCTCCTGCTTCACTGGGGTGTAGCCCTCACCATACTTGGGGAAAGGCACGTGCCACATTCTGCTCTTCTCACCATGGTGGACAATGGAAATGGGACTGTGGGGAATGTTCAATCAGGCGCTCAGGGTGTGCGTCACAGGAAAGGGTGGCAATCATTTTTTCCATTAGTTTGTGTAGTGCGGCTGGCAAACATGGCAAGACACACACTTTTCATCATGGGTGATGCCTTTGTGGAAGATCTGTTCGTGTATGCCCTCCAAGAAGGTTTTTGTGGCAATTTCGATTCGGAGGGAGTGGATGCTTTGTGGTGCAGTGTCGAAGCGTGCTGTTTCGACGGAGTGCTTGTAGAATGTCGACGCATGGCCACTTCCGCAACTGTACAAGTTGTGGTCGTGCACTTTGGATCCTTCTTTTTGGGTTCCATGCCTTGTTACCATGTGCACTGTCAACTGAAGAAGATGATGAAAGCAGTGCAGTGTATTTTTCCCACTGCAAAGGTGCTGGAAAGGGGACTATGGCCTTTGTCCAATCAGGTGCTCAGGGTGTGCGTTACAGGCAAGAGCACCAATAGGGAGAAGGACTCCTCCTGCTTCACTGGGGCGCGGCCCTCGCGGTACTTGGGGAAAGGCACATGCCACATTCTGTGCTTCTGACCATGCTGGCCAATGGAAATGGGACTATGGCCTTTGGCCAATCAGGTGTTCAGGGTATGTGTCACAGGCAAGAGCACCAATAGGGAGAAGGACACCTCCTGCTTCACTGGGGCACGGCCCTCGCAGTACTTGGGGAAAGGCACATGCCACATTCTGCGCTTCTTACCCTGCTGGCCAATGGAAATGGGACTCTAGCCTTTGGCCAATCAGGTGCTCAGGGTGTGTGTCACAAGCAAGAGCACCAATAGGCAGAAGGACTCCTCCTACTTCACTGGGGCGTAGCCCTCACCATACTTGGGGAAAGGCACTTGCCACCTTCTGCACTTCTCACCATGGTGGACAATGGAATTGGGACTGTGGGGAATGTGCAATCAGGCGCTCAGGGTGTGCGTCACAGGAAAGGATGGCAATCATTTTTACCATTAGTTTGTGTAGTGCGGCTGGCAAACATGGCAAGACACACACTTTTCATCACGGGTGATGCCTTTGTGGAAGATCTGTTCGTGTATGCCCTCCATTAAGGTTTTTGTGGCAATTTCGATTCGGAGGGAATGGACGCTTTGTGGTGCAGTGTTGAAGCATACTGTTTCGGTGGAGTGCTAGTAGAATGTCAACGCATGGCCACTTCCGCAACTTAACATGTTGTGGTAGTGCACATTGGCGCCTTCTTTTTGGGTTCCATGCCTTGTTCCCGTGTGCACCGTCAACTGAAGAAGTTGATGAAAGCAGTGCAGCATATTTTTCCCACTTCAAAGCTGCTGGAAATGGGACTATGGCCTTTGTCCAATCAGGTGCTCAGAGTGTGCATTACAGGCAAGAGCACCAATATGGAAAAGGACTCCTCCTGCTTCACTGGGGTGCGGCCCTCGCGGTACTTGGGGAAAGGCACATGCCACATTCTGTGCGTCTGACCATGCTGGCCAATGGAAATGGGACTATGACCTTTGGACAATCAGGTGCTCAGGGTATGTGTCACAGGCAAGAGCACAAATAGGGAGAAGGACTCCTCCTTCTTCACTGG
Organism: Ambystoma mexicanum; assembly: GCF_040938575.1. NCBI lineage: Eukaryota > Metazoa > Chordata > Amphibia > Caudata > Ambystomatidae > Ambystoma > Ambystoma mexicanum. Next base: position 151,935,441 of record NC_090931.1, read on the forward strand.
GGCACGGCCCTCGCGGTACTTGGGGAAAAGCACATGCCACATTCTGCACTTCTCACCCTACTGGCCAATGGAAATGAGACTCTGGCCTTTGGCCAATCAGGTGCTCAGGGTGTGTGTCACAAGCAAGAGCACCAATAGGCAGAAGGACTCCTCCTGCTTCACTGGGGTGTAGCCCTCACCATACTTGGGGAAAGGCACGTGCCACATTCTGCTCTTCTCACCATGGTGGACAATGGAAATGGGACTGTGGGGAATGTTCAATCAGGCGCTCAGGGTGTGCGTCACAGGAAAGGGCGGCAATCATTTTTTCCATTAGTTTGTGTAGTGCGGCTGGCAAACATGGCAAGTCACACACTTTTCATCATGAGTGATGCCTTTGTGGAAGATCTGTTCGTGTATGCCCTCCAAGAAGGTTTTTGTGGCAATTTCGATTCGGAGGGAGTGGATGCTTTGTGGTGCAGTGTCGAAGCGTGCTGTTTCGGCGGAGTGCTTGTAGAATGTCGACGCATGGCCACTTCCGCAACTGTACAAGTTGTGGTCGTGCACTTTGGATCCTTCTTTTTGGGTTCCATGCCTTGTTACCGTGTGCACTGTCAACTGAAGAAGATGATGAAAGCAGTGCAGTGTATTTTTCCCACTGCAAAGGTGCTGGAAAGGGGACTATGGCCTTTGTCCAATCAGGTGCTCAGGGTGTGCGTTACAGGCAAGAGCACCAATAGGGAGAAGGACTCCTCCTGCTTCACTGGGGCGCGGCCCTCGCGGTACTTGGGGAAAGGCACATGCCACATTCTGTGCTTCTGACCATGCTGGCCAATGGAAATGGGACTATGGCCTTTGGCCAATCAGGTGTTCAGGGTATGTGTCACAGGCAAGAGCACCAATAGGGAGAAGGACACCTCCTGCTTCACTGGGGCGTAGCCCTCACCATACTTGAGGAAAGGCACTTGCCACCTTCTGCACTTCTCACCATGGTGGACAATGGAATTGGGACTGTGGGGAATGTGCAATCAGGCGCTCAGGGTGTGCGTCACAGGAAAGGGTGGCAATCATTTTTGCCATTAGTTTGTGTAGTGCGGCTGGCAAACATGGCAAGACACACACTTTTCATCACGGGTGATGCCTTTGTGGAAGATCTGTTCATGTATGCCCTCCAAGAAGGTTTTTGTGGCAATTTCGATTCAGAGGGAGTGGACGTCTTGTGGTGCAGTGTCGAAGCGTACTGTTTCGGTGGAGTGCTAGTAGAATGTCAACGAATGGGCACTACCGCAACTTAACATGTTGTGGTCGTGCACATTGGAGCCTTCTTTTTGGGTTCCAGGCCTTGTTCCCGTGTGCACCGTCAACTGAAGAAGTTGATGAAAGCAGTGCAGCATATTTTTCCCACTGCAAAGCCGCTGGAAATGGGGCTATGGCCTTTGTCCAATCAGGTGCTCAGGGTGTGCGTTACAGGCAAGCGCACCAATATGGAAAAGGACTCCTCCTGCTTCACTGGGGTGTGGCCCTCGCAGTACTTGGGGAAAGGAACATGCCACATTCTGCGCTCCTGACCATGCTGGCCAATGGAAATCGGACTATGGCCTTTGGCCAATCAGGTGCTCAGGGTGTATGTCACAGGAAAGAGCACCGATAGGGAAAAGGACTCCTCCTGCTTCACTGGGGTGTGGTACTTGGGGAAAGGCACGTGCCACATTCTGCGCTTCTCACCCTGCTGGCCAATGGAAATGGGAATATGGCCTTTGGCCAATCAGGTGCTCAGGGTGTGCGTCACAGGCAAGAGCACTAATAGGGATAAAGACTCCTCCTGCTTCACTGGGGCGTGGCCCTCGCCGTACTTGGGGAAAGGCACGTGCCACATTTTGCACTTCTCACCATGGTGGACAATGGAAATGGGACTGTGGGGAATGTTCAATCAGGCGCTCGGCGTGTGCCTCACAGGAAAGGGCGGCAATCATTTTTTCCATTAGTTTGTGAAGTGCGGCTGGCAAACATGGCAAGACACACACTTTTCATCATGGGTGATGCCTTTGTGGAAGATCTGTTCGTGTATGCCCTCCAAAAAGTTTTTTGTGGCAATTTCGATTCGGAGGGAGTGGACGCTTTGTGGTGCAGTGTCGAAGCGTGCTGTTTCGGCGGAGTGCTTGTAGAATGTCGACACATGGCCACTTCCGCAACTGTCCAAGTTGTGGTCGTGCACTTTGGAGCCTTCTTTTTGGGTTCCATGCCTTGTTCCCGTGTGCTCTGTCAACTGAAGAAGATGATGAAAGCAGTGCAGCGTATATTTCCCACTGCAAAGGTGCTGGAAATGGGACTATGGCCTTTGTCCAATCAGGTGCTCAGGGTGTGCGTTACAGGCAAGAGCACCAATAGGGAGAAGGACTCCTCCTGCTTCACTGGGGCACGGCCCTTGCGGTACTTGGGGAAAGGCACATGCCACATTCTGTGCTTCTGACCATGCTGGCTAATGGAAATGGGACTGTGGCCTTTGGCCAATCAGGTGCTCAGGGTATGTGTCACAGGCAAGAGCACCAATAGGGAGAAGGACACCTCCTGCTTCACTGGGGCACGGCCCTCGCAGTACGTGGGGAAAGGCACATACCGCATTCTGTGCTTCTCACCTTGCAGGCCAATGGAAATGGGACTCTGGCCTTTGGCCAATCAGGTGCTTAGGGTGTGCATAACAAGCAAGAGCACCAATAGGCAGAAGGACTCCTCCTACTTCACTGGGGCGTAGCCCTCACCATACTTGGGGAAAGGCACGTGCCACCTTCTGCACTTCTCACCATGGTGGACAATGGAAATGGGACTGGGGGGAATGTGCAATCAGGCGCTCAGGGAGTGTGTCACAGGAAAGGGTGGCAATCATTTTTGCCATTAGTTTGTTTAGTGCGGCTGGCAAACATGGCAATACACACACTTTTCATCACGGGTGATGCCTTTGTGGAAGAACTGTTCGTGTATGCCCTCCATTAAGGTTTTTGTGGCAATTTCGATTCGGAGGGAGTGGACGCTTTGTGGTTCAGTGTTGAAGCGTACTGTTTTGGTGGAGTGCTAGTAGAATGTCAACGCATGGCCACTTCCGCAACTGTACATTTTGTGGTCGTGCACTTTGGAGCCTTCTTTTTGGGTTCCATGCCTTGTTCCCGTGTGCACCGTCATCTGAAGAAATTGATGAAAGCGGTGCAGCATATTTTTCCCACTGCAAAGCTGCTGGAAATGGGACTATTGCCTTTGTCCAATCAGGTGCTCATGGTGTGAGTCACAGGCAAGAGCACCAATAGGCAGAAGGACTCCTCCTGCTTCACTGGGGCACGGCCCTCGCGGTAATAGGGGAAAGGCACGTGCCACATTCTGCGCTTCCACCATGCTAGCCAATGGAAATGGGTCTATGGCTTTTGTGGCAATATTGGTTTTGAGGGAGTGGACTCTTTGTGGTGCAGTGTCAAAGCGTGATGTTTCGGCAGAGAGCTTGTCGAATGTTGACGCATGGCCACTTCCGGAACTGTACATGTTGTGATTGTGCACTTGGAGCCTACTTTTTGGGTTCCATGCCTTGTTCCCGTGTGTACCTTCAACTGAAGAAGATGATGAAAGCAGTGCAGCGTATTTTTCCCACTGCCAAGGTGCTTTTCTCATGTATACCTCCAAGAATAGTGTGGAACTATTCCATTGATTCCTGTCGCCAGCCAGAGGTCGGAAGGGGTCTCATTAACAGAAGCATGTGTGACACCTTGAGTGCTGCTGGGATGTTATCCTGTGAGAATGAGAACATTGGTACTCCATATGTAAACCTTTTCAAAGGAAATGGCATGTCTTTGTCGACCAGTGGCAATGACACTTTGTTTCACAATCTACAGGCTGCACTGAAGACCCTATTGTAAGAATGTGAGCTGACATTGAAAACACAAAATTACTTTAAAAAACTGCAAAAAAAAGGTGTTTCTATGATAGCTCCTTTAAAAAAAAGTCTCTTTTAAGAGCCGCCACAACTACTGACGTCCCCTATCCTGGTTGAAAGTTATTCCCGCACTCCCGCGCACGCACAGCATGAAAACTCTGCAATTATCGCTATAGTTGCAGGGTGGCATGTGTTAGATACAGCCTTTTTGCAGATGACAGAGATATAAATGGGCCTATAGAGGCTACAGGATTGATGACTAAGGATTCTGGGTGTGGTGTGTACACACAGACTGTGGTACACCGTGTATTTGTCAACAGAAATGCACAGGGTGCGGTTATGGCTGCGTGTTTCACAAGCCACAGCGTGCGGGTTTTAGGGGAGTTTGAATTACATTGACTGAAAGTGAATGCAAAACACTGTGCAGTGGCTGCTCATTTGGGAATATATCATGTGGATCTGTAGTGCAATGGAGTACCTACAATGAAGTGACTGATTTTGGTTTGTCTGTGTGACACTTTGGTGACCCACAATCATGCCGATAATATTGTTGTTCATTGTTGAGGGAAAATTGCACAGCATGTTACACAAGTTTCAGTGCCGTTTACGATGAAGGAGGCACTTGCCCAGGTCATGCGTTTGTTTCCAATCTCTTGCATAACTTTCTATCGCATTATGCAGACACTGATGTGGCAGCATCATTTTTTATTTGGTCCGCAAATGGAGAACGTGAGGTACATTGCAAAGAAGTATATTTGTTCCTTTGTATGACATGTGCCAATGGCGTACTTCGCACATGGGGATATGATGTTTCACAGCACAAACAGTTTTCCCCAGCTATAACATTCATCTTACTATGCCTGCCATCCCTATTTTTGCACACCCCATCCAAAAGGCCTTTATGGCCAAAGTAGTGGAAACATTTTTGTAGTAAGTGTTGCACACTGACACTAAACACTGCGCAATACATAAAGAAACCTCTTTCTACAGCGACCCTCTTTCTAATCGATTCAACTACAGTGTTTTGCACAGTGCCACGCCTCCCGCCCTGCATCCATTCATTGGCAATTCCATTGTTCATCTGTGAAAGGTATTTCTTCATTTCCCTTTTTTCCTTTCCCAGTTTATTTCCATTTATTATGGTCTTCTGACACACGCCACAGAAGGAACGGCAGGAAAGTTCCTGTACAGAAAGGGCAGCACCTGCGTGGATACCATAGGGGATGTGCTGACAGACAGAATTATTGGGTGGTGCTCACCTACATAGGCATCAGTCATTGTCATGCTCCCAGACAGACACTATAGACGCACTTCCAAGTACCTTCCCTCTGACGAGTAGCATGTTGCGGTACATGCACAATACAATGCCCTTTGCCGGGTAAGGGTCTTTAGGGCGGCACATGGACTGCATGGATGTTTTAGAGCTCCGCTGCCCTACAGGAGTGCCCCTCTTGTTGCCAACAGCAGACGTGGCAAATGCTGTACATGAAATTACTGTGCGTATTTGTTGGAAGGCCGGTAGACTGCCCACTGGTCCCTTTTGCTTTCATTTCAGCTGTCGTCACATGCAGTACAAACACTTGATGCTACCCATTGGTCTTAGGAGTAGCATTCACGAAGATGCATACATTTTGGAATACAAGGATGTTTACAACAACGCAAAACACAACTTAATTATGTGGAGCAGGAAGTCTTTTATTCTGTGCAACCCATGCAGCTACAGTACTTTTCTAACCACCACTAACATTGTTTGCGCTCATTACATTCTGCTGTTTGCTTACTTGCCTTTAGATGCTGTAGTATGTGCGTGACCAAGGTGCACCAACTTTGCCATTTTGCCATTTTGCAGACTCACTACAAACCTTCCCACCTACAGTTACATGTTTTCTTCAACTGTACGACCCACCGGCGACCTCTTAACACTTTCCATCACACTGCTCAATGCAAACACGATGTGTCTGTTTCACGGGTCATGGAAAGGCAAGCAACACAAACATCAAATGAATGCCACATTTAACACGCCCATGTTACACTGCAGGTTGCTGTTCCTTGTTTATCAGTGGGCATCATACAGCCAGGCGTGCTTCAGCCACACATTGGTGGGGTTGGTAGAGCCACCCACGTAGTCAGCAGGAGTAGCTGAAATGCAGTAGCCTACCGTATGAATCCGTAGGGCTGGTGGCAAGGGCAGTTTTACCAGCACCCAGTGGATGACCTATGCATGGGTATAGGTGTGAAGATACAGACATGCAGCCACTAATGGAGTCCTACGGATACTTGCAGTGTGATTGCACATACACCAACCAGGTGTAGTCTCCCTAGGAAACGTTCATATTGCTCATCTGTAGTAATCTCGTCCAGTACTGTTTTGCGCAGATTCACCATGCAATGTTAACACAAACACAGGAACTACTCAAACACTCACCAACATTTACCATGTACATCTGTAATTGCTATGATACACCAACACTATTCGGAAAAGGAAGGAGTAGCGCAAATGGATACATACACCAGACAATTTGCCCTTTCCACACGTTTATCATGAGGGCAGCCAAGGAATCAGTACCATACCGTTGTTAACGGGACTTTATGGTTCCGTTGCAGTACCAAACAGCTCTCATCTTGCCAGAAAACACTGTGCTAAAGCAACGTTCTGGTTACAGTGCCCTGCTAAACGCTTATGAAATTCACTAACAAAAACATGGTTAAAGGACGTTATGGTTAAGTTGCGCTAATAAAAACCTATCACCTTTACTGAAAAAACTATGCTAAAGGAACATTCTGGTTACAGTGCCCTACTAAAAAGCTATGAAATTCACTGACAAAAACCGTTGTTAAAGGGACGTTATGGTTAAGCTGCACTAGTAAAAACCTATGCAATTCACTTGACAAATGTTGTTACAGGGACATTATGGTTACAGGTAAAACTGAAAAATCTCAGAAATTTGCCAGTTACGGTAAGCTAAGCAACCATAACTGGTGCTACCGCTGTACACTGCAAGGACTAAGACCCATGAGATCAAAGATGACATCACAAATGTCATTGATGACATGACTGATGACATCAAATATGTACTTAATTTTCATGAAAAGCCTCCACAAGGGATTGCCATTGTAATGTTGGCAGAAAACGATCAGACGTCATTGGAAGAACTATTATGAGATAAACAGTTCATTAACTAATGAATTTCTATAAATACCATTGCATTACAGAGTTCTTTCCAGTACATAACCCAACTCATGTAGAAACGTAGACACTGCCTGCCGCATGCATCATACAGGTGCACTATACAAAATCTTCCCATGTTGGATAGTGAAATGATGAATGCTTTTGTTTCAAAGTTTTGTTTGCTTTGCAACATGTAATAAGTAGCTACTAATGCCTCACTTACTACATAATGGTACTAGTGTATACAAAACATAAAGAGACAATGCACACAAATATGAGCATATACAAGGAAAGTACAGTTAGCACAACAGTAGCAGTACTACCAGAAAGTGTTCATACCCTAACTGATTATCTTCATGCACAGAAATGATTGCTGGGTTTCAAGCTTACTTCTTCTCCTATGTATATGTATCATGTCATTTCATCATGACATTTGTGATGTCATCTTTGATGTCCTGGGTGTTAGTCTTAGCAGTGCACGGTGGTGGCGCGAGTTATGGTTGCGAGTTATGGTTGCTTAGGTTACAATAACTGGCGAATTTCAGATGGTTTTCGGTTTTACTTATAACGTCCCTTTAACAAAGATTTTTCATTGAATTTCATAGGTTTTTATAAGTGCAACTTAACCATAACGTCCCTTTAACAAAGTTTTGTCATTGAATTTCATAGGTTTTTATTAGTCCAACTTAACCATAAAGTCCCTTTAACAAAGTTTTTTCAGTGAATTTCAAAGGTTATTATTAGTGCAACTTAACCATAACGCCCCTTTAACAAAGTTTTTTCATTGAATTTCATAGGTTTTTATTAGTGCAACTTAACCAGGTTTTTACCAGTGTATGCTATTTTTCTACAACTTATTAATATCATACTTATCCAATATAGCATTATTTGTGTCCAATTTACAAAGTGTCACCTTAAAACTCTGCCATTTCCCACCTTCTAGAATCATTTTTAACACTTCTATACACTTTTTGCAACTATTTCAACTAGTTTTGCATCCATAGACGTCTGCAAACATCTGACTTCATTGCAGACCTTCCAGACAGTGCCACATGACCATACGCTGGTGCGCGGCATGATGATGTGTACGAGAACCCATCCGCACTTCACGATAAGATCCGTGCTTCGCAGACAGTTCGGAACTGCATTTTCTACTGATCTCGGAACTTTCAACTTCAAAATTTCAAAACACCTATTCCTATTCATTATCCATTAACAATTTAGTACACAGTACATACTTTTAGCAAAACTGTTATTTATCTTAAAATGACATCAGCTAATACCATCCCTCCTCCCCAAGAGCCACCACCACTGCGTAATCAAGGAGCATGAGAAACACTGCCAACTACCTTAGAAATAACACACGCGCAACATGTTCCCTTGTCCACCTACCCCTCCACATTAGTGTTTGGTGCCTCTTCCCTCATTTCCCTCCCACCTTTCGTTCTTAGCTCTCCTGCCAAAAAAAAAATACATCCAAAAACAACAAAAGAAATTTTCCTTTAAGAACCAACTTTCACAGTTAAAAAATAGAACAAAAAAAAAACGTATAGACTCCATCTACTTTATATTTGTCAGTAACGTACATAGACTCAGTAAGATTTTCTAACATTTCCATTTGCATTTTGTGTTATGCTAATGGGAATATTGTGGCGTTCATCCTCCGTTCCAGGTACTGGAACGGTGGATACCGGCCCGGCAGCCCAAGTTATCAGCCCAATCGAAGCAAGGGTGGATAACAAGGTCTCTGGACCATTATCCCCCCATTCCAGCCCCTGTAATGGGGGATGAAGGCCATTAGCAACCTAGGTGCCATTCCCAAAGCGGGAACCTGGGGTGCTAAAAAAAAAGGATTTTTCTTCCTACACCTGTATGCCTGCGACGTTCCGGTGTAGGAAGTAAAATCTTTTTCCAAGATGGCCACCATGGAAAGGGAAGGCGGGTACCATACAGGGCCTCTCTTTGCTTTCCATGGCAGCCTTCAGAAGGCAAAAAGAAAACTCTATGACCATATAACCACAAGCACATTTTTCTTTCCTTTCAAATCTATCCCAATTTCGAAAAACTTTACCACAAAGCCAGTCCCAGGTGGACATGGCCACTTTAACCCCATGTTTTGTCCCTCGTGGTCATGGCCAGTAGCTAGATTGTCTGGATTATGACCTTATTCCATGACCCGGACAATCTAGCCACTGCCCATGGCCACAGGCTACACCTTAGTGATCAAAGGTATATCACTATTTTTTGTACCCACATTATGACACTTGTCAAACAATAAAACACGGGCACATTTGCAAAACCATGCTTTCAGGTCCTTCTCAATGCTCCCTACACAAGTTTGCTGGAAATCCACCCATGTTTTATTTTTTCAAAAGTTTCAAATGCATGCACATACAATCGTCATATAACCTAGCCCCCACTTGACAAAATCCATTCAGACTTTAAGAAAACATTTATATCTAGATCTATAATCTTTTTGCAAACCTTTGTGTAGATTTGTGTTTACAATATTTTGGGACTGCCCCCTCTTGACAAAATCCCACCAAACTTCGCAAAACATTTATATCTAGATCTATTATCAGTTTACCAAATTAAGTGTAGATTCGACAAATGGCACCTCATTTATAAGCCTTTACATTATTTTGGGACCCCCCCTCTAATTTTGTCCCCTCTTGACAAAATCCCTCCAAACGTCGAAAAACATTTATATCTATATGCATTATCAGTTTGCCTAATTAATTGTAGATTCGTCCAATGACACCTCATTTATAAGCCTTTACATAATTTTGGGAGCCCCCCTCTAGTTTTGCCCCCTATTGACAAAACCCCACCAAACATTGCAAACTCATTCGGGATCAGGACAGGAATATAATTGCCAAATGTCATGCATTAAGTGGCGCCAAAGTTATAAGCTATCCAAAAAATGCCCCCACACATCTGAAGTGTCCCCGAACTTCCCAGGACTGTCCGCGAACATCCAAACTGTTTGCAGACTTTTGCAGAAAAAACACCAGTTTTTTTGCTTCTTTCAGCCATATCCCATCCCATCCTCATCACCCCTCACCTCCCCAGAGATTATTTGATAAGTTTGACAAGTGCAATGTTGTGTTTTTTAATATGTTTTTACTGCAATGTCCGCGGACACCGGCTGCTGTCCGCGAATCCAAGATGGCGGACGTTTCCAAAAATCTGACGCACCTCACGCTTCATCCCAGCCAATCAGCGGACACGTTGCGTGTCCGCGGACATGACGCAAGCCCATTAACCAATCGGTGTCCTGTCCACTGAGCGAACATAGAAGTGTAATATCACTACTGCAGGCCATGTAATATTACGTGAATTGCACTATAGATAATATGTCACAGCTGAGCTCCTCACCATCACAGGCTTTTGATTTGATGATCGTTTGTATTACTCATTTTGAACTACGGAGGCCCATGAGTCTTCAGGCCACAGGCTGGTCGAGATAGGTCAGATCACTGCACGTGCCACATGCGGAAAGCCTATACGGTCTCTGTTATTAAATGGCCCATGTATGTGTCATTTCAGGCTTGCAGGTGTTCAATATGGCTGGTTCTATTCCAAGAGTAACTAACTCTTGGACGCAACATGTTGTTCTACCAATAGTCACAGAATCGCTGGAAAAGGTGGACGCTGTGGTTCATCTTGCCTTGTCTCACCAGAGAGATCTGCCAGTGCTAACTTTGATCGTATGTGAGCTACAAGTTTGAATCCAAATGTCACTGGTGCAATAGACTGCAGGCATGATAGGGAGCAGTCAAGCTGCTGAGTCGGAGTAAGGAAATGAAAGCCCTCCCACAGGTGACACAGGCGCCTGTATGAATATCTGTTTCTTGGAGCTGAGGCTGAGCAGATAAAACTAGGGCAAACAGCCAAGGGTGGGGAAAGTAGTCATTGTAAGTCGGCCTTTGACGTTTTCTGTCGCATGCCATTTCTTTATTACAGATGCCGTTCTTTTTCTTGAATCTGTTAAAATTATTTGCTGTTTTCAAAGAAAAGCTCAGGTTCTTTTCACCACTCTAAAATATCTATGATCATTACCAGTTCTGCTTTCTTCTTTCTATCACTTTTCTCTGTCTCCTCCTCTGGCTCTCTCTCCCTCTCCCTCAACCCCTCTTTCCCTCTTTGTTCTCCAAAATATGTGGGCACTCCATCCCACAAACCATCTCTGGAAAATGTATGTCTACTCTTTCCTTTACAGCAGACCAAGCTTTCTCTGTTGCTCAAATCTCCCCATTCCTCTGTAACTTGAACAGGCTTCTCTGCAGGTATTTCTCTCACCTTCCACAAATTCACCAATTCCCTGCAACTCCCTATTCCATCTGTGCTTCTCTGAACGTCTACAGTGTGTGTGTGTGTGTGTGTGTGTTTTCTATTTTGTAGCACTGTTGTTCTCTGCCTGCCATTTCACTCTCCTCTTAGTTTCTCCAACATCTACAGCTGTCTGTGTGTTTTCCCCGCATCTGTTGTTCTTCACCTCTACAGCAAATAAGCAAACTCTCTTAAGCCGCCTTCTCCATCTGCTGCTCTCTTAACTTTTGCGGTGTGACTTTGCTTTCTGTTTTAACCCTTTAAGTGCCAAGGACGAGTATGCTCCTCCTTTTTGCATAGACTTGTAGCATAGCCTGGCACTTAGCAGTATTGGCCTCTATCTGCCACTCCACTCTACTCATAGTTTCACCAGCATGTGCTGCTTTTGCCTGTGTTTTCCCTGCCGCTGTTTATGTTGAGCTTGTTATCATGTTCTGTTTCCTCTACAGTTATCCATCCCTCTTTCTACGTCATAAGAGTTAGAGCATTACTTGGTTGCCTCTTTCACACACTGTTGGCCTTTCCCTGTAACTCCAACCACCACCCCTCCCCTTCCTTGTATTACGCTTGGTGTTTCTTTGCTTCCATGATCTTGTTTCTCCCAGTAAGACCATCTCCAATCTCTTTGTTTCTCTTTCAGCTTCACTGCACCTGCTTTACAGCTGGCTTTCTTTATCTTTTGCAATATGTTTGTACTTTCGCTACTTTCGCTGCAGCTCCCCTAATCCCTCTGTTTCTCTTGAACTATCACAAGGTGTTTGTGCTTTTCCCGGAGCTGTTTCTCTTGACCTTTGCGGTATACTGCTTCTCGCAATACTGGCTTCGCGCCCTGGTAGTTATTATTTTGTGTGTGCCTGTTCCCCTTTAATGATGAGTTGAGATTGGTGCCGCAGACCCTATTTAATGTTGCAGCTTGTGAGTGGTTGGCCTGTAGCTACTCACCTTTACAGATGGTGTGGCCTTTTGCTACAGCTGTTTCTCTTTGCCTTTTTCTGGCATGTTTGTGCTTTATGCAAAGGACGTCCTTTCTTCCCTTTATCTGTTTTCTTTTACAGTAAATGTGCAGTATGTCTTTCACAGCTTCCTCTGGGCTTTCGCTGCAGTTATATTCTGTCTCTGGTTCACTAAAGTTGGCATAGGGTGTTTAGCTTCTCTGCTGCTGCTTCTCTTGGTCATGCGCCGCTTACTTGTGCTGTCCCTGCAGCTGCCATGTCCCTTTGTTTCTCTTTAACCTTTGCAGTTGGTCGGGATTTCTGTGGTTTATCTGATCAAGTGATTGATTGTGTGTTTTTGCAGCTGTTTTTCTCTGCCTTCTTGTGCTTTATGTTCATTCTATGTGTTTCACTTTCCCTGCTCTGTCTCTACATCTTGTAAACACATTCAATGAAAGCAGGATCACAAGTTTCTTTTCTCAGCCGCTCCCTATTTCGCTGTTCCATCTCTCTGGTGCTGTGTGCTTTGTTTCCTCTAACTCTATTTCTTTAGCTGCCTCCATATCTTTCCAGCCCTCTATACTTTTCATTTTGAGCATGAATTCTACACCCCCATGCCCTCTCACAATCTACCATTTTCAGCTTCTGTGTTTGCCCATTGCTGGCTTTCACATTCTTGGTTACACCCCCACCCACATTTATATTTCTTTTAAGTTCTCTTTTGTCTGACTTTTTTCAGAAACAAGCATTACTATTATGCAGCCCCATTAGTTGGGTTTTCATGCTTCCTTTCTGTGTGTGCTTTTGCGTAGGATGAAGCAATATATTTTGTGTGTGTTCCTTTTGCAAACGCCATACAAAGAACATGATTTTAAAGTCGTTCTAAAGCTGGGTCCTTATGCATCACGAGTTAAGTGAATAGTCTGATGTGAACGTTTTGCCTTCCTCCGTTCTAATGGTGTTATTAGTGGGATACAGTGGGTCCAGAGAGAAGCCAGTACCAGAGGCACAGAGTGCTCCAGAAATACTTCAGGGCTTTTATGTCGGAGTCTGACCAGGAATGGTGGCCCTTCTGAACTACCAGTGAGCTCAGATGGTGCCGTAAGGAGCTACGCTTCCCACAGAATGTTTTTTAAGGTATCTCGCAAAACTATGTGGAAGGTGATAGATAACGATGGAGCAGGCACTTTCTTTTTTAAGGCTAAGCTGATGGAGCAGGCACTTTCTTTTTTAAGGCTAAGCTACTGAGCCAACACGTGGATGTATACAATTAGGGGAGCTTTAATACGAGCCATCAAAGTAGTTCAGTGTATTAATGCCACCTTTGCATTATATATAACCCAGTGGCACAGGTTCGATTCCTGGTAGGTCCTCTGTATTGCATGTCTTTTTCAATGTAAGACAAAAATGCCATTCGTTGTACCCAATAGAAGAACATGTCCAATTTTTTTAAAAAAATGTATGTTTAAATGGAAGTCACCCTGTTGCTCTCAAGATGTTTTAACCTACGACTCCCATGATCCCTCACCATTGACTAAACTGGGGCTGATGGGAATTGTAGGCCAACATATCTGGGATGCTGTAGGTTGCCTTCCCTAATTGTGATTCCATCTCGGATCTCTAGAATAGTATTGGGGAGAAATGGAGTTGATCAAAAATGGAACAGGTCTTGTTTTAGAAATTCAGGATGTTATGGTAAGACAGTGCATGCTGGGAACAATAAGCTGTGGTTCCTTAAACAACTATACTGATCAGGATAATCACTCCTGGTGAGCATAATCACTCCTGATCAGGTTAATAACTTTGTTATGACTGCCTATTCCAGTCCAGTGAATGCATGGGAGGCTTGGGGTCTGACTAGTAGCTTTCCAGAAAATGGATTTTGGCGAGCGTTCTACCCTGGGGGTGGCAGAGACCCTAGTAGCGCAGTCCAGTAGACAGGAGAATTGGTTAATATGAATCCTTTGGTCCAATCCAGACAGGATCCATATAAATTGTAGCGATGATCTAATAAAATAGACCATTTATTAAGTGTGGGCCACAAATCAAATTAGGTTCTACCGCACAAGTGACAGGTGCTAAGATTATCCCACTCAAGAGCATCCATTTTATTGGTCTGGCTTGGATGAAAGGCTGATTCAGCTCTATCACAATTTAAACTTAGTGCCCTCTGAGTTATGTCACTAGCTGATAAAAACGGGGAGTTCATTTTCCAATGAAATTGCTTCATTGACACTCAAGAACCAGAATAACGTATAATGAGGTCTAAAGCACACACAAAGGCAATACCGCCACCTATGGGTTAATTGGCAATGCATTTAGTGGCATTTAATGCATATGTACCACACAAGCATGCACCTAGCCTCAACTTTCCTTACAGTTTGGTGTGTAAAGGGTTTGGAGAGATGGCACTATCCTGGGAAATGTCCTGCCAAATCCAGACGGATCCTCACAAAATTTTGCTAAAAAAGTATATGGCCCCTTCAGATTGATTCTTCAAAGTTTGGTGAGGTTTCGTCAAGGGAGGGCAGAGTTATAGGGGGTCGCAACATTTTTGTTTTTTTCCCTTAGACACTGATTGGTCAGTAAAACACGTGAGGTGCGTCAGACTTTTGGAAATGCCGACCATGTTGGATCCTCGGACAGCTGCTGTTGACCGCAAACATTGCGGTAAAAACATTAAAAAAAACAGAACATTGCAATTGCCAAACTAATGAAACAATCTCTGGAGAGGTGAGGGTTGATGTGGATGGGATGACATATGGCCTTAAAAAGCCAAAAAACTGGCGTTTTTGTTCTCCAATGTCTGCAAACAGTCCGGGGCAGTCCAGAGATGTCCTCAAACATCTGAGCTGTTCGGGGACATCTATGGTTACTTGTGCATTACAGGGTTACTGAAAATCATTTCTTGGATGGCTTATAACTAGACCTGACTCTGAATAGTTCTCCAAAGTGTGGTGCTGTTTTGTCAAGAGGGAACAAAATTAGAGGGGGTGGGGGTCGCAAAATATATTATAGGCTTACAAACAGGTGTGGACTGGCCTATAGGAAACTCTGGAGAATTCCCAGTAGGCTTCTGCACCCTGGGCCTCTTTTGTATGGTATTTCCACATTGTACCATAGGAAAAGGGTTGGTTTTGCTGAAAATTTACAATATGTGGACACTTTGAAAATTATTTCCAGGGCCTCATTTGCTTCCCAGTCCACCCTTGCTTACAAATGTTGTGCCATTTGACAAATCTGCAATGGCGCGAGTTATGGCCCCTTTAACAAAGTTTTTTAAGTGAACTTCATAGGTTTTTATTAGTGCAACTTAACCATAACATCCCTTTAACAAAGTTTTTTCAGTGAATTTCATAGGTTTTTATTACTGCAACTTAACCATAACTTCCCATATATTACCACTCATTCTTCAGAGCGACAAAAGTGCAAAGAGAAGAAACATCCCTTCAACAGATGAAGGTGCTAAGTGCAATTTTATTGGCAAATATACTATGTATCACAATGCATTAAAAGACTGGCAAAAGTATATGCACAATCAAAGCAGATCAGGAATGTTTAAACACACTCACCCATACGGGTGAAAAACGCCACGGACAGTGGTGGTGGAAAATATACAGTGGGCACATCTGAAGGCCATGACCACTGGTGCTGAATACTTTAGAATGGGCATGAAATAAACTAGGGTATAGAAAAAATCTTGAAATTCAAGAAAAAAAACTTTAATTGAAATGCAGTTAAGGTGAGTAGATTTAAAGCAACAAAACCCTTGAAAATTCAGCGCATTGGGAAACTCAGTACCAGCTTAACTCGGCGCTTTCCCGTTGCAAAGCCCAAGAGCAAATTTATATTATAAGAGAAGGAATTGACAATGCCATACACAATGGAATGATGGGGGCTACGGGTATGGCATTATGAGGAGATCAATGGGAACGTGCCGAGTTCAGCCGGTCCTGCGTTTCCCAATGCTCTGAATTTCAAGTGTTTTGTTGCGTTAAGTTTACTCGGCTTAGCTGCCATTTAATAAAAGTTTTTCTTGTATACGTATGTACATGTATATTTAGTTCCTGACTGTTAGTGAAGAAAACCACCTGGCCTAGATATGTCAGTAAAGAAAAAAAGAGGGAGCCAGATATGTGATGTAATCATTGATGTCATCAATTACACTTGTGATGTCACCTTTGATGTCCTGGGTGTTAGTCTTAACGGTGCACGGTGGCGGTGCGAGTTATGGTTGCTTAGCTTACCACAACTGGCGAATTCCTGGGGTTTTTCGGTTTTACTTGTAACCATAATATAGATAGGTTGTTATTAGTGCAAAGTATCTATAACGTCCCTTTAACAATGTTTTTGCACTGAATTTGATAGGTTTTTATTAGGGCAACTGAACCATAACGTCCCTTTAACAGCATGTTTTCACTGAATTTCATAGGTTTTTACCAGGATACCCTTAATGTGTATAGGTGTACCATACAACATACAGAATCCCCTGGCCTATACAGATAACCACAAGGTCCGCAGACCATGGGACTATTCGCTGACTTCGGGTAGCATCCACACTGCCCAAAAGGTCAGGGGTTCTCTTACATTGTTGTAGCGTGCACCAGAGACACTGAACATATTGAAAGAGCAACACATAAGTGAATTACAAGGAAAAAGTAGATCTACAAACTCTGTACTTAAGAAAGCAACAGTGTAATTGCATAGGTTATGCAACATAATGGAGTGCACCAAGAAGAAAAATAACCTGTGCTTCCAACAATATTACCTCAGTGGTGCTTTATATACAAACTGAGAAGCAACTGTCAGCAGGACAACTGCAAAGTACTGACAGCAGAACTGTACTACTAAGTGGTAAGTACACTACATTTTTTCCTATAACTGCGCAGGTTGTTCAGTGTACAATACTAGGAAAACATTTTTTTCTTTATTTACGCAGAAATGGCAAGCACCCTGAAATGGCTTTGAAGAGAATTTCCCTCAGGATGAAATGAGTGAAGACAGTGGGCCTCATTACATGGAAGGCGGTAGCCATGGCGCTATTAGCGCCATGGCTACCCCCTTACCGCCGTCGGAGGCCGGGTTCCCGCAATAGGGACTTACCGGCCTACTCCGACCTTTGCGGGACCGGTAAGTCCCCATTCCGGGAACCATTCCCCATTCCCATTTGAGCCCCCATAGGGCTCAATGGGAATGGGGAACGAGCAAATAACGGTACCGCAATTTGCGGTACCGTTATTTGCCCTGAAGTCCCTCAGCGGGTCCCGTCCTTAACGTGTGGTCTGACCACACGTTAAGGACGGGACCCGCTGAGGGACCTCATAGTAGGGCGGTGGGGATTACCGGCACCGGTGCCCTTACCGGTGCCGGTAAATCCCTACCCCCTACCGTGTAATGAGGCCCAGTAACTCAATTGGTATACAACACAGATTGAAAAGTAAGACAGTTAATACAAATTGCTTCACATGTACCTGACAGATATTTTCTCTTTAACAGTACATCCAGGAAATTAAGGGAATGCCCCAGAAGCAGCAGCTCCTCCACAAGTGCATGGGCACATAGAAAGTGAAACCAACACTGTACAAAATAAACTAGACAGCCTGGACGCAAACATGGAGCAATTGCTGAACACTTTTGCTGACTTAAAAGATTTTGTACAGGGACATATCATGAAGAAAATTAAGTACTACTGCCCCATCTGCACCTGTACTCCTTCCCCCCTATCCCAGCCAACCATCCCCACAAATTCCCTGTAAAGAAATAGGTTATGATGAGACCTTCCTCCTTTGCTCCCCTGAAGCCCCGCCTGTGGAAAACCCTAATTCCCTTGTATATGTTTCCATTTCTGTTACCCCTTCTCTTTCCTAATGGTGTGCATTTATGTGTGTAAATAAAGTGCTATGTGTATACTGTTACTCGGTGTGTGTGTGTTTTTTTTTTAAAAAGCCACGTTATAAGTCCGCAGAGCATGCGACTGTCTGGGATGTCCGCAATTAATCAAAATGCAGGTGTCCTGAGGACACTGCGCCGGTCTGGAAAGTCCACATTCAAAATGGAGGTGTCCGTAGGACTCCGCTCCTGTCTGCATGTTCGCAAAGTTGTGACGTACCTTTAATTAGTTTGGGGACCCCAACCTGTCCAGCGGACCCTTGGGGGAATGCGCATCTCTCCCCCAGATCACACGAGCATCTGGCCTGTCCGGTATGTCCGCAAAACAGTGACGTACTTTAATTAGTTTGAGGACCCCAGTCATGTCCAGCGGACACCTGGGCGCATGTGCATCACATTCCCCCTGTCCTATGGACAATGAGCCTGTCCGGCATGTCTGCACAGTTGTGACATACTTTGAATTAGTTCAGGGACCCCACCCATGTCCAGTGGACACCTGCGCGCATGCGCATCTCATTCCCTGGATCCTACGAACACTGCGCCTGTTCGGAACTGTCCGCCGTACGTGTGTCGCACTTTTAATTTGTTTGGGTACCCCCACCCTGTCCTATGCGCATGCACACAATGGGTCCTGTGCAATAGGTGTCCTGCGGACAGCTGTCCCATTTGCGAATGTTTGTTACGTCACCATGTGACTAGACCCATGCTAAACGTCAGTCCTTATTTGCGGACAGCAAAAAAGTGTTTTTTGAGCAATCCAAGGTGTTTGACTGTGAAACTTTACCCTTGACACCATGCCCCTGCCAATCTAGAGACTTTTGAAACTTTTTGAGCCCAGCTTGGGTTTCGAAGTGTCCACGGAGTGTGCGACTGTCTGCGAAGCGTGCCCCAGTACCCCTATAAAAGGCCATACCCCAGTCCTGTTCCTCATTCTGTTTTTGGATTTCCAAGACAGAGCACTTAGCAGTCATTGCATTCTATTGCTGGATTGCTGCTCAGAGCACTTGGCTGTAATTGGCATGGCTGTTGTTTATGCCTCACCAGGACTACTGCTGCAGGTTGCTATGCAACTATTTGACACATTGCTGTGTTCCTGCTGTTCCTGGTTCCAGACTACTATTTGCTGAAAATGGTAAACATGTCTACCTCTGCTGCTGACTCTGCCTCAAGAGCACCCACCCCCACCCCCACCCCCACCCCCACCAACTCCCCAAGGGCCTAGAGAGGAGAACAGGCATGACAATGCAGAATAGGAAGAAGAGAATGAGGTAATGGAAGTCCCCACTACCAGCTGCCCATGTGAGTCTTGGGTGTGGAGGCTTTTTACCACTGTTGGAAATAAGCCCATGGCTGCTGTGGCCAAGGTTTGCTGCAATGAGTGTGGCATCATACTCAGTCATGGCAAACCTGGGCTACAGTTATGGGACTACTTCCATGTGGTGACATCCAAGATCCAGCCACAAGGCAGCAGTTCGGAGGGTCGTCGCCTTCGAACAGGGTACTAGGTTGAGTTGCAGTACAGAATCCTCAACATCCATTCCTGTCACCACAAGGGGCACTCCTGGGAGACAGAGGATTCCTCAAGCAGCCTTGCAGGCTATAGGAACGGCAGTGTATCCTTACCTTTCAAAGGTCACAGTACCTTGCAGGGGTGAGCAGTTTCAGAGTGGTTTCGAGGCTGCGGTCCGGGACCACAACAGAAGGCACCCTCTACCTCGATGAGGCGCACCCAACATCTTCCTCTCTCCAGATGCCCTTTCTTATCCCTGTGGTTGGTGCTCCTTGCCTACCCTCCCTACCCTTCCCTCACTTGTGTGTCGTGTGTACAAAATACAAAAAAAAAAATCACAAAACTGAAAAAAACATCTAGGAAAAGCTTCCTTGAAAAGCATACCCAGCACTAGATACTTGGGCATGGTGATCAATTCAAGCCTGAACGATGCCCCATGGGTCGCGAGTATTAAAACAAAATTCCATCAACTTGCAATCCAAGCGGCAGTAATGAACAAAAAATATGGTTGGTTCTTTTTGCTACCATGTCTTGCTTTTTACAAACAAAAAGCTGTTCCTGCGCTAATCTATGGTGCTGAAACTGCGCTGGGCCGTTCCTACGTGCTCTGGGGTACTTTGGAAAACATCTTTTGGTCAAAAGTATTCTGTCTGCCCAGGGGAACATCGACAGCATGTATCTGTTATGAACTCAGTCTAACGTCAATAAATGCAAGACTTTGCTGGAACATGCTTAGCCTTTACTGAAAAATAACAACGCAAGACATTCTTCCACAGTTCAAAATCCTGCAAAACCCAGAAAAGGGGGAAGAACATAATGTCTTATCAATGTGGGTCAATCAATGTGAAGCAGCACTAAATGAACTTGGCATTGGTATTGACACCTTGCATACCAATCAAAACCACATCAAATAAATGCTGTGGAGACGTGATCGGATTGCAACTGGTGAACAAAGACTAAAGAATCATATCATGAAGGATACTCCCATTGAAAAGAGAGCAGTCAATGAAATATCAAACTATTTGACGAAATTTCCTGACCAACAACACAGAGCTTTATATATGAAATTTTGCATGAACTTTTTAAAACTAAAGAAAGGGAAAATCTTTGGTCTAAGACCGCTGACATTACAAAAAGTTGCAGGCTCTGCAAGTTACATAATGAAACATTAAAACACCTTACGTTATATTGTACAGCTCTGCGGATGGATAGAACAAAGAATCTTGGGAGATTCGTTCTGGAGGGCCAACCTTAAGTACGAAAGATGGTGGCAAGTTGTTTTTGATGAATCTGATAGAAAATTAACAATAGCCTTGACATTCTTTTTAGAAGAGATGGTCAATCGATTATTGGAGGAAAGTGTTGACTCGCTAAATGATTAAGCAATAGCATATAATATCTGTATCTTCTCTGGCATTTTCTTGCGTGAGTTTGAATATAAGTTAGTATCTGAGTCTATGCTGGACAATTTTCACTACTTTTAGTATTTTGTAGGTTGGTGTATTTTTTGTTCTGATTAATACATTTTTACTCTAATATGTTGTATTATTAACATATTTGTTACATTTCAATGGTTTGTAATAAACCATAAAAAATAAAAAAATAACAAAAAATAAATAAAAAAGGCTCTTTTCAGAGCCACCTTTCACAGTTTAAAAATAGAAGTGCCAATGAAATGGTGCAGAGCCCTGGGCATTCCGAGAAGTCCACAGCGCAGTAGTCTGCTGACTATCCAAAAAATTTAAGGGGTGGCACCATCAAAAACATTGCATTCTTTTCTGGGCTACTTTTCTAGGAACTGTCTCGTCCCATTTCTGTTAGTCCTCGTGTCCATGTTTCTGCGCCCTGAAACTTGCGAGTTACTGGCGCATTACAAATAAATAAATAAATAAAAAATAAAAAATAAAGTGGTGGCTCTTAAAAGAGCCTTTTTGGGGTTTCTTTGTTTTTTGTGAAAGGTTTCAAGTGGACAACACCAACTGCAAAAATGCTTGCTACAGTTGCAAAAAGTGCTGCAATGCATTTTGGATATTTTGAAAAAAAGCTGATTACCAGCAACAGTAAGATGGACTCCATCTCTGTGAAAAATGTTGCTGCTACGAAATGTAATATTTTCATTGTAGAAGGTGGACATGCCAACATATCTCAAAAAGGCACAAACAGCCTTGTTGACATTACGCCTCGCTTCCTCCATTTGTGGACCAAATGAAGAAGAACACAGCCACATTTATCTCTGGGCAATGCGAGAAAAAATTACTCGGGAGTTTGGAAACATGTCTATCACTTTCCCAAGTGCCTCCTTCATCACAAACTGCAATGAGATTCTGGTAACATGTCCTAAACTGTTCCCTCCACAATGAACAATAATAATGTCTGGATGATGCTGTGTCACCAAAGTGGCACAATGAGGAAGCAAATCCAGTCACCTCATGCCACACACTCCATACCAGTGCACATCCACATGAGGGAATCCAAGATGTGCAGCCACTCCACAGTGCTCTGCATGCACCTGCAACCAATGTATCCACGAGTCCTCCAAAATCCATACACTCTGCCTCCTGAAAGACACAGCCATATCCATCTACACTCCTCTCAGCAAACAGACCTTCTGCCACACACTCTCCTTGCACACCACACCCAGGAAACCTTATTGACCAATCCCCTGGCCTCCACAGTCCCATTTCCATGCCTGCCATCCTCAAAAGCCCCGGATGTGGCACGTGCGATCTGCGAACTACCACGTTGTTCGCAGGCATAACGTGCACTGAACGGGGGTGGGTAAAGACATTTCAACCAGGGTAGGAGATTTCTTCTTTAGTGGTGCCTTTTTTAAGGTGCTGCAAAACAAACACCTTTTATTTTGTATTTTTTTTGTTTTTTATCTTCTTTTTCCTCCTTACAGAAACCTCTGCACAGCATCCCTTGCATTCTGGAAAAAACAAGAATTTCCAAGAATGGACAAAGACACTCGACCAGCAGTAAAATAGGGCGCACTAAGGAAGTCAATACTGTCATTGGAGAAAACAAACCTGTTTGCATGCCGCAGAACTATGCCCATACCACTATAACAAAAACACAAGGAACTGTTTCCTTTGTAGATTCACAAACTTCTCTGTCCAGGTGGGAGTCATCCCCCAGCTAATAAAAAATGTTGCAGTAACACCCCTGTTAAAAAAGGTATGTTTAGAACCCACTGATGCAGCTAATTTAAAACCTATAACAAATACTTTGTTCTTTCTTAAATGCATCGATAAGGTAGCCACCATCCAGCTGCAGTCGCATATACAGACCACTGGCATTCCGAGTCATCATGGCACAGAGAGTGCACTACTGGATCTCCAGATTCATATGTTATCTAAATTGGAATAAATTGGAAGTCTGTTGTTAGACTTATCAGCAGCTTTCGACTTGCTTGACCATAAAATATTACTCGACCGCATGCAAACGGTCGGGGGCCTCTCTACTGATGCCATTATCTGGTTGAGATCCTTCTTGGAGGGCCATCAGTCACGAGTATACTGGGGTGACAGTGCCTCTGAGTCACAAACCATAACATGTGGAGTGCCTCAGGGGGCCTGCCTCTCTCCCCTAATGTTTAACATTTACATTCTTCCCCTTTGTAGCCACCTAGAATTGTCACAGCTATTCTTCTGTAACTACGCTGATGACTTCCAGCTCTTCCTTGACATCACAGGTAATTATGAGGAAGATCAATTTATGTTGAATAAGGTCTTCAACATCATAAAATGCTGGATGTCAACTAACTGGCTCTGTCTAAATGCAACCAAGACATAGCTCATGCTATTTGGCCCCCGGCAGGTCCAAGCCATGCTAGCTAAAGAGTATGCCAGCTTTATCATCAACGGCGGCTCAATAAGTGTAGTACAGAAAGTTAAGACCCTAGTCACATACATGGATCATAATTTGGACTGTGGAGTACATGCTACAGCCATTGCCACCAGTACAAATTACCACCTCAAAGGACTCAGGCACCACTGATCTCAATCAAGAATCGCATGAAACTCATGAGAGCAGTGATTCTCCCACGCTAAGACTACTGTGACACACTTCTAGGAGGTGCTAATAAAGCCGATATTAAACAACTACAGAAAATTCAGAATGCAACAATACACATCATCTTTCACATGTAGCATTCAGAACCTACCACTGCTGCACGTAAACAGTTACATTGGCTTCCAGTGGGAGCAAGAATTCAGTTTAAATTGCTGACCACATGCCATAAATGCATCTTTGGCAATGCACCCATCTATCTGAAAGACAAAGTAAACATGTACAGCCCAAAAAGGAACCAGGGGTCAGCAGAGGGTTCTCAAATGGTTCTGCATCAGAGAAAATGAGCTTGTGGCCTTAGTCGGCCTTTCCACATACAGGGAGCCAAGGCATGGAATGCTCTGCCTTTACAGCTGCACAAAACTGAGGACGACCTTGTTTTCCGGAAGTAATTGAAAACTCATATCTAGTCTAAATGCTTCCTACCGTCTCTCGGTGCCTGGATGCCTATGGGCTTTGGCGCAGTACAAGCAAAATAACATAACATAACACATAACATTCACAAGGCACCGTCCAACATTTTGGTGGGGATTGAACACATTGGGGCAATTCCATTGTGCTCTTGGTAGGATTCCAGGAAAAATGACCTTTGCACATGGAAACATTAGCATTAGTGCATCCACCAAGAATTTCAGTACAGGAATCAAACTTGGGGCACTGATGTACCCCAAACACTCTCTACCACAGTGCACCACCAATATATCAGGACTACCAAATGTAGCCATGTTTCTGCAATCGGAAGCCAATGCTCACACATGGCATCCAGGCACACTCCACCACAAAGCCTCCATGCCTGAAAAGCCACTATCTGTAAAAACACTTCTTTCCTTTGTATACCTCTCCAGATCAGAAAAAAAACAAAACAATCTCCAACTATCCACACAATAACACCTGCAATCTTCACTGCACAACCAACAACCAACACAGCAATGCCAAAAAGTATTACCCTCCCTTCCTTTAAAGAACACCCTTAACACCTGATTGGCTAATCCCCACAGTGCACTCCAATTTCTATGCCAGGCATGCTGAAAATCCCTGGATGTAGCATGTGTGATCCGTGGACAACAGTGGTGACAGTGGATCCGTAACACATGGGCAGCCCTTCTTCCCTTTCCACTTCACACTTTGCAGCACTCTCTTATTGGCTACCGGGAAGCAGTATCACAACCATCCACCAATCACATCCAAGATCTCTACATCTAACTGTAGCAACTCTGTAAAACACTGCAGATGTACTGTTCAACACTCAGAGCACACATCTCCTATGATTCCCAACAACCTGCATCCAAAAGTATTGTACAACTCGCCAAGATTTCTACTTACAGATTTATCAACACAAACTACAGGCATGCATACGTCTAGTAATGCACACAGAAAATGAAAACTGCATGCATGTTACCAAAGCATAGCACCTAGAATGCATGCACATCAACAGGGTACCTGCCACTTGCCCTGCATAACCTACCAAATATCATACTGTCATTTGTACCATCTCCTTACTTCAACTAACAGCTACTTATAATACTGTTTCCTTTCACAGTTTTCTTATACTGCCACTACCATAACAGCTGCAAGCCACATTTTTCAATTTCAGCACTACTACCTGTGATTGTTTTATAAAATAGCACATTGGGAACATTTTCACAGCACATGCAAGTGCCAGATCCTATGTGAAATGGCCAGAATTGACACAAAAAGAGAAACTGCATATATATTACAAAGCATGCCAAGCACATGCACTACTCAATTGACAAAATGCACCATTGGGATAAAAGCAAAGAAATGCATATGTACATTGGAAACACTGCTATATGTAAATTTGCATACATAAATGCAACAACTGAAAAGAATTCGTAGGCTTATGTAGCAAGCACCTATGTGTGAGAAACTTAAAAAATGTCATACACACAATAGCATTTTCCTTTCCAATCTCTACATGCTTCTGCCCTTTTTCTCACTGTACTATGACTTTCACTAATCCATTTCCAAATCAAGTAGTGCACACACATCTAACACACTTCCAAACTGCAGCCCCATAGGGCACAGTTATCACTGCAGCACTGCCCCATACCAACAATACTACTACTCCCAAATCCCCACTCGTATGCAGTGCTCTACAATTGCACACACACACACACACACTAATTCTTACTGCCAAAAAATCCTCCTACAATCTAACACAATGTGATCTCCTAAAGCTATTGCTGTACCATTAACCCACATACCCACTAACTTCCTTCTTTTGCAATTGCAGTGCAAAACCGCCTGCTAAAACCCAGTGACATCTCTGCTGGAAGATAAAACCCACAAGAAATGTACTTTTCACATCCAAAAAAAGTAAGTGCAATAATGTTGTAGTGTTCTCCCTGTTACTCAGACAGTACAGTGTTGTTGTATTGCAGTGTAGACAATATGATCCAAGGTCCACTGTTCTATTGTTATCAGAACATCAGTATGTAGACACCACTAGTTTTACGAAAACATTGCAATGTCCTTACTTCTTCAAGCAAATTACACTCTCATGCACACTGAAGCAAAGCTTTCCCACAGGAACACACACACATATCACTACAGCCTTCCCAACAAAAACAAACAGCTCTTAGCACAATCACACTCCTCTATGTATATCTACCCTCATATTCAGACACTCATGCACAGTACACACAAATACATTGCACAACTTCAAACCCACACTGTCCTTTTTCTCCAACAGACACAAGACAATGCCTACCAAAAAGCAACTCCGTAGAAGGCAACGCAGAAATAGAGCAGATAAAACTCAAGCCATGCAAAATGCCCATCCCCCTCTAGCAAGCCTTCTACAAGAAGTTCAAACAAAACAGCTAATACAGTCACTAAGCAAAACGGAACCAGGTAGCAGGGAAAAAAGTGTGACTTCTCTTTCAAAATGTAAAACTAAAAGTAAATGTATTAAGAAGAATGGGAATACCAGTAGTGCAAACACTACACCTACCAACAGTAACATAGCCACAAGTAAGCATTCCAAAAAAATAATTTTACAAAAAGTGTTCCACCATGGAATCCTTCAAAACCTTATGAAACAGGGGAAAAACATGCTCCACCCTTAAAACCTACTGCAGAAAACTGATCCTGGAAGCTCTCATAGACAGTGCAATGCTCCTCAAAAGGAAATTATTTATATTAGTTATAAACAGAATGAAACCACTAACAAAATGAATTAGTAAACTACAAAAGGTTCTTCACAGCAGACGCAATATCAGCGTAGATACCTTTACAAATGTCTGTGCAGGTGAGTGGATTCACACGACCAGCACAGAGCCATATTTGAATGAAGAAGCATACAAACAAGAGCAAGGAAGCACAATTGCCGTACATAGCAGTGGACGAGGATATGAAAAGTTAGACAATACCATTATGGAAGAAGAAACACTGATTGCAAGAATATCCCCAGCAAACTTACAATCAAATCTCCATTCCACCGAACCAATACTTCCAGTCTACAAATGGCCATGCACATCTATGTGTAACGTGGGAAAACAAATATTTCAAATCTTTACAGAAGTTCCTCAATCAGTATGTGAAATCCAAAGACAAATTAAAAATTAAAATATTACAAAGCATGGACTCCTGTTCAGTACACAAATACACAGGACTATGAGGACATTCATTAGCCTGCATTTCTGGACTTGCTTGCAAAAGCACCTTCCACCACATCAAAATGTTCGCAACACTCCATTCTACTGTATGAAATCTCGTTCAGAGACTGTAATATGCAAAAAGTCCAGCTTTAGCACGGGGCCATTTAAATGACATTCTCCTACACGGTACAGCCAAAGAGCTGCTTGAAGAAATAGACCACATCCAAAGCAAATATTTTTGAACTGAAGAGCGCTTACAAACACCAGTAACTTTAGAAGAGAGTAGCGACAAACTTGCAGATGTCAACCTTCTATTACACACATACAAAAAAGAAATAGCACAGTTTAAAAACCCATCTACTAAAGTACCAAAAAAGTATGTGTGTATTGTTGCAGACCTTTTTAAACAAAGAGCACAAAAACTGTAGATATAACACACAAAATAGAAGACAATGAGGAATCCCAATGGTTCCAATTAGCTCTTTATCTTATAGCAGAAAACAAATATGAAATTACTAACCCCTCAATACTTTGCACATACTGAACTGTAAAACCTAACAATAACCAAATGCCTTCAAGGGCTATCACTAATAACCTAGAAATATTTCCACTGCCAAAAGTACTTCAACAGCTTAATTTGTATGAGAGCATTCATGGCAAGGTAGTTTATTTGCCATTAGATCTCAAAGAAAATGTAGACACTCTAGGAGTAGAACGACCATAGATCAATCTTTGATTATTCTAGTGAATGGTGTACCTACAAAAGACAAATCAAATGTGGAAGCGAACTAGTAGATTTCAACAAAGTTAAACAAGCCCTGCAATATCTTAAAGACAACAATGAATACTACAGAGAAATAAACATTGAAGAAAACCTGAGAGAAACCACCAAAATAATTCAGGATTCCTCATCAACTGGCCAATTTGAACTTCTAGATCCTACGACAGCCTCCAATATTTTAGACCGGTATACAATTCACCTACTGCACTCCAAAGACACCAAGGACGATGCACTAGAAACATATCAAATGCAGCAAGCCAAAGAATCTCCAAACAGCATATGGCAAAAAAGTATAGAAGCACGCACCTTTCCTCTACTGTTTCCTACTGGAAAAGGTGGAAGGTACGATGAAAGATGCGCACAAATAACAGCATCAGAATACTGCTCTTTACGAATGTATTCTGAAGACCCCAGATTCAGACAAAACATTGAATACATATTCCACCTCCTCTTTGAAAGTGAACTAGCTTCTCTATGTTACGGAGTTGCACACACATTGAAAACAGTTTCCAATTTTCTAAACATGTCTGCTACACAGCTACTTTAAAAGGTAGAAGAGAACGATTAAGTTTTACAGTCAAATATCACAAATCTCTTGGCAAACATCCGGGGTACGAAAGAATACTGGTTCCGACATCGCGCTGATGTACGGTGTATGCTACGCAACCTTGGCCCACCTACATGGTTTGTCACTTTAAGTTGTGCGAGTAGCAAACAAAAACAAAGCAGGATTTGACATGAAAATACCAGGAGACCTCTGCTCTCTTGATCCAGTAAATGATTGTTTGTTTTGTTTGTTTGTTTATTTATTTATAGCGTGCGCCAGACCCGATGGTATCCAGGCGCGTGTGCAAGAATACTTTAAGCTTACAGGTTACAGTTACACATTCCAAGTAGATACAGGATACATTGATAACAGGATCATGATTACCCTACAAGTTTGTACATGACGTTAAACACAAAGTTATATACACAGGTATTTGTACACAGAGGTGTATACACAGTATACATTGACAGTCAAAAAAGCAAGGTGGAGTAAGCGGGGGAGATGAGCATGTAAGTATGCGTTCAGCAGCAGATTAACAGATGGGTAAGACTTAAGTGGTCCTGGTGTCGGACAGCGGAACCGCGATGCTTGTATCAATGTATCAATGTACTTCCATCATCACTTTATTGCCATGCTCCACTTCATTTGTAATAAAACAATTCCTCCCCTCGGAGAAGTGGAACACTTTTTTGGGGAAAAAGAATATCAAGCCAGAGGAGCACCAGACATCCACATGCTTTTGTGGATTAAAGATGCTCCTAAATTTGGTCAGGACAGTGATGCAACTGTTTTACAGTTCATTCATAAATATGTCACTGCGAAATCCCTTCAGAAAGTACACATAAAGACCTACCTGCACACATTTTGCAGTTTCAAAGACACAAGTGTGGCAAGTATTGTCGGCGCAAATATAAAAACAAAGGCAAATACTACACCAAATGCCGCTTTGGTTTATCTAGACCTGTTTCAGAAAAAGGACCCGTAAACAGCTTCATATCTTCTGTAGACACAGTGTGAAAGGCAAATCACCAAAGAAAACATACTGCATAAAAAGAACCAAAACATCAAAGTACATCAATGTTTACAATGCAATCATTGCCCTCCTATGGAATGCAAACCTAGATGTGCAGTACATTTCGGACAATTCCACTGCATTTGCATGATATCTCACATCCTACTTAACCAAAGCAGAGAAAATAGAGCTGAAAGACCTCTGGGATGACATATCATCTGACAAAATATTGTCGCAAAAATTGTACAGCTTTGGCATAAAAATGCTCTCCCATAGAGAATGTGGCTGCTACGAAGCCCCAGACTGTTTAACCGGCACCACCCTGTATGGGAATTCTCAAAACATAGTCTGGCTAAGCCTTGGGCCTGCTGCATCCAGAAAAGTCTAGGCCATGCACCCAAGAGTCTAGGTCTGGCCACAACCACTGCAGCATAATACGGCTATGTACCCAAAAATATACCCACTGGCTACAACCAACGCACATAAGGCAGCCAGCCGCCTGTGGCCCTATCCACTTCAGTTCACATGCAACTACACTACTTGCACCCACTGCAGAGACTCTCGTACACCAAAGGATCTAAGTGCAGTACCAGAACCCAGCTGCCACACGCCCTATGCACTTCTCCACACACACTATTACAGTACTTCAACAAGTGGGCAGACTCTTGCACCCAAGAGTCTACTAACTGGCCACAAACACCACAGCATAATACAGACTATACAAGCAGCCTCATTATTTTGATTTGATTTATTTGCATTTTTAAAGCATTCACACATCCCGAGGTGCTGTTACAGAATTTTTTGATGTTGTTGTCTTAGTTGCATATTTATAACATGCTTAAATACCCAGAGGTTTCTAAGCACGGACCCAGGGATCGAACCTTTGTTGCTTCGTGTCATCTTGCTTTCAAGGCGAGAACATTGCCACTGACCTATCCTTTCTCATATCATCTAGATTCCATACCCCTAACCTAATAAAGCCTGCTTGCAGTCATCACATAACCTGCTCGCCTGAGGACCTACCCGTGAACTGCCGCGGTGTCCGCGGAAACCGTTAACATAACACATTCTTCTTCCACCTAAAAAAGTACATCATATGAACCATTTTTCACTCCCCCACCCTTTGCAGCCACTCTACGCAACACCAGATGCCCCCCAAAAAAATGTCCAGCCATTTTCATTGCCGCGCTATACGTCCATATCCACGGATACAACATGGTGGACGTTTCAGGAAAATGTGACACACATCACACTTCACTCCAGCCAACCAGCAGGCTTGTTGTTTGTCCGCGGACATGACACAAACCTCTGGGCCAATCGAGTCTGGTTCATGGAGCGAACAGGGAAATGGGTCCATGGAGCAGAGCCAGATATCACTAATCTTTTTGGACTTACATTTTGCCCATTTAAAAATAAAATACTGGACGGATTTGCACCAAATTTACAAAAGCATGCTTTCTGAACGAAGCCGCTGCTCTTGACGCAAATTTTCTGAAAATCCGTCCAGCGGTTTCAACTGTAGGCATGAGCAAAGCTTTTATCCATTCAGTCCATGGGGAAGAAAAACATTTTCGGGACCCCACCTATAACTTTGCAACCCTTGATGAAACCTCACAAAAAAAACAAAAGAATTCAGAGTGGGCCATATACTTTTTTTGCAAGGTTTCTTGAGGATTCGTGCAGAGGGAGCGAAGTTATAAGCCGCCGCCCAAAAAGTGCTCTTCCTATGAGATGAGCAACTTAACCATAACTACACGGCCGCTACCTCTGGCCATGTAATATATATAAGAGTGTGAGATGCTCTCAGAGATACACCCAAATGCTGGACATCTGTTGATTATAAAGGTGCATAAGTGGCGTGTAGCCCCATGTACAGAAAAGGGGTCAAACCTGCTGTCAGCTAACATGGAAAGAAAAAAGTTTCACAAAAAAAAAGTAAAGTATTTTCTTTCTCCCTTTCCAAGCCATATTTAGCATTGGTTCGGATGATGACACGTGTACAGTGATTGGATGTCCATGTATGTTTTCAAATGTGCACTTGTAATTGGACTTATTTACTTTCAAGCAATGCTCATTTCCCCCATCTTGGCCAGGCTGACAGACAGACAGACACATACACGCACGCACGCACGCACGCACGTACGTACGTACGTACGTACGTACACACACACACACACACACACACAAATGGCCATCATCTTAAAAACCTTGCAATTCATTTTGAAACACATTTGTTTTGTTATCAGCAGTGCATTTTTAGGCAATTGCCACTGTTTTGGGACATTTGCAACTGAAATACCCCACCTAGGTCCAGTTACCTAGCACATATGATCATATGATATCATATCACCTACCTTAGACTCTGCTAATGCATTTGGAATTGCCAACAAAAATTACAAAACTGCCCTCATCACCCACAAAGCTAAGGCATACAACACCCGCATTAGCAACGGCACCTCTAACGCTAACACGCTATTTTCCATTCTCAAGGAATTGGAAAATTCTGTTCCAGACCCTACTCCTGCCAACTCCAGTAAGGAATGGTGCACTATCATCCAAAATGTGCTAGCTACCAAAATTGATTTACTTCAAAAGAAAATCATCACTAAAAGAAAAATCCTAGCTGATAAAAATGTAACAAATGACAAGCTAAACAAAACCAGAGATAATGTAAACCTGCAATTCCAATTCACCCTAGTTGCCCAAGACATACAGGGTAATTCATAGAATTTCGCAGAAAAGTGTCGCAAGCGGC
Source organism: Ambystoma mexicanum (assembly GCF_040938575.1). Classification (NCBI taxonomy): domain Eukaryota; kingdom Metazoa; phylum Chordata; class Amphibia; order Caudata; family Ambystomatidae; genus Ambystoma; species Ambystoma mexicanum. The sequence continues at coordinate 151,967,954 of NC_090931.1, forward strand.
TGGCGCAGAGTGTCCGCGTGCGATTGACTGCGCCAGGCACGTGCGCTAAAACCGATTTCCGCGCACAGCGTATTCATGGATTTCAGGCTCCCAAACCAGCCGTGGCGCAGAGTATCGCAGCGACCCTGCAGCAGCGCCAGTAACGCCCCCAAGAACGCCCTCGCGCAAGGAAAAGCCATCAAAATCGCTAAATCATCGCAAAGGGCAGCGCTAACCCTGGACCAGTCCACAGGGCTGCCAAACAAGGAACGCAAAGCGGGTAACGTGCATATCAGGGGTACGCGTGAAGTTTTACACGCGATTAGCCAGGGCACGTGTATCACAGGGGTACGCAGGAATTATCACACGCGATTTGGCTGGGTACGTATATTACAGGGGTGCGCGGGAATTATCACACGCGATTTGGCTGGGTACGTGTATTCCAGGGGTGCGCGGGAATTATCACACGCGATTTGGCTGGGTACGTGTATTCCAGGGGTGCGCGGGAATTATCACACGCGATTTGGCTGGGTAGGTGTATTACAGGGGTACACGGGAAGTTCTACACGCGATTCGGCTGGGTACGTGTATTACAGGGGTGCGCGGGAATTCTCACATGCGATTTGGCCAGGTACGTGTATTACAGGGGTGCGTGGGAATTATCACACGCGATTTGGCTGGGTAGGTGTATTACAGGGGTACACGGGAAGTTCTACACGCGATTCGGCTGGGTACGTGTATTACAGGGGTGCGCGGGAATTCTCACATGCGATTTGGCCAGGTACGTGTATTACAGGGGTGCGTGGGAATTATCACACGCGATTTGGCTTGGTACGTGTATTACAGGGGTGCGTGGGAAGTTCTACACGCGATTGGCCAGGGTACGTGTATTACAGGGGTATTTGGGAATTATCACACGCGATTTGGCTGGGTACGTGTATTACAGGGGTACACGGGAAGTTCTACACGCGATTCGGCTGGGTACGTGTATTACAGGGGTGCGCGGGAATTTTCACATGCGATTTGGCCAGGTACGTGTATTACAGGGGTGCGTGGGAATTATCACACGCGATTTGGCTTGGTACGTGTATTACAGGGGTGCGTGGGAAGTTCTACACGCGATTGGCCAGGGTACGTGTATTACAGGGGTATGTGGGAATTCTCACATGCGATTTGGCCAGGTACGTGTATTACAGGGGTGTGCGGGAATTATCACACGCAATTAGGCTGGGTGGGTCCTCACAGGTGTTCCCTGTACACCCTCCACAGCCCCTGCAGGCAGCCCACAAAACAGGGGACTACCCTGCACACCTGCTCATGTCCCCCTGCACCCCCACCCCCCCAGCAGTGCAGGGGCAGCCTCCACCAGGCCCCCACTCATGTCCCCTATCACCCCCACACCCCCGCCACCAGGGGCACCCTCCACCAGGCCCCCACTCATGTCTCCCACCACCCCCACCCCCCAGCAGTGCAGGGGCAGCCTCCACCAGGCCCCCACTCATGTCACCCACCACCCCCACCCCCCAGCCACCAGGGGCACCCTCCACCAGGCCCCCACTCATGTCTCCCACCACCCCCACCCCCCAGCAGTGCAGGGGCACCCTCCACCAGGCCCCCACTCATGTCTCCCACCACCCCCACCCCCCAGCCACCAGGGTCACCCTCCACCAGGCCCCCACTCATGTCTCCCACCACCCCCACCCCCCAGCAGTGCAGGGGCACCCTCCACCAGGCCCCCACTCATGTCTCCCACCACCCCGACCCCCCAGCAGTGCAGGGTCACCCTCCACCAGGCCCCCACTCATGTCTCCCACCACCCCCACCCCCCAGCAGTGCAGGGGCAGCCTCCACCAGGCCCCCACTCATGTCTCCCACCACCCCCACCCCCCAGCCACCAGGGGCACCCTCCACCAGGCCCCCACTCATGTCTCCCACCACCCCCACCCCCCAGCAGTGCAGGTGCAGCCTCCACCAGGCCCCCACTCATGTCTCCCACCACCCCCACCCCCCAGCCACCAGGGGCACCCTCCACCAGGCCCCCACTCATGTCTCCCACCACCCCCACCCCCCAGCAGTGCAGGGGCAGCCTCCACCAGGCCCCCACTCATGTCCCCTATCACCCCCACCCCCCCCGCCACCAGGGGCACCCTCCACCAGGCCCCCACTCATGTCTCCCACCACCCCCACCCCCCAGCAGTGCAGGGGCAGCCTCCACCAGGCCCCCACTCATGTCTCCCACCACCCCCACCCCCCAGCAGTGCAGGGGCAGCCTCCACCAGGCCCCCACTCATGTCCCCTACCACCCCCACCCCCCGCCACCAGGGGCACCCTCCACCAGGCCCCCACTCATGTCTCCCACCACCCCCACCCCCCAGCAGTGCAGGGGCAGCCTCCACCAGGCCCCCACTCATGTCTCCCACCACCCCCACCCCCCAGCCACCAGGGTCACCCTCCACCAGGCCCCCACTCATGTCTCCCACCACCCCCACCCCCCAGCAGTGCAGGGGCAGCCTCCACCAGGCCCCCACTCATGTCTCCCACCACCCCCACCCCCCAGCAGTGCAGGGGCAGCCTCCACCAGGCCCCCACTCATGTCCCCTATCACCCCCACCCCCCCGCCACCAGGGGCACCCTCCACCAGGCCCCCACTCATGTCTCCCACCACCCCCACCCCCCAGCAGTGCAGGGGCAGCCTCCACCAGGCCCCCACTCATGTCACCCACCACCCCCACCCCCCAGCCACCAGGGGCACCCTCCACCAGGCCCCCACTCATGTCTCCCACCACCCCCACCCCCCAGCAGTGCAGGGGCACCCTCCACCAGGCCCCCACTCATGTCTCCCACCACCCCCACCCCCCAGCCACCAGGGTCACCCTCCACCAGGCCCCCACTCATGTCTCCCACCACCCCCACCCCCCAGCAGTGCAGGGGCACCCTCCACCAGGCCCCCACTCATGTCTCCCACCACCCCCACCCCCCAGCAGTGCAGGGTCACCCTCCACCAGGCCCCCACTCATGTCTCCCACCACCCCCACCCCCCAGCAGTGCAGGGGCAGCCTCCACCAGGCCCCCACTCACGTCTCCCACCACCCCCACCCCCCAGCCACCAGGGGCACCCTCCACCAGGCCCCCACTCATGTCTCCCACCACCCCCACCCCCCAGCAGTGCAGGTGCAGCCTCCACCAGGCCCCCACTCATGTCTCCCACCACCCCCACCCCCCAGCCACCAGGGGCACCCTCCACCAGGCCCCCACTCATGTCTCCCACCACCCCCACCCCCCAGCAGTGCAGGGGCAGCCTCCACCAGGCCCCCACTCATGTCCCCTATCACCCCCACCCCCCCGCCACCAGGGGCACCCTCCACCAGGCCCCCACTCATGTCTCCCACCACCCCCACCCCCCAGCAGTGCAGGGGCAGCCTCCACCAGGCCCCCACTCATGTCTCCCACCACCCCCACCCCCCAGCAGTGCAGGGGCAGCCTCCACCAGGCCCCCACTCATGTCCCCTATCACCCCCACCCCCCCGCCACCAGGGGCACCCTCCACCAGGCCCCCACTCATGTCTCCCACCACCCCCACCCCCCAGCAGTGCAGGGGCAGCCTCCACCAGGCCCCCACTCATGTCTCCCACCACCCCCACCCCCCAGCAGTGCAGGGGCAGCCTCCACCAGGCCCCCACTCATGTCCCCTATCACCCCCACCCCCCCGCCACCAGGGGCACCCTCCACCAGGCCCCCACTCATGTCTCCCACCACCCCCACCCCCCAGCAGTGCAGGGGCAGCCTCCACCAGGCCCCCACTCATGTCTCCCACCACCCCCACCCCCCAGCCACCAGGGTCACCCTCCACCAGGCCCCCACTCATGTCTCCCACCACCCCCACCCCCCAGCAGTGCAGGGGCAGCCTCCACCAGGCCCCCACTCATGTCCCCTATCACCCCCACCCCCCCGCCACCAGGGGCACCCTCCACCAGGCCCCCACTCATGTCTCCCACCACCCCCACCCCCCAGCAGTGCAGGGGCAGCCTCCACCAGGCCCCCACTCATGTCTCCCACCACCCCCACCCCCCAGCAGTGCAGGGGCAGCCTCCACCAGGCCCCCACTCATGTCTCCCACCACCCCCACCCCCCAGCCACCAGGGTCACCCTCCACCAGGCCCCCACTCATGTCTCCCACCACCCCCACCCCCCAGCAGTGCAGGGGCAGCCTCCACCAGGCCCCCACTCATGTCTCCCACCACCCCCACCCCCCAGCCACCAGGGGCAGCCTCCACCAGGCCCCCACTCATGTCTCCCACCACCCCCACCCCCCAGCAGTGCAGGGTCACCCTCCAGCAGGCCCCCACTCATGTCTCCCACCACCCCCACCCCCCAGCCACCAGGGGCAGCCTCCACCAGGCCCCCACTCATGTCACCCACCACCCCCACCCCCCAGCCACCAGGGTCACCCTCCACCAGGCCCCCACTCATGTCTCCCACCACCCCCACCCCCCAGCCACCAGGGGCAGCCTCCACCAGGCCCCCACTCATGTCACCCACCACCCCCACCCCCCAGCAGTGCAGGGGCAGCCTCCACCTGGCCCCCACTCATGTCTCCCACCCCCCCACCCCCCAGCAGTGCAGGGGCAGCCTCCACCAGGCCCCCACTCATGTCCCCTATCACCCCCACCCCCCCGCCACCAGGGGCACCCTCCACCAGGCCCCCACTCATGTCTCCCACCACCCCCACCCCCCAGCAGTGCAGGGGCAGCCTCCACCAGGCCCCCACTCATGTCTCCCACCACCCCCACCCCCCAGCAGTGCAGGGGCAGCCTCCACCAGGCCCCCACTCATGTCACCCACCACCCCCACCCCCCAGCCACCAGGGGCACCCTCCACCAGGCCCCCACTCATGTCTCCCACCACCCCCACCCCCCAGCAGTGCAGGGGCACCCTCCACCAGGCCCCCACTCATGTCTCCCACCACCCCCACCCCCCAGCAGTGCAGGGGCAGCCCCCACCAGGTCCTCACAATGTGCGTAATGGTCAGCCTCCACAGCCAAAAAGCCCTACCAAGTAACCCATTCACCCACATGGAAATGGAAATCACATGTTACACCCCCAATGTTCATGAAGCAAATGAACCCATGTCCGTCACACACATATTTTCCAAATGAATGGGAAAACACACAACATGACATGCATGAAACCAATGAGATGAAACCACACAGTGAACAATGTAAAAAAAAATGTATTAGAAAAAAATACGAATGCTAAAGAAAGAAAACTAACTACAATGTAAATGTGAAAAAAGAAGCTGCATGTCCGCATAAAAACACAAAACTAGAAAATCTAATCCAAAAAATTTTGTCCAAAGTGAAATGTCAAAACTCTCCGTGCAACAAAGAACTATGTACAAAAATAACAAGGGTCCATCATCACAACAGAACTAAGGAAACCTCCTAAAAAACCTACCTAAATATCAACTATATACAAAAAGTGGAGCAGTGTCCGTCGACTCCAAATCATAAGAAAAAACAAAGGAAACCTAAAACTAAAGAACTATATACAAAGGCGGCGGGCAAGTCCAGCGGCTCACTCTGTGGTGTTCCGGGCCAGGGCATCATCGAACTCCTGTTCGATGTCCCGGAGGCGGTCCAGTTCCATGGCCCCGAGGGTCCGCAGGGACGACGCCGTGTCCTCCTCCAACCCCCTGCGGATTGCCTCGAGGCACTCGGCCCGCCTCAGGGCCCTCCGCATGGAGTTCTCCGCCCTGACCATTGTGAGCCGCGCCTCTTCCGCCCGCCGCCGCTCCGCACCTATGGCGTGGCCCAACCGCTGCCACACGGAAGACACTCTCTGTCCTGGGTCCTCCTGCCCTCCGGCCGATGCCTGCCCCTCCGATGTCGAAGGCCCCGAGCCTTCATGGCTCCCACCATCTTGCTGCTGCTGCTGCTCTGCCTCTGCCCGTGCACTGCCTCCTGCTGCCTGCACATCCTCCGCCGGCTTGGGTGCAGTTGTTGATGTGGCCACCCCTGCTGGACGTCCGACTCCCGACTGTGGCAGGGATGCCTCCTCCACCAGCCTGGCCGCACTGTCAGAGGCAGCTCCACAGGGCACCCAGGTGACTGATGGGTGGGAAGATGGCACAGAGGACGACTGGCGCGTAGGGGGTCCAGTTGAGGAGGGGGTCGGAACAAGCCCCATCAGACGGAGGAATCCGGTCTGGGTGACCTGTCCCAGCAGGCTGACGTGGTCAACGAAGAAATTAATGAGAGAAGCTAATTCATGACACTATTATAATAAAACAGAATAATGGGGACCATCGGTTTTAATTGAATTTTAAATTAATTGTAATAGATATGAATTTCAATTCATTCATCATCCAGTCTTTGTAAACATAATAACATAAATGTGTTCATTTTGAGGTTACATTCAATATTATAATACAAGGGCATACAAGGTACTCATCACACTTTCTATACAATAGGCTTTTCACATGGTATATCCAAAGAAAGTAATGATGAATATTTTCTCGACGCGTTTCGGGGTGTCCCCTTCTTCAGGAATTGATAGCCCTCTTCATTGCCGTTAATCTTTGTTTAGTCTATAATGTATGATACAATGATCAGTTTTTAGATTCTCACTGATAACTGTCATTTAACTCTTGGGAGAAATTTTTAATAATAATCACCTGGATGTTCAATGTGGAATATCCTAACTGGATTTATTATCAATAGCAATATCAGCCCAATAATGGTTATTCAACCTGTAGATGTGATAAAAAGACAATAGGGAAAACATTATAGACGAAACAAAGATTAACGGCAATGAAGAGGGCTATCAATTCCTGAAGAAGGGGACACCCCGAAACGCGTCGAGAAAATATTCATCATTACTTTCTTTGGATATACCATGTGAAAAGCCTATTGTATAGAAAGTGTGATGAGTACCTTGTATGCCCTTGTATTATAATATTGAATGTAACCTCAAAATGAACACATTTATGTTATTATGTTTACAAAGACTGGATGATGAATGAATTGAAATTCATATCTATAACAATTAATTTAAAATTCAATTAAAACCGATGGTCCCCATCATTCTGTTTTATTATAATAGTGTCATGAATTAGCTTCTCTCATTAATTTCTTCTTTTTTCTGAAAGAAACTGAATATTACCATTGTATAGAAATATTGACTGTTTCTACAGTATAAAGGGTGTGCAGGGGACGGGAGAGTTCCACAATCTTGTGGACAATCTGTTGGATTTACATAGGTTAAAACAACCCAGTGTCAAGGTTGTTATTCTCCCCGGCACCCCGTAAATTTTCAACAAATCCTGTAAAAAAACCTTAAACCTAGGTGTGCGCTAGGCAACACAAATATTGGATTCTTGACGTGGTCAACGAGCCATTCGAGATGACGTGCAGTCTCTCCATGAAAAGACTGCAGGTCACCTCGCATGGCCCGTTGACGCAACGCCACACCAGCCAGGACAGGCTCAACCCGGACCTGGATAGCCACGTCCGCAGGCAGAGGAAGGCCAGTTGACGTCAGCTCATCCCCTGCCTGAAAACGGGTCTGGACGTAGGCATCCCTGCTGGTGCAAGATGATGCAGGGACAGGATCGGGGACAGGATTGCACACAGGCACCTCCGCGGCCGCCTGTGCTGCCTCCTGTCCCTGGTCCTGGACTGCACCACTAGCACCAGTGGGATCCCCACCTCCAGACCCCGTCTCTGGTGCTTGCACGGCCTCCTCCTCCACCAAACCCCCCACCAACCTGGATGACTCTGTGGCATCTTCCCCTGTTGGGCCCTGTGGGGTCCCAGCTGCCCCTTCTGCTGCCGAGGAGTCCAACTGCAACCTCCGCCTCTTGGACCTCCCCCCGGCAGCTGCGGCCTGGGACGCGGCACCGGACTCCTCACTCCCCGACGAGATGACAACACGGGAGGGGAGCCGGGCCTTGCGTCTCCGGCTGGCGGTCGGATCCCCGCCGCTGTGCTCCACAGCACCTTCTCCACCCTCTTCATCAGTTGACGCTGCAGACAGGGAGAAACAAAACACAGGCATCAGGGCACTGTACAATGGACACATACACGCATGACAGTTGCACATGAGTGGCATTGGCAAACCTCAGACATGTCATCACAATCCCCAACACACATGTCATTGCAACTGGCACACATGAGCCATACCACAGCCATACCGCAACTGCCACCACCATCCCTACACATACAACAGCATCAGCAGCCAAAGGGGAGCCATACATCACATGCAACACAGGAAGTGCACCACACATGTACACACACCACCACACTTGCATGCATGTCTACACCTCTGCCAAGTGTCGCACTGTTCAGACGTGCATCCATGTCACATCTGCCAATCAGGCTTCCACATACCGCTGTCACATGCATCCATGTAGCATCACTGTTGCACCTTTGACAAATACACACACATGCACATGTACACAGTGCTCATACATGCAGCCGAAAACAACATACATGCCTGACATCACGGACATGTCTACTTACATACACATTCATCCAAACATGTGTGCACGCAAAACTGCATTTGCCATGCAAGCCCACACACACAAGCACCATCCATGTCTCACACATTACAGCCCTCGCATGTGTCAGCCCCACGGCCCTGTACACCCCCACCCATACTCCACCCCAGACAAACAGATGTGCAACCGGCACAATGGGGAATGATCACCACACGCCCTGCTCACAACCAGGATGCATGTACACTCACCGCTCGACTCCAGACGGCTCTGCTTCTCTAGGACCTGGACGTGGAGCGCTGGGGATATGCGTTCCAGGACCCCCATCTGTTCTTCCGACAAGTGGCCCCGGCGCCCCTTGGCATCCGCTGCCTTCAAGAGGCGCCGGGCCTTTTTCAGGGTCCTGGACCTGAAGTCCTCCCAGCGCTTCCTGACATGTTGTAAGTCCCGGACTGCCACCCCCTCCGCGTTGATGGCAGTCACGATGTCAGTCCAGATCCGAGTCCGTCCTTCCTTGTCGGCGCGGGAACTTCCAAAGAGGGCATCATACTTCCCCAGGACTTGCTCCACCAGGACACCAACTTCGGTGGCACTGAAGCTGGTGCCCCTCTGCCTCTCTGGCCGGGGGTTGTCAGTGGTCACAGATGGTGTTAGCCCCGACATGACAACCCCAGAGGCAGGAGTGGGTGGGCAACTGGGTCCTGGGGCTGGGCTGTGGAGCGATGGAATTCCACTCGGGCGTCTTCTGTTCCAGCAGGGGTGGTCACAGCAACAGCACCCCTGGCTGATGTGCAGGCAGCAAATGGCAGTGCACGTAGGCAGCAGGCAGTCAGGCAGCAGCAGATAGCAGGTGGGAGCGTGCTCGGGGCTCTGGGGGGCAGTAATTCGGCCTTCTGGGCAGGAGCGTGGTCTCCCGTGTGCTCACGCGTGGCCAGCTTGGTACGGAGTGAATTGGCACGTGAAAATCCTGCACGTCAGCGTGAAAACCGAGGAAAGGCCCTTAGCGCGTAAGCGCGTCAGCACGCATACGCGATTCCATTGGACCAAAGGCCCTCAGCGCGTAGGCGCGTCTGTGACGTGACCCGCACGGGTGTTTCCCACACAGCACGTGATGACAGAGCACACGTGGAAAGACTGCACGTCAGAGGGGAGGAGGCAGTGCACGGGCAGAGGCAGAGCAGCAGCAGCAGCAAGATGGTGGGAGCCATGAAGGCTCGGGGCCTTCGACATCGGAGGGGCAGGCATCGGCCGGAGGGCAGGAGGACCCAGGACAGAGAGTGTCTTCCGTGTGGCAGCGGTTGGGCCACGCCATAGGTGCGGAGCGGCGGCGGGCGGAAGAGGCGCGGCTCACAATGGTCAGGGCGGAGAACTCCATGCGGAGGGCCCTGAGGCGGGCCGAGTGCCTCGAGGCAATCCGCAGGGGGTTGGAGGAGGACACGGCGTCGTCCCTGCGGACCCTCGGGGCCATGGAACTGGACCGCCTCCGGGACATCGAACAGGAGTTCGATGATGCCCTGGCCCGGAACACCACAGAGTGAGCCGCTGGACTTGCCCGCCGCCTTTGTATATAGTTCTTTAGTTTTAGGTTTCCTTTCGTTCTTATTATTATTTGGAGTCGACGGACACTGCTCCACTTTTTGTATATAGTTGATATTTAGGTAGGTTTTTTAGGAGGTTTCCTTAGTTCAGTTGTGATGATGGACCCTTGTTATTTTTGTACATAGTTCTTTGTTGCATGGAGAGTTCTTACATTTCACTTTGGACATAATTTTTTTGATTTGATTTTCTAGTTTTGTGTTTTTATGCGGACATGCAGCTTATTTTTTCACATTTACATTGTAGTTAGTTTTCTTTCTTTGGCATTTGTATTTTTTTCAATACATTTTTTTTTCCATTGTTCACTGTGTGGTTTCATCTCATTGGTTTCATGCATGTCATGTTGTGTGTTTTCCCATTCTATTTGAAAATATGTGTGTGACGGACATGGGTTCATTTGCTTCATGTACATTGGGGGTGTAACATGTGATTTCCATTTCCATGTGGGTGAATGGGTTACTTGGTAGGGCTTTTTGGCTGTGGAGGCTGACCATTACGCACATGATTGGGGATTGTGAGGACCTGGTGGGGGCTGCACATGGTGGCAGGGGGGTGGGGGTGGTGGGAGACATGAGTGGGGGCCTGGTGGAGGCTGCCCCTGCACTGCCGGGGGGTGGGGGTGCAGGGGGACATGAGTGGGGGCCTGGTGAAGGTTGAGCCTGCACTGCTGGTGGGTGGGGGTGGTGGGAGACATGAGTGGGGGCCTGGTGGAGGGTGACCCTGGTGGCTGGGGGGTGGGGGTGGTGGGAGACATGAGTGGGGGCCTGGTGGAGGCTGCCCCTGCACTGCTGGGGGGTGGGGGTGGTGGGAGACATGAGTGGGGGGCCTGGTGGAGGGTGACCCTGGTGGCTGGGGGGTGGGGGTGGTGGGAGACATGAGTGGGGGCCTGGTGGAGGGTGACCCTGGTGGCTGGGGGGTGGGGGTGGTGGGTGACATGAGTGGGGGCCTGGTGGAGGCTGCCCCTGGTGGCTGGGGGGTGGGGGTGGTGGGAGACATGAGTGGGGGCCTGGTGGAGGGTGACCCTGGTGGCTGGGGGGTGGGGGTGGTCGGTGACATGAGTGGGGGCCTGGTGGAGGCTGCCCCTGGTGGCTGGGGGGTGGGGGTGGTGGGAGACATGAGTGGGGGCCTGGTGGAGGGTGACCCTGGTGGCTGGGGGGTGGGGGTGGTGGGAGACATGAGTGGGGGCCTGGTGGAGGGTGACCCTGGTGGCTGGGGGGTGGGGGTGGTGGGTGACATGAGTGGGGGCCTGGTGGAGGCTGCCCCTGGTGGCTGGGGGGTGGGGGTGGTGGGTGACATGAGTGGGGGCCTGGTGGAGGGTGCCCCTGGTGGCTGGGGGGTGGGGGTGGTGGGAGACATGAGTGGGGGCCTGGTGGAGGGTGACCCTGCACTGCTGGGGTGTGGGGTGATGGGAGACATGAGTGGGGGCCTGGTGGAGGGTGACCCTGGTGGCTGGGGGGTGGGGGTGGTGGGAGACATGAGTTGGACATGGGTGGGAGCCTGCTGGCAGGTGCCCCACAGTGCTGGGGGGTGGGGGTGGTGGGGGACATGAGTTGGACATGGGTGGGGGCCTGCTGGCAGGTGCCCCACAGTGCTGGGGGGTGGGGGTGCAAGGGGACATGAGTTGGTGTTCATTAGTTCAAGGAGACATGTGCCTTTGCTGGGGGGCATGCCCATGGTGGGTGGGCTGTCTGCGGGACATGACCAGGGATGCATGGTAGTCCCCTGTGGTGTGGGCTGCCTGCAGGGGCCGTGGAGGGTGTACAGGGTACACCTGGGAGGACCCACACTGTCAAATCACATGTGGAACTTCCCGCGCACCCCTGAAATACACGCGCCCAGGCTATTCGCGTGTGGGACTTCCCGCGCACCCCTGAAATACACGCGCCCAGGCTATTCGCGTGTGGAACTTCCCGCGCACCCCTGAAATACACGCGCCCAGGCTATTCGCGTGTGCAACTTCCCGCGCTCCCCTGAAATACACGCGCCCAGGCTATTCGCGTGTGGAACTTCCCGCGCACCCCTGATATACACGCGCCACCAGGCTATTCGCGTGTGGAACTTCCCGCGCACCCCTGAAATACACGCGCCCAGGCTATTCGCGTGTGGAACTTCCCGCGCACCCCTGAAATACACGCGCCCAGGCTATTCGCGTGTGGAACTTCACGCGCACCCCTGAAATACACGTGCCCCCAGGCTATTCGCGTGTGGAACTTCCCGCGCACCCCTGAAATACACGTGCCCAGGCTATTCGCGTGTGGAACTTCACGCGCACCCCTGGAATACACGCGCCCCCAGGCTATTCGCGTGTGGAACTTCCCGCGCACCCCTGAAATACACGCGCCCAGGCTATTCGCGTGTGGAACTTCACGCGCACCCCTGGAATACACGTAGCCCGCTCCCCCAGGCCCGATCGCGTGAGGAACTTCACGCGAACCCCTGTAATACACGTAGCCCGCTACCCCAGGCCCGATCGCGTGTGGAACTTCCCGCGCACCCCTGAAATACACGCGCCCAGGCTATTCGCGTGTGGAACTTCCCGCGCACCCCTGAAATACACGCGCCCAGGCTATTCGCGTGTGGAACTTCACGCGCACCCCTGGAATACACGTAGCCCGCTCCCCCAGGCCCGATCGCGTGAGGAACTTCACGCGAACCCCTGTAATACACGTAGCCCGCTACCCCAGGCCCGATCGCGTGTGGAACTTCCCGCGCATCCCTGAAATACACGCGCCCAGGCTATTCGCGTGTGGAACTTCCCGCGCACCCCTGAAATACACGCGCCCAGGCTATTCGCGTGTGGAACTTCACGCGCACCCCTGAAATACACGTGCCCCCAGGCTATTCGCGTGTGGAACTTCCCGCGCACCCCTGAAATACACGCGCCCAGGCTATTCGCGTGTGGAACTTCCCGCGCACCCCTGAAATACACGCGCCCAGGCTATTCGCGTGTGGAACTTCACGCGCACCCCTGGAATACACGCGCCCCCAGGCTATTCGCGTGTGGAACTTCCCGCGCACCCCTGAAATACACGCGCCCCGGCTATTCGCGTGTGGAACTTCACGCGCACCCCTGGAATACACGTAGCCCGCTCCACCAGGCCCGATCGCGTGAGGAACTTCACGCGAACCCCTGTAATACACGTAGCCCGCTACCCCAGGCCCGATCGCGTGTGGAACTTCCCGCGCACCCCTGAAATACACGCGCCCAGGCTATTCGCGTGTGGAACTTCCCGCGCACCCCTGAAATACACGCGCCCAGGCTATTCGCGTGTGGAACTTCACGCGCACCCCTGGAATACACGTAGCCCGCTCCCCCAGGCCCGATCGCGTGAGGAACTTCACGCGAACCCCTGTAATACACGTAGCCCGCTACCCCAGGCCCGATCGCGTGTGGAACTTCCCGCGCACCCCTGAAATACACGCGCCCAGGCTATTCGCGTGTGGAACTTCCCGCGCACCCCTGAAATACACGCGCCCAGGCTATTCGCGTGTGGAACTTCACGCGCACCCCTGAAATACACGTGCCCCCAGGCTATTCGCGTGTGGAACTTCCCGCGCACCCCTGAAATACACGCGCCCAGGCTATTCGCGTGTGGAACTTCCCGCGCACCCCTGAAATACACGCGCACAGGCTATTCGCGTGTGGAACTTCACGCGCACCCCTGGAATACACGTAGCCCGCTCCCCCAGGCCCGATCGCGTGAGGAACTTCACGCGAACCCCTGTAATACACGTAGCCCGCTACCCCAGGCCCGATCGCGTGAGGAACTTCACACGAACCCCTGTAATACACGTAGCCCGCTCCCCCAGGCCCGATCGCGTGTGAAACTTCACGCGAACCCCTGAAATACACGTAGCACGCTCCCCCAGGCCCGATCGCGTGAGGAACTTCACGCGAACCCCTGTAATACACGTAGCCCGCTCCCCCAGACCCGATCGCGTGTGAAACTTCACGCGAACCCCTGAAATACACATAGCCCGCTCCCCCAGGCCCGATCGCGTGAATAACTTCACGCGAACCCCTGTGATGCACGTACCCTGCTGAAATCGCGTGTTAGACTTCCCGCGCACCCCGGTATACACGCACACGTATTTTTTGTCAGCGGGTGTCCGTGTTTGTGGGTACCCCTTTGCACGTCATTTTTCCTGGAGGGCCACAGTATGGGACATTCATCATGGCAGTATATAGGTGCTATTTGTTGGCGCACCTTTTGGCGCACATTTCTTACAGCCGCAGAGACGCTACCGCCTGCTTTCTTGTGGCGGTCGTGTTTGTGCCTGTGCGCTGGTTTGAGCGTGCGCTTTTTTGCCCTATTCTATTCCATGAATACGTGTTGTAGGCGAGCGTGTGGGCGTTCCGCGCACTTGTGCCCTGTACTTCCCCCGTGACGCCCACGTTTTGACAAGTTGTTCCCCATTCCGAGTGTTACGCCCGTGTTCCGCCTACTTTTGTTGCGTGCGCCGCGCTATGTGCGAATTTCGCTGTGCCCTGTGCGATTTTCGCTGTGACCTGGCGCACGCTGTTAGATGGCCTGTGCGCCAACGTGCGCCGCGCACTTTTTTATCGCACGTCCGCTGGTTTTCTCGCGCACGGCCTTCCATGAATCGACGTGCGCTGCTTTTCGTGCGATTTTCGCAATTGCACTGCGATTTTCGCTATTCCACTGCGATTCGCACGTTTTTGCCCACTTGCGCCGCGCTAATTATTCCATGAATCGGCCTCATAGTGGCAAACACTATTGCTAAACTAAAAGCCTCAAATTGCAAAGGGGATAACTTCCCAGCCCACCTAGTTAAACTCTGCACCCCCACTCCCCACCCCTACTATTACTAATTTTGTGAATGCCTCATTTAATACAAATATAGTCCCGGCAAGTATTAAAAAAGCAAGGGTGCCCCTCCCGCTAAAAAAAACTTCCCTTGATGCAACAGTACCCACCAACTACCGACCTATAACTACGGTACAGTTTCTGCTCAAAATCATCGATAAAATAGCGTATAATCAAATTCAAGCCTATTTTGAACAATATCAGCTTCTTGGAGATAGACAATCTGGGTTCAGGCCTAATCATAGCACAGAAACGGCTCTCTTGGACCTGAAAATCCAGATAGACACCATCAGGGACTCAGGTAAACTCTGCATACTACTGCTGTTAGATCTATCGGCAGCATTTGACATAGTGGACAATGACAAATGATGTGCTTACTCTAGCAAATTACTTCCGTTTCTCTAAAGATGCCACCCACTGGGTGAAATCCTATCTAGCCGAACACACCTCCAGAGTTAGCATTGGTAAAGAAGTCGCTGATCCCATACCAATCCCCATTGGGGTACCCAAGGGTCCTGTCTCTCGCCCACTTTTTATAATGCATACACTAAGCTACTCTTCTCGGCCCTGGACGATATGGGTGTCATCTATACTAACTTTGCAGATGACACCCAGATCCTCATACCGATCTCAGGGGATTATGCTATGGATACTATAACTATCATCACAATGTATGGCCCTTAACAGCCTTTGCCTCAAAGATGAGAAATCAGAAATTCTCATCGTAGGCGCCCAAAGCAAAATTAGGGCTCTCCCCTCAGACTATTCGACCATCAATATAGATGGTTCACTGATCCCAGTATCAAAACAGGTCAAATCCCTAAGAGTTTATACAGATACTAATCTAACAATGATCAGACATGTAAACACGCTGTCGTCATCTACATCTTACACTTCTAAACTGATTGCCCTTAGTCGACAGTACCTCACGCCCACCAACTGTGTCACCCTAGCCAGAGCCCTAATACTATCCAAGTTGGATTACTGCAATGTACTCCTAGTAGGGACTTCTAATGGCAAGCTAGTGAAATTACAACAAATGCAAAATAAAGCGCAAAGAGCAGCATTAGGAATCAAACAGTCTGACCATATCTCTAACATCAGGAGGGAGATCCATTGGCTACCTATTAAGGCGAGAATCATATTTAAGTCATTGTGCATTACCTACAAAAGCCTCACCAACAAAGCGCCCACATACTTAAACAATTCAAGAAGCAAAAAAGTGTCTACGAGGATAGTCAGGTCCAATCATAAATCACTCTTGGATGTTCCCCGTTTCAAACGCTCCAGAGCAGGAGGTAGCAGCTTCCTAGTTACGACCCCGAAACATTAGAATGAGCTGCCATTTAACATCTAAAATTAAGACTCCTTCCTTTGCTTTAAAAAACTGTTAAAAACCTGGTGTTTCAACCAATACTAGCCAACCACACACAAACTGAAATATCCACCCACCGCGGGCCTTTTCATATGCCTCTTTAGAGTAGACCGATACCAATAACTGTAAATAATGTAAATGTTTTATCCTTTGTAACTTTTTACCATTGTCTTTTCATGTAACTTCAATTTTGCTAATTATATTATAAGCTGTCTGTAACAACGCTGTGATACCCGAGGGTTTGGGCGTTCAACAAATGTAATAAATAAATAAATAAATACAAATAAACATCTGTGTTTGCTTCCAAGCCAGTTAAAGTGAGTAAAACAATACAGTTCTATTTTAAAATTAGTTGATATCCTTTTGTGTCAATAGTGAAATATTCTTAACATCATGCAGAACAATTACTTGGAGGTTTACGACAAAGAATCTCTTTACTCACGAGACTCGTACAATTTATTTTAGTGTGTGTCTTAAGCTGAAAGTACACAGCTGTAAAACAGGAGATCTTCCAGGTTTGCATTATTTAGAAATCCGTGGCTTACATTTTCCACTCAGGATGTGGAAAATAAAGTTACAATTATATCCTTTTGGCTTCACATGTTTTTACAAGTATTTACATATTGGCAGATTGCTTAAGTATGCAATGTATCTATTCAGCAAATAAGCACATTAAGATAGCTTTGTTGTAGGCCTTGGCATCCAAATGTTGAATATATGTACCAA
Source organism: Ambystoma mexicanum (assembly GCF_040938575.1). Lineage (NCBI taxonomy): Eukaryota > Metazoa > Chordata > Amphibia > Caudata > Ambystomatidae > Ambystoma > Ambystoma mexicanum. Next base: position 151,984,953 of record NC_090931.1, read on the forward strand.
TTAAAGCCAGGGACGTCATTTAGGGGTCAACTGAGGTCTTCCTTGCTACCCATGTGATCTCCCTTGCTACCCCCAAAAACAACTTTTTAAACAAAACGTTTTTTTAATGGAAGCTGCTGAGCTGGGGCCAGCACCATGAGGCTCGTTGTTTCTGGAGTGCCTGGCTTTCTTGTTCAGGCTTCTTAAAGAAACAGGGGGTTCCACAAGTGTACCACTTTGAGCCGTGACCCTAAATAAGAAAGAATAGGAATAACAAATCATTTGTCTTTCTGGAATTCTATACAATAATTGCTAGACTCATCAAAGGTTCATTTCAGGCACACTTCCGGGGGAGAGTCACTGATTTAGTCTATTAAAGACCTCAAATTTACAATGCAGACAAAAACTTCCAAAAAGCATTTAGCGTAGAATAAGCATCCATTTGGGACTTTGTATTTTGCTTTTTGCAAGTTGCAGTTGTAGCATGTTTTTTTCTGCTGTTGTATGATCATCACAAGACATTCCAGCTCGGTGTCCTTGGTCACTTGACAAAATCCTTGTGCCTAAAAGCTTGTGCACAGTGTAGAAATATTTGACCATAGCACATAAAGTGGCCCTTGATTTCATTGTGCCACAATGAATGCCTTGTTGCAGTGTGTCTTTCTTTCCTATTTACATGGCATGCTGTTCAGGATGCTTGTTTGCATTTATGAGGTAACGGGTGCCGAGAGTATGGAATGCCGTGTGAGGCCAACACCTGAAGCGTGAAAAGTAGATCCACGCAGGCTTGACATGTGGCCAACTTTGCACCAGACATGCAGATGAACTTGCCTGCTGCTAAATCTGTTACCAGTTTAATGGTAGCCACTACAGAGTGTAATCTGCTTTCTGACTTTGAGAACATTCAGACATGTAATTGCTAATTTTACTATAGCTGGTAAGATAGCTATAGCTGGTAAGATAGCTCAGTGGGTTGAGCACTCGCTGCAGCAATGTGTTTGTGATCGGCAGGTTGCAGGTTCGAATCCTGACAAGGCCAACTCAGTCATTCATCCTTCTGAGGTTGATAAAGGAGTACCAACACAGGTTGGGTGATATTGTATGTATATTTGTTCTATATAAAGCGTGTAAGCGTAAGTGCTACATAACAACACATCATTATAACTTGGCCGTGGACGTCTGCTAGCATTCACAGTAATATGGATCTATCCGCGCGGATATTAACGATACATATGGTGATCCATTCTTGTATGAAATGTATATCACATGCAGTGATATCGTAACCATATTTTTTCGTAGTGTACTTAGGCACAATGCTATGTGATGCCACCTCCTGTTTTGTCAAGGGGTGAAAGATCATGTTCCATCGCTTCCCGTGATGTCACTTCGGGGTGGGATCAAATGACATCACTTCTTGTGATGTCATCAAAGGTGAAGGGTCATGTGATGTAACTTCCGCTACCACTGGCATTTCAGTGAAATGATGTCCCTGATTAAAGCTTGGATAGTATGTGATGAAGTGCCTAAATTGCAGAGTGGGTTAAATCCCTGCTTTATTGTTTAACCAAAGTGTCTGTAATCAAATAATGTAATCTTCCTGTGACTTAATTGCAAACACATGAGTCCTTAGAAGTGATGATATTCACACTATTCGAAAAAAGGTTCATTTGCAATGGGGCAGATTGAATGATTTAGTGACAAAATGGTGTCCCATTGCGCTCGTCTTCTAGTGGCTCTGACGCCTTCAACTAGAATTGCATGAATGGTGCATTGGCCCTCCTCCACTCCCATTTCACTTGATTTGACAGGCAGATATATAGTCCCACCGGCCCGTCAGTGCACCAGAGCTTCCAGTACAGCAGTGGGTCTGCAGCGGAACCATTATTAATTTCCTCTCCTGATGCTGCCAGTCACCGAAGTTGCTTGGGCCGTCCAGAGGATGATGAGTGAAACTCTGTTATTTGTTATAGCCTGTTATGCTATGTTATTGAGGATTGTATAGCACACCCTCTGCAAGAGGTGGGGTACAATATAGTAGAAGAAGCAGCAGAGTTGATTTCATACAACGAGGGACACCCTACTCCACTCCTGGGCTTTGCTTTTACCTCTATTGCATTTTAAATTGAAGTGGCTGCAGCCAGATGTTACTCACATCTGCAAAGTGCATTGAGTTTATAGTGCAGGCACGGGCCCCCTCAGAGTATTTGTAAATACAAAGGATACAGTAATAGTAAGAATGAACCGGAACGCTCCACTTGTCACAGCTGTATGTGTACCTACTTTCTCTTTTTCGAGCCCTCTGCAGTTCTAATTCAAAGAGAATCATAACACGTTTCAGGTGTGTTTGTAATTGTGACTTTTAGTGTAAATGACAACTCAAAGAGAACAGCAGAAAATATGCCCTTAAGAGATTTGTGTGTCAAAAAGGGTCTCGTTTACTTTGCACGAGCAAAGATTTCAATTCTTGTTTATTTTTGGGGGTGCTTCTGTCAGGGATAAGTGCCCTTTTTTTATTTTTCCAGGCATTGTTTAGCCAAGCCCCAGTGCAACAATAGCCAATGAGGATTGCAAATCAAAGGTCAAGCCCTGCCCTGCACCTTTCCGGACCCTACCGCTACATCACCCGCCATTCCACAACCTCTCTTTTGGGCGCAGCCAGACTACCACTTTTTCCACCTGCACCAATGATTACGGAGTCAGTACTGGAGTCACGTCATTCGGGGTGCAGTGAAGGTAAGTTTACAGTCTGCAGAATTTTTCTATCTTTTCTTTTTTAACAGTCTAATTTGTACTGGAGCATGGAAACATTACAGTCAATAAGCAAGAATACACAAGCAATTTAAGCAATTTTTTCTTCTATCAACCAAATTGATAGCAAACTCTATATATTCACATGTTTTCTAGTCAATTGTAATTATAATTGGTTATTTATAACACGCTTAATACCCAGAGGTTACTAGGCGTGGACCTGAGGATCGACCCTGTGTTGCTCTGAGTCGTCTTGCTTCAAGGGCGAGCACATTGCCCCTGAGCTATGTGCCGGAGAGGGTCTGATTTGCTAAGATTTGCACTGGAGCAAATCAGTGCATGCCCACGAGCATTTCTGATTTGCACCCGCACCCATACACCTGATTCGAAATCCATAAAACTGGATCCAATCTGGAGGTGTCTGGAACATCTGTCTGATGCTCCAATGCAAATGCTGTTCCAAGGATTTGCTTTAGGGCATCTCAGAGGTGATCAAAAAGTAGTGACCAAAATTGCATCGAGCAAAGAAAGGTCGATGAAACAGTGAAATACTGAATAAGGTGTGTAGAGGAGCAGCTGAATGCCTCTGCAGGAAGTCCCGCCCCATTCTGCCTACATGTTGGAAACCGGAAATTGAGACATGTACAACCCCAGTAATGGTGCCTTTTCCACGAAGAGCCTTTGAGAGAAGGTATCCACTGGGAAAGCCCCACATGACGTATCCCCGTAGAGTTGACGGTCTCCTGAAGGAGATCCCAGATGAAGTGTGAAGATGAGAAAAGAAGAGGCTGGTGACATCACAGGAAATGAGCGTGACGCACGACGAAGAGTGGCTGAAGAAGAGAATGCATAGACCTTATAGAATCTGATGGCGAAGTAAAGAAATGAGAAGAGTTTCACATACGGAATGAAGATTGCACATGCAAAGAAGCACTGCAGAAAATGCAAGCCATTTTATAACTGTACAGATTCTGTAACGCAAGTAGAATAAGTAATCGTAAAGGCTGGCTATAAGTAGTGAATCGACTGCAGGCGGTGCCACCATTAAATAGAATCTTGATAATCGATGTGACAATTTTAGTAAGCTTGAACCCGTGGAGAAAGGAGGATTGATAGCTATGTGTGTGTCGCAGCAAATAAATAAGCTTATGCTTGAAGGTGGACCAAAGAAGGCTGTTTGGCCTGGTGTCCCTGAAGAACAGTGAATGTGAGACGCCGAGGCATCCCTTGTTAAGTTGCAAAGAGAGAACACCATGAGTGCCAATTTTCTTTATTCAAGACAATTAAATGCTATTGTATGGGCCGATTCACGGTCTCCTGTCACGTGAGTACAGGATGGAAATAGAAGTGGGCATGCAGACCTGAACCTTGATAAGAACATGCTCACACTCCCTTATATTCCCAGAGAAGAAAAGCTACCACAAGGCCAAGTTCAAAGGAAATCTGAATGACACAAGGCATAAGCGATGAGAGATGGTGAGCTAATTGGGTGGGGAGGCATGGTCACTTCCTCCCACCAGCACCTGGGGAGCCAGCTTACGTGCTGCTAGTGAATCGAATATTCCAGAAGGGTACACTCGTGCCAACCAATTGTAGTGGGCCATTGTAACAAAGGGCCTTATAGCTTGAGAGCCAATGATATGCTGTGTACTTAATAACTGTTGAAGATGACTTGCACTAGTGGTTGGCATAAGTTGTCCACCTGACTGTAGAGACCCAATCACAATTCAATCCCTCATAGAAGCTATACTTTGACATTCCTCTTGAACAAACCACAATCTCACGTAGGTTTTCTTAGTTTGCCACGTAGTATGACATCACGTATAACACATTTTTGCTATATAAGAATGCTTTTTTATGAAATACTTTGATGCTATGCTGTGCAATGTCTGTTGATGTCTGTTGTAACTCTGTGTTTTAGACAATTGAGAATTAAACAGAGAAATTTTGCCAACTTCCCTGGTCGGTCTTATTATTTGGTGTAAGAGTTATTCTGCATCCCCTCCATCCTACGATGTGTTGCCTCGATTAAAAGGACCATAAGGATTCAGGTGTAAGGCAGTTTATGCAAATCTGAGACGATCACTGGCCTTTCCCCATTTGCGAATATAAATTGGGCACAAAATATGGGTTATATGTGATTTTACCAACCACAATTACAGAGTGGTACATTTCATCTGGGACAAAACACGGAAAAACACAGAATGTTTTATTTTATTTTTATTTGGAGGAGTCCTCCCCCAAACTCCCTGATGTTCCACCCTTATAACGCCACCCCAACCCCATCTCAACCCATTTTAACCCCTTACTCCACTACCCTTTATATATTTAATCTTTTCTGTTTTTTCAATGTTATTGTCCGCTCTCTGTTATGTACCACTCTGTAATGTTTGCGATAAAATGACATCATAAACACAACCCCTTCTACAGACTTTTCATCAAAATTCATTGCATATGTGATGTCATCTTTGATGTCCTGGATGTTAGTCTTAGCAGTGCACAGTGGTGGTGCAGGTTATGATTGCTTAGCTTACCTTAACTGGCGAATTTATGAGGTTTTCGGTTTTACTTGTAACCACAATGTACCTTTAACGAAGTTTTCTAGTGAATATTTATATATGTGTTTTGAATTGTGGTTCAAATGTTTTGAACCATTTGAACATCTGCGCCAAATCAAATGGTTTGCACCTTTCGAGCAGAGTGGAAGCCCCATTGTTTAGATAAGCGCCCCTTCCTAATTTAATGTGTTCACTTTAGAAAGGTGTTGTATCTCTGAGTCAAAATGTGCCTTTTTCCTGCTGCTGCATATCTACACACGTGAACCCTGGTAAAAAGGGGAGACGTGTGTCCTCTGAATGTATAGTGTCCACCTGTTAGAGGATGGGACCTGTCTGCACCCCAGGTGTGTCAGCATTACCGTGGGGTTGTTTAGAGAAGCAGTTATGCTTTAAAAAACTGGCATTAGAGTGGTTTGCTGAACATGGTCTCCTGTTTTTGACCAACTTGAAGGAGAGGAGACAACAGAGGACAAACTGTCTGCACGCAGATTGGCTGTTGCTAGGCGAAGGAATGAATGCTTAGTAAATGCAGGAAGGAGGAAGATGTTAAACTATTGATGATTAATTGTTCATGCTCATGGTACAGAGGTGAACTAAATTGTGTATGTGTGAGATGACTTGTGATGATAGCAGCGATATTCCCTACTTTAAAAAAAAAATGTGTTGTCGCCTAGGAAACAACGATACTCAAGGGCAAACATGTTCCCAGTCTCATCTTCCACAACCCTTAATAAGGAAGAGCAGGGTATCTACAAGACACTAACATTAATAATTAATTTCCGTACGCATGACGTTTTGCATGAGGCTGCAAAGTGAGATCTCTGCCCCACGCTCTCATGCCACAAACTATGAAAGACACAGACCTATACACACTAATGTCCTTCCCAACGTGCCGTGAATATATAATGTTGTCACCCCGAGTGGGGGTGGGTATGCCCAGATGTGAGCCCCAAGCCTGCTGGGTCTAGAGACCCAAGCTACTCCTCGCTGAGGACACCCATTGAAGCCGAAACATGTCTGGGGATGCTTGTGGTCTCGTGCAGAAGGGATGTGACCAAACCCTGATTTGCATACAGTGTTTCCCGTTTCCGTAATGGCTTTCCAGATGAAGAACCATAGTCTGATGGTTTGGAGGGTTGCCCAAAGTGATGCCAGAGGTTAGGATTAATTCTATCCCTTCCAGCCATTACCTCTTTTGTTTTTCTGTAGTCACCCTGAGTGGGACGGGTATGCCCAGAAGTGGGTCCCATGCCTCCTGGGCCTGGAGATGTGCTACACCTCATTGAAGAAACCCAATGAGGTTGAAACATGGCTCGGTTGCTTTGGTTCTCGTGCAGAAGGGATGTGACCTAGCAGCTCAGTCCGGACAACCCCTTTTGGGGTTGGGACCAAGCCTGATTTGCATATGGTCTTTCCCCTTTCCATAATGGCTTGGCAGGCTGAAGAATGATGGCTTGGAGGGCTGCCCAGAGTGATGCCAGAGGTTAGGGTTAATTCTAAACCCTCCAGCCATCACCTTTTGTTTTGCCTGAGAATATATGATGCTGGCCATTCACTGGTGCTCTTCACATCACTGAACACTGACCAGATGACCTTAAGTCTTCCTTTGTTTCAGAAATGAGGGCCTAACGTGCACTATGACGACACCCATTTATATGCCCAACATAGTAAGGGCATTGCCTAGGATACACAAACACTGTCCCAAATGTATGGGCATATTGTAAATCAATCGGTGACCACACTGCTTCTTCCATACCAGCCCACATACAACATCTGTGAGGATGGCACCTAGGAAAGGCCTCTAGGTACCAGACTGGCGTGAACCTAGGAAAGGTCTGTGCGTACCCGACTGGATTGAACATAGGAAAGGCCTGTAGGTACCAGGCTGGCTTAAACCTATGAAAGGCATTTATATATCAAAATGCCTTGGACCTAGGAAAGGCCTTTATATCAGACTAACTTGAATACAGGAATGGCCTGTAGGTACCAGGCTGGGTTGAACCTAGGATAGGCCTATAGATATCAGACTGGCTTGGACCTAGGAAAGGCCTTTATATCAGACTGACTTGAATATAGGAATGGCCTGTAGGTACCAGGCTGGCTTGAAGATAGGAAATGCGTATGGATACCAGATTGGCTTGCACATATGAACGGCCCATAGGTACTAGGCTGGTTTGAACCTAGGAAAGGCCAATAGTTATCATACTGGCTTGAACCTAAGAAAGGCGTGTAGGTACCAGGCTGGCTTGAACCTAGGAAAGGCTATGGGTACCAGGCTGGCTTGAACCTAGGAAAGGCTATGGGTACCAGACTGGCTTTCACCTAGAGTACCAGAATGGCTTGAACCTAGGAAATGCATATAGGTACCAGACTGGCTTGAACCTAGGAAATGCATATAGGTACCAGACTGGCTTGAACCTAGGAAAGGCTAATGGTTAACATATTGGCTTGAACCTAGGAAAGACCTCTAGGTACCAGACTGGCTTTGACCTAGGAAAGGCCTTTATATATCAGACTGACTTGAACCTAGGAAAGGCCTAAAGATACCAGACTGACTTGAACCTAGGAAAGGCCTATAGGTACCAGACTGGCTTGTCCCTAGAGTGCCAGACTGGCTTGAACCTAGGAAAGGCCTGTAGGTACCAGGCTGGATTGAACCTAGGAAAGGCCTGTAGGTACCAGGCTGGATTGAACCTAGGAAAGTCTATAGATACCAGACTGGCTTGAACCTTGGAAAGACCTGTAGATACCAAACTGTCTTGAACCAAGGAAAGGCCTGTAGGTACCAGGCTGGCTTAAACCTAGGAAAGGCCTAAAGATACCAGACTGACTTGAACCTAGGAAAGGCCTATAGGTACCAGACTGGCTTGTCCCTAGAGTGCCAGACTGGCTTGAACCTAGGAAAGGCCTATGGGTACTAGGCTGGCTTGAACCTAGGAAAGGCCTATAGGTACCAGACTAGCTTGAACCTAGCAAAAAGCCTATAGGTCATAGGATGGCTTGATCCTAGGAAAAAGCCTATAGGTACCAGATTGTCTTGCACCTAATAAAGGCCTATAGGGAACAGACTGGCTTGCATGTAAGAAAGGCCTATAGGTACCAGACTGTTCTGAAAGGACTGCACACCTCACCATTAACAGAAACCCAGACCACGTCAGAGCCTCCACATACCAGGGCAACACAAAGGGCTCCAAATCATGAATAAGAGAACACTAAAGATAGTCATTAATTCAGGTATCCGTATAAACGTTTCAGAATTTCGGCTGTATTAAAATTACACAAAGCTGAACATTTCAAACAGTTCTACCATATCTGACCATTTTAACGCACAAGGGAAGCAGGGGTTCCGGGGTATCCCCCGCACCATTGCTTGCTATAATTGTAACCGGGGTTGCGGGGGTGTTCCCTGCTTCCAAAACAATAAAGTAAACAAAAAAAGAAAAGGACCCTGCTGTGCCGGTTCCCATACACGTAAGTGAAGGGAACTGGTGCTGCAGGGAGACAGGGAGTCTGTGACACACATCAAAGTTGTCCGCCAAAAGGTAAGTAAGGGTCTGAGGGGAGTGGGGTCACGTAAGGGGCATTTTTGTGTGGGGTGATGGTCATGATTATTTTATGTTCGAAAATTTCCTATTCGTAATTTAGGATATAAACATTTTCGGATTCGAAATAATCATGAACAACCATTTATTCAATTCACAAACTGCGCAGGGGTAGGCAGCTGGGGTGACTTCACATGTAATGAATTCCCTTGCCATCACTGCACATGTGCCTACCATAACAACTCAGAGCATCAGTCCACAGACCACTGCATTCACAACAACAACTGCAGAACAGACATTAGAAATGGCCCAGACACGCATACATCCCCACAAACTCCAGACAGCTGAGAGATAGGCAGAGTCTAGAGGTACACTGCCCCCCTCCCAAAATCACATGGATGCTCAACAAACCCAGAAAGGTGGGCAATGGCAAGTGCCTGCAGGCGCCCAAACCCGCCCCACTGCAAGGATTGCTCTTCTCAGATTCCCCATAGTCAATGGGTCTGCACTGTGTGACGGTCTAGTTGATTTGGACTACAACACCTACCAGTCCAAGGTGCATAATCAACGGTAGGGGATCATGGGCGTTGTAGGCCAAAATATCTGAAGAGTCACAGGTTGAAGACCCCTGCCATTGACCTATGCCAAGACATACTTGTCAGAGTTCAGTACATCCAAGAGTCTTCCCAAATGGCCGAAGTCTTTCCATTGGAGACCACTTTATATTACATTACATCACATCAGTGATCACCTGAAGTGGTCCTCAGGACCATGAGGGAATGCTTTGTAAATCTTCTTAATGTTATATATGTACACGGGCCAAAGTGCAGGTTTTCATTAACACAGTAGGACCACTATATATCCTAAGGCAAACAGCTCCCTCTAGCGGTGACAACAGGTGAAGCTATGCAAATTGGCATTGTCTCTATATATCTAAGGCAACAGCTCCCTCTAATGGTGAGAACAGGGGATGACTGCATTGGACAAACAAATGGGACAAACATATGTCTTGCCTTTTATTATATTGTTATGTATATTGTAGCCTTTAGACATTTAATATTACACACTTGATTTCAGCAGGTGTGGCCACCTGGCCCAACATTTCTAAATGAAATCTTTTTGATGTGGCTAATAATAGAGGCAGAATGTTCTCCAGTATGGTATTGTAATATATTGGATACAAAATAACACATACATAGAAAGGCATTTGCCCAACAATGGAGTACCTTTATGTAACCAAACATGTTATAAGATGGCCGACAAGTAATCACACTATGTAACTTCTGATGGACTACAGCAATACTTTCCATGGTTGCCATCAGATGTCTTAAATTGTGCTCTGTGAAGCCCCGGTGTAACAACCTGTGAACAAGCTCCCAGTGTTGAGCGAAACGTGTCAGGCTTTGCATTTTTATGCCATTTTTCAACAAAATATTTGACTTAATTTAAGCTGTTACTTTGATGGACCACTTGTGGTGGTGCTTCAGTTAGCGATTATGGCGGCACTCTTCTCCTGTATATATATCCTTCCGCCAACACTGTGGAGGGCTTTGAGGCTTTATTATGGTTGGAGTGTTCTATCACACTCAGGGGAGCAATGTATCTTTGTGAAGTATGGATGATTTAGCACACTAAGGAAGGAATTGCAGCGTTGTGAGTTCTGGATGGTTCTATCACACCAAGGAGGACATTGACGCTGTGAGGCATGGATGGGTCTATCACACCAAAGAGGGCATCGCAGCTCTGTGAGTCATGGATGGGTCTATCAAATCAAGGAGGGCATTGTAACTCTGTGAGACCTGGATGACCCTATCACACAGAGGAGGGCACAACATCTCTGTGAGGCTAAGATGGACCTACCACACCAAGGGCATGGCATCTCTGTGAGTCTTGGTTGACCCAATCACATTGAGGAGGGCACGGCATCTCTATGAGGCTTGGATGGCCGTACTGCACAGAAGAGGGCATGGCACCTCTGTGAGACTTGGATGAGCCTATCACACAGAGAAGGGCACACATCTTTGTGAGGCTTGGATGGCCCCACCACACAGTGGAGGGCATAGCAAATCTTTGAGGATTGGATCCAAGGGAATTGGTAGGTCTGGAAAAGATCTGGGGCTACGCTAATGTGGGGACTGTTGGGACTCAGGGCTAGCTAGTCTTTCGATTGTAGCCTCTAAGCTTCTATCTGGGGATAAAACCAAAAAAAAAAGCCCTGGGTTCTAGCCCCCCAGGCCCTCTCTAGTAAGACCTCGGCTTGCATGATCCTATCACACCGCGGAGGGAATGTCATCTCTGTGAGGCTTGGATGGCCCATTTACTACATATTCCAGTGCAGAGTGCCAACAGGTGACACCATTTTCGATTGCTTGGCCAGATTTTCATTTATTTTTTGTGCTTTCTGCTGTCCCTTTTGCTTCCTCTACCCTCCCTCCCTGCAGTGTATTGGCCTGCTTCCCACCCTCCTCCTGTCTCTCCTGCCCATGATTGTGTGCTCCCCTGAGAAAAGCTGACCTCTTAACAGAGGTTCTTTCCCAGGGCAGCCCCTGCCCAGGCAGCTCCGGCCAAGGGCTACAAGGCAAAAGGCAGCTCCCAACTAAGCAGCTCCACTCCGTGTTTGCCCATGTTCGCCTGGGATGCCAGACGCAGACAACCTACAGCTACGGATAAGGTAAGCGTGGTGTGGGCAGGGAGTACAGCCATTACTGTACATCTCTGAAAGCACCAGCACGCTAATTACCTATTATAATATACCCTATTTTGTTTAAGGTAGCCATTTTTGCATTTAGCCCATTTGTGCTAGTCAGTCATATCTCACATTTAACCTAATTGTGTATGGGAGCCATATTTTCCATTTATCCCATTTGTGTTAGTCAGCCATATCTCGCATTTAGCTTAATTGTGTACAGTAGCAATGTTCTGCATTTAGCAATTGCAAGGGCTTGCCACGGGTCACAATTAGCAAGACGTGTGAACATTAGCCATAGATCACACTTGGATAGATCTGTGAAGATTAGCCACAAGTCAATTGGATTGATTGGGAAATTAGCCATGCATATCCCTAGATCGGATTGTGAATATTAGTCATGCGTCACATTAAATAGAATTGTGTAGATTAGCCACCTAGAAGAATTTAGAGAGTAGCCAATGCACTAACCACCCCGCTCCTGCTCCAATCCAACACACTACCCAAATACTATACATGCCCACTGGGCTAGCCACATTATACCCAAACACACACCCAACATCAGTAAGACTTGCATACTACAAACAATCCCAGACACTGGATCTTACACATGTGGATACATCAAGCCAGTGTGCACAGCCACAACCTTAAATACCAGCCAATCTACACATAAAACACACTGACACAACCCCAGCATAGCAAACATTGACACACAAAACCAACCCAGTCACTGGACCTTATCCATACGGATACAGCAAGCCAGTGCACGCAATCAACCAGCTGCAAGCAAACACACACAGACGCCAGTTTCTCCTGGTTCTGGACCTATCCTATCACTCTACCCTCACTAACGAACCCCGTCCTCTTTCTTGCAAGGCCACGTAGGCACCTGGAGACTGCCCCATGGTGGTAGCGGTGCACGGTATAAATCAGCATAACATAATGAGGAGGGCCCTTCTGCTATGTGAGTTTTGGAGAGGGAGCATTTCCTCACTTCTCACATACCTGTATTTTCACGGTGCCCCCTTCGTAGGGGGGGCCTTAACTTGTGACTGGGGTAGCACAGCTGAAACCTGGCAGGGAGGCAAAGCTATGCTTTATTAGACATTGATGGACACGTTTCTTCATGTTTTCCCAGTGCTCCCCTAATATTCAGGAATGTTTGCTGCGATCGCCAAAGCAGGGGTAAACGAAGCCGGGTGAAGGACAGCTACCGGAAGAGGGAGCCTGAGGTCAGTGATTACTTGGAACCTTGGAGTGTGTGCTGCTTTTTTCTGAACAGTGAATGGTTCACAGTCGACGTAAATTGGCAAGCGAACACGTGATACGAAGCGAGTACATGGGGCATGAATGCTCGCCCACATTTGTACTTGCTGTCCCTTTGGAGAGCTAATCTAGTCCCACTTTTCAGCGTTAAGATCTCCTGTTGGACGAGATGTACGGTTCTATTTTATTGCAAGTGTAAACTGCATGCAGGGGACCTCCTATGTTCTCACTTCGGCGCTGTTGGGTCTCCTCATTGCAATTTCGCACTTTCACCAGGTGAAGAGGAGAAGGAACGAGTAAAAGCGAGGCAAAGTCACTTTCGCTCTTATTTGCCCCTTCGTCTCATGAAAAGGTAATGACTGCCCGGAAATACACTTTCTAGGTAGTGTTTACTAATAGATTCCTATGGAATCCACCTTGGTTTGACTAGGTGCAAACCCGAAGTAGATTCCATAAGGACCAATTGATTGAATGCCTTCATGAAAACCAACTGGCGTGTCGGTGCAGGAATGATTGGTCGAGATGTTATACCCACTCCTTGCCCTCCCTACACCTCATCGCTGTTGAAAGATTGGCTGGAGCGTTAAAATGAGGGGTAAAAGCTATATGTTTCAGAATGAGGGTGTTAATTAGATCCATCTATAGGGAGATGGCACATTGCCCCTGTAGGGTTGCTTGCTTAAATATGATCCCAGCGTCACTCTTGCACAGAATCGGTGGCCACTGAAGAGATCGGAGATCTGGCTTCAAGTGGTCTGGTTGGTTGATCATTAAGATCACTCTCGACACTTCTCTGGCACTGCCGCTCTCCAGATTAAGTTGTTTGAATCACATCTATAAAAGCAATAACAATGATTGCTTCTTACCCAACACCAGGCACAGGTGGTGGCTACTACATTCAGACATGGCTGAACTAGTTTGCGATAAGCTCGAACAACCTGAACTTTAGGTGGTTCAAGGGTCTTAGATATTTCAAATATCGCCATGTTGAGGGACCTGCATGGTTGCCGTCCCCAGAGGACCCTGTACCATGCCCCACTGCCCTCACTACCCGGCCAGGGGTTTGACAAGCTTGCATATCCGTGTGATAGGGGGGCCCTCGCACTATATTAGAAAAACAAATGCGGCTCAGCGACCAACATTTTTTTTTTTCATTACTACTGCTGGTTGGGCCGCCCATGTTACCAACCAGCCTTCCTGCAAATGCAAAACAAACCTTTTTTATCACAGCTGGCTAATCCAACATGCAAAGAGGTCATTAGGGGGTGCGAGCAGTTCGTCCCCTCCTGAGTCACTTGAGTGGGTTTGTGGCCCCGGCTACAAGAATGGCATTAAACATCTTACCAATATGAACTGGGGGTTCATGTATGTGTTTTGTGCAGGAAGGGTCTTCATACGTTCCCCATGTGCGCTGGACTATAAGACCCAGGGCTGGAGGTATAACATACATCTGTGCAGCCCAGTGGGTTTTAGAATGTGGCAGCGATCAAGTGGTTAAAAACGACACCTTTGATCCACATAAAGCTCAACACTAAGTGCTCCATATTGGAAAAAGTTGTGCACCTGTTAGCAGCATGGTGGTCTCGTACAGGGACTAAGTCACCAGTTAATACACATGACCCTCACAGGACATTATGGTTAATTTGCAGGTGACTTTGTCATTAAGTAGGGTTCGGAAACCCCGCTGTTGCCCCCTTCCTCAACAACATTGTCCCCGCTGTTGCCCCCTTCCTCAACAACATTGTCTCGTAAAACGATGTATTTCTAAAGTGTTGTGGGTAATGATGATGTGTTATTAATAAGGCGCCTTAACCCAAAGCGCTTTACAGAGCTCATATTTGCATACAATATCACCCAACCAAAATTGGTACTCATTTATAGACATCAGAAGGATGAAAGGCTGAGTTTGCCTTGCTGGGATTCGAACCTGTGAACGGCAGATAACACTCAGATTGCAGCAGCAAGCGCTCAACCCGCTGAGCCATGCACAGTGCATGTCCAGATTAGATTACTTTTTAGAAACTCCCACTGGATCTGCACTATCTGGCCCTCCAGATGTGTTTGTATTCTTGTTCAGAATTGCCTGGCATTTCGGTGCTGGACTGCCACATGGCAGGACAAAGACTGATACGTTATGGATATTTCTCCTCTGTGAAAGAGACAGTGAGCTAAAGAATCTGAGTAAGGCTCTCGAAACCGGGACTTATTGTCCGGCAGAGGGACTCCCAGGACCCCCTTTGTTTTTACATAATTAAAGTAACTTTGGGTCTCACCCTAAATTACTAGGGTAATCCAGACATAATAATCCAGAAGTGGATCCCTTGCTTACTGCTCTTAGAGCGGCACAGCTCCACCCTACTGATGAGGCCCAACGAGGCTGGAACACGTGTCTGGGGTTGCTGTTGGTACTCTTGTTCAGAGGAGAATTGCCTGGCCTTTCGGTGCTGGTCTGCCCTTGGGCAGGACAAAGACTGATATGTTGTGGATATTTCTCCTCTGTGAAAGAGATAGTGAGATCGATAATAATCTGGGTAAGATACGACTACTGCTCGGTGAAAACCACACGTATGTTTTTTTTAAATTAAATAATATACCGCCTTGCACATATCTGCCTTCCTCAGAAAGGACATATGCATTTTTTAGGTGATTTAAAGGTATCTAAATCGACTGAAAACGCGCGGGAACTGGAGTTCGTCTAAATCAAGGTTGTCCAACATACGGCCCGCAGGCCACAATGCGGCCATCCAAGCCATTTGATGTGGCCCGCGGGGCTCAAGAGAGTCCGCTGACCCGATTAATGAATTTATTTCTGCAGTATTGGTCGAGTACTGGACCCGACCAACATTGCATACATAAATAAATTAACCGAGTCGTAGCAGAGGAGCAAGACATGGGGAGGACTGTTACTGCCTCTAGTGACTCTCCCGCAAGGGGGCACCAGAGGCAGTTACAGGCCTCAGCCACAGCCTGGTTTATTTATTTATGTGTGCAATGTTTGTCGCGTCCGTGGACCTGATTAATTTATCCCCACAGACCCGACAGACATTGCCCAAATAAATAAATAAACTAGGCCGTGCAGAGGAGCAGGACGTGGGGAGGACTGTTCCTGGTAGTTACAGGCCTTAGCCACGGCCCGATTCATTTATTTATTTCTGCAATGTTGGTCGGGTATGGTACCTGACCAACATTGCAGAAATAAATAAATTAATCGGGTCCATGGATCCGACAGACATTGCCCAAATAAATAAACCGAGTCGTGGCAGAGGAGCAGGACATGGGGAGGACTGTTACTGCCTCTGGTGACCCCCTGTAAGGGGGCACCAGAGGCAGTTACAGGCCCCAGCCACGGCCCGTTTTATTTATCTATTTTGGCAATGTTTGTCGGGCCCATGCCTTGTGCCTGACTCCCACGTGAAATGTCCAATTTCGGTACTGCAAAATTCAGGGAAAACCTTTGTATTGGTTCTTGGAGTTTACATGTGCACATTTTAATGTGTTGATTTTATGGAAGGTGAATGCCTTTTGTCCTATGCAATTTGGGTGGTTGTGAAAAGCCAAATTAGTGAAATATGCATATTTCAATTTGAACTGCAAATTTCTGATGTCACATCACATTGCAACAGAGTTTACCTTTTTGATATGTGGGTGGAGCCATGTGCAAATGGGCAGAGTCTTGTGTGACTGTGGGCGGGGCATACATCTCAGGGTTTTTGATTTTCAAATGTAGGCAGGTATGCCTTGAAGGGGGCACCAGAAGCAGTTACAGGCCTCAGCCACCTCTTGGTTTATTTATTTATTTGGGCACTGTTTGTCGGGTCTGTGCACCCGATTAATTTATTTATTTCTGCAATGTTGGTCGGATACAGGTACCCGACCAACTTTGCCGAAATAAATAAATTAACCTGGTCGTGGCAGAGGAGTGGGACGTGGGGAAGACTGTTACTGCCTCTGGTGACTCCCGCAAGGGGGCACCAGAGGCAGTTACAGGCCCCATCCACGGCCCGTTTTATTTATTTATTTTGGCAATGTTTGTCGGGCCCGTGTCTAATGCCTGACTCCCACGTGTCGGCTGCGAGGAGCCATCGTGAACCACACACTATGCCCGGTTTGCCACTCCGCGTTACATGGATAGAGGAAGGAGATAGCCTGTTGTGGTTTGGCCGAATGGAAGTCTGACCGCAGGTAAAGATCCCAAGAGGAAACATTGCGAACACGGTTTGCTGCAAACTTACGCATGCCCTTTCCTGGCCACGTGGAGGCTGGGCATGGTGACCCTGGCTCTAAATGTTGTCGGGTAAGCAGAGGCTGGCCATACCTCTTACGGAGCATGTGGCCGTTGGCCAGCCGTGTGGATTCCTGCATTTGCGGGTGCTGGCCACATCTTCTAGAGTTGGGAAATGTGGAGGATCCACAGTTGCTTCTGCCAGGTTTTACCTTCAGACCTTTTCGCCCTTTCACCAGCACTACAGGCCCAGTGTGCCACGAAGAGCAGACTTCAGCAATTCTGTTATGCCCATGTCCCTGTGGGGAGGCCCAACCGATTGATTGATTTCTGCAATGTTGGTCGGATACAGGCACCCAACCAACATTGCAGAAATAAATACCTTAACCGGGTCGTGGCAGCAGTGGCGTCACCATTAACACAGAAGTAATGAATGTGTATTACAGAGATAAGCTGGCATATGTATTGGGCACACTGCACATGCTCAGGCAGCATCAATCATGCTTTGTACAGGACAATGCTGGCCTAAATTGGGATCAGCCAGCATAGACCTGTTGTTACAGAGGCATATTTTGGGCACAACCAGCATGCCAATGTGTTACATCAGTGACAGTGCTGTCTTACACTGTGGACACAGTGATCATTAACATGTGTTGTGTTCTAAAATGTTCTTGTCTGCTGTTGTTGACATGGAATGTACGTGTTCCCCTTTATAACTGATTGCATACTTATGGCTTTTTGGTCACATTTCCTGCTGTAAAATGCACCATTTTTAGCCCCATATTTGCAAAAAAATCTTGGGGAGAGGGGGTCCCCCCAAACCGTCCCTAAATCCTAATAGCTCCCTCACTATGCTCAGTCACCCCAGTTTTTCAGACAAATATCAATACATACACACTGGAAAAAATCACAAATAACTAACCTTTGATCACTCCCCGGACACCAAAAGCTATCTTTGGGACTGCATGGCTATCACTGCCTGTGATGCTATTGTGTCAAAGGTCACACACACCATTGCTTTTTATTATACAGCTTTGGGTGAGGTTATTGACTTTTGGCTCACCGGCCCACCGGGTGACAAAAAATTAATGCTTCGGCCCCGCATTCAAAAAGGTTGGACAAGCCTGGTCTAAATAATTCTCCCAGAACTACTGACGACCCGCCTCCTCCTCCCCTGAGCACATGTAGGTGAAGCGTGCATGTACAGTGTATACACGCCCGCACAAGGCCAGCATGGGAGGCCAGCCATACTCCCAGCGGGGGCACTGCGTCGCACCATGCAGGCCTGGCTTCGGGGCTGCAAGGCCTTCAGACAGCGCGACAGCGGTGACACTGGGCCCTGCCGGCATCAGCGACTCTCAGAGACTGCGTGATTGATTTCCAGTGAATAAAGCCCCTTCTGTGGCGTGCACAGACGCTCGAGGCGCACGCCAGTGAAAGGTCAGGTCAGATCGGTCGCAGAAGAGAGACATATATTTTGTCGAACAAAATGCTTCCGCGTGAAACCCCGGGTCTGCTGATAAAATCAGAAAAGCAATTTGTAAGGAGCTAATCATTACAGTTGTACAATTCGCAGGTTCCCCACAGGCAGAGCTAGCCCCCCGAAGAGAGGGGGAGCAGCAGGAACAGAGGAGTGTGTGTAGAAGCGAGCCTGCGTGGCACAGGCCCTACAGGGTGTGAATGTCACATCCTTTCGAATCCCTCGGGGTGACGTGACATGCCAAGACTAGGATGGCCAACTCTTTGATAGTATTTCGCGGGACACTTGCCCACAAGGTGGTGATGACGTCACAACGCCATTCACGTTTGGCCCGCCCCTTTTTTAATTTACATTTTTTTAATGGCTCTTAATTCCTGGCTTAATTGAAATGCAAATGGTTTGGCCTTGGGAGGAGATGGTCACGTTTTTTAACTGCAAACATGACCATGAAGACCCCAGGAACAAAGCATTTGCATTTAAATGAAGCCAGGTGTCAAGAGTTATAGCTCGACCTGTAGTCTCAAAAGGAGCCAGGGCTGCAGATCCACCAGGGGAAAGAAAGCAGCAGGCGGCAGTGCCATGCTGTGTAAATACCCACTTCAGTTTGCAGAGTGGCTGTGCTGGAGGCAGGAAGTCGGGACAACTTGCGTCCCGCACAGCCACTCTGCAAACTGCGGGACAGAGTCCCTAATTGCGGGACAATCCCGCGAAATCCGGGACAGTTGGCCACCCTAGCCACGACACAGCAAATCCCATCAGGTAGACATGTTTAGGGTGACCAGATTTAAAAAATAAAAAACAGGATTGTCCATAGACATAGAAGTAGGACTAAAAACAACATCCACCGATAGCCTCCTCCCCCACTGCTCCCCCAAGTCAGGATCCCCGAGCATTTTTAGCACTTCTCCTGGATTTAAAAAATGATGCGATTTTTACCGTAACTATAACCCAGTAGATATAAGTATGTTCATTCAAATGAGCCTTTGGTCTGATTGGTAGTAGAGGCCTTTCCATGTGCTTATTTGCAAAGCGGTTTCTGTGGTACAATCGGTCCATGCATGTGGCTGGTATCTCTAATGTTGCAGGTTCAAGCCCATAGAGATCCCTTACGTTTTACTGCAACATTCTCTTCCTATCGTGGTATTTGTTTCGCTGCCAATTGTGAAACAGTGATAATGCCCTGCAGTTAGCTGGCGCTCTATCAGTGCCCACCCTCCCTTCACCAAAAACCGGGACATGGTTTTTAAATTTAAATAAAACCTTGGGGGACAGACAGTCAAATTCCGGGATGGCCCTGGAAAAACTAGGACCTCTGGTCACGCTAGACATGTGACATGTTTCAATCATACAATTACATAGAGACAGAGGCAGCTTTTGGCGGCGTGGGGGGAGTGGTGGCTCCTGAAGGGGTATCGAGATTCGAAACGATCCATGGATGAGCCCTCATGGGATGGTGAATGTTTCGAGTGGTGGGTCCTACATTTTTCCCCAAATTAGTGCAAGCGAACAAGCGTAGCAAGGGAGCCCAAATGAATTAAGGTCTTCTCAGGGGTGTGGGGGTCCCCCCAAGAAAACCTATTAGAAATAATATGCTGAAATTATGCATTTTGTAGCACAATTGTAAAGAAAAATGGGATGAAAAGCCATACCAATTATAACTGTTTCTCTAGGGAATCATGAAAAATATCCAGTGAATTTCATGATTCATGGGCAGTCACGCCTGGGCAATATTTTGAGTAGAGGGGCCGAAATGTTTCCTCAAATTAGCACAAGCTCCCAATGGTGTAGCTAGTGAGCCCAAAATAATTAAGGCGGGTCAGGGAGTGTTCGCCCCCACACCCTTAGAGAAAATGTTTTCAAATAAGGTGCTAAAATAATTCATTTTGCAGCACAATTTTTGAGAACATTTTTATAAAATGATACACAGTGTACAAGTGTTTCTCTAGGAAAATATGAAAAATAGCCACAAAATGCAGTGAAGCCTAGTGAATAGTCGATAGCGAGGGAACACCAGAATAATGTATTTATTATTTATTTTTATTTTATTTATTATTTTTTATTTATATGTTTATAACGCACCGAAAGCCTGCAGGCATTGGTGCGCATAACATAGAACATATAAGTAACAAACAGGACTAAGAATGCTCTAACCTAATCTGACTGGCTATCCGGGATCTGAGATATTCTATTTAAATAAGTATGTTTTGAGGTTCTTTCTAAAGGCCCTGTAACTTGGTTCCAGTCGCAGGGTTAAGGGTAGGTTGTTCCAATGCTTTGCTGCCAGAGCAGGGAAGGCTCTGCCCGAGCCTGTTGCTCGGCTGTGGGGAGGCCCTCTGATCCTGCCTTGAGCCTCTGATCTCAGTGAACGATTCAGGGTGTATCGTGAGATCTTTTTCTTGAGATATGCCGGCACAGTGCCATATAAGAACTTGTGCACTAATATCAAGGGGCCTCATTACGACCCTGGCGCTAGGTGTTTAACGGCGCCGTAAAAGGCTGCAGCGCCGTTAAACACTTAGCGCCTTACTACGAAGTCCCTTTGCGGGACCCGACCTTAACGGCTGGTCTACACCAGCCGTTAAAGTAGGGACCCGCAAGGGGACCTTGGTGCTAAGTACGGTACCGCAATTTGCGGTACCGTACTTAGCGCCTTCCCCATTCCCATAGAGCCCTATGGGGCGAAAATGGGAATGGGGAAGGGCCATGGTTCAATGGGGAATTGCCGCCCCGCCAACCTTGGAATGGGGTGGTAATTCCCCATTGAACCATGGCGGACACGTTACAACACCGGCACCAACCATGGTGATAATAATGGTTTAGCGCCGGTGTTGTAATGAGGGCTAAGGTTTTGAACTGCATCCTATCTTCAATCTTAAGCCAATGCAGTGCTTTCCATTCCATGGAAATGTGATCTCTTTTTTCCATAAATTTGATAATACGTACAGCATTATTTTCCATGATCTGGCATCTCTCTATGCAGTTCTTAGTGGCCCCGAGCATAAGAGAGTTTCCATAGTCCAGTGTACACAAAATGGTTGCTCTGGCGATTGTGGCAGTATTCTTCTCACTCAGAAACGGACAAATGGATCTAAGTAGGCGGAGATAGGTAGGAATTATTCTTGTGTAGGTAATGAACCTGCGCCTCTGCTCCCAAAGATGCCTCCATGACCATTCCGAGGGTTTTAACCTGCTCTGACACTTGTATGCATGTGTCCTTGATGTAAAAGGACTCATGGTCCAGCCCTACCTTGGCTCGGGCTTGACGGGTACCGAAGATCATTATCTCTGTCTTTTTGCTGTTGAAGCACATCCAATTGCCCTCCATTCAATTTTCTATGATGTTGTACAGTGTTAAGATTTTGGCGCTATCCTTAAGATAGTCGCCCGCCAGCTCTACTACCAACTGGGTATCGTCTGCGTAGTTTGTAAAAAAAGTGCCAACGCTTTCCAGTAGTTTGCACAAACATTGCATATACAAGTTAAAAAGGAGAGGGGATCGTCTGGCTCCTTGTGGAACCCCTTAACTTATATGGGCTGCCTTTGAGAATTCCCCTCACCCCCCAATAGATTTTTGCCTCACTGTCAGCCAGGAAAGATGTCAACCATGCCAATGCGTCCTTGGAGCAGCCGACCATTTTATCCTGGAGCTATTGTAATAATTGGTGGTCCACTAAATCAAATACTGCACTCAGGTCCAAGAGCATCAATAGCCCTGTCTTGCCCTTATCAAGAACGCTAAGCATATATGTCTGTAAATCCAACATGGCGGTCTCAGTACTGTGTGCAGCACGGAAACCCGATTGTTGGTCATGCAAGATGGAGTTGGCTTCAATGTGCTTCTGAAGTTAGGCTGTTGCTATTCTGTCCAGGACCTTAAGTATGAAGTTGAAATTGGTAATGGGGCGCAAATTACCTGAGTCCTTGGGGTCTAGACCTGGCTTCTTAATGAGGGGGGTGATGGTAACTGCTTTTATGGACTTGGGCACGGTACCTTCTTTAAATGAGGCATTTACTATTTTAGTCAGGACTGGTGAGAAGATTTCCTTATTTTCCAATATCATTTTTGGGGGTATTATATTCTCAGAGCAGGAAGTGGGCTTCATGGTAGCAATCACTCTGACCATCTCCTCTTCAGAAGTGGGATGGAAGTGGAAATCAGCTACTTCCCTCTGCCTGGGTTCCCCAACAGGTGTGGGTGCCACACTGTTGGATGTTTCACTGGCTGAGATTATAGTATCTCTGGCTTTCTAAATTTTAGAAGTGAAAGCCCTTTGCACTGACTCGCAGTCATCCTGCGTGGTGTCGAAGGGGGGAGATAGGGCCTTAGGTTTCTCTATAGACTTGAGGATGTCAAATAATTTGCAGGTGGAACTTGGTGCAGATGCTATCAATTTGTTGTAATAGTTTGTTTTAGCTTCTCTAATACCCGTTCTATAGCACAAATCAGTGCATTTCCATGGTTCTTTATTGGCTGGAGTCGGGTGTTTAAGCCACTTCCTTTCCAAACCTAATTTTTCTATTTTGAGTTTGGTTAGCTCTCTATGGAACCATTTCTGGTGGTTGCTATTTTTTCTTACCAACTTCGGTATAAGCGGCGCGAGCTGTTCCACAAGCTCTAAGATCGAGTTGGAGTATTGCCTTAATATATCCTCACAAGAGTCCCCTTCCTGAAAATAATCCTGTGTCTATTTTAGGCATTGTTCCAATTGAATGGGCCCTAAATCCTTCAAGTTTCTACTTTGGGCCTTTTCGTGTGGGTTGATGGCTTTTTTAAGAGGATAATTCATTTGTGTCTCAAAGATGACCTTGAAATGGTCTGACCAGATACAGGGCGATGTCGCGACCATCTGTGCCTTAAGGTTTTGAGTTACGATCCAGTCTAGCTGGTTTCCCTTGGCTGTCGTGAATTCTTTATTTAAAACCTTGAAATCCATATTATTCAAGGTTTTCTCAAGAAGGAGAGCCTCCTTATCCAACGGGTTCCCTGGCCGCCTGTTAAAGTCACCTACAAGCAAAGTTGCTGTGTTGGTGGACTTCAGGTTGTTCAAATGCTGTGTTAATTCATTGCAAAAGTCTGAACTGAGGGAGGGAGGTCTGTAAATAACTATGAAGTTAATACAGTTATTCTGTGTTGGTGAGAATTTAAGATGTAGCGTTTCGCATCCAGTACATGAAATAGAGCCCTTAAATAAATGGATGGAATTTCTGACTATTACTGCGACTCCTCCCTCGACTCCAGAGTCTCTGTTCCTGTTATGAATAGTAAACCCTTCTGGGACCGTAATATCACTCACCGGGCCAATGGGGTCTTGGAGCCAGGTCTCAGTGAGGAATACGATATCTAGCTCCTCCTCCATTATGAGGTCGTGTACGCTTAAAGGGTGTTTGCTTAGGGAGCGGATGTTCAAAAGACATATGTTTAGGGCTTTCGTATCTTCCTTCTTATATATGGGTTTTGAAGGAATTCTAATGGTCACCGTGGTCAGGTCTTTTCTGACTTTCCATTTATTCATTTGCAATGCGCTAGCCTTGATTTTAGGCTGTTGCTCTAAATGTGGTAATGTGGATACATTATGTCTTGTGTTTTCCATATCATTTAAAGACACATTTTGGGCCATTGCAATGCAGCACTTACCATTGAAAGTGCCTGGCATGGCTAAAACCTCTTCTCCCACTGGTGGCAAGGCCTGGGAGCTGGTAGAGGATACATCGGAATTCTGAGTAGCCGTAATATCAGCAGTCATAGCCTGCCCATTAATACCATTTCCATAATCTAACCCATCAGCCGGTGCAAAGCTTACTTTCCCCGCACTGACATGACCAGGAGTAAGCCTCATATGAGCTACCCCATTGTCCTTACTGAGGTTACTGGTGTCAGGATCCACAACAACCTGCTCAATCCCCTGGTCAACAAATTGCCCTTTCTTGGTACACAGTAAACGAGCAAAAGACTGCCTTCTTGCTTTAGCAATGGCCTCATGGACTTCTGCGATACCCATAAGTCAATAAAAAGTGACTCATCACATCAACACGTCCTGACACGGACTGCCACAGACTGGCTAAGCACGTCCGCGCCGGGGCGTTAGCGCTGGGTTTGTAGTGAAATACCTGTTAGAACTACAAAAGAAAAGGCAGTTGTAGTTTGTTAGAGCTAGAACGCATGTGTACAGAGATACTTCTCTGTATTAAATCACACGGATAAGGCTACAGGAAAGTGGAATGCAGAAAAGGTTCCTACCAATTCTGAAGCTAGTTTCAGTAAATGATTCTAAATTAAACCTGCAAATTTAAAATAATGACGGCACTTCTAAAATCAAGGTAACAATCATTTTTAAAATACAATGAGCAGCAATGCAACTAATGGCCCAAAACTATCTAAAAATTAATTAGGGAATATTGAATGTGCTGAAATCAGAGGTGTTGCTGGGGGAGCAAAGGGAGCTAAAGCCCCAAGTCTTTTGGTTGTAGCCCCGGATAGAAGCTCAGGGACTACAACCAAAAAGCTATAGCTAGCCCCGAGCCCCGACAGTCCTGACATTAGCGTAAACCCCAGATCTTTTCCAGACCTAGCAACACCCCTGCAAAGACAACAATTTACAGTTGGTTCTCCTGGGTAACACATGAAAAAGTCCAGTGAATGCCATGTCACCAACAATACACTAAATTGGAGCACTTTATAACATTTTAATGAGGCTCCAGCCACAATCTATGCCAGTAATTGTCAGTGTAAATCAGTTGCACGAGGCTGCACAACCGTTCTATACCAGTAGTGGTCACTTTAAATCAAGCGCATGAAGCTGCTGCCACAACCTATTTATGCCAGTAGTGGTCACTTTAAATCAAGCGCATGAAGCTGCTGCCACAACCTATCTATGCCAGTAGTGGTCACTTAAAATCAAGTGCATGAAGCTGCTGCCAGAACCTATCTATGCCAGTAGTGGTCACTTTAAATCAAGCGTATGAAGCTGCTGCCACAACCTATCTATGCCAGTAGTGGTCACTTTAAATCAAGCGCATGAAGCTGCTTCCACAAACAACTTTTCTATACCAGTAGTGGTCACTTTAAATCAAGCGCATGAAGCTGCTGCCACAACCTATTTATGCCAGTAGTGGTCACTTTAAATCAAGTGCATGAAGCTGATGCCACAACCTATCTATGCCAGTAGTGGTCACTTAAAATCAAGCGCATGAAGCTGCTGCCACAACCTATCTATGACAGTAGTGGTCACTTAAAATCAAACGCATGAAGCTGCTGCCACAACCTATCTATGCCAGTAGTGGTCACTTTAAATCAAGCGCATGAAGCTGCTGCCACAACCTATCTATGCCAGTAGTGGTCACTTTAAATCTTAGGCATGAAGTGGCTGCCACATGGCATGTGATTTTAAGTGACTATCATATTTAATACATTTCTCTGGCTCGATAGATAAATTGCTGTTCATAAATAAAACACTCTAATTTAATATATAAACATTTCCATCTGTCAGAAAACTGATTCTGTAAATAAATCACCTATAATAAAGGATGTGTTAACACACAGCACAACAGTTCCTAGCTGTTGCATAAAAGCAAATAACATTTTGGGAACATACGAATGACCACAGATTCTTATATTTAATGTTGTAAGCATGAAACTCCTTTGAGCACATAATGTACACTGAAGGTGGTGCATATCTTACGATTGATAATATCCTAATCGCATACTGTAAACCATATATTCTCATTTGGACAGTCTTAGCTTCTGGGCAGGAGTCTTGGCCTGTGCTGCTTGAGCATAGGCAGACGTAACTGCATTTCTGCAAGCACCGCATTACAGTAACAGATATCCCTTGATGGCACTGCGCACAAAGCAAAGAAGCATTACCAGGCCACACATAGCAATATCCAGAATTCTAGAGGTAGCCATGATATTACACAGGCCACCTTTACATTGCTGTGTAGAGAGACAATGACATTAGTATATGGAACTGCTATTAGATCAAATTGAACCATTATATATTGTAAATTGTAATTGGTTATTTATAACACGCTTAATACCCAGAGGTTTCTAAGAGTAGACCCAGGGATCAAACCTGTGTTGCTCTGTGTCGTCTTGCTTCCAAGGCAAGCGAGTTGCCCCTGAGCTATCCTCCCGAGACAATTATAATAGCTAGGGAGACAGAGCAAATTACAAAATTATACAAACCTGCCAGAATAGCACATCACAATTGAACAGCAAGCAGAGAAACTCAGAGCATTGTACTGACCAGCAGACTGAATAAGTCACAGTACTATAGAAACATTCCAATAGCTAAAGCCACAGCAATACAAAGAACAGACGACAGAGCAAATCACATAATTATATGGATCTGTCACCAGAGCAAGCCACAGCATGAAGTGGCTTTCCAGAGAGAGAAAGGCACTGCATGATAATGTATTAAAATGCAAGTTCAGCGTGGTATGATGGAGCACACTTATCAGCTGCGAGAGTAGCACTGTAAAAGGGGAAGGGCCTCTTTCTGATGTATGTGGAATTAAATGTTTAATAAAATGCATCCATAAATGCTTTGGCACAGGTAATTATAATCATGAAAAATGAAACACAGTTAATAGGCCCTGAAATGCTTGCTTCTGTTTAAAACGTGTGCAAGCATTTTGTTAGGGGCAAAGGCCGTGGTAGCTGGTGAATTAGGGCAGAGTTTGCGACCCCATGCCAGCGCTGCGGGAAGAACACAATGGTTATTACGTTTTGAGGTCAACAGATTAGAGCTCACAGATTCAGCCAGCAAGTAATGAATACATGCCCATTTTATAATTCAAAATCATTTATGAAATGCGATTTTCTAATGGAGCCGGCCAGAACCACAGCAGTTTTAAATCGCCCCATATAACGTTTCCCTGGGGAAAGGGTTAGAGTGTCCCCGATATGCAACATTTGTGCAGCAATATGTCCGTGGTTCAAGGTTCTGGTGGTGACATGGTGGGCATTCATTCCCATGTGAATCAGGTTGAGGCGGACCGGGCAGATTACTAAAGTTCTGCTGGTCCGACTTAATTTTGTGCTGTGGGAATTGGGAGTGGATTGTGATGTCATGAGGCATAATTGAGGACAGTGTGTTAAGGTCCACAAACGCAATCATTGCTTGCAATGTATGCTTTTCTAAATGGGTTCCAAGTGCAAGGTCCAATCAAACTTGTTTGGGGAGATTTTTTCTTGCCGCCCGATCGCAAATGCTAATTATTTTGTGTTCTATAAAAGTTCTTAGTGTATGGGCATTTCTTTGACAGCGCCTTTTCATGCTTCGCGATCTGTTTGAATTTGCTGTCCCAGCTGCGTCTGGGGCCCTGAATAAAATTGCATTACTTCTTGCACCGGCGTACACTTCTTTTTTACTACTTTTGTAATGTTTTGGTGAGTTCTACGAAGCGACCCCCGATACAATATTATCCCACAGACAGAGTGAGTCACATTATGGTATTGATATTGAAATTGATATTTTATTTATATTGCGCTCGTACACAAGTGTTTCAGAGCGCGACCACACAAGGGAGGGGAACAGGGGAGAACAAAATAACGATGTTACTAGGCCCAGTGACATTGAGAGCGTGCAAGTGTAACGCTCACCTGACTCCCACGGAGGCGCTGGCCTGGTTCGCGCTGCTGTGACCTCTTCTAAGGTGATGCGCAGGGTTCAGAAGACGGACTGGACCGGGCCCCCAATGCTGGCTTGTCTGGCTCGCAGAAGTATCCTTCTGTAGGCAGAAATAGGGGATTAACTGTCTGCTGGGAAATGCAATCAGCCTCCCACTTTCCCCTCTCACCCTCCTTGAAACCCTTCTGTGATTCCTCGTAGCGTCTCACCTTAGGGTCTGGAAGGACAAGCTCTCTATCCTGCTTCTGATGCAGGGGCGCGTTGGTATCCAGTTACTTCACTGGATTTTCGGATTGGTGAGAACCAAACTTGCCTGGCTTCCAGTTAAGTTTTTTGATAAGAGGTTCCCCTTGTGTCCATGCATTAATGTACTAATGCTAGTGTCTTTTTCCCCATAGGGGCCAGGGTACGGAATGCCAGGGAACAGGCACCGACACGAGATGAGAGGTGAAATCCTTGTAGAAAGCAGGTAAGTCTTTAATGAGCGTTTTTTGGTAATGTCTTTTCATTCGCTCATTAACGCTGATGTCTTTTTTTCCCCTTAGGGGCCGGGGTCCGGAAATGCCAGGATGTGGCGCGGACCCGATATGAAGAGGGAATGAATCACCAGGTAAGTCTTAACATGGAGATTTAGCTTTCCTTATTCCCTTCTCTCTCTCACCTTTTGTTCTGGTCTTTTTCTCCCTGGGCGCTGGGGTGTGAATGCGAATCCGGATGATCGCTGCTGAACATGGAGGCGCCCTGTAAAGGTGAGTGGAATGCGGCGCTGCAGCGATCGACGCAATGAGCTTTTAAATAAAATTCTTCCTTTTCAGGAGTGTCGGTGAGATGTCTCTGGGAATGCGGATTTTTGCAGGAAAGGACTTTTCCTTCTTTTGTTCTCTTCTTCTCTTCCTTTGCAGGTGATCCAGGATGCTGGCAGGCGTGGCAGAAGTCAGGATGCAGGAGCAGACACGGTGAGCGTCCAGCTGCTAGATGCAGAACAACGCGAAGCACGTGTGGCTGTTCGGGTGGGGTTTAAATAGCCTTGGAAGAAGTTCCAGGTATGTATCCTTCCTCCAATCAGGTATGTATCCTTCCCCGACCACGCCCGGATGGTAAATTAGTCCCACAGGTAAAGTAGTTCCTTTCAGGCCTCAAGGAGGCCGGGATCCTGCAGCATGGTCTGCATCAGGTAAGTGCACCCAAGCACTTGCATAATGAGCCTGGCGCCTATGGCGCCAGGACTGATGTCTTTTATGAGCCTGGCGCCAAAGGCGCCAGGACACTGTCCAAAGGGCCCCTATATGGGGCTGCTGGGTCCTTCCTTGGGGATTGGATGTCCGCTTTCGGGGACGCAGGGCTTGAACCGGCTCCCGGGAGCGGGCATCATGACAGCACTCCCCCCCAAGCCCCCTCCCAAGGTTGTTCCCTCTGGGGGTTTTGGTTTGTCTGGGAAGAGTCAGTGGAATTTCCTGACTAATCGAGGTGCATGCACATGGTCGCTGGGTTCCCACGACCTCTCCTGAGGTCCGTACCCCTTCCAATCAATTAGGTAGAACAGTTTTGACCTAAACATTTTTGAGTCTAAAATGTTCTTCACTTCGAATTCGGGCTCCCTATCTATTAGAATAGGTTCTGGAGGTTTGAGTAGTCGGGTTCCGGGTACCACTGGTTTCCGAAGTGACACATGAAAAACAGGGTGAATTTGCATACTAGCTGGTAAATCAAGTTTAACAGCCACTGGGTTAATTATTGCCGTAATAGAATAAGGTCCTAGATATTTTGGGTTAAAAGTTCGAGGCCCTTTGAGTGGTAAATGTCTGGTAGCTAACCACACTTTATCCTCAATCTGATACAGAGGTGCTTCAATCCGATGTAGATCAGGATTCTCCATGTATTTTCTCTTGGCTTGTTGTAAATGCGTAGTTGCCTCTTTGAATGCTTGGGTAATTGTAGAATGCAGATGTTCTACTGCAGGCATTCCGAGGTTCTGAGGTGAGTCAAGGTTTGAGGTTCGAGGGGGATGCCCAAACAAAGTATAAAAAGGACTGTGGCCAGTTCCAGAGTGTACCGAATTATTATATGTGTATTCAGCTATCCAAAGAATGTCTTTCCAGTTGCTTTCAGATTGCTGTAACATACACCGTAAGTATTGCTCAAGGGTCTTATTTTGTCCTCTCGGTCTGACCATCGGTCTGAGGGTGGTGACTGGTCGATAATCTTACGTCGATCTGCGCCATTTAAGAACATTTGCGCCAGAAGTGGGAAATGAATTGGCTTCCCCGGTCAGAGATTAGTATAGATGGGAATCCATGTAGCCGAACAATATTTTCGAGGAATTCTTTGGCTAGGACAGAAGCTGAAGGTAAACCTTTCAAAGGAATAAAGTGGACCATTTTGGAAAACAAATCCACAATTACCAGAATAGTATTGTACCCCGAACAAGGAGGCAGGTCCGTAATAAAATCCATTGATAGGGTGTGCCAGGGTGCTGGTGGTATGTCTAGAGGTTGAAGGAGACCGGCTGGTCTTTTCTTTTGACTTTTATTTTGGGCGCAAAAACCACAGGACATCACAAAAGAGTTAACATCTTTTTGCCAAGAGGGCCACCAAAGTTGTCGTTTCACCTTTTCCTCTGTCTTGGCAATACCGGGGTGTCCCTCTATTAATGCATCATGATAACCGGAAATAACTAGTGCGTGTAATTCCTTATGTGGCAGGAATAAGCGTCCTTGGAAATAAGGTAAACCATTATCTATGGTAAAGTCTGATCCCTTTTGTATCCAATTCTGTAAGGTTGTATGGTCCAGGAGTTGTTTCACTCTGGCTTGAATGTCTTCAACCGTCTGTAACAAAGTCATGCCTAGAATCCTCTGTTCGGGAATTATTGGTATTGGTTCTGAGTTTGTATCAGATTCTCCCATTCCAATTCGGGATAAGGCGTCTGCTTTGCCATTCTTGCAGCCAGGTCGATAGGTAATCACGAAATCAAATTCAGCGAAAAACAAAGCCCATCGGAGCTGCCGTGATGACTGAGCCTTGGCGGTTTTCAAATACTGTAAATTCCGGTGATCAGTGATCACTGTGATGGTATGTCGAGCGCCAAGCAGATAATGCCGCCAGGCTTTAAAAGCGGACTTAATGGCTAACAGTTCTTTGTCCGTGATTGCATAATTAACCTCGGGTGCCGAGAATTTTCTGGACCAAAATGCTACAGTTGGGATGCAGTTGGTTGGTTTCAGGATCTCTTTGGGACAGGACAGCTCCCCTGGCTAGGCTGGATGCGTCAGTCTCAACGACATAAGGGAGATCTGGACGTGGGTGTTTCAATATAGGTGCAGAGGTAAACTTAGCTTTTAAATCCTGAAAGGCCTGCTCGGCTTCTTCAGACCATTCAAAACGTTTATTTTTCCTCAAGAGTTCAGTAATGGGTTGTACCACACGTGAAAATTCCGGGATAAACCTGCGATAGAAATTGGCAAAGCCGAGCATGCTTTGAACCCCTTTTACAGAGCTAGGTGATGGCCATTTGAGGATGGCATCCACTTTTCTTGAGTCCATTCGGACTCCTTTGGGTGTCAGGATGAAACCTAGAAACTCGACTTCTGTGGTATGGAAAATACATTTCTCCAATTTAGCAAATAGTTTGTGTTGGCGCAGTTTTTCAAGTACTGCCCTGATGTGTTTTCTGTGATCAGATTCCGAAGAGGAGTACACCAGAATGTCATCGATATATACGACAACACAAACATCGATGAGTTCCCGAAGGACATCATTCATGAATATTGGAAGGCAGCCAGCGCGTTACACAATCCGAAAGGCATCACCTGGTACTCGAATAATCCGTATTTAGTACGGAAGGCAGTTTTCCATTCGTCGCCTTCTTTAACTCGTACCAGATGATAAGCCCCCCGGAGATCTAACTTGGTGTATATGCAAGCATCCTTCACCTGGTCAAGGAGTTCAGGGATCAGAGGCAGAGGATAACGTTTTTTAACCGTTATCTGGTTCAACGCGCGGTAATCGATACAAGTTCTAAGGTCGCCTTCTTTTTTGGGCACGAAGAACAAAGCCGAGGATGCCGGGGACTTTGACGGACGAATAAAACCATTAGCTAGGTATTGATCCAAATATTGTCTCAAATGCAGATTCTCAGGTTCGGTAAGGGCATAAATCCTGCTACAAGGGAGTTGTGCACCGGGCACCAGATCGATTTGGCAATCGTACGATCTGTGAGGAGGTAACATGTTGGCCTGTTCCTTTTGGAAGACGTCCTGAAAGTCTTGGTATTCCGGAGGTAGTTGCATGGAGGCAGAGGTTACAGATGCTAGATTAATCTTCAGGTTTTCTGGGTAGCAGGTTTGTGTACAATCCGGGAAGGTTATTCTCTTAGCTCGCCAATCAATTCGAGGATTATGTGTCTCTAACCAAGGGATTCCAAGAATAACCTGAAACTGTGGAGCCTTGATTACATCAAACAGAACACCCTCCCGATGGCCATCGGGACCAATAAGAGTCACCTCAGTAGTGGAATGTGTTACCGGTCCAGAGGCAATTTCAGTTCCATCGACTGTGGTGATGACATCTTTGCTGGTTTTAGGACGGAGAGGGAGGTTAATCCTAGAGACCAATTCACGATCCACATAGTTTCCAATAGCCCCACTATCGATGTATGCCTTTATTGCATGCAACCGCTTAGGCTGTTCTGGATCTACGAGAACCATTGGCACAATGAAATGCGAGGTCTGAGAGTTAGTTTTCAAGCTCGGCAAGCGGACCCCTACACTTGTCGGGCGGAGTCGTTTCCCGAAACAGAGTCCTCATGGTTTTTATCAGCGGCTCCTACCGCCTTTCGGGGTGGTTTTGCCGGGCAATCTCGTAGAAAGTGTCCAGAATTCCCACAATAAAGACATAATTTTAACTGCCGCCTCCTTTCACGTTCCTTTTGAGTTAAGGGTCCTTTAACCCCTCCAATTTGCATAGGCTCAGAGACATCAACTCCCTTGGGATTAGCATGGGTCTTGACCAACACCCGGGTCTCAAACCTGGACCGATCTGCTTTTCTGTTTTGAAGTCTGTGATCCAATTGGACCACTAAGTCTATATACTCTGTGCATTCTTGGGGCGGATTTACAACTTTGGCCAAGACATCTTTAAGTTCTCCGGGTAGCCCTCGATAAAACAACATGACTCTTTTATCCTCTGGCCATCCCGTTTCCACAATTAGTCTATTAAAGGTTGCAATATAGGATAGGAGGTCCTGATTGCCCTGTCGCAGGGATAGAAGTTCGTCATCCAGAGCCTGCCCCTGAGAGTGTCGAGCAAATAACCTTTCCATGCTTGCTTGAAACCTTTGAAAATCACGGAGAATCGGGTCATCTTGAGTAACCAGTGGAACTGACCAATCGGCAGCGCAGCCGCTGAGATATGACAATACAAAGGCTACCTTGGTCTGATCATTAGGGAAGGCCCCAGGTCTGCATAGGAAGTGCAAACGACACTGATTCATGAATACGGCGAATCGTTTGGGGTCCCCAGCAAAGCGTTCGGGTGGGGCCAGCGGCATGTTTCCAGGTAGATTAATCTGCACAGGGTTACTGGAAACCACAGGAGCGGGGTTCCCTCTGGAACCGGGTAGAGGAGTTTGCCCAGCTTGACCTTGCAAAAGCTGTCTGGCCAGGTCATTAGTTCTTTCCTTTGATATTATTAATTTCCTCCTGAGGGCATTTGTCTCTTGACGAGCGGCATGTACTTCGGCCCGTAATTTCCCCAGTAATTGGGCCAACTGATCAGTCTCAGAACTTTCCATAGCGCCTGGGTGGGAATTCGTAGGAAGGCTTCACGTTCTGTAACGCTCACCTGACTCCCACGGAGGCGATGGCCTGGTTCGCGCTGCTGTGACCTCTTCTAAGGTGATGCGCAGGGTTCGGAAGACGGACTGGACCGGGCCCCCAAATCTGGCTTGTCTGGCTCGCAGAAGTATCCTTCTGTAGGCAAAAATAGGGGATTAACTGTCTGCGGGTTAATGCAATCAGCCTCCAACTTCCCCTCTCACCCTCCTCGAAACCCTTCTGTGATTCCTCGTAGCGTCTCACCTTAGGGTCTGGAAGGACGAGCTCTCCATCCTGCTTCTGATGCAGGGGCGCGTTGGTATCCAGTTACTTCACTGGATTTTCGGATTGGTGAGAACCAAACTTGCTTGGCTTCCAGGTAAGTGTTTTGATAAGAGGTTCCCCTTGTGTCCATGCATTAATGTACTAATGCTAGTGTCTTTTTCCCCATAGGGGCCAGGGTACGGAATGCCGGGGAACAGGCACCGACCCGAGATGAGAGGTGAAATCCTTGTAGAAATCAGGTAAGTCTTTAATGAGTGTTTTTTGGTAATGTCTTTTCATTCGCTCATTAACGCTGATGTCTTTTTTTCCCCTTAGGGGCCGGGGTCCGGAAATGCCAGGATGCGGCGCGGACCCGAAATGAAGAGGGAATGAATCAACAGGTAAGTCTTAACAATGAGATTTAGCTTTCCTTATTCCCTTCTCTCTCTCTCACCTTTTGTTCTGGTCTTTTTCTCCCTAGGCGCTGGGGCGTGACTGCGAATCCGGATGATCGCTGCTGAACATGGAGGCGCCCTGTAAAGGTGAGTGGAATGCGGCGCTGCAGCGATTGATGCGATGAGCTTTTAAATAAAAGTCTTCCTTTTCAGGAGTGTCGGCGAGATGTCTCCGGGATGCGGATTTAGCAGGTAAGGACTTTTCCTTCTTCTGTTCTCTTCTTCTCTTCCTTTGCAGGTGATCCAGGATGCTGGCAGGCGTAGCAGAAGTCAGGATGCAGGAGCAGACAAGGTGAGCGTCCAGCTGCTAGATGCAGAACAACGCGAAGCACGTGTGGCTGTTCGGGTGGGGTTTAAATAGCCTTGGAAGAAGTTCCAGGTATGTATCCTTCCTCCAATCAGGTATGTATCCTTCCCCGACCACGCCCGGATGGTAAATTAGTCCCACAGGTAAAGTAGTTCCTTTCAGGCCTCAATGAGGCCGGGATCCTGCAGCATGGTCTGCATCAGGTAAGTGCACCCAAGCACTTCCATAATGAGCCTGGCGCCTATGGCGCCAGGCCTGATGTCTTTTATGAGCCTGGCGCCATAGGCGCCAGGACACTGTCCAAAGGTCCCCTATATGGGGTTGCTGGGTCATTCTTTGGGGACTGGATGTCCGCTTTCGGGGACGCAGGGCTTGAACCGGCTCCCCGGTAGCGGGCATCATGACAGCAAGTGCATGGGAGAGGGAGAGGGAAAAATGCATGGGAGGGCGGGAGAAGTGGAAAGTGCGGAGCAAAGGAGAAAACAGATAAATAATAATGAATAAATAAATAATAAAGACAATAAACCATGGCAGTGCAGCAAGTGGCAAGTGCTGAGTTTAAGGCAGCAGACAGGGTAATGTCTGATAAATGCAGGAAGAAAAAGGGGGGATGGCTGTTTGGGTACAGATACAGATCCCAGTGCGAGTGGTGGCCCGGAGGCAGTGCGGGAGGGTGGCAGTGTGCGCAGGTATCTGGGCCTGGAAGACAGAGTGTAGGCCAAGTGCACATTGCAGAGAGAAAACAGATCAGCAGGGGAGAGGTGGGGTGAAGGCAGCAGCAAAGAGGAAGGTCTTGAGGTGCTTCCGGAACCAGAGATGGTTTTCCTCAAGTTTCAGAGTAGCAGGGGGGCTGTTCAGAGAATGACTCTGCAGGCAGAGCAAGTGACAGCACTATATGACCCTTCAGATAGAGGAATCTACAACATTAAGTAGCCCTGGCAACAGAGCAAGTTATAGAACATTAAAATATGGTAGGGCCATGGGCAGAGCAAGTTACAGCATTAAATTGCCCTGGCAACCGAGCAGGTCATAGCATTAAACTGTGCAGCAAAACAGTATGCTATGGACCTGCAGACAGAGGAAATGACAGTATAATACAGTGCTAGAGACAGAGCAAGCCGCCTCACTTAACAACCCATACAGTGAGCAAGTTACATTAAATGGCCTTCAAGGCAGAGCAAGTTCCTGCACAAGACTGACCCTGTAGACAGAGCAAATTCAAATGTGGTACAAACTAGGAGACAGTGCAAGTGACAAGTGTGCTGTGCTGCAGATGAAAAAAGTTAAAGCACTTCATAACCCTGCATACAGAGCAAGTCACAGCACTAAACATTAACTGCCTATGCAGATGGAGAAAGTTGCAGTATTAAGTGGCCCAGACGAAAGAGAAAGTTAACACAATTTACAACAAAGTAGTCAGAGCAAGTCAAACTATGGTATGATTCCACATAGCAAATGACAGCAGTTTACACTGCTGCATACAGAGCAGGTTACAGCATTACCTTACCCTGATGACAGAGCAAGTCAAACTATGGTATGATTCCACATAGCAAATGACAGCAGTTTACACTGCTGCATACAGAGCAGGTTACAGCATTACCTTACCCTGATGACAGAGCAAGTCAAACTATGGTATGATTCCACAGAGCAAATGACAGCAGTTTACACTGCTGCATACAGAGCAGGTTACAGCATTACCTTACCCTGATGACAGAGCAAGCCAAAGCATAGACTGCAGAGTAACTCAAAATACGGTAGGGCCCTGTAAACAGAGCGAGACAAAGTACAGAATGGCGCTGCAAACTGAGCAAGTGACAACATAATGCATGCTGCAGGTGAGCAAGCCACATCGCTTAAATCCATGTAGACATAGCAAGCGACAACATTAAATAGCCTTACGGACAGAGCAAGTCACTACACAAGATCGGTCCTGTTGACAGGGCACGATAAAGTGTTGTATGGCTCCGCAGACAGAGCAAGCCACACTGTCATGCAATACTGCAGACAGAACTATTCACAGCACTTTA
This sequence comes from Ambystoma mexicanum, assembly GCF_040938575.1. Classification (NCBI taxonomy): domain Eukaryota; kingdom Metazoa; phylum Chordata; class Amphibia; order Caudata; family Ambystomatidae; genus Ambystoma; species Ambystoma mexicanum. Next base: position 152,021,932 of record NC_090931.1, read on the forward strand.
TGACCCCTATTGAAAAAGCAAGGCACAATATGTAATGCCCACAGAGAAATAGACCAAGTTACAGCATTAGATGTTCTTAATGACAGGCCATGCACTATACCATCAAGTAGACAGAGCAAGCAAAGGTATGGTGTGGCTCAGTGGCAGCATGACATTATATTGCATCAAGAGCAAGCCACAACACTGTATGACCCCGTAGAACGACTACATCGCTACATTTCATGGACTTCCGGACAGAAACAAGTGACAGCATTGCACAAGGTAACACACTGAGAAAGCCAGGCCAGTACATGTGCCTGTAGATTGAGCAAATACTGTGAGATGGACCCAATGACAGAGACAGCCATAGCTCTATAGAACCCTTTAGACAGAGGAAGTCAAAGTGTGGTGGCATGCACCGCAGAGAGAGTAAGTAAAACATGATTAGGTTTTCTGCATAGAACCTGATAAAACCCCACAGTGGTCCAATGTTTGCTTTTCAGAGAAAACCGAAAGAACACCATATAAAGGCTTACTGCCTGAATTTTGTGGTGCTTTGCATGTTTTAAAATCGTTACCAGGAAATACCCGGAGCAGGGACAATGATAAGTGGAGCTTGTAGGGGGGAGGGACAATGATAAGTGGAGCCTATAGGGGGCAGGGACAATGATAGGTGGAGCCTATAGGGGGCAGGGACAATGATAAGTGGAGCCTGTAGTGGGCAGGGGCAATGATAAGTGGAGCCTATAGGGGGCAGGGACAATGATAAGTGGAGCCTGTAGTGGGCCAGGACAATGATAGTTGGAGCCTGTAGGGAGCAGGAACAATGATAAGTGGAGCCTATAGGGGCAGAGGCAATTATAAGTTGAGCCTGTAGGGGCAATGATGAGTAGAGCCTGTAGGGGCCATGCACAGGTTGAAGTTGGGTGCCGAACTGGGCTATTTCTACGTTTGTCAGGCTCACAGATCAACTTATCTGTAGTAAAGGTTGCCTCTGGTTTTTTCTTTTGCCGTCCATTGCTTTAGGCCCCATACTTGCACTGTATCAGAAATTCATATGCACCTTTGCCAGCCAATCCCCCACAAGCATTGCAGCTTTTCTCCTAGGCCCCCTATAACTCCACTCCTCTTTTATACATCCTGTGTTTTGCACCACTTTTTATCCACACACAGCTCATGCAGGACCTTACTGTATGCTGAAGGAAAGAGCGCCCTCCAATTATTTTGTGCAGTTTCAGAAAAATCATTGGCCAAACTTTTTTAAATGTGCAGTAGGACAAAATTATAAGTTATAATAAAAGTAACATTGTTCTTGTTCGGAATACATTTCTGTTTCTTATTCCTGTGATTTTGTTACATTAATATGTAATGCATGCAGCAATTAAAGTGACATCATTTTGTATACAAGGGAAACATATGGTTGTCTGTAATTCTAGGGGAGTGGAAAATGAAAAAAACGTCGATAAAAGCAGATCCCAATTTTTTTTAAAGTACGGGGGAAAACACCGCCAGAATGAAACGCGGAAGCCCCACGCATCCCTTCAGATAGGGAAAGTGACGCCCATTTGGGAAACTTCCTGCAGAACTCTGAGCACAATAAAGCGCTACACCGCAGTGGGCCCTATATCCTGGGGGGGATTTTGGTGCATAAGGGTAGTGCTCTGGAAGGTTTGTTCTGAATGTAGTGTTAGGGTGAGAACCAGGAGGTTTTTAGCTGATGAAATGTTGCCAGTTCTGGTGAAAACCTGGGACAGATTCCAGAAAGTGTGAAAGGTGAACCTGAGGTGTCCCTTTTGACTGTGCGAAGGTGTGTGGCTTGAAACCCAAGGGGTCTTTCAATACTATTGTAAAGTGTGGATGGTGTCCTCTGTCTTAGGCTGGAGAAAATGGTATGATGAAGGTGATCCTTACCCTTTTCATGATGGTGGCATATGAGAGGAATTCATGGGCAGTGGGCCCTCTCTTCTGCCGGTTGCTCTGGTAGTTGATGGTTAAGTCCTACATTGTAATTTGTGGCTCGATAGGTGGGGTGTGGTTCACGCCTTCTTCCAGAGAATGCAGTAGTTGATGGGTAAGTCTGGGACCAAGTAGGTGGAGTGTGGGCCCTACTTTCTGCCAGAGGTCGTGATCAAGGGTAATCCCTACATTCTACTTTTGGCTTGGTAGTAATGTCTGACTCAGCAGATGGAATGTGGGTCCTTCCTTGTTCATGAGGTTTTAGTAGGTGATGCATTCTCATCTGTGACTCAGTAGGTGGCGTGTGCTTCCCACCTTCTGCCAGAGGCTTTTGTAGATGATGGTTAAGTCCTGTGACTCAGTATATGGCATGTGGTTCCCACCCTCTGCCAGAAGCTGTGGTAGGTGATGGCTAAGTCATGCATTGTAATGCTTGGCTCAGTAGCTGGAGTGTGGGTCCCACCACCTGCCAGAGGTTGTGGTTGGCCAAGGGTAAGCCCTACATTCTACTGTTTTCTTGGTGGTAATGTGTGACTCAGTGGTGGGGTGTGGGTCCCACTTTCTGCCAGAGGTTGTGGTAGGTGTGGTTAAGTCCTACATTCTACTCACTGCCTCATTAGGTGGAATGTGTGTTCCACCTCCTGCCAGAGGTTGTAGTCTAGACTGTGCCTCATTAGTTGGAGTAGGTTGGTCAAGGGCAAACCCTACATTTTACCTTTGGCTCCTTAGACATGTGCGTGTCATTAGATGGATTTGGACCCTACCTCTGGCCCGGGATTGTGGTAGGTCAGAGGTAAGCTCTTCATTCTACCATTGCTTCAGTAGTTCTGTGTGATACAGTAGGTGGAGTGTGGGCCCTACCTTCTGCAGGATAGTGTGGGACATGGAAGCGTTGGCATGCACGATGATCGTGGAGGTCTTGTCGTCCCGGATTTCTTTCAGGAGCGGCGTGGGATCTCGGCGGTCGTCCAGCATCCGCACAGAGAGACAGTCCTTTGAAATGAGAAACTGACGAAGTAGCTTCTCCAGGTTTAAAAGGCCTGCAAGAGGAGTCAAAAAGAGAGAAACAATTTTTGGGCTGTTGGAGAAAAAGCGAGTTGAGGTGAGCAACTGGTGGGAGAGAGGCGGCTGGTGAAAGGCCAAGCAGAAGAGTTAGTTATATAAATGATTATAATTTATATAAATGAAGCAACTGATGAAAAAGAGAAAGGCACAGCATTGGGGCACATGGGGGGCGGGGAGGGGGTGCAAAGGAAATCCACATCAATGTAGAGTTTTTATACGTAACCTGGTGCTCGCATGCATAGGGTGGATACATGACCACATTCACACTAGAGAGGCACACCAGCAACTGGTGGGCCAACAATTAGAAGGTAGAATTGGGATATGGGATGGAATCATTTTGTTGCCTGATCAAAGGGCAGCAGTCCTATGACTTGACGAACCACCCCAATGTATGTTGCAGGACAGCTTTGGAGAACCACCCTGCTTAATGGGGAGAGAGATAGCCAGTCTGATGGTAACACAGGAAAAGGTTTTTTGGCAAGAAAACCTAATACAGAAAATGTATCTAAACACAGTTTGAGCAAAAAAGAAGGGGTTAACGTGTTGGTAAAACCCCTACAGTATTTAGCAGGGGTGGCAAGTAAGAGGGGGATGCAGGTGGGCATAGTGGATGGAGTGGACTCTGAAGAAACGTTTTACTAAATTTGTTTTACAAGAAAACATTTACACTTGGAACTATTCAACATGGGAAGACCACTTGTCCTGTCTCACTGCCACACACACAAACACACACACCATAGACAATCACCACCTGATCACACATAGCGCCCATTCTCGAAACTCTAATTGGGTCATGACGTCAAGTCCGTTTTCGCACATGATATGATATGATATGGCATTTATAACACGCCTGTACACAGTGTTTCTAGGTGCAACAAGACAAGGGGGGGGGAACAGAGGAAAGACAAAACAACGATCTTACTAGGCCATGTGTCATTCAGATTGCGCAAGTGCGGGGAAGTGGATGGGGAAAAGTGCCAAAGGGGTGGGCGGATGGAGAAGTGCAGGTAATCTCGAAGTGCAGCCAGCTAGTGGCTCACTGCAGGTAAGGAAAGAGCAACCAACGGCAATTAAGCACAGAGGGAAGGGACTGTAGGGTTACAGATAGAGTCCACAAGTGCTGGGGGAGCCAAGAGGCAGTGTGAGGTGCAACTGGACATGCAGGGACCTGGGCCCAAGTTCAGAGGGTGGCCAGGTGACCAGTGCATGGACCAGACGGGTCATCAGCATGGGAGAGGTAGGGAGAAAGCAGAAGGAAAGAGGAAGGTCTTGAGATGCTTCCATAACTGGAGGTGGTTCTGCTTAAGTTTGAGAGAGGCAGGGAGGCTTTTCCAGAGGGAGGCCCCATGCCGAGGAGAGAGATCTGCCCCCCACTCTCTGCTTGTAGAAGCACCTAACCATCAGAGAGTTGGAGGTGGATGAGCGGAGAGCTCGAGAAGGGAGATGTTTAGGAAGAGAGCGCTGGAGGTAGGGCGGTCCAAGGCCCCAGAAAGCCTTTTGGACGATGCAGCGGGTCTTGAACTTGATTCTATCAGCCACAGGGAGCCAGTGTAGAGATTTCAGTGCTGGAGAGATATGCTCCCTGGGCTTGAGGCCAAGGACAAGCCTCATAGTCCTGTTCTGGATGAGCTGTAGAGGACAGAGAGAAGAGGCACGAAGTTTTAGAAAGAGACTGTTGCAGTAGTCCAACCTATAGAGGATATGAAATGATATGGTAATCATAACGCGCCTATACACAAGTGTTTCAAGGCGCGACCAGACAAGAGCTCGAGAGACAGTGAGTTTGTGGGGTAAAGTGAGGAAAGGCAGAATACCTCTGAGGAGGTGCAGCTGATATTTTCACTTCTTAGAAACATCAAAGATGTGAGGAGAGAAGGGGGGTGGAGTCGAAGATGACCCCAAGGTTCTTTAACTCCAGTTGACACACACAGTAAATGTGTCCTAGAAACAGGAAAAATATTACCTATATGTCTGCAGCATTTAATGCATTGACAAATCTGCATTAAAACACATGCACATGTTTTTAGGAACAGGAACATCCAATCCAATGTTTTAAAAGATTTATGAAAATAGTTTAAACAATGGTATTTGTAATTCAGCTGTTCTATGTTACTTAAGGGCCAATGTCACTTTCAGAGTGAAATAAAGCCCTCAACTTTCACTGGGAAGGGAATCTTTTCTGGATAAAGGTGGAAATACAAATGTTTTCAATTTTCTATTGTGTACACTTGCGGGAGCAATACAAATGCAATTCCACCAATTTGTTGAGAATTTTCCTTACATGTTTCTACATCTCTACAACAGACATGCAAGCATAGTCAAACTCCTCTTTGCACAGCGGTCTGTTACCTGTGGCTCTCCAGATGTTTAGGACTATGACTCCAATGATTCCTCACCACTGACTATGCTGGCTAGGGCTGATGGGATTTGTTGTCCAAAACACCTGGAGGGCCAAAGGCTGCAATCCCATGCCTAGTGGATAGCAAGGGATAGCTTACGGAAAATAAGAACTTGGGGTTGGTTCCGTTGTCATAGTATCTATTATCAGCATGGCCTACACCATTCCCCCATTATGATCCATGGTCTTAGGCCAGAAGTTGAAATGCTGGACAATTTATCGTGCAACCCACAACACGCGTTTCTCCAGATATGATGAGATATGGTTGGATCTGGTGCATGGTGATTATGATAGCCACTGGGACTTGGAGCCACAAGCAAAGGTCTGCTTGGCCAATGGGGATACAGAGTTACCAACCCATATAGCGTGCATTGATTGGCATTGACCAATGTCTCTTGACTCACACTCCGCTTTGGCGCAGATCAGGCAGGCAGTGGTACTGTTGAAGAAGTGAAGCAAGGCGGCAACGGCGACGCTCACGTCCGTGTTACTGGGATGGAGGTTCAAGGTGGTGAATCGCTGGAATTGGAACTTCAAGAACTCTTCTGGACCAACTTTAACATGAGGGACCTGGAGTGGAGAGAAGAGAGGTCAGTGAGGGCTTACGGGCAGGGGCACAATAAATAGGAGGCTTCTGGGATAGAGAGGCGAGGGAGGTAGAGGGTCAGTGGAGCAAAACGGTTCTATGTGATCTGATGGAAAAGTTTTAATCGAAGAAGATTTAAGATTTCATCAAATGTATTCTTTATACTGGTAGATTTTGCCGCTGTGGGGGGAGACACCCCGCATCCCCTCTTATCACATGTACATTAGTTATTCACCTAAACCCACCCCACACAAATATTTGAGGCAAAATCCATTGTAAAAAAATTGATGAATTCTTCTTCGACGAAATCTTCTGCAGCCAAAATTCTATATCCCTAGAAAAACTACGATGATATGGGAAGGGGCGAGTTAAATTCCGATATATTGGGAGGTTCTTAGAAATTAGAACGGACGTAAATAAAAGGGGGGTGAAGAAGAAGAAGGGAAGAGTGACCTGGGGTTTTAGAGCAGCAAAGGGGGGGCAGAATGGGACAATGAGAGAGGATGGGAGTGGAACCCTGATGGAGGCAAGATTGGAGAGCAGTAGTGAGGCAGGATTGAAGGGAAGTATTAAGCATACTGGATTAGAGGGTAGTAGTGAGGAGACAGAATTGGATGGCAGCAGTATGGAGATATGCATTATGGAGAAAGGATGGGAGGGCAGTAGTAGAAGGGGGATCAGAATGACAGTGAAGAAATAGGGGGACAAGTCTGGAGGATAGCAGTAGCACAACAGGACGGGAGGGGGTGCACTATTGAAACAGGACGGCAAGAGGGAACAGGATGGGAAGGAAGCATCGTTGAGATGGTGGCCAATAGCATTAGTAGGTCAGCAGGATAAGAGAGAAGCATTACTAGACATGATAGATGGACTACGATGGAGAGACAGGATGGGAAGGATGCAAAATGGAAAACAGGAATGGAGGACAGCAGTAGGGAGCCAGGATGGGCGGGAAGTAGTATGGGAATAGGATTTGTGAATATTAACAGTACAGAGTCATAACATTACAGAGTCCAGATTCTAGGCAAATGTAGGGAGAGGAAACATTTCTTAGACAAGATGTTGCCATAGGCTGAGAGGACAGGGGGGAAGCATTGTGGAGGCAAGATTGGAGGGTTGCAGTATTAAGGTAGGGAAGTAGGGGAGTAACAAGTAGGTGTGATAGGAAAAGCACAGAGGGGTAGGTGTGTAGCAGTAGGTAGGTGGGGAGGAGGTCATCACATCATTTTGAGTCAACATGAAAGGG